>NW_024039210.1:560000-1163448 GCF_016077235.1 Cyprinodon tularosa
CCAGCTCAGAGCAAGGCTAATCTTTACCTGTCTCCATGACAACCCTTTTTTTGTCCCCTGTTAGCATATTTCATTCAACCGTTAATGTGGCCAACATTACGAAACATTCCAGCAATTCTGGCAAATCCGAAGACAGAAAAAAATTGGTTTGAATGAAAATCACATGTTTCAGTTTAAAAACTGTTTTCACATATATTGCCAACTATATTTGTTTTTTATATTTGATTTGCATTTTGAAGTATTACTTTCAACCCCCTATTAATCCATCCAATGTCTTGATTTCATTCACAGTCATAAGAGCTTATTAAGATCTTACACACTGCAGCTAACAGGTTTATAACTTTACAATCCATTTAGATTTTTATCACTTGGATCCTTAAAACCAAAGCTTAAACCTAAAGACTTTTTGAAGAAGAAAATCTATATGATTTTATTTAGGGATGCACGATATTGGGATTTTGGCCGATATCCGATATGCCGATATTTTAAAACTCATGTAGCCGATAACTGATATCGATACGATGTTAAAGCTGGACAAAAATAAGTAGTCATTGAAAATAGAAGTTTTGTTATCCATTTCTGGCACTTTGAAAAATAATATACTCAAATATATTTTCATATGCTGATATCAAATTGATTTTTAAAAACGCGGTATCGATCTATTTTACTTTTAAAATCTCGTGAAATTTCATCGTTCTGTTACAAACTCTCATGATATTTTGCAAATTCTTGTGAGATTTTGTTAGTAAAATAGATCGATACCTCGTCAATATATCAACATATAAAAATATGGCAAAATTTTGTGAATTTTCGGGGGATTTCGTAGCATAACGATGACATATAGCAATATTTCATTAGTAAAAGAGATTGATATGGTGTTTTTAAATGGCAATATATCAGCATATGAAGATATTGTGATATTTTAATGTATCAATATTTTTTCCCTCGTCTTTAGAAGTTTTTAAGTCTGTAAAAAAGAAAATTTTGAGGAAGAAGAAGAAGTAGTATTTTTTTTTTTTTTTAGACTTTAGAAACTCAGAAGCTGATCAAATATCGGGTTAAATATCGGTGGGGTGGCCGATGTCCGATATTCAGTTTTAAGGCCGATACCGATAGGGGGCCGATTATATCGAGCATCCCTAATTTTATTATTTATTCACCGAAACATTTAATAATAAGAGATAAATACTTTCCCTCAGCCTTCTCTACCATCTCTATCCTTGGCCTCTGACTTTTAACCTCTGTCTGCAGGACGACACCAACATTGACAACGCCATCACCTGTTTGGTAAAAGCAATCATGGCTGCAGAGGAGGAGAAATCGTTAAGCGATGCTGTCCGATGTGAGTCTGATGGGGGAGTTATTGTTCTGCCTCGTTTTGACTACAGCACCAAGGAGAAAGGACTCCAGGGCTGCTCAGGGTGCTCGTCCATCAAACCCAGACAAGGAGGCGCTGACTGACGGAGCATCACTGATTATTATTTAAAGATGAAGTCGTCTTCTAACCTGTGAAACTTTAGAACTGCTTTCTAATGTGTTTACTACCTGTCTTTTTGAAAAACAGGGTTTTTGTTATTTTTTAAACACAGATTTAAGACTGATGTTAACAGCTGCCAGAGTGTTCACTGTGGATGGCAAACAGTTTTAAGCCCTAGGAGAATAAATTGTTACAAAAAGATTACTGTAGAAATCCCAGCTGCAGCTGTATGATGCACAAACTTCTGTCAAAAAAGGCAGTTTCTGAACTGTGCAAGCTCATTTTCTAGGAATGCTAACTTGTTTTCTTCAGTCTTTTAAACTGTTTTTATATCTGTGGTCACTTACTAAGTATTTGTTTTGATGATGCCTTTTCAAAGATTTCTTGTTTCACTTAGAAAGGTTGTTTTGGAGATTTTTTGTGTTTACCTGCTGCTTGAAGCAGATCTGAATGATCTGCTTCCTGACCTTCCCCAGCACGGGGCAAGGCTTTAATATGGAGCATTTTATTCCAAGTAAAATCCAAAGTAATATTTTAATGAAACACCTCAGCGAAACTTACCAATGTCGCCTATTTGGCTACTCTGTATCTTTCAGAATTAAATAAGGGTGTATGTCACTGTTTTTTCCATCTTGTCCAATTACAGTGCTATGCAAAAGCAATAAGGTTTCCCCCATTTGGTCATGTTACAACATAATTTCTTTTGAGGATTGTATAGAAGAGGAGTGACAGCAAAAGCCAAAAGTGGTAACTTCCATGCCACTTTTGCAAAATGGCACATGTCAGTTTCACTAAAGGTCCTACATGGGCGCTGAATGTTGGAATCTGGTTTTATTGATAATATATTTTGTTGATATGAAAAGTTATTGTTCATATATGTTGTTGTAAATGTGTGTTGGAGAAAACAAAACATTCATACAACCAAATCTTTGAGTCGTGTTTTCTTTGAAAATGTGACTGAATGTTCAGAAAATGGCAGAATACTGTCAGTATTACAGCATGAAGTGGTTCTCTTTCATCATTTGTTTCGGTATCTTACATATGAGGCTCGTTCTGTTCCCCAAAACGCCTTATGGCATTACTTCAGTCTCCCGACTGGTGTAAGACGTGATGTCGGCTCCCCAGAGGAGAAGGCCCTTCCTCCTACTACGAGCCCAACAACACGTAATCACATCAGTCTAAACCTCTTCTCTTTCCTAGAAGCAGTTTAACTGTTCAGAGGAGAGCCAGTCCCTTCACTGGTGAACACTACCTATTACCACAAGTCGATGTTTGAGGTAAGTAGAAAGCTTGTCACCAAACAGTTGCTACGTTCCAAAAAAAGAAAGTTAAAAACAATCCACTGGACTTTGTTTCCAAGTTTGAAAATGTTTTGCTTCCCATCCAGGAATGTTTTTTTTTATTCAAAATGTCCGAAATAGCATTAAGTTCGAGATTGAGGACCTCGAACTCAAGGCTATTCCTCCAACCCAATGCTGGAAACAAAGTCCAGTGAATTGTTTTTCATTTTCTTTTTTTGGAATGACTATGACCTGGATGACTGAGAATCTTCCCCAGTAGTTTCTATGTTCTTTGCTAGTTGCCATCGTAGTATCGGCCTCCTAACTTTAATATGAAGCAGTGGTGTTAATTTTCCCCTCGCCATGTAGAAGGAAACACTACCACCAAATGCCAAGAAATGTGGGAATAAAATAGTTGACACCCTCTCTTTTTGTGCATTGGGCTGCAAGATGCCCAGGAGGCCATGGCAGACCTGGTAAACTGAGACTGCTGTGCTAGACCCTTTGGCCAAAACTGCCAAATCCTGTTTGGTAGGTAGAGTGCCCAAGGAGTAACCTTCTCCTCTGGACCCAGCTAGATCAAACAGCTCGATGCTGTTGATCCTCTCTATGATTTGGACGAGCTGGACACAGGCCTAACTGGCGCCTAAGCCTCCCCTCTAAGGAGAAGGAAGCAGATGTTCAGCAATTCCTCCTCTCAAGTGCTATTGTCACTAGCAGCAGCTGTCCACCAGCCCCGTCTGCAGAACCGAACTTGCACAAGGCTTGCTGCAAGGCAGCTTCAAAGCTGGGGATTGCATGGCTGGACTCCCCCACCTGGACAGCAAGCACCCGTTATGAAGGATAATGACTATGAAAGGCATAACCTCTACAAAGCAACTCATGCCAGCCTTCCCTGAGTGCCTAGAGGAGGCAACTCGATCCTGGAGCAATGCTTTTACCGCAATGCTGTGCATTCTTCTGCTGCTATTTTGAGGACCACATCTCCTCCAGCCAGAGCTTCTCATATAAAGGAGGCAATTCTGAGGGTTTTTTTTTTTTTATGGGGACCAAGAAGACATATTCCCCAGTTTAGCGGCATCAGTTACGCCTTCTGTCCCACTGTCAGTGAGAGCTGAGTCAGAGACTGTTCAGTCGCTTTTGCAGCTTGTATAGCAACTAGTTACTATACAAAGTGACTATCAGTTACTTTTTACCAAGAGGTTAGAGCTGCGCACTTGTGCTCTAAGAAAGTTTGAAGTACCCAGTTCAATCCCTACATCCTGCACTCTGGGTCCCTGAGCAAGAACCTAACCCCCAATTGCTCCCCATGCACCACACAGTGGCAGCCAACTGCTCCCCAAAGGGATGGCTTAAGATGCAGAAGTGAATTTGTCTAGTGTGAGATCAATGATGTTCAATTGTTATTATTTTATGATCTAGTGAAGGGGTGGGCAACTCTAGTCGTCACCGACAGGTTTTCTACAACTGTTAGATCTGTCCTTGCTCCACCACACCTGAATCAAATGGCTGAATTAGCTCCTCAGTGTGCAGTTCCTTTCTCCAGAGTCCTCTTAATCCTTTAATTACTTAATTCATGTGTGTTGACCAATGACATAGCTAAAGGTTCCTCAAGGACTGGAATTGCCCACCTGTGGTCTAGATAGTTTGATTGGTAACAGACATCTAAATGCACATTGGAACTGATGGCCATTATAATCTTTTTAATCACCAAACTTGCATGTGAGGTATGGGATGTTCAAAAAACCATGTCCCAATATTTACTTGGTTTCAGACCACTTTTGGTTAACCTTTTAAAATTCACATCATCAGACCAGCAGCGTTACCCAAACAGGTGGCAATGATGATCTAAAAAGGTTGTGGACACCCATTTCGGATATAAATTCCAAGCGTCTGACCTGAAGGTTATTGTTGTCTGTTTTAAGGAGAACACCTGCAGGTGATGGAAGCCGTCAGGTTGAAGTAGCGCTTTGTTGTCCTTGCAAACTCCTGAAACAGATGACATGTATTGGTTGGCCATGAAGACTGTGGCCTCAGTGGTTGTGTGAGAAGGAAGATGCTCCTAGCTGAATTTGCATCATACTGAGATTAAAATGGCTGCCTGGTTCCATCATTTTCATTCCTCTCTCAAAAGACATTTGCATTGGAAGTGAGGTCCAGAACCATATAATCCAAATGTACTTGTCTTTAGGTTAAATCAGGTTATATGGGGTTTTGAAAGAGAACCTTTGTAGAACCTTTTCATCAGGGAACGCTGCTTTCAGCACATCCTGAGGATCACTTCACACGATTGCTTTAGATATAACAGCCATCTGTGGAAAGTTTTCATTCAGTTTTAAGAACACTATATTAAATATAAGGAAGGACATGATTACTCTCTAAAATGGTTAACTATATGCGTGGGTTTTTATTTAATATCCAACAGCTTCTCCTTAGAGGGTTTTAATGAAATATCATAATGCCTGAAGACAAATGATAGTGATCAGGAAGTTATTTTTTTCCTGAAAAGCTTACACTATTAGAATTTACCAGGTTTTCACAATAATTAACTTGATTATTTCACAGCAACTTGTTGTAATTACGTTTCCCTGTAAAATCCCAATGAACACCTGTTCAAAATCCAAGGATACTACAGTATCCTTGGATTTTGCAGCATTTCATCACAACTAAGTCTGTAATATGACAGCAACATATTAAAAACTGTGAGGATTTCACAGCATTCAACAATATTATTAGAGTATATCACTGTAAATATACCCATAAAGTTACATTAGGGTGACCAAACGTCCGTATTTCCCAGGACATATCCGTATTTCACGTCCTGTCCCGGGCATCCCGGGTTTTTTTTAGAAAGTGAGGAAATGTCCTGATTTTTTAAATTACCTTCATTGGACCATTAAATTTACAGGCACTAGGGCACTGCGCATGGCGCTGCGTGTGACGTAACCCTGAGCCGCGTCAGTACGGGCAGCCCTGTTCTTAATCAGAATATAGATTGCGTTGCTGTCAGTACGCCAACAACATGCAAAAGTGCAAATGTATGTTTACCGACGATTTACAAAAGAGTTTCGCCGCTTTCAGACCGGGTCGAGACACATTGGAGGCCTTGTGCACAGTGTGCAAAGCAGACACATATGTCTCGGTGTCCAATGGAGGTGCAAGGAATCTGAAAAGCCTGGACACCGAAAGTAAAGATAGTCTATTGATATGTTTGTTCGTTTTTGGTACATTTTTAATCATTTTTGCTACACAAGAGGTATGTTTTGTTAATTAGCTCATTTGTTAATTTATTTTTTCCAATAGCCTACAGAACAAACATTATTTTGTTCATTACTGAGGCTGAGTATCATCTGTTATTGGGAGTTGAGAGTTATTGTTAGCTTTTATTGTTAAGTGAGGGATGTTTAGAGGAGACATTATTTCTTTCATCGTGCTACTCATTCATTACAGGAATTGTTAAGCATTTTTAATAAATACATTTTGAATAAAATGATCATTTGTTATTGGAGTTATTGCTGTTGACTTTTACTGTAAAGCATTTTTAATAATTCAACTGTAAATATCATGTTATTTTAGGATTACGTAGGCCTATGTTAGGTGAGTGCATGCCATAACAGACCTTGGCACTATTTCCAATGGAATGCTCCATTTCCCTCTTCTCTACCTGGCTGAATGAAGAAAGTAAGCAGCATCCATAACTGTTATAAGATTATAATCATGTTATTTTCATATATTATTTATGCACTTTTAAATTAAAGTTTATCTAATAATGCAGTTCGTATTCCATTAGTAAGTGCCCAACATTTTTTGTTGCACTTAATATTTAATGTTCTCGCACATAATTTGCTAAATGTATAGCTAGAAAGCAGCTAGAGTAAGAGCGTGCAGCATTACATGTAAATTCTAATAACGCTCCAGAGCGCGACTCTCCTCTTGCTAGCTGTATTTCAGCGAGACTGGATTCACCTGCTTTAGCAGAAACACAGGTTTGGGCGTCATTATTTGATGGGCCGCCATGTTGAAGGCTTGTTTAACTGCTCAACGGACCACTGCGCATTTTGTAAGTGCTTCCAGTCATGTGTCTCATTTGTGATCGCCAAGTCCAAGAGTCCTTGACTGAGCGGGGCCCCAAAAGAAGGAGAAAACATCTGTCCCGCTAGATATTTCAAATATAAAAATAAAATCCTGCAGTGAAATAAATTGTCCTTGTGTTCTCCCTGATCTTTCAGCATTAAACAGCCAAACAAAGCAGAGGTATAAAGATTTTGTAGAGTTTGTGATAAGTTTGTTTTCTGCTGTACGACTTAAACAAAAAATTATTGCAAAGTTTTTTTAGTTATTTTTTTTTCGTTTTTATTTTACAAGAAAAAAAATAAACAAGGATTAACCCAGCATTTGTAATGAGCCTATTCTGTGACTGTAACTAACAGAGAGGCCAAGCAGAAAGCTCACAGAGCTGAGAATTTACATTTACAATCCAGACCAGGCAGCGGAAAAAAGCCCTATGTTCAGACCGCACGCGATAGAGTCAGCAGAAGCAGGTAGTTTACATGCAAAGTCTATGGTTGACGTGTATCAAAGTGCATCAAAAAATCCTGCAGCACCTTTTGAGCCGCTGGAGCAGCAAATCTTGATGCGTCTGAGCAGCTGAAGCAGCACCCCATGAGCTTCTGCACATCTGAGGCTCGGGACGCACCGCTCAAGCAGCAACTGCTGGAGTTAGAAAAATGTAGCTTTTGCTGCTTGACGCGCCACATCAACCAATCAGAGAAGCTGATCTGGGAGTTGGCAGGGAGTCAGACACAGCGCTGCTGATGCAGAGAGCTATGATCATTCCACTGAAACAGTAACTTAAAATGTTGAAACCTGCCGCAAAATATGTTCGCTGTTATTATTCTGGTGCCTGCAGTTTGGATTCCGTACGTGAAAAACGCCTTCCAGATGCCGCGAACAGTAGTGGGAGACCCCGAACAGGCGACCAGGCCGAAGGCTGCCATTGAAGGGGATTTCCACTGATTCTACTTAACTGTATTCCTGTGTATTACAGTAAAGCGGAGAGGATGGATTTATTATTCATTAAGACTTAAACTGTGATTGTGTTAAGACTGTGATTGTGTTCATCTATTTTGCTAGATGAACGCAATCACAGTCTCAATAAAACCTATTTCTCTCCTACTGTATATATTTCCAGCTCACATTATCTCCATACAGCCTTTGGTTTTTCATGTTCAATCAATAAAAAATATTACCTAATATAGCTCACGTTATACAATAAACCAGTTGTACCGCGAAAAGGGTCCCTTTTTTTAATTCATATGACAGCTCTGTGCTTTTTCTTAAGAGTCTTTAGAAGCTTTTAACTCTAAAGTACAAAAGGTATAAATGTGTGAATAGCTTTTTTAGCCAGGGCCTCATGAAAATCGGTCTGTCTTTTTTCTGGAAAAATAAAGATGTAGGTTCACTGTGATCGGTATAGATCAACCCTGAACTGTTTTCAGTGCAAATAATTTTTGGTCCAACCCCCAGTGCACATTGGTCCCTGCCTGCCCACCTCTGCGGAAAAAAAAAAATTGGGGCCGCCTCTGGATTCAAATATTGGTCCAAATTCTTTTTTAATTTTCTATTTCTGGGTTATTGAGACGAGCACCGTGAGGCCTCAGGGAAGGGAGAGCAGCTGGCATGGAGGTGACCTCTGTCATGACACTACATGTTAGAACTCTGTTTCTATACTATTCTAAATGGAATACATTGAACGACTACCATTCAAGCAATAAATCACTTCAAGCAGTAATGTAATCGTGGTTACAACAGGCTATGGCAGGCCATTTGATGTTTTTTAGTTTGTCTCAATATTTCTGATATCTGAAATACATTTTCTCATTTTCAAAATAAATGAAATTATTCATATCTAAAATAAACATTCTGGATGTCTAAAAATGAATTTTATCTCCATGCTATAGTTACTGCTCATTTGAAAAATGTAAATCCCTTTATTGTCCCACAAAGGGGAAATTCACTCTCTGCATTTAACCCATCCCCTTGGGGAGCAGTGGGCTGCCATAGTGCGGTGCCCGGGGAGCAGCGCGGGGTTAAACGTTATTGCTCAGGGACCCAGAGTGCAGGCTGTGGGGATCAAATCGGGTACTTGCAACCTTCTCAGAGCACAAGAGCACTGCTCCTTTTACAGCTGCTTTTTGTGTCTCTGCTTCTGTCTCCTTGAACCCCAGTCGACCTCGGCAGATGGTCACTTACACTGAGCCTGGTTCTGCTTGAAGTTTCTTCCTGTTAAAAGGGAGTTTTTCCTCTCCACTGTCACTACAAGCATGCTTAGTGTGAGGGATTGCCTTCCAATCAATGAGTCGATGCAATCAACTGGTTTTCCTTAGATAGAAAACTTTGAATCAATCTGACTGTATGATCTGGTGAACTGTAAAGTGCATTGAGATGACATGTGTTGTGAATTAGAGCTATATAAATAAACTGAATTGAATTGAATTGTATATCTTTTTTGAATTGCATAATAGTTGTTTTGATGATGTCTGTTCAAAGATATTTTTCAAAGATCTTTCTTTCATTCATTTTTGATTAACCTGCTTGAAGCAGATTTGACTGAACTTTACTTCCTGACTTTCCCTGGCATAGGGGAAAGCTGTGATATGTAGCATGTTATTCCAAGTAAAATCCATTGTAATGTGCAAATGAAACACCTCAGAAAAAAGCCAGTGTCACAGATTTGATTAGCTGTGCCTTTTAGAGTAAAATAAGCTGCTATGTCACTGTCCTCTCATCTTGTCCAAATACAGCGCCCTGCAAAGCATTGAAGTTTCCCCCATTTGGTCACATTACAACCACAAACAGTATATATATATTTTTTAGGATATTATGTAAAAGGTTAACACAAAGCTGTTATGGTTTCCCCCTTTTTGGGACTTTTTAGTTTTCAGTTATCAGTAATTCTGTTTTTTTGATGTTTGGTTTATTTTCCATTTTGTGTTATATTTAAGCAGTCTTAAGTTACTCTCTGTTGCCCCCTGGTGCCTGTCTCATTTTCCCCAGCTCCCTTCTAGTGTCTTTCATTCACACCTGCTCCATATCAGCTGTCTTGCTTCTGTCTCTGCAGTTCTTCAGTGCTCGTTCCTTGTTGTTTTTTGGCTCCCCATGTGTGTTTTCTGCTGACATCTCCTGTTTTTTGGGGTTTGATTCTTGGATTTTTTTTCTGTTGCCGTTTGATTCCAAATTAAAAAACCCACAAGAAAATCATCCTTTTGCCTCCCCATCTTTGCCCTTCGGTCCCCCAACCCCCCTCCAACCCCCTTCGTTGTTTGAAGCACGTTTTTGTGACATTGGGGGAAAAATTTTGGGAACCCCCAAAAAATTTCTGGGTTTTGATTTTTTTCCCGCTTCTTTTTTTTCAAATGTTTTTCATGTCAAAGTTCCCCCCTTTGGCAAAAGGAAATTTAAAAAACCCAGGTTGCCTAAAATCTAAGGGGGTATCAGAATTAGGTTTTTTTTTTCCCTCGTGGGGAAAAATTCTTTTTTTTTTTTCAATTTTCATCTGTTTTTTCAGAGGAGATACGAAATTTTAAGGGGAATTTTGGGGCACATTATTGAATTTTTTGGGAAGCGGGGAAAAGGGCAACCAGGGGGCTCTTTTAAAAAATTTTCCAAAAAAACAAAAAATTTTGAATTTTTTTGGAATTTTTTTTGTCTTTAAGGCCCCTTTTTCTTTCAATTTCCCCCTTTAAAAAAAAACATGTAACCAAAAAGTGTTTGAGGTTTTTAATTTTTTGGGAAAATCCAAAATTTCACCCTGTTTTTGTTTTTTCTCTTTCTGGCTTCACCCAGGCCCTTTTTGTGAAAGGGCAACAGAAAAAACCAAAATTGGGGGAACAGAAAAAGCCCAAGGGGGTGAGTCAAAAAAGGGTTAAAAAGGTTAAAATTATAGGCTTTTTGCCCCGAGGGGGGAAAGGAAAAAATGTGGACCCGCTCTTTTTGGGGCTTAAAAAAGGAAAAAAAAATTAAAAAGGAAAAGGGCCTTTTTAAAAGTTCTGTTTGCAGTTTTTTTTTTTAAAGGGCCCTGGAGGGGGAAAGGGGATGTGGGGGGTCTTGGGGCTGGTATAATTTTTTAAAAAATTACTACCCCAAAATTTTGGGTGGGAAAAAATTTTCCCCTGGACCCCCGTCTTTATCCTTTTTGGGAAAAAATGGTTTATGGAGGCTTATGCTGTGGGGGGATAACCCTTTTGGGGGCAGGAAAAAGAAGCCTTTTAAAAATTTAATTTGTTATTCCAAAAAAAATTAAAAAAAAAAAAAAAAACAAAAAAAAAATCCCCCTGGCCCCTTTGGGTTTTCCAAAAATTGGAAGGGCTTTTTTTGCTTCCCATCTAGGGAAAAACTTTTTTTTAATTTTAAAAAAAATTTTGGAAAATTTTTGGAAAATGAAAAAGGTTTTCCCGGAGGGGGGAAACGAAACATTTAAAATTTTTCATTTGAGGAATTTCTTTATCTCATCTTTTTTTCCCTTCCCCGTTGAGGGGTAGTGGGTTGGGGGAAATTTGTGGTTTTTTAAACAGTTGGGGGTTTTTGGGTCTGAGAGGGCTGCCAAGGGGGCTGGGTTTGAAAGCCCAAAAAGCCTCCACAAAAGCCCTTTAAACCCCCCCCACTTTCCTTTCCCCCTGGGGGGTTTTGGGGTTTCATTGCAGAGGGTTTAAAATTTCCTTTAGGTGAGATTTAATAAAGTTAAAATTAAAATTTTAAAATATCTCTCAGGGCTTGCCATGTGTTGTTTTTATAAACACACAAAACCCAAATTTGGGGTTTGTGTTAGGGAAAAAAAAATGGAAAAAATTTTTATTTTAAGATCAAAAATTTCCAAAATATTTTCCAAAACCCAAAATAAAAGGGTAATTTTTTAAAAACAGAAAAACAAAAACCAAAACCAGTGATTTCGATCCCGTACAGGGGGGCTTTTTTGAAACCCAAAAAAAAAAATTTTACAAAAAGCATGGCACCGATTTGGAGAGCCCCCGTTAAACAAAAACCATTTTAGCTTGACACTTGGGACTGGAAAGGAATTTTAAAGAACGAACTTTAAGACCAAAAAATTTTCGAGGGGGCCACCCCGAAAAGGTTTTTAAAGGGGTGGGTGAAAGAACCCATATTAATTTCAAAAGGCTCTGCAGGGTTTAAATTTTTTTTTTTGTTTCAGGGCCCGTCCTTAGGTTTCATTTTTTTCCCAAATTTCCAATTTTTAAAAGTTTTGGAAAAATTTGGGAAAAATTTGGAAATTTTTGTTTTCTCACTCCAATTTTCCCAAAGTTTGCCCGGGAATTTTTTCCCCAAAGGAAAAAAGGGAAAGTTTTTAATGTTTTTTTTGGGGCTTTTTTTACTTTCCAAATAGTGAAAAGGGCAGCAAAATTTTAAAAATGTGTGAGGGAAAATTTTCCCTTGCGGGTAAAAGGATTTTTTTTTTTCTGTTTATTAAATTTTTGTTTTTCAATAATCATTTTCCCCGGGGGGGCATTTCCAATTTTATTTTGAAAAGGTTTTGGAAAATTTTTGGGCCCCTTTTTTGTGGGTTGAACAAAGGGGTTTTGGGAAAAAACATTTAAAGGGAGTGTTTTTAAAGGCCATTCCCTCAGTAAAAAACTTTTTTAGAGCTTTGTTTAAACCCTAAAGGATATCTTTTCTTTTAAATTTTTTAAAATTTTTAAATTTTTGATATTTGATTTTTTTTTTAAAAAAATTTATTTTTTTATATCTGACATCCTTTCTGTTTTTGTTCAGCGGCTCAAAAAATCTTTAAAATTTGTCTCTAATGGGCCCATGATTTCTTAAAATTTTTAAGGGGAAAAGTTATGGATTGTGCCCCTTTTTTAAAATTTTTTTTATTAATTTACTTTAATTGCTTTAGGGTTTTGCAAAAAAGATGCCCCAAAAAAGTTTTAAAAAAGTTTTGGGGGGGGCAGGGGAAAAATTTTTTTTAAAGGAGAATTAAAGGGTACATCATTTTTTTTTTATAAAAATTTAAAGGAAAAAAAAAATCCCCAGTGGGAGAAAAAATGGTTTTTGCCCCCTAGGTGATAAAGAATTTAAACCTTTAAAAAAGTGCATCTTTGGGGGGGTTTTTTTTGGCCCTTTAAAACCAATTGGGGGGTGCCTTTTCCCATGTTATATTTTTAAATTGTTGCCCTTTAAAAATTCCTTTTGGAAACCCCAAAAGGAAAAAAAAATGATTTCCATTTTTTGAAGCAAAACCCTTTTAAAAGGTTTTTCATTCCTTTTTTTCTGTTTTGAAGGGGTTTGAAAAGAAAAAAGGGCAAAGGGGGAAAAACCCGCAAAAAATTTCCCGTGGATGTGGGAGCCAAATTTGGCCCCCCAGGCTTTAATTGATTCCATGTGCTTGTAGAGGGTTTTATTTTCCCCCAGCCCCTGCAAATCAAAAACCCGGACCAAAAATCAAATGTGGGGGGGCGGAAGGGGAAGCAAGCAGAGAGAAACAAAAGGGGAGACAGGAGAGGTTTTTCCAGATGTCAAGAAACAGAGGAAACTGGTTTAATTTTTTAAAAGTGAAAGGGGGGATTTAAATTTTTGTAATTTTAGCAGATGTTTGGGCTTTAAAATCCCTTTCCCGGAAATTTTAGCAGTTTTTTTTTTTCATTCTTGGCAGAATAAACAGCATTGTCGGTACATTTGGTCGCCTTTGTGATGGAAAACCTGTTGGACGTTAGAGGGAGGACTGCCTCAGATGACAGAGCTTTCACCTGATCTGCTGTGAGTTCAAACTAAAATTATAAATTGTTTAATCTCAAATGTTCAATTCTATTGATTTTATATTCATTTTGTGTAGCTGTAGTTACACTTGCCTACCTGGTTTATTAGCACATGGAGAATTTGTTTTGTAATAGCTCCTGTCTCTGAGTAATAAAGAAAGCAGTTTGTATGATTTTATTAATATGTAACTATTATAGCATGCTGCATATGCATATTTTTTGTTTAAATAATAATAGAGGTAATCTAGCATATTCCAGTGTCTCCAATTGTTACAAACTCAAATTCTTTCATAGGTCAAGTAAAATAACATAAAGTCCTCTTCTTTGACTTCTAGTGATTACAGCCGATAGTTAGGGTTTATTATTCATTTCAGTCTCTCTGGGCTCTTAGGAAATCCAGCACCTCAGGAGAAGATCAGTTAACAACTTTAATTTCTATTCATCTTTTAATGCATCACCATTATTTATCTTTTTTTTTTGTATTTTTTCTTTAGAAAGGTCTGTTAGAGAAACCTTGTTCTGCAGTGGGGGAAAAAATCATTAAAATAGATGAGTTATTGGGGCTTTGCTGCTGGTATGCCAAATATTTCTATAAAAGAAATAAATGGAAGCAAAGCCAAAAACTGAGTCTCAGAACTTTTAACTATACGCTTTTGATAAAATTGCATAGCTTATTTATTTGATGTAACAAATAGATAAAAACAGCTTCTAGTAAATGTTACAACATCACCCTTTTACGTCTACTGTAACATAAGTTGAATTATCAGATGTTTATAAGTTGTACTAACTTCAATATAGTAGTGGCATTACTAATTAATTCAAATCAGTCCAGCTTAAACCTCTCTTTCTATTTATGATGGGTGTCTTATAAAAAGCAGACACAAATAAAATCTACCTTTTTCTTGACCTCTTTGCTTGCAGTATTCCAGGCATGCCAGAGAAGGTAACTGTGGGATTGACTTTATTAATCCAGATATGTGGAGGGTAATGTTTGGTTTATTTACTAGCAAAGTAGGTAGGCCACATAGATGTAACAGTACCCTTTCTAAGACCTTTAGCTATTTGGGTTATAAATTTAAATTTTCCATTGTGATCTAGTTGCAATGACCAAATATGACTCTGTCATCTTTATCTTATGCCAAGCAATTTATAAAATGCCTGGCCTCATCTAGGCATGATGAACGGTTGAGGCGGACTGAATCAATTTCTGATATATTCAGCTAATACCCATTCCACCACTTGGGGGCAATTAAAAACTGCAACGATTCCTCAGTTTATCCCCAAATGTTCAAACAGTCATTACAAATCGACAGAAAAGACAAAGACGTTAAGGTCAATGTAACTTTATCTATCCTGATGCAGCGTCTGACAAATATTTGAATCCCAACTTTATAAAAAGACATAACCACTTCTTTTTTCTTCACTGAATTTTTCCTCCCTTAAATCGATTTGAAATAACTACATTTATGCCTGTCTAAATTCATCTTCATCCTGTCATGGCAACTACAAAACAGGCTTAAATTTGAAGAGAACAGGACTTTGGCTCAATTTATTTTTAAAGACGTTTCAACATATATCCATTTATTACTTTTAAATGTTTCAATACTTTCTTTAAATATATATAATTGACAAACACAACGCTCAGTGTGGCTTTAAAGAAGCTCTCATTATATGTTTGTTAGCTTCTGAGAGTTAAAGCTAAATTCACAGTTAAACAGAGGCACAGATACGGTAGTATTTTAAAGCAACACTTCAAACACAACACGACTTTGTTTAAAATGTGCTTAAACAAAAAACACAATGTTCAAACATCTATTTATCACACCAATCAGTCATGGAGATGAACTGAAAGGCTAATCAGACTTGAAGAAGCCATGACTGCATAAGCAATTTGAAGAGTCACAATCTACAGTTGCACTAATTCCTTAGGACTTAGACAGTTTTTATTTTCATTTTGTACACAGAGTGTATACAAAACACAATTTTGTTTCCTTTTTGTAAAGTTCTTGATATTTCCTGTGGTTTTATGAATCTAAGAATGAGATTTTCAAATTATTTAACTATTTTTTACCTTGTAAGTAAAAAAGTGAAGACTGACAACCCTGAGAACACTCGCCCGGTGATTTTAGCATCACTTTGTTGGGTACTGCAGGATGAATATTTTGATGAAGGAACACTATTTGGAATACAGAAATGCCCATAAAAGTGAACATACAGAAATCTGTCTAATGAGCGATGGCTCTGACATGCCACCAAAATAGACACACCTTATTTTATAGAGATAAACATGTATGTAACTTCCGTTACTTTGCTTAGTAATGCTAAATGTAGTTGCTCTGTTGTTTCCTGTCTTTTTCTACTGTATCAACTGATTAATTAATTAAAGGCACACCTTTAATTAATTAATCCAGGTGTGCCTGACCTCAGTAACTGTGGCCTGACACCTGGATCAATCAGCTCATCCAGTAATGAAAGACAGGAAACAAAAGAGCTGCCTTAAGTTCAGGAAGTAGTGGAATTATGCACAGAGCCCATGATCTTTGCAGATTGTATCTGATGAACGGCTGAGAGCAGAATATATATTTACAGCATTTTCGAGAGTTAGTCTACTTTTTTATTCAAGTGCTTGTGGTTTTAATGGTGTTCAATACTTTTAGATATTGTTTATAACAGTCTGCAATGTAATGATGGATGGATCCATCCATAAATGGATGGATGGATGTTTATACCAGTTTTAACCCACTAACTTTCATGTCTGGCCACTGGATATACACTCAGCATAAATATAAACGCAAAACTTTTGGTTTTGCTCCCATTTTTAATGAAATGAAAGATCTAAAACTTTTTTCACATTAACAATATCACCATTTCGCTAAAATATTGTTCACAAACCGGTCTAACTCTTTGAAAGTGAGCGCTTCTCCTTTGCTGAGATAAGCTATCCCACCTCACAGGTGTGCCATATCAAGATGCTGATTAGATACCATAATTAGTGCACAGGTGTGCCTTAGACTGTCCACAATAAAAGAACACAGGTGCAATTTTGCCTTAGACTGTCCACAATAAAAGAACACAGGTGCAGTTTTATCACACAACACAATGCCATAGATGGCGTAAGATTTGAGGGATCTTGCAATTGGCATGCTGACAGCAGGAATGTCAAACAGAGCTGATGCTCGTGTATTGAACGTTCATGTCTCTACCATAAGCCATCTGAAAAGGCGTTTCAGACAATTTGGCAATACACACCACCATCCTCATAACTGTAGACCAATTGTAACCACACCAGCCAGGGACATCCACATCTGGAATGCTCACCTGCAAGATCGCCTTAGACTAGCCACTTGGACAGCTGGGGAAACAATTGGTTTACATGACCAAATATTTCTACACAATCTGTCAGAAACTGTCTCAGGGAAGATCATCTGCATGCTTGTTACCTTCATTGGGGTCTCCACCTGACTCCAGTTCGTCGTCATAACCGACTTGAGTGGGCAAATGCTCACATTCGCTGGTATCTGCCATGTTAGGGTGGAGTTCTATTCTACTGAACTACACTGTTCAGGGCAGATGGCAGACCAATTGTGTGACATTGTGTGGGTGAGTGCTTTTCTTATGTCAATGTTGAGGATTGAGTGTCCCATGGAGGCAGTGGGGTTATGGTGAAGGCAGGCATCTATTATGGACAAAGAACACAGGTGCATTGTATTGATGGAAATTTTTTAATACAGAGAAATACCATGACGAGATCCTGAGAACACCAGGAGTCTGCCATGTTGCAGCAGGACAATGCATGTTGCAAGGATCTATACACAATACTTGGAAGCTGAAAACATCCCAGTTCTTGGATGGCCAGAGTACACACCGGACATGTCACCCAGTGAGCATGTTTGGGATGCTCTGGATCGACGTATACGACAGCCTGTACCAGTTCCTGCCAATATCCAGCAACTTCACACAGCCATTGAAGAAGAGTGAACCAACATCACAATTGACAACCTGATCAACTGTATGTGAAGGAAATGTGTTGTATTGCGTGAGGCAAATGGTGGTCACAGCAGATGCTGACTGGCTTTCTGAGTCCCCCCCCCCCATAAAACAAAACTGTACCTCTGTGAGTGGCTTTTTATTGCACCAATCTATTTATTTGTGCACCAATCATGGTGTCTTATCTGCATCTTGATATGGCACACCTGTGAGGTGGTTTGGATCATCTCAGCAAAGGAGAAGTGCTCCCTATCACAGGTGTAGACTGGTTTGTCAAAAATATCAGAGGGGAACGGTAGCATTGGGTGTATGGAAAAAGTTTTAGATCTTTGAGTTAATCTCATAAAAAATGGAGCAAAAGAGTTGCTTTTATATTTTTGTTTTGTTTATATATATATATATTCCTTCTCTCCAGTTACTCAGTGTTGGATTATCTCCATCTCTCTATGTATGTTTCTCCTGAGTGTCTCCTTTTTCTTTGTTTCTGAGTTTCTTGCCTGTATTTTCTGGGTTTATGCTTCTGTTACAATCCAGCTCTTCATAAGATCTGCGAGAAACCATCTCTGCCCTCCTTCTCTGCATTTGGGTCCTCTATAAAACTCCACAGATCCTGACAATAGGTTATGAGATTGTACAACATGGATAAAAAAAAAAAAGATTGCTTGGCTGAAGTACTCTTATTGTGAAATATAACAGTGTAACCTGTACCTTGGTGTTCTTTCAGTTCTTCTAATTTCCTGTGTTTTCCCAGGAAACTCACCACGGCATGAGGATGGCTTTTGCTGGAAGACTTTTCATTAGTTATCTGCTGCTGTTACACTCGACTATAGGTATGCTTACAGTTGTCGACCAATAAAACCGTGTCATCCTGAGTCTGTGTCCCTAAATCTAATCTAAAACATGACATTGTTCTGTCAGATCAGCATACCTATAGTCAATACGCATACACAAGACGCCAGATTTGCGTTTATCCCTTTAGTTTTGTACAAAAAATAAACAACCTCGACAGGCATGTATCGCTTTAGTAATGTACCAAAAAAACAATTTAACGTCAGATTGCCATATGCTTCAAAAAGCACCAAAAAGTAACTCATTAAATAGTTTTTTTGTACATGACCAAGGGGACACGTGCCCACTGAGGTAGTTTAAAGTCTATTTTTCATGCAAAACTAAAGGTATAATCTGACAGAACACTGTCAGTTCCTCTATGTGTGTTGAATGAAGATGGATTCATCTAGTTAACAAGCTGTAAAAGTTAGATCCAATTTCTATAGCTGAGAAAACTCTCCCCTAATGACTCATACTGCAATGCTTGTCTCAAACTTTTGTATCATCTGAATGCCACATATTTATTTTGTTTTCTGCAACATGGTACCTTGAAATAGTGAAAGGGAATCTCATATGCAACTGTAAAATAGTTGGATTCTTACTCTGTTCAACAACCTTCAGGCTGTAAAGTGAAACATGAAAGGTAGCTCATGGCTGAGCTGTTAGGATCGTTGCCTCACTGCATCTTCATCTTGGATTTAAACACCAACTTGTTTGAGTTTTCTATGGGTACCTTGGAGTAATGGTCTGGCGATTCTGCAAAGGGTTTACCCTTGACTCACCCAATGGCCATTGCAGTGGCTATAGACAATTAATGGAAAGAGAAAGTAAAGACCTGGAAGCAAATTGACTGGTACTGATGTGTCAAACATAATATGAAGCTGCTGTTACTTTCTGTCATTTGCTCACCCTTCCCTGCAAAATTAGCATGATCAAAGTAAAATAAGCTTTTAATTTAAAATGACAGTTTTTTGAAAGTGTGTCTGATATGTACCAGGGATATATTTTTTATGTTATTCATTCTGTTATCTGTACTTATCCTTCAAAGACACAAAGGACCCTCGCTGAGACTCGCTAGAATTAATTAGCATTGATTAGATGGTGGCATGTTTGAAGGCTGTGCATAAATAAACTCCCTATTCATTTTTCCACTCTTTGCTAATTACTGTGACGCCTTTTACTGTTTCCTTGCAAGAGCCCAGGAAACAGAGCTGCCTTTGATTGCTCCTAGCAGAGAAGGACATGGTCAGTAGCTTTAATGCAGGTTATTCAGACAGAAGCCTTGCAGAGGCGCTATCCCCCCCATTTATAGGTGAAGAAGTCTTTTCAATTGCATTGATGCCCCTTAAGGTTTTTCACTTAGTCAAGAATGATGTAAACAACACAGTTCTCCACTGCAGGGATGGTTTATTGCATCTTGCATTTAGCCCATAAACCTTATAATCTCACCACACTGGATTCTTTAACATTTGCAGTGTTGCAAATGTTGCATGAAGGCCACTTTAGTGGAGTTTATTTAAGGACATCAGAGAGAGGAGTTTGATTTGTTCAGCATTTAGAAAATGATAAATTTTCAAAGCTCTAGGAGTGTCGATACTGATAAAAGATTAAGAAGTATTAAAGTATGAGGGACGAAAAATGACAAAAAATAAATGTGAAAATGAATAAATACACAGAAAATAAATACCCATACAAATGTATTAATAAATAGATAAATACATATAAGAATAAAATAATACATATATAAATATATAAATGTATGTTTATTTATTTGTACATTCATTTCTATTTTTATTACCATACATAGACATAAATGAAGAAATGCAGAAGCACAGAAACAAATGATTGTAAAAATGAAATATAAAGAAACAAATTGAAAATAAATAAAAGTAGAAACACAAAACACAAAATTCACAAAAAATAAATTTAAAATTTGAGGAATACAACAAATTTAAATGTGCCTCTTTCATTACTAAAACAAATAAATATTTGTGCATTTATACACATATTTACTTATTTATTTTAAATGTTATTAATTCATAAAGTTGTATGTGTATTGATCCTTTTTCATATTTATATATATATTTTTTTTGTTCCTGTCATGATTGGAACTCGGAGGTAACCCAATTATGCAGAACACCTCTGACGGACACAGGGATGGAAAGTTTAACAGTTTATTAAAGCACAAACACAGAATGTACTGGAATCTGGTTCGGGCCTGGGTCCTGGTTTCACTGGAGTCTTGAGGGTTCTTGAGTTATTCTCCTTGGGGGAGTTTCTGTTGGTTCTGGAGAAGAGTTTATCAGCAGAGTCCGTAGCTGCTTCAGCGTCTCACGTCTAGCTCGTACAGACCTTGGTTTGGTTTTTCCAGCTCTAGTCCAGAGCTGCTTGGGGGTTCTCAGAAAGTCTTCAGGGTTTGACTCAGAGGGTCGGCTCGGCAGGTTAGCTCTCCTAGAGCTTTCACAGAGGAGACTCGGGTTTCCTAGAACACAGAGAGAGAAGTTAGAATCCAATCTGGATTCAAAGTCATGGAGATTCACAAGGAGCAAGGCTTTAGCGCTGACCAACTGGAACAACACTGCGGCATTGAGGCAAGGTCTGAAGACAGCTTAAATAGTGGATCCTCTGATGATGGTAATGAGCAGCAGCTGTGCAGGAGGCTCTGCTCAGGAGGATCCACGGCGGACTCTGCTGGAGAAAGATGGTAGTACTCCAGCTCCCAACAGTTCTCCAAATATATATACACTATATTGCCAAAAGTATTTGCTCACCTGCCTTGACTCACATATGAGCTTAAGTGACATCCCGTTCCTAATCCATAGGGTTCAATATGACGTCGGTCCACCCTTTGCAGCTAGAACAGCTTCAACTCTTCTGGGAAGGCTGTCCACAAGGTTTAGGAGTGTGTTTATGGGAATTTTTGACCATTCTTCCAGAAGCGCATTTGTGAGGTCGCACACTGATGTTGGACGAGAAGGCCTGGCTCTCAGTCTCCGCTCTAATTCATCCCAAAGGTGTTCTATCGGGTTGAGGTCAGGACTCTGTGCAGGCCAGTCAAGTTCATCCACACCAGACTCTGTCATCCATGTCTTTATGGACCTTGCTTTGTGCACTGGTGCACAGTCATGTTGGAAGAGGAAGGGGCCAGCTCCAAACTGTTCCCACAAAGTTGGGAGCATGGAATTGTCCAAAATGTCTTGGTATGCTGAAGCATTCAGAGTTCCTTTCACTGGAACTAAGGGGCCAAGCCCAGCTCCTGAAAAACAACCTCACACCATAATCCCCCCTCCACCAAACTTTACACTTGGCACAATGCAGTCAGACAAGTACCGTTCTCCTGGCAACCGCCAAACCCAGACCCGTCCATCAGATTGCCAGATGGAGAAGCGCGATTCGTCACTCCAGAGAACGCGTCTCCACTGCTCTAGAGTCCAGTGGCGGCGTGCTTTACACCACCGCATCCGACGCTTTGCATTGCACTTGGTGATGTATGGCTTGGATGCAGCTGCTCGACCATGGAAACCCATTCCATGAAGCTCTCTGCGCACTGTTCTTGAGCTAATCTGAAGGCCACATGAAGTTTGGAGGTCTGTAGTGATTGACTCTGCAGAAAGTTGGCGACCTCTTCGCACTATGCGCGTCAGCATCCGCTGACCCCGCTCCGTCAGTTTACGTGGCCTACCACTTCGTGGCTGAGTTGCTGTCGTTCCCAAACACTTCCATTTTCTTATAATACAGCTGACAGTTGACTGTGGAATATTTAGGAGCGAGGAAATTTCACGACTGGATTTGTTGCACAGGTGGCATCCTATCACAGTTCCACGCTGGAATTCACTGAGCTCCTGAGAGCGACCCATTCTTTCACAAATGTTTGTAAAAACAGTCTGCATGCCTAGGTGCTTGAATTTATACACCTGTGGCCATGGAAGTGATTGGAACACCTGATTCCAATAATTTGGATGGGTGAGCAAATACTTTTGGCAATATAGTGTATATATATATATATATATATATATATATATATATATATATATATATATATATATATATATATATATATATATATGTATGTATGTGCATATATATGTTTATATATATATATATATAGGCAATCATAAACTCTAGGCCATGAACATATATATAGGGATGCACGATATAGGCTTCTGAGTTTCTAAAGTCTAAAAAAAAATAAAAAATATACTACTTCTTCTTTTTTCTCAAAAACTTTTTACAGACTTAAAAACTTCTAAAAACGAGGGAAAAAATATTGATACATTAAAATATCACAATATCTTCATATGCTGATATATCGCCATTTAAAAACACCATATCAATCTCTTTTACTAATGAAATATTGCTATATGTCATCGTTATGCTAAGAAATACCCCGAAAATTCACAAAATTTTGCCATATTTTTATATGTTGATATATTGACGCGGTATCGATCTATTTTACTAACAAAATCTCACAAGAATTTGCAAAATATCACGAGAGTTTGTATCAGAATGATGAAAAATTTAACGAGATTTTGAAAGTAAAATAGATTGATACCGCGTTTTTAAAAATCTATTTGATATCAGCATATGAAAATATATTTGAGTATATTGTTTTTCAAAGTGTCAGAAATGGATAACAAAACTGCTATTTTCAATGACTACTTATTTTTGTCCAGCTTTAACATCGGCATCGATATCGGTTATCGGCTACATGAGTTTGAAAATATCGGCATATCGGATATCGGCCAAAATCCCAATATCGTGCTTCCCTAATATATATATATATATATATATATATATATATATATATATATATATATACAGAGATGGCAAAAGTACTCACTTTCCGTACTTGAGTAAAAGTACAGATACTTGTGTTAAAAAATACTCTGGTAAAAGTGGAAGTACTGATTAAACTTCTTCACTCAAGTAAAAGTAACAAAGTACAGGCTTGTAAATTTACTTAAAGTATAAAAGTAAAAGTAGAAACCACTTTTTTCATGCCGTTGCCTACATTTTAAATGGATGTCTGCCAATAGGACTAGATCTCCGTTGTGTTCATTTTCAATCATCTCGTCGTCCATGCTACTATGCTAACGCCACCGCCACCAAGCTGCAATGATTTGCCGCCAATCAATACCGCCGAATCTGTTGATTCATCTTGTAGTGGTGCGTCAAATGCAACGTAGATTCCCATCCAATTAGATTGAATTTGGTATTGATGACGTGAAAAATAATAATGGTAACTCCATTGAAATGATTCAAAACTAAAGTAACGAGCCATTTTTTTTTAAATGTAAGGAGTAGAAAGTACAGATATTTGTGTAAAAATGTAAGGAGTAGAAGTAAAAAGTTGCCATAAAAATAAGTAGTAAAGTAAAGTAAAAATATCAGAAAAATCTACTTGAGTACAGTAACGAAGTATTTGTACTTCGTTACTTCCCATCTCTGTATATATATATATATATATATATATATATATATATATATATATATATATATATATATATATATATATATATATATATATATATATGTAGTAGTTATCAACCATTATTTTGCACTGTGAAACTGATTTTATCTGGTTTAATCTGGGCAATCATAAACTCTAGGCCATGAACATAATTTATTCATTTGGGTTGAATCTGGCTTGTAGTTAGTTTTATTAGTGTTGTCCTGCAGTAGCTACAGCATCACATGGACACTAGAGGGAGTTATTTGTTTTTTTTGTTTCACATCTTTTCCATGTCTGACAGTCTCTAGCATCATCTCACACCCTCACACTTTCCTTCACAGAGGATCCTAAATCTTTTGTGACATCTTCCTCTTCATTTTGTCTCTCTCTCTTCCTGCAGCCCAGAATACCTCCCAGGATTCCACTGCCTCCTCCGCCATCCTGCTCAGCCCCCAGAGCCTCATCAGCCTCTTGCTCCTGGCCCTGACTGTCACCTTGTCTGGCACGGTCTACCTTTGGATCCTCAGATACGTTTGTATCGGCTGCTGCCAGCCTGTCGCCGTCGGCCCAGAGTCAGAGGCCCTGGCAGTGATGGTTTGAAGACATGGAGTCTCAATTAGAGCCTAACATGCTGTTATTCATGAAGGTTAATATGCTTTGTTCATGAAGTCAACTAGTGCTGACTTTATATGTGAGCAATCAAGCTCACTACACCTTGGAGGGAATAGTATTAGCATTTGTGAGGATAATTTGTAATTTGCAAAAAAAAAAAAAAGATAATTGTCAGGATGGAGGTGTATATGTTGCGTAATCAGAGTTGGTGTTTGCAGCTCAGGAGGAGGCTTGTCAGGGCTAAATTAATGCAAGTGATGCCAAGTTCATCTGAATGGCACGATGTTTGTCTGTAAATAACAGCACTGCTGCATTTGCTCTTCACAAACCAAGTTAATTATTATCTAGAAACAGAAAATACAATGCATACATTTTTATTTGTACTTACATTTACATTCAGTATTTCAGGTTTAGCTCCATACTTCTCAGTTAAAACTCTTGATTTATTTAAATTAATGAACCCAATGTTTCTTTCTTTTTTTTTTCTTTTTCTTCTTTGCTTCCTGTAAAGATCAGTGTGAAGTCTGGTCTAATTTTAGGTTTAAAATTAGTAGAGAAGCTCAGATCCAGTTTTTTCCCCCAATCCTTGGTCTAATCAGTCAATATCGGAGCTAAAATCTGATCCAGGTATCTTATTGGTTCATCTCTAAAGGTTAGTGAGTTTTAGCTCATTCTGGAGCAGCATTCTGGATAGACATAAACCTCCCACTGTGAATTTGAGCTAACATAGGACAACCACATTTAGTTATATATGTATTTGGATTTATGTTATTAATATTTTTGTATCAGATCAATATTTTAATTTTTGCTTTGACCTTTTTAAGCTAAAGGGAGAGCAATCATTTCTCTCTCTTAGCAAATCTCAGGAAGGTTTGCATTCATCAGTGTCAGACTGGTGACTATTAAGGCTGATTTATACTCAGAAACCAGGTCGTCTGCGTGTGTCGCAGTGAACACAGATATGTCCCCGCCCCTTCCATAGACGCTTTTGTGCACGTCTCCAAAATTGTAGGTGAGCGCAGACAGAGCGCAGACAGGAGGCCTCTGATTGGTCAAATCTATATCCACTCTACACTATGCGCATTTCCTGTTTGGTACCTTACCGGCTTGTTTTGCTTGTATAACCGCCATTGCGGAAAACGATTCGTGAAGATGGACCGGCTAGAAGAGCGAGGTGCGCGAGAACGCTGGGACCCTTTTTCCACCTGGATCCCCGCTCTTTTTCGCCATCCAGTCCCTAAGTTGTCGCAAAAACTTTCCCCTTTCCCCTTCCTCACCGCCTCGGCCGTATATATACCCACATGGAATAACATAGTGCAGACCATGCTTTAAAATTGGGCATAAATCAAAAATATCTGCATCAAGCTCACTGCGACACACTGTGGCAGCAGTGAGCAATGGCGGTTATACAAACAAAACAAGCCGGTAAGGTACCAAACAGGAAATACACATAGTGTAGAGCAGATGTAGATTTGACCAATCAGAGGCCTCCTGTCTGCAGTCACCTACAATTTTAGAGAGGTGCAGCAGAGTGTCTGCGGAAGGGGCGGGAGCACATTTGCATTCACTGCGACTCACGCAGACAACCTGATTTCTGAGCACAAATCAGCCTTTACAGCTGTTTGCTTAATTCAGCGTTGGTGCTATTTACTTTTATTAATCCCACTCCTATAGAAAACATTTACTTCCTCGTTAATAGCGTTAGCAGCTAGCAAAATGTTCCTCACTTCACCTAATAGGAAATACTTGCACAAAAATAAAGTTATTTAGCAGTAGAAGAAATGCATGAAACCAGAACAAGATTATAAGAACTGAAAGATGGCAATACAGTATAGTTAGGGGAATTAGGCTGAAAAAATGCTAAAAAGGGCTAGAAAGTGCAAGGATATAGATCATCCTCTGTGGTATCTTTAATTTTACATAAATATCCTTTATGTGAGAAAAAAAAATCTTTGTAATGTAGAAATTAGTAGAAATTTTGATGTATTTCAGATGTGCCTGTACCACATGCAATCAGTGCCATGGATAATGTTGTGAACTCTGTAGCTTAGAGATGCAGGTATACGTATACTGTTTCCTCATACTCTACTGTATATTGGTTTAGGATTGTGTTTTTATCTACCTCACTTCCCAGTGACATTTTGTATATTGCAGCATCCTTTCATCTTGACAGAAACATGAGTTGTGCCCAAACCTGAGTATAAAAAGTTTGCTTGAAAAGTTGTATTAAAATTAAGAAAGCTGCTATAGGGTTATAGCTATCTACTGTCTTTTTTGATATGAGTTGTTGATATTTGAGCTCATAGTACAGTTTTAATATAATTCCTAAAACAACATCTTCTTTAACCTTATAAAATTAGAGCATTTTGTTTTTTATATATTAAATGTTAATGTTTTATTTGCTTTCTGCAGAGCTCTTACCTACCCTGAAATCCGTCCGAGCAGAGGGCGCTGTGTTGGACATATGACACATTAAGATTAGAAGCGGCAGCATATCTCATTGTGTTAGATTATCAATTTGCAAAGATTGTAGAAAGAAAAAAAAATAATATATATATATATACATATATAAATAAATACATAGTTATGCAAAACATTTCTAACTTATTATACGAGTATAGCTGAAATGGAATCCCAGCAAGCTTTGGTTAAAAAAAACTGAAAAACAAAAACATATGTTGCATTTTAAATGAATGTGCCCCACTTGTAGATGGTTGCTTTTGTAGATGAAAATATAGAAATTAAAAACTGAATTATAGTTTATAATTCAGTATTAAATTTCTATACTTTTCTTATTTCTAAAATGAATGTTTTGTTGTTGCATTCTCTAACCAATCTGTCTTTAGCGATTTCATGATAAAAGGTTGGGTTGTTGAATTTATTGGTAAATTACCAATGTGGTGCATATGACGTTTAAGGCTGTGTATATCAAGTCTTTTTAAATCTTAATGACTTTTCTCAACTCATTTCTAAATGAATCTTCTCTGAGACTGGGCAGCCTGTGCCTTTAGGTGAATAGGACAATAATATTTCAGAAACCTGAATAATGGTCTGAGGGTATCTGTTCAAAACTTTCTGTAGAATTTGCATTTTAACAGATCACCCTCATAATTCAGCAGCCCCACATTGCCTGAAATCTGGCAGAATGAATAAGTGATCAGAGAGAATTTTGAGGACCCTTCGGGGTCAACATCGGCCCTGTTTGATATTTCAGCCTGCAATTAGACATGCATCCCCAAATCTATGGCTTCTCCATCTCATATGTGTTTCCTGAGGTACTTATCTTCTAACTGTTCCTCTCATATATCATATTCCCGGTGCTTTGTGTCCACAGCCTCTGTTGATTCATAGCTTCTTGAACATTTATGGCTCAGATTGATGTAAAGTCTCAGATTACTCTAAAATCTCTCTGTTCTGACTGACAGCTCGGATACTGCAGGAGCAGACAGGAACTCTGCAGCAGCATAAATAATGCACAGTTTGTTCTAAAATACTGATAATAATGTGTGTATCTGATATGATATTATGAGTTCACATCATAGCAGACTAGACAACTATGTCGTATTTTATGTCTAGTTTGTTAACAATCAGAAAAACTGTTGGAAAAACCTGATACCATGAATGCATCAAAACAATATAAATAAAGAATATATGAAAAAAAATCTCATGTTATTTATTCTGATGTCAAATTTTAAGTCGATATGAAACTGTATGTTTTGTATGCTTACTTACACCTTACCATATTAGTCTCTCTGTGTAATTAAGTATTTTGGATAAACTTTTGATTTAATGCATTTCTATATTTTCTGGGGCGAGTGGCGGCCTTGTTGTTAAGGCATAGAGCTTGGAATCCTGAGGTTCTGTGTTTGAGCCTCACTCCCACAGACTGCCACTCTGGGTCTCTAAGCAAGACTCCTGATTGCTCCCCGGGCGCCCCATAATGGCAGCCCACTGCTCCCCATAGGGGATAGGTTAAATGCAGAGGTAAATTTCTCCAATGTGAGATCAATAAAGTTCAATCGTATAATTACTAATTGATGACATTTTAATTGTGCTTATTAAGTAAAAGGAAATATTCTTAAATTGACCAAAGGCGGGTACTTCAGTAAGATTAGCCTTAAAGGAATAGTACACCCAAAACATGATTAGCCCTCATTTTCTACTCACCCCCATGCTGAACAAAACTCTGGAGTACTTTTTTGATATCTCAAATGCATCTGGAGATCTGGGAGGCTTCTTGCTGTCTGCTGACATTCAAATAATGGAGGTCTATGGTGCCCGAGGCAGAAAGGTCCACAAAAGTCCACAAAAAACGTGTCAATATTCCTCCATACTGCTCGTCCAATGTATTCCAAGTGTCCTGAGTGGGTAGCATCCAGAATTTACTCGAAACGAAGTCATTTAGAACGTTTTAGAGCCTAAACAGTAGTGTATAGGATTTCCTAATAGCGCCCCCATGCGCGCTCACGATTCTACGGAAGCCGGCAGACCAAACCAGATGAAAGTGCGCATTCAGCGTCTGCTCTGCCAATAATGCAAGCGTAGAAGAAGAAATGTGCTGTTTACCTGTGCGAAGAAAGAAACGACGAAAGAAAAATGTCTGAGGACTTCAGTGTTGAGGAAGAGCATGAGTTCTTTGCCGAGCTGAATGCGCTGGTTTGGTCTGCCGGCTTCCGTAGCGTCGTGAACGCGTGTGTGCGCGCTTTCAGGAAATCCTATACACTACTGTTTATGCTCTAAAAACATTCTAAATGACTTCGTTTCGAGTAAATTCTGGATGCTACCCACTCAGGACACTTGGAATACATTGGACGAGCAGTATCTAGGAATATTGACACGTTTTTGTGGACTTTTGTGGACCTTTCTGTCTCGGGCGCCATAGACCTCCATTATTTGAATGTCAGCAGACAGCAAGAAGCCTCCCAGATCTCCAGATGCATTTGAGATATCAAAAAAGTACTCCAGAGTGTTGTTCAGCATGGGGGTGAGTAGAAAATGAAGGCTAATCATGTTTTGGGTGTACTATTCCTTTAAAGTAGAAAGTTACCATCAAAGAAGTTACTGAGACTTGATAAATAGACTCCTTAAGGACTCCTATAGAGATGGCTCACAACATCTGATTTAATGTTTAAATCCATGTAATTAGAAATGTATATGCAAATTCTCTATAGAATAAAATTGAAAGAAATCAGATCGATACAATCATTACAGAATAATACATTGGTGCAAAAAAATCCGTTTCCACATAATTATTTGAACATAAACTTATAAAGGATGTCCACCTGCAAGTGATTCCATTTTCAGCTGATCTCCAAATGGCTCAAGTAGAGTTACAAGATAACTGACTCGAGTAAGAGTAATAACAATATACAATATTACTTTAGTAAAAATAAAATGTATAGTAAAGTAACACTACTCCCAAAAGAAATGGGTTTTTTTTTCTAAATATTACTTAAGACATTGTAACTGACTAAATGTAACTAGCCACCACCCACCTCTGGTGTTGACACACAGTTTATGTAACCGGATGTTATTTGCATTGAGTAACTTTATCTGTTCATCATTTCAAAATAACACTGAACAAAACAAACATTAAGAGCAGCCCAATCCAAGCCCAAAGCAAAAGTATGAAGACACCAAAAACTTAAGTCAGTCATAGACACATTGTACAACACTAAAACATGGAAAAAAAATCACAAAATGATGTACACTATATTGCCAAAAGTATTTGCTCACCCATCCAAATTATTGGAATCAGGTGTTCCAATCACTTCCATGGCCACAGGTGTATAAATTCAAGCACCTAGGCATGCAGACTGTTTTTACAAACATTTGTGAAAGAATGGGTCGCTCTCAGGAGCTCAGTGAATTCCAGCGTGGAACTGTGATAGGATGCCACCTGTGCAACAAATCCAGTCGTGAAATTTCCTCGCTCCTAAATATTCCACAGTCAACTGTCAGCTGTATTATAAGAAAATGGAAGTGTTTGGGAACGACAGCAACTCAGCCACGAAGTGGTAGGCCACGTAAACTGACGGAGCGGGGTCAGCGGATGCTGACGCGCATAGTGCGAAGAGGTCGCCAACTTTCTGCAGAGTCAATCACTACAGACCTCCAAACTTCATGTGGCCTTCAGATTAGCTCAAGAACAGTGCGCAGAGAGCTTCATGGAATGGGTTTCCATGGTCGAGCAGCTGCATCCAAGCCATACATCACCAAGTGCAATGCAAAGCGTCGGATGCGGTGGTGTAAAGCACGCCGCCACTGGACTCTAGAGCAGTGGAGACGCGTTCTCTGGAGTGACGAATCGCGCTTCTCCATCTGGCAATCTGATGGACGGGTCTGGGTTTGGCGGTTGCCAGGAGAACGGTACTTGTCTGACTGCATTGTGCCAAGTGTAAAGTTTGGTGGAGGGGGGATTATGGTGTGAGGTTGTTTTTCAGGAGCTGGGCTTGGCCCCTTAGTTTCAGTGAAAGGAACTCTGAATGCTTCAGCATACCAAGACATTTTGGACAATTCCATGCTCCCAACTTTGTGGGAACAGTTTGGAGCTGGCCCCTTCCTCTTCCAACATGACTGTGCACCAGTGCACAAAGCAAGGTCCATAAAGACATGGATGACAGAGTCTGGTGTGGATGAACTTGACTGGCCTGCACAGAGTCCTGACCTCAACCCGATAGAACACCTTTGGGATGAATTAGAGCGGAGACTGAGAGCCAGGCCTTCTCGTCCAACATCAGTGTGCGACCTCACAAATGCGCTTCTGGAAGAATGGTCAAAAATTCCCATAAACACACTCCTAAACCTTGTGGACAGCCTTCCCAGAAGAGTTGAAGCTGTTCTAGCTGCAAAGGGTGGACCGACGTCATATTGAACCCTATGGATTAGGAACGGGATGTCACTTAAGCTCATATGTGAGTCAAGGCAGGTGAGCAAATACTTTTGGCAATATAGTGTACGTCACAAAATTACTAATTTAAATTAGACTTAAATTAGACTTAAAACGTTTTGTCAATGGCCTGAGATGACGCGTGTTGTGAATTGGTACTATATAAATAAACCAAATAGAATATTGGTATCCCTTGTACAATGTGTTGGTGTATGTATAATTTTAAAGGTTAAAATTTTTAAAATAACATTTGAAATATCAGGAAACAAATATAAAAGATAAAGGAGCAAAAATGTAGTTTAAAATAAAGTAATATAAAAAAATAATGCAAAAAGAAACAGAAAGAAAAATGGAACCTCATGCTGCAGGTAAAGAAGATTGAATGAATAGGAAATAACTTAGAACATCAAAAACAGGCCTTGATGGATAAAAGCAACTGAGACATGAGCACAGAAAAACAACTTGTATGGACGGGTGCCAACAGGGAAGAATCCGGCACGGGTTAATGGAACAGAATTATTTTTATCTGCTGAAGAAGAGACTGAATGACAAGAAGGTGAGAATTATCAGGAGAATGTGGAGCAGGCAGGTAAAGGATTAAACTCAGGAGCTCAGGGAGAAATGAACAACAAGAAAACAATTATTATATGAAATCTGTAAATAATATTAAATGGTGTAATTGTGCTTCTTTTTCTCTTTGAAGTGATTCCACAACTGATTAAACAAGTTAACAAGTAAAAAAGAATGACTCTAAAACAAGACTTCAACACTTTCATCTAAATAGAGCAGAGAAACGGTTACAGAGATCAATGCTGTGGCTCCTGCCAGGTAACAACCCAGGCAAAGCATGAAGAACAGCGTTCATTAGTGATTACATTAGTTTTATCCCTACAAGGGGTTGTGCAGTCCCTCACATTTCATCAGTAGGAAGAATGTGTCACAATTAGGCTGAATCTCCATAATATCTAAACATGCGCGGGGGCATCTGATCTAGGGGGGAAAACAGTGTCACTGGAATCTGCATTTCTTTGTACAAGTTTTAGGGCCTGGCTAGAGATTTTTTTCTTCTATTTCAAGAAGGAAGTCATTACATTACGAGATTAAAGTTGTAAAATTACTAGAATTAAGTCGTAACATTACGAGAATAAAGTCTTATCATTACGAGAATAAATACGTAACTTTACCAGAATAAAGTTGTAAAATTATTAGATTAAAGTTGTAACATTACGAGAATAAAGTCGTATCATTGCGAGAATAAATTCGTAACATTACGAGAATAAAGTTGTATCATTACGAGAATAAATTCGTAACATTACCAGAATAAAGTTGTAATATTATGAGAATTAAGTCGTAACATTACGAGAATAAAGTCGTATCATTACAAGAATAAGTTTGTAACATTACGAGAATTAAGTCGTATCATTACGAGAATAAATTCGTAACATTACGAGAATAAAGTCGTATCATTACGAGAATAAAAACGTAACTTTACCAGAATAAAGTTGTAAAATTACGAGATTAAAGTTGTAACATTACGAGAATAAAGTAGTATCATTACGAGAATAAATTTGTAACATTACGAGAATAAAGTCGTATCATTACGAGAATAAAGTCATAACATTATGAGAATAAATTTGTAACATTACCAGAATAAAGTTCTAATATTATGAGAATTAAGTCGTAACATTACGAGAATAAAGTTGTATCATTACAAGAATAAATTCATAACATTACGAGAATAAAGTCGTATCATTACGAAAATAAATTCGTAACATTACAAGAATAAAGTCATACCATTACGAGAATAAATTCGTAACATTACGAGAATAAAGTTGTAATATTACGAGAATAAATTCATAATATTAATAGAATAAAGTCGTAACATTACGAAAATATGGTTGTATCATTACGAGAATAAATTCGTAACATTTCGAGAATAAAGTTGTATGTTATGAATTTATTCTCTTAATGTTACAACTATATTCTCGTAATTTTACGACTTTATTCTCGTAATGTTACGACTTTATTCTTGTAATATTACGACTTTATTCTCTTAATATTACGACTTTATTCTCGTAATGTTATGAATTTATTCTCTTAATGTTATGGCTTTATTATCGTAATTTTACGACTTTACTCTCTTAATGTTACGCTCGATACAGTCGAGCAGCTTTTAGCCAATGAAAATAGCTCATTTGGTCATAAAAATAAAACTCTGCCCCCAGCCACTTCTTCCGGATTAAACCAAGCGCTTGGCAGACAGGGGTGCTGCACTAGCTGTGATGAGCTCAGTTACTTCACCCAATCCGATTAGATGAAAAACTGTAATGGCTGTCTATTAGTAGCAACCCATATCTATTAACAAGAAAAACTCCTCCTTCAGCTTCATTCAGCCAGGAACAAAGCTATGCCAAACTGTTGTGTCATGTGACCAAATAAGCAAATTTCATTGGCTAGAAGCTGCTCGACTGCATCGAGTGTAGATTGCTTTAGCTTCAGTTCACCAAAAGGTCAACACAGTTGCAGTCAAATTTTTTCCAGCTGAATTTTTTTGCAGCTGAATTTTTTGAAGGCAAGTTTTTAGCAGATACTATCCAGTGAATTCAATGTGTAAAAAAATGCAGTGTTTAAAGTTCGGTGTACAAAAAAAGGCAGATTCCAAGGAGACTGCTTTTCGTCCATACTAATCCACCAGAGCTCAGACAATTCCAGTCATTAGTCCCAACCTGTCGAGTAATAACAGTATCAGTTATTGTTTCTTTTCATGCTACCCAGTATTTTTTCCACCCCAGCTATTGCCTCTGGCTCTAAATGACTGTAACTAAACAGTTTCAGCAACAAAGATGGGTTTCTGGTTAAATTGGAAGGAGCTTGGAATAAAATAGGAGTATTATTCGGATGCCATTTAGTTACAAAAAAAAAAAAACAGCTTAAGGCTTTTATTAAATCTATTTCTGTATCTTGAATGTGTTCCCCCATTTCCTGGCTTGCTCACGCATAATAGAAAACTGATTGCGGTGACAATTACGGGAAAAATTTGTTTGAGACCACTGCTGTGATTTCCTCTGCTGTCTCTCTGCTTGAAAGGGCTTTTGATGAAACAAGACGGGTTTGTACAGCAGCATAAATGCATCTTCATCTCACAGTGTCCATGTAGCTGTGATCCATCCACCTCTCTGTCAGCAGGGGCAACCAGCCACATTTTTAAACCAGCGAATACGTGGAAGTCTGTTTTCGCCAAAGCATCTAATTCTCAGCTCTTCTTGCCTGTGGAGGACGAAGGCTTCCTCTGACCTACTCAATGGGTGAAGTGCAAACTGAAAAGGGTCTGAATGGCAAATTGATTAGCCATTTCTAGAGAACAAAGGCAAGCAGATAGAAACCAGATGGGGTATACTGTATCTCCGCTAGAATTAGCACAAACAAAAGAGGTGGGGACCTTTTATTTCAGTGACATGATTAGCTTTTTCACAAAGGACAAGATTAGAAAACATTTTGGGATGACAATAAAGCAGAGACAAAGTCCCCTGAGCTGCAGCCTTGTGCTTATGTTATAATTAGAGATGGATTAGCATGGAAGCCTGCAGGGAACAGACCCTGCTTGGAGCCTTGGAGACCCCCTTACAGCAAGTGATGTCCCACCATTAAAAAGGTCAGGGAGGGCAGATATTGTTATTAAGATGTCAGGTGCTTCTGTTTATGTTTTCATATATTGAGCCTCAATAAAAAATAAAACCCTTCCTGCTTTTACACAAGCGCTACTAACTGAAGCATAAAGGTCAAGATGCCCCGGAGCGCTGATTGCACCATTGATCTCAGTTGTTGTAATCACACTGTAAACTATTCTGCCATGCTGCAGTCTATTTACACATCAGCGGTGATGAAACCCTCCATCTTTGCCTGCTGCCAGTGTTTCCAGGTGATCCCATCCCTGTCACCTCCAAAGTAATGGATGCCTTCCCCTTGGCCTCGTGTCATGATTGACAGCTGCTGATGGGACTCAAATCCCTGCTCAGAGCTGGTTGCCAGGGGCTACAAAGGGGTGCTCCCACGTCCAGGCGTGCAGTTTCCATGGAAATCTGGAGTTCTGGCCCTCTGCCTGCAGATGGCGACCCTGCACTCTGAGTCGCTAGGGAGGCGAAAGGTGAAACTGGGGGTGCAAGTGGCAGAATGTGAGGTTGGTGTCGTGGTTTTTTTTTTTTTGCACGTCTAAATGTGTCTCCTCTGAGCCCTGCGGCAGCTTTTAAATACATGTGAGTCAGATGAAGATTCCCTGCAGACGAATGGGGTTGGCTGTCCGCCTGCCAGGCGCTGTGCTGCCATGCATCACTTCCAGATGTGCAAAGCTTATTCATACATTATCCAACAAAGATCTGCTTTTCTTTGCTAAATCTCATAGGTGCTGAGATAAAACTAAATAAAATGGGTCACATCTGCTGCAACGTGATGAATACTCAGAGCAACGCTCGCTTCTGCCGTTGATTTTTTTTCCCCCTCTCTATTTCCAAGTCAGATTTCAGAGGAGGAAAATTGCCAAAGTCAGGTTTGCTGTACCTTTGACAGCTCAGAGGATCAGGGATCATCCTCCTTTGTGCTAAGACACCTACTGCTAGACTAATTCCCACGGATTCTCCTGCTGGTGCTGCTGCTGAGGTCAGTTTGCAGGATTTCTCACCGTGGTGAGGAATCCTGCAAACTGCAGTCGGTTCTGTGAAACTGAAAAAAAACTGTCAGACTCCTATAGAGAGATTTCTCCCTCAGCCATGGCTTATCTCTTCCATCCTCACATCCAATAGTTACACTGCCTTGCAGGGGTGCTCTTTCCACTACTTCAATGTATTTTTTCTTATTTTTGTTTGGCAGGATAAGTCAGAGTGAGGCACATTTGATAAAAGGAAGCTGCATTTGTTTTTAATCCTTCTGAAATCCTGGGTTGTCTACCAGCCTTGCACATCTTAACACAAAGATATCTCTGCACATTCTCCATTAACCAAGCTCATTCCGATGGGGTGAATAGTGTCTGTTAGCAGCATTTATTCAACTCTAGCAACATAGTCATAAAAGGATTAAGGTCTAAACTTTAATTAGACCATTTTAAGACATATGTCTGATTTACACCATGTAGCTCTGGCTGAATGTTCAAATTACTGCTCAGCTGGAAGATGAGTATTGGCCTAAATCTCTGCTAACTTGAAGCCTTTAATATTTTTCTTTTAGCCTGAGTTTAGCAACGTGTCATGAACCGAGGACAGATGGACCCAGTATTCAAGGAGAGACAGCCAGTAGGAAGGTCCAAAAGGTTTATTAAATAAAGAAAACTAAAGTGGAGCTGAGGCTCGGGGACACTAAAGGAGGGGGGCGGGGCACCGCCCAATCTCAGACACTCTCTGGTTTAACAGTCCAGTTCAAGAATGTCCCCAAGTGCTGCAGTCCCAGAGGACATGCTGGAAGCCGATCCTGGTCAGGGATCCAGAACAGACAGGAACAGGATCCAGATCAGGCAGGAACAGAACAGGTGGCAGGATCCAGACTTCCAGGCATCATACAGCTCCCAGGAGGGTTCAGAGTCTGACAGGGTCCGAAAGCGTGACCAGGTGGTCACTCATAGGAGCAGACAGGATCAGGTGCAGATGAGCAGGCTCAGTGGAAGAGGGTAGCCGAGACAGGACGTGGAACCAGAACTTGATGCAGGACTTTTAAACTGGTCTCCTTCCTGGAGCCAGGCTAATTGGATAAAAACTGAACCTCCCCACATATAGAGCCAAAAACCCAAAGGACTCCGCGGGGGAGGAACAGTGGACGATCAGGAGACAAGACTAACACAAAAACCTCTTTCCACTGGCTGCCAGGATCCAGGACATGATCCATGAAATCAAACTGAACCAACAGACTCAATGAAAACAAATAATGAGCTGAACTGAATATAAACAGAAAAAACAGGTGAGAGGAATAAATTATAATTGAGGCAGGGAGGGAAAACCGACAGGTGAAAGGAATGACGATAATTAAGGGAGAGCAAACAGGCCAGATCATGACACAACGATGCTGACCGGCTGCCCTGCCCCTGCTAAAGAATAGTATCCTCAAAACATGCGAATGTTTGCTACCTGTAGCTTTTTGCACGTAAAACATAAAATATATATTTGGCCACTTCTGACCAGAGCACCTTGATCAACATTCAGATTATCTAAACTGAATTAAAAATGTATTTTTTTCTAACTCTAAAGGGAAAAGAGAGGATATAGTAAGTAATGCTCACATTAGGGTAAAGATAGATGGCGAAGGCTGTATGCGGGAAGGAAAGGTCTCCTGCAGCGAACCTGTATTAAAGAGGATCTGAAGGAGCCCATTAAGGAGGACACCCTTGTAGACAATCCTCAAGGATTTTCACTATGTTCATTACATGAAGCATCTTTAGTTGCACAATAAGCTCTAGAGACTCCTTCTTTACAAGTTTAATGATGTTATTGAGGTCACAAGCTCTGATAATGCTACACTAATAAAAGGCATTGTCTTAAATCTTTCACAGTTTGACAAACAGCCGTCCAGCCAATGGGTTCCAGCTGTGTCCTGTTTCTCATGTGATAAGTTGAGGTGAAATCAGTTTAAATGACCCTCAGAGGGCTGCCTGTTTTATCCAGATGACAGTGGGTTTGTTGGGGCAGGTGTTTGATGGCATCTTTAGCTCAAACTCCAAGACAAAATAGGCATCTTTTTAGATCTGCAGTGGATCTGAAACAAATAGACGCATATATTTAAACATCCATCATTTCTAGATAAAAGTAAAATGGATAAAACTCAGTTTTGTGTTCTGGGGCGTAAATCAATCATCATTGCCATTACTTACCTACTCTTATCAATAAACATTCTGCATAAAATTGATATTTACAAGCACTAATATCTACATAAATTGTTTATTTGCTGTTTTTATTAAATTTGTTATTTATCTTTGATTTCACTGAAGACTCTTAGATGACTTGCAGAGACACATTTTTTCTTTACCCCATATAACATAAAATCTAGTTCTGAAAATGAAATGAATTCTGTATTTATATTTAATGTTAGTATATTGATGTGCATAATTAACCAATAAAAATTTAAAATGTTTTGAATATTCCACTTGAGAGTATTACTGCTGCCACCACAGGGGTGGCCAATGATTAGCTAAGGGTGGCCACCTCTGGCCCCCCATCTAGCTCCGCCCCTGTTTCTTCCCACCTTGAAAAATCACTGGCATCACCCTGGGCCCCCTGGTGAATTTTGTCTAGAACCACCACCGGCTGAGACACCTATCTTCCAGAGGCGTAGCCAGAACATTTTAATAAGCAATAACCAATGTACACTGAGGGGGGGCGAAAGTAGATAGGCACCAGAACCTCAGGGTCAATCTACTCTGTTCCAAAAGGAAAATGAATAATCACAACATGCATATTTTCTAAATAAAAACTATACTTTCCTACAGCCTTTGCTAACAGATAGATGCATATCTAAACATCCATGCTGTGTAAATTAAAGGTGTTGTGGACAAAATTCTTTAAATTTTGAGTTCTGGGGCGAACATTTTTTCCATTGTCAATACTAAACTACTTTTATTAATAATCATTCAGTATAACATTAATATTTACACGTACTAATATAAACATTAAATGGATCACTCATTATTAAAGTAGTTATTTATCTCTGATTTCAGTGAAGATTCCTAGATGACTTGCAGCATCATAATTTTTTCTTTAACCCATAAAACACAAAATCTAGTTCTGAAAAGAGCATGAATTCTGTATTTATCAATTAATTGTTTACATATAGAAAATTAAAATGTTAAATAAGTTAAAACGTTCCACTTGAGAGTATTATTATTGCCACCGTCTGTATTAGAGGGAAGAATGGTAGCGGTGGCCCAAGGGGGCCAATGATTGGGTAAGGATAGCCATGGCCACCACTGGCCCCCCGTCTAGCTCCGCCCCTGTTATTAGTCCTATAGAATGGCTTCAGACTGTGCCTCCTCTACCTCCTAGCTGTTTGGCCATGCCTAAACCGGAAATTTTATGTACTATTTACCTTTTTTATCTATTTTATTTACAGCCTAACTTCTATAAAATAAAACAACTGCATTTTGAAGCTTTATTTTGGAGGAATTTTACATTTTTCAGCCCCACAAATTTAATGCGTTGTTGAAAAACTACTCAGTTCACCGGATATGAGATTATTATTTTGGGAGGGGTTGTGTCCATCTGCCTTTTTTTTTTTTTTTTTTTTTTTTTTTTACAATATATGAAGAACTACTATAATTATTTTCAGATTACATATAAATAGATTAAATAATTCTATGAGCAAAAAAGGAATTACCTTAGGGTTAGGATTAGGGTTCATTTAGTTATAACTACCTACTGGGCCTACTGGTAGGTAGGAGGCACAATTTGAAGCCATTCTATGGCACTGATGAACTCTAATAACAACCATTTAATGCACTGATAACATCCAAAGCAGCTAAAGATGCCAGTCCTGACATGATTGGTACTTCCAGCCTTGTTCCCACTTCAGTCTCCTCTAATGCCTTTTAGTATAACTTTTAGAGACAGACAGGCAGGCAGATGGGGGGGTAGATAGGAAGTTGGCAGCAGCAGATATGAAAGGTGGAAGATGGAATAGCAGAGGTTTAATGTTTGGTAAATCCTTCTTACAGCTTTCCTCCAGCCATCGTCCCATACAGGCCTGGAAACTGGACCTAGAACCTGAGCTGCTGATCTCGAGAATATTAGTGAACAGCAGAGGTTCACTAATATTCTCTAGCAATCCTTTGAGGTCTTCACATGATATCTACATTCATTGTTCACAATTGTGTACATTTTAAAAAATGCACAACAAATGAACACCCTAATCTCTGTTTTATTGTAGCCAGAACCTTTAAAAATGTGAGGCTGTTGGAAGTAGAGATAGGCCGATACATCGGTTAGCTGATATTTTGGCCCATATTTGCAGGGTTTTTGTGTATATATCAGCCAGTGGGTACATTCATTAGCCAATTTATTAGCACATTTTGCCCTGCCTTAAGATCACGTTACACCCAAAATGTTGCCTCTCCCTCCATTTACTATCAATGATTAATGTTTCCTTTGATTTGTTAATAAACTTGTGTAACATTTGCTATTATTGTGTTTCTATTGCATGATCAGAGGATGAGAAACCAGTACGAGTCTGAAAAAAATGGCCCTAAAAAAATCGGCAGCACAAATCGGGGATCGGTTAGACTGAAACCACCATTGGAATAAAGAAAACTTTATTTTTTGATCTTTAATTGGCTTTAATTGACAAGTTTTTTTCTTTTTTTTGCTGAATACTTGGTCTATGAAAACTTGTTAAAAATGAATCAATCACAAAATAATACAACTAATAATAGATCAATTTTAATGTGTAAGTACAGTTAACTGTAGGATATAATGAGCTGAGAGGTTGTACTTTAAACTCTGCACACATGTGAAAAACACAAAGTTATGGTCATGTTTCTACAGGGATGGGGTCTTGAGATACTCTGCAGGAGCGTTTTTCAACCCTTGCTGCTCAAAGCAAACTGCCCTGCATGCTTTAGATGTTTCCACAGCTGATTTCCATCGGTGGCTGATTACCAGCCTTTGTTGAACTGCAATCATCTGAAACAGGTGCGTTAAAGCAGAGAAACATCTAAAACCTGCAGGGCAATGTGCATCCAAGCCTGAAAAATACTGCTCTAGAGAAAACACACTCTAAAAAAATGATAATAGTGAAACATATTTGTGTTTGAAATGATAAAAACATTACTTATAAAAAGCACTGACGCCTTGCAGCAAGAAGGTTCCGGTTTGCATGTTCTCCGTTAGCATGTGTGGGTTCTCTCCGGGTACCCCGGCTTCCTCCCACAGTCCAAAAACATGACTGTTAGGTTAATTGGGTTCTCTAAATTCTCCTTAGGTGTGTGAGTGTGTCTGAATGGTTGTTTGTCCTGTATCTCTCTGCTTTGTCCTGTGATGGACTGACGACCTGTCCAGGGTGTATTATTATTTTTTTTTTTTGTGAACCAATCTTTAAATTCTGGAAAGATTTCCAAAGTTGGCTAATATGTAAGAATGTTGTTTTGTCACTACTATCTGGCACAAGTATTTTATTTGGTTTAGAAAGTGGGAATAAGACTCTTAAATACTTAGGAAATTACCTTATACTGATGGGAAAATTCTTCATTCACAGATGTAGGTATTTTAAGACAAAGCCCACTTTTTGCCATTGGAAAAATGACTTTGATTTATATTATAAGTCTCTGAGACCCGCTTTCAAAGTATCATCCTTATTGGAAAACTTGAAGTTGATATAAAATTGCTCTTTGTTATTATTTTATCACTTTACTTTTGTACAGTTTTGTTATAATTTTATTTCAGACACATTTCAGGTGTGTAAATGGTGTAATGTTATGGTGTCTTGTTTCTGTATTATTTCATGGTCTTTATTATTTATATACTTGCTTGATGATGCTCCATTTTACGAATTGACTTGATCTGTTAAGAAGTTGTTTTGAATTGAAATCCATGTACATTCCGCCCTGTCATTGTTTTGTACTTTGTAAAATTTGTATTAATAAAAAAATAAAAAATAAAAAAAACCTGTCCAGGATGTACCCCGCCTCTCACCGTAGACAGCTGGAGATAGGCACCTGCACTCCTTGTGACCCGCTTGAGATAGGCCTGACGGAAAATGGATGGATGGATGTTGATGCTATTCCTATTTCTAGTATACCTGAATTTTAAATGAAATTTTTGAGAAAAAATATATTTCCAACTAATAGTTTGGTTCGTGAGTCCATTCTAGGACTATTTTGTATGAAACTTATTTTGTTTCAAAACTATGTGTGCATTGTAAGTGTCAATTTGAAGTTTTAAAGAGAGTTACATTCTAAGTTTTGTATAGAATAAAAAAAATCACTACTACAATTTTTTTTTCTTTTTACACCTTCAAATTTTAAGTACAAGTACACACATTCAGTTCTATAAATTGCACATCACAAACCTCTTACATTCTCAATTTGGGAACATCTGCTCTATCAGAATTTATTGAGTAATATCTTAATCAGAGGTCTTCAACAGGGGGGTCCACGGGGGTACTGCATAGGGGTCGCGAAAGTTTTAGTTGATTAGACTTTTTTAATATTCCCTCCTACAATTTTTTCCACTAATTGAAATGTCTTTAAATACAAATTAACATGAATTCAACACTCCCGCTGGCGCCGCCAAAGAAGTTCCCGCGAGTTCTCCAATAGGCCCCCCCTTGATCTTTGGCAGGAAACTGCTGTGCGTCCCCAGAAATTCCAGACCGAAGTTGCAGAAGCATACCAGCAAAACTGGTTCACCACCAGACTCAAGCGACATTTGATGTGTGCAGTTGCAGAAGTATAATCTGCCCTTTATTTGCACCATTACATCGGCAAAGAGACATGCTAGTTTACAGTTGCGTAGGGGGCCTATCAGGTGTCAGTGAGGGGGGCCCTAAAGGGCTGGTTCTACTTACCGCAGCAGTGTGTCACAGTGAACTTGATGCAGATATTTTTTTATTTCTGCTCAATTTTGAGCGTGGGCTACGCTATACGCTGTGGGTTTAGATACGCCCGAGGTGGCGAGTAAGTGGGGGCAAGCTTGTCTGACAACGGAGGGACATGAGGGCCAAAAAGAGCGGGGATCCAGGTGGATCCCAGCGTTCTTACGCACCTCACTCTTCTAGCTGGTCCAACTTCATGAGCTGTTTCCCGCAATTTCGGTCATAAAAACAAAACGAGCCGACCTTCTCTCTGCGGCACTGTCTGCGGTCAGCTACAATTTGGGAGAGGTGCAGCAGAGTGTCTGCGGAGGGGGCGGGGACATCTTTGAGTTCACTGCGACACCTACGCAGACGACCTACTTTCGAAGTATAAATCAGCCTTAAAGGAATAGTACACCCAAAACATGATTAGCCTTCATTTTCTACTCACCCCCATGCTGAACAACACTCTGGAGTACTTTTTTGATATCTCAAATGCATCTGGAGATCTGGGAGGCTTCTTGCTGTCTGCTGACATTCAAATAATGGAGGTCTATGGTGACCGAGACAGAAAGGTCCATAAAAGTCCACAAAAAACTTGTCAATATTCCTCCATACTGCTCGTCCAATGTATTCCAAGTGTCCTGAGTGGGTAGCATCCATAATTTACTCGAAACGAAGTCATTTAGAATGTTTTTAGAGCATAAACAGTAGTGTATAGGATTTCCTAAAAGCGCGTTCACGAGTCTACGGAAACCGCGGCAGACGAAAGTGCCCATTCAGCTGTGTGCTGTTTACCTGTGCAAAGAAAGAAACAACGAAAGAAAAAATGTCGGAGGACTTCAGTGTTGAGGAAGAGCATGAGTTCTTTGCTGAGCTGAATGCGCACTTTCGTCTGGTTTGGTCTGCCGCGGTTTCCGTAGACTCGTGAACGCGCTTTTAGGGTGTACTATTCCTTTAAGAGGTCCTGGGCCAGTAAGCAACTGCTGTCTCTGCTTACTGATTTTACGCCATTGTACAGGGGCACTGGCCCCCGTTGGCCCCTGTATAGAACCGCCCATGATCAATGCACACATTCAGCGACACACAGGAGCTCTTTCAATCTGGGCACCGTTTCACTCACAACACCTGTCCCATCAACCAGGAATCAGAATCAGGAATATTTTAATAATTCCAGGGAGAAATTACTTTCATTACATTAGAGTGACTATAGGACCAGTTTGATAGAACACAATATATATAATTAGGGGGTCCCCGCTCCATCTCCCCATCAGTTTGGGGGTCCTTGGCCTGGAAAACATTGAAATCACACATTTCCACCAGAGTTTTCCCATCTTTATTGTTTTAACTCACAGTTTCTATTTGCGTTTGGGACATAACAGTGTGAACAAGTGTTGCCACACTTCACAGATCCAGTGCAACCAAAGAAAGAGACTCTGCTCAGATGAAAGAGGCTGTAATGAGCTGCTTTCTGCTGGCAGCCTGGCATCTAATTCCATCCTTCAGTCAAACATATTTGATTTATTCAGCTGCTCAGAGACCCACCGGGCTGCCCGCCGCGACTTTCCCCTCGTTTCTTCAGCACACAGTGTTCCGTTAGGTCTGGAGTCAAACAGGGACACGGACCGGCTGAGGGATTAATACAGACACGCAGGGATCTGAATCAGTGTGACGCGGGGACGGCGTGACCGTGGGGGAGTCACCGTGGTGTTTTCACTGCTTATATAAACGTCATAACCAGAATGCTTTTTAAACACCGATGCGTTTGTCTCGCAAATTCCGCTACAAAGGCGTCACTCACTCGTTAGTTGTCGGCCAATAGACCCGGGACGCATTGACGGACCGTCGGAAAGTATAGCTTCACCCAACCAAAAAATAACATTTATTCTTCGTCATAAAAGGAGACGGTGAAGCATGTATTATCTAAAGCACGTAACTTTTTCCTTGGAGAAGCTTCTTATCTCTCATTCCGAGTTAAACACACTTTTTACTGTTAAAAAGATGTTTATTTAGAATGGAAAAGTGAATCACACAATAGAATAAAATAGAATACAATAGAAAAGAACAATTTTTACTGTCCCACAATGGGGAAATTCTGGTGTTTACAGCAGAAAAGATGAAAGAAAAACATGATATATGATTGATACTTCAACTTTTACCAGTGTTTTTTTAAAACTGCAGTATCTATACTTGTACTTCAGTAACAAATGTGCGTACTTTTGACACCACTGAACAGATTAAGCTTTCACAAGTGGAGCAGTATTGCTATCGCCATAGTGTTCAGCTTGATTTATGCATATAAATAGCTTTATTATGATTATGCAGGGAGTATTAAAGACTATATAGAAACTGCAATGTAAGAAGAACAGGGAAAAGGAAAAAGGAGAAAAGATGAAAGGAAGAAGAGATGAAAAGGAGACAATGATAAAACGTCTTCTGTCTGCTTCGTCAATTAAATTTGTAATACCCGAAAAAACTTAAAAACAATCCCCTGGACTTGGTTTCTGAGTGTGAAGACGTTTCGCTTCCCATCCAGGAAGGTTTTCAATTCAAAATGTCATGAATAGCGTTGAGTTCGAGGTTTTATACAGTAGCCCAGCAAAGGCTTGTTTTGGTTTAGAAAACATGCAAATTGGAACAGATGAAAGGGTATAACCATTTGGAACGGGGGTCGTTTATCTTCTTTTGTTAGACTGCAATACCCCATAGCCATCTAAGTGTCTGAAAGATGGTATGGGTTAGTGCAGTCTAACAAAGGAAGCCAAACGACCCCCGTTCCAAAGGGTGATGGGCTACTGCATAAAACCTCAAACTCAAAACTATTCATGACATTTTGAATTGAAAAAGAATCCTGGATGGGAAGCGAAACGTTTTCAAACTCCGAAAGCAAGTCCATTGGATAGTTTTTTTTACTTTTTTTTTTTTTTTTTTAATGAATATGACCTGGATGCAGAGATGGCAAAAGTACTCACTTTCCGTACTTGAGTAAAAGTACAGATACTTGTGTTAAAAAATACTCTGGTAAAAGTGGAAGTACTGATTAAACTTCTTTACTCAAGTAAAAATAACAAAGTACAGGCTTGTAAATTTACTTAAAGTATGAAAGTAAAAGTAGAAACCACTTTTTTCATGCCGTTGCCTACATTTTAAATGGATGTCTGCCAATAGGACTAGATCTCCGTTGTGTTCATTTTCAATCATCTCGTCGTCCATGCTACTATGCTAACGCCACCGCCACCAAGCTGCAATGATTTGCCGCGAATGAATACCGCCGAATCTGTCAATTCATCTTGTAGTGGTGCGTCAAATGCAACGTAGATTCCCATCCAATTAGATTGAATTTGGTATTGATGACGTGAAAAATAATAACGGTAACTCCATTGAAATGATTCAAAACTAAAGTAACAAGCCAATTTTTTAAAATGTAAGGAGTAGAAAGTACAGATATTTGTGTAAAAATGTAAGGAGTAGAAGTAAAAAGTCGCCATAAAAATAAGTAGTAAAGTAAAGTAAAAATATCAGAAAAATCTACTTGAGTACAGTAATGAAGTATTTGTACTTCGTTACTTCCCATCTCTGCCTGGATGTACGTAAGAGGATTAGGGGCACTGAAAGAAGAAGAAAAAAAAAAAAAGAGTTAACTGATTTTTATATTTTATTTCAGTTTAATATGGAAAAAAGTCTGAATTGTGACTTTAATCTCAGATTTCTGACTTGTTTCTCAGAATTCTGACTTTAATCTCAGAATACTGGATCTTAATGTAGATTGGCACCATGAAGGAAGAGATATGGGAGCAAAGATATCAGTTGTTTGGGAGGGCTAGTAACACATTTGTGAAAAATGACGAAATTAGGGGACTTTTTACGTGCCCGAGGGGGTCCCCAGTGATGCTATTTCATCAATGGAAGGGCAGAAGGTGAGTATGGAAGAGAATTAGGGCCACTGAAAAAAAAAAAAAAAGTTAAATGATTTTTTACATTTTATTTCAGTTTAATATCTGGGGGAATCAGAATTCTGCATTTAATCTCAGAATTCTGACTTTTTCCCCCTCAGAATTCCAACTTTAATCTCAGAATTCTGACTTTTTTAAATCAGAATTCTGACTTTAATCTCAGAATTTTGACTTTTTTCTTGGAATTCTGACTTTAATCTCAGAATTTTGACTTTAATCTCGGAATTGTGGATCTTAATGTAGATGGGCACCATGAAGGAAGAGATGTGGGAGCACTCAAACAGAAAAAAAAAAGTCAGTATTCTGACTTATTTCCCATATTAAACTGAAACGAAATTGAAATGCTAAATTTTTGGAGGAGAGAGAGAGGAAAAGAAGGCGTTGTTGATTGGAGTCTCAGGCAGGGAAGGCCTGTGATGAATTGGATTTGCATGTGGATGGTCGTTTGGTGCATGGCGCGTGTTTTGAAGCTGCTTATGGAGAAATGTCCTGGGCCGTGAGTAGTGAGGAAACAGGAAGCGATTCTTGTGGGATGGAAGAGGGAAATAGTGACAATGAAGGTTGGAAGATAGCAACACCAAAAAATGAGAAAAAGCGGAAAAAACAGAGATCAGTTCAAGGGGAATCTAGTTCAGAACAATCCAGTGATGATTATTCCATACATTCCACAGCACAACAAAATGAATTCAAAGTCATATTCAAAGTCGTTAATCAGGCAGACTCTTTTACAAATTGGAATCCGGTTCACTTAACAAAAACCATCAATAAACTTGTCGGAGAAGTCAAAGGTGCCAGAATTCTGTACAGTGGAGACCTGCTAATTAACTGCAGAGACAGCGCCCAGCAAGGCAAAGCAATACGGATCAACAAAATTGACGGGATAAGAGTTCAGTGCAGCTTAATGGAGAACAAAAAGATCAGCAGGGGAGTCATTGGAGGAGTTCCTCTAAAAATTTCTGAAAAAGAGATTCTGGAAAACATAAGCGGTGCAAAAGTAAAAGAAGTAAAACGGTTAAAAACAACAAGAAACGGAGAAAGATCTGACAGTTTATCTGTGCTAATTAAATTCGAAGAAGAGCAATTACCAAGCAAAGTATTCATCGGTTACATAAGCTATAATGTCAAAATCTACAATCCTCCACCATTGAGATGTTTCAAATGCCAAAAATTCGGTCACATTGCAGCAGTTTGTAAAGGGAAACAGAGGTGTGGAAGGTGTGCAGGAGAACATGAGTACGGAAAATGTGGAAAAGAAGCTAAAATAAAATGCTGTAATTGTGGTGGAGAACATACTGCTGCTTATCGCGGCTGTGAAGCAAGCAAAAGGTCTGAGGAAATTAAAAAAATGAAATTTGAGCTCGGAATAACCTACGCTGAAGCTGCAAAAAGGATCCCATCTCAGTCAGAAAAACCCAAACCTACAGTTCAACACACGGCAAATTCCAAACCTCTAGAGAAATCTCTAAAAATTGATGAAGACTCACTTATTGTTAAAAAGACAAATTTTGTTCTTTTCATGGTAGAAGTGATTAACTGTACTGCACAGACAACAAAAAAAACGGAAAAAATCAAAATAATAGTGAAGGCTGCAGAAAAATACCTGGACATTAAAGATTTGAACTGGGAGATGGTTGGAAGTATGATGGGAGGACCGATGGGACCATCAGAAACTGGCAGAGTTACGATGACCTAGAGTAAATTAAAATTATATGGGCAAATGTGATTTAGTATTATGTTGGTTTAAGTTACACAGGTTTTTTTTTTTTTTTTTTTTTTTTTTTTTTTTTTTTTTTTTTTTTTTTTTTTTTTTTTTGGGGGGGGTGAATCGTTTCCTGTTTTCTTGCTTTACTCCATATCAGTTGGTGGCGGTAATGCACAATTCACAAGTCTGCCAACCGCCATAAAATCCCATAAGAAGAAGAAGAAGAAGAAATGCTAAATTCCGAGCTTTCTGCTTAGCCCTGAACGCAGCCCAGTTGTGAGATCAGCTGATTTTTCACGCTGCCATTTTGTCCGGGCAGAGCAGCAGTCAGTCCGTGCGGAGAAACCTCCGAGGAGACTTCCCAGACAAGCGTCACCGGACCGTTGAAGGGAAGAAAACACCTGGCGCGGTGCTTTTAGCTTCTGGAGACCACAACCAACCGAAGCAGCGGACGCTTAAAGGGAAAGGACCGACTCCAAAGAGCTGACATTTTTATTCCAACTTACCGGCTCGGCTCGCTGTCTGTCCGGCTAATCTCTTTAGCTCCTCGGCTAGCTTCTCGCACCTTAAGGAGGAGGGGGAGAAACTGCGCTTGTCCGGACTGTCATCTCTGCAGTAACCTCTTCCAAACTTTAAACCATGCTCTCCTCGGTTCCTCCTTCCTTTTCCCCTCGGAGCGGGCTGCTAACAGACTCTTTCCCCGGCGAACAGTGATAGCTTTAACAGCCCAGCTCACAAGTTGACGTGGAGGAACAACTCCTTTTTTCTTTTCCCCCAAAAGCTCGGAATTCTCCATTTATTTTTTCATTCACACGGATTAATATACGTTTTCTGCCAAATCCGGACGCAGATTTATCTCTTTTTGTTGACTTGAGCCCAATAATCCAGGTTACAGAGTGTTAGCTATGTTTATTTGTGGCCAGAAAGTGATTTCAAGTGTTTCCAGATTCCACTGTGGGACTCTTTCCTGGTTCGAGTATTGCAACGGAAACATTAGCTAACACACACTAGCCCCAAAAACAGCTTCTGATTCACTTAATAATTAAAAGGAACAAACTTTTTATTATTATTCTTAATCCAGATTATCTTTTCTGCAAAGATAGACCGCTGATCGTGCAGGCAGATTGTTTTTCTTCCTGATCCGGAGCTCGTCTAGATTTCAAAGCTGCATTGTTTTTTGTTTTATTTTTTATTATTTTCTTGGGGTTGTTTTGTTTGAGCTGAAGGAAAAGCAAACATCAGCGATGTCTGGCCAGTCTATCACGGATCGGATCGCGGCGGCGCAGCACAGCATGACCGGCTCTGCTATCAGCAAGGCGGTGTGCAAAGCCACCACACACGAAGTGAGCGGCCCTAAGAAGAAGCACCTGGACTGTGAGTATAAATATAGATATATATGATCCTCATTGGATGCGTTTCTATCCGCCAGTCTCCATTCTAATTGGTGCCCAGAGGCGTAAACAGAAAATGTTTAGAAGGGTGGCCAATACCCAATGTACACTGAGGGGGGCCTAAAGTAGATAGGCACCAAAACCTCAGGGTCAATCTACTCCGTTCCAACAGGAAAATTAACAAGCAAAACATCCATATTTTTTCTAAATAAAGACAAACTATACTTTCGTACATCCTTTGCTAAAAAATAGACGCATATATTTAAACATCTGTACAATATAGACACCCTAGATAAAAGGTATAGTGGATAGTTTTGAGTTCTGGGGTGTAAATCTTTTCCAATGTCTTTACTTACCTACATCAATCAATAAACATTCTGCATAAAATTTATATTTACAAGCATGAATGTCTACATAAATTGATTATTTGATAAGTTTTTATTAAAATAGTTATCTAATTTTGTCTTTACCCCATATAACACAAAATCTTCTGAAAAGAGCAGGAATTCTGTACTTATCTTTGATGTTAGTATATTGATGTTTATAATTAACCACAAAAAATTAAATGTTTTGAATATTCCCCTTGAGAGAATTACTCCTGACACCATCTGTATTCAAGGGAAAAAACTGGTAGGGGTGGCCAATGGTTGGCTAAGGGTGACCATGATCACCCCTGGCCCCCCATCTAGCGCCGCCCCTGGTGCTGCCATGATTCACGCCCTGCTGGCTGATCACTGAGCTCATTGGAGGGCAGCAGATCATCTACACTGATCCATAGCTTCAATGTGCTGACCCAGAAATCTTGAAATTATCAATTATACACTGATCATAGGCGGATCTAGACAGGGGGCAACGGGGGCCAGCGCCCCTGTAGATCATGTCCTGGCTAGTGTGACCAGACGACCTCTTTTTTTCCGACATGTCCTACTTTTCATACCTAAAGAAATGTCTGGGGGGAATTTCAAAATCGTCTGGGAAGCTCCGTGGGGAAGTTGGTTTATAGTTGGATATTAAAGCTCCGCGGAGTCGGCGGGACCTAGCAAACGACTGAGGGACTCCGATGTCGGCCAGCGTCCCTCAGCTGCTTCCTCCTCCCACACGTGGTGGTGCATTTAGGGACTGTCAACAAATCTTTGACCCAAGCACTCTTTAGAAACAAAAATCTATGAATTTTTTAATTGATGACCAGCTAAGATTAAACTAATATAAAATCGTGCCAACAGATAACATATGTAAGGCACACCTGCTTTAATGCAATTTTAAGCTATTTTCAATTTTTAAGATATTTTTAAAGACAAAGTTGGGATTTTTCTTCAATAGCGTCCAGGTCATGTGACCCACCGACTCAAATTCTTAGTGAAATTGTTCTACTACATTAGCCTAATGAGGCACACTCTTTTTTTATTCAATTTTAAGCCTTTGTATATTTGTGGGCAGGCGGGGGGAAGCATACGTCACCGGGTGGCGTTCGGTTACTCCGTCACCGGGTGGCTCCGGTTCGAATGCCTGGTCTGGTCTAGTCAGCGGCCCAGCCCAACTTTAAACTTAATACTCTGAGCTCTGTGAAAGCTGCTGCTGCCGCAGTGCATGCTGGGACAGCTATCAATCTTAAGAACAGACAATTCTGCTCTGATGCATGCTGGGTAAATAGGGAGGGGTGAGAACAACACCCGGCGACTTTGTCCGTTCTCGGTCTGCTGTTCTTGTGAATTGGAACAGTACTAGTGCTGAGGCTGATGACGTTTCACGAGTACACGACCACGCACAAGTACACATTGAGAAACGGCCCTTATACTCAAAAAAATTGTAATGATGATATGCGCTGAAACCGACATGGTTACTGATAGGTACTTTGGATCTATTTCTTTTTTTTTTGTTTTACTAAGTATTTAAAAACAATAAGGCGATAGCTTCAGTGGGATTGAGATAGGATCCCTTTTTTCAGCTGCTAAAGGTTTTTTTTTTTAAACAAATATAAAAACAACTAATTTTTACAGCTGAATCTATCAGTTTTTCTTGAGTTCTAATTCAGATTTTATAGAAAACTGTCATTTTAACTCAATTAAAGTGAAAAATATGTAAAATTCCTAAATAATGAATATATATTGAGCTTAAAAGATGTAGAATTTTAATTAGTGTTGCGCTGATGCCATTTTTTTGGCCCCGATACCTGGCTGTGCAGTATTGGCCGATACCATTTGTTTGAAATTGATGTGTGTGTATATATTAAGCACTGCAAACTACTGGGATGTCAAATAATTGCCATCATGGCTTTGTCAAGCTGCTGCCTACCTTTGTGAAGCAGGAAAAAGACTAATACAAAGAGAATCCAGTAGAACTTTTTATTGCCTACCTGGAATGGGGGACAATAGTTGAATAAACTTTTGGCTTTCAAAATGGTATCGGTGCGCTAATTGTTGGTAAGTTTGTTTATAATTTGCACTTTAGTTGGATGCCACACAGCATGCATGTGGTGACAGTGGGGAGAAACTCCGCTCTTAACAGGTCTGTCCCTGCTAAAGCAGTCTGCTGCACTTATAATCCTTCAGTGGGGAGGGTCTAATATCCTTCCATGGTAAAAGATTCTCCTCCCGGTCACTTGCAGCGCTTATTGCACATTGAATATGATAACTTTTTGTCTTGGTGACTGTTGCAGAGCTAAACACCAGACGCAGATGATATCTGGGGAATTAATCTATTCAGGAAGTCAGCCTGCAGATGAATGTTTGGTCACTTTTCCTTTCATTATTATGTGCTTTTTATCACTGTTAATATTTGCAAACTGACCCTTTTTTCATCTTTGTTGTGGAGGAAAGTGTGCAAGCCTTCTTTCAGCCAGCTGATTGGCCAGGTGGCGTGTGAATCTTGCTCTCTTTATCCGGACGGAGCCCCGTTCTACTAGTTTAGACGGAAATTATGAAGAATCCAGATGGAATTCAGATCTTCTCAGTTGCCTCCAACCCCGGCCGTCTGGTTCTCTAAGATGTTTGTTTTGACAACCAACATGGGTGTTGCGCCTGCGCAGGTTTCTTCCCTGCTTTGTTGTCCACCGCAGGTAGTTCCTTGTCGACATGGGCGGGGATTCTGTCACAGGTGTTAAATCCACGCTGACACGCGGCTTCCTTTGGTGTTTCTTACGCTTCTGGCTGAGCAGATGCCTTCCCCTAAATGCGCCTCAGAGGGAAGAAGATTAATAGGTCGTTTGGAGGCTGTATACTGAACAGATTGGTGGTGATGGAGGTATAGAAGGTTTATAAAGGACATTCGATGCTAAAAGAAAAACCCTCTGAAGCTTTTGACCCCTCAAAAACCATGCATTTTCATCAGTTATCTATCAGACGTTCAGAGGCACTGTTAACATTTAAACTGATGCACTGTTGAAATGGGTGAAACTCTTTTTGACCAATCAGAACTTGGACTGCTGAAGTGCCTCCAAAACTGATTGGTTGTTTAATTTAAAATTTTTTACAACAAAAATATGGAAGAAAGCAATTGGTTAAACTTTCTGACCAAAACTTTTCTTCACCCATCATGGGCCGTCCTGTATTTGCCACCGAAGTTACCGTGCAATAACCAAAAAATAGACCAATGGATTCATTGAATAGAGGCTGAAACCTAACATTGTCTGTCCTCGATGTGACGCAATTAACGTGTTTGGTTCTGATTCTAAAAACGGAGCGCTTACCCCGAAATCCCACATCCTCCGTCTCCCCTCCGCCCCGCTGCGCTCCAGACCTCCTGCGCAAAGCGAAACCTAAAGCCTCCGCTGTTCCTCCCATCTTGCTCCGCTCTGAGGAGAGCATACGCTTAATTTAATATGACATATTAAAAAAATATGTTCAGTTTCTGCCCAAATATTTTCTTAGTTGTGGATTTTTGTAACGGAGAATGGGATCATACAAAATAGCTTTTTTTATTAACTGTTTGTTCCTACTTCCAAACTCAGCATCTCTTCATCCATTCCTGCAAGAAGAAGTTTATTTTAACTGGATTTGATTAAACCTTTAAGCCCCTCGATATAAAATAAATATTTTGATGCAGATGAGAAGTCTTCTTCCTGGTCTGTTAAAGTACCAACAGTTTGCATCCAATCTTTTAAATAAACGGTGTTATTTTCTTTAAATATATAGGTATTATGCTCTAATTTGTAGTTACCGATCTGTCGTTACTATATTTTAATCTGACAAACCGGATCTTCTCGCTATTCTTTTCCTGTTTGGTGCGATTGCAATAGCGGATCTTGACCTGGCCAGATAAGAAAAAAAACAAAAAACGGTTCGGTTCCATATTTTGACTGTGGAACAGCTCTCATTGATTAACATAACAGAAAAGTACTCCACAAGACGTACGTGAGCGGGGCGGAGCTTTGGTGAAGTATGTGGAATCTGAGGGTTACTCTGCTACTGCTGACCGCTCTTTAATCAGGAGGTTTAATGTAGCAAGAATCTGTATTCTGTCTGGACCAATGAAGGCTCAGTCCCACTAAACTGATGATGAGATCCACCTTCAATAAACGGTTCCCCAGAGCAGCTGGCTTTGCTTTGAGTTGAGCAGAAATGAGTCTGAACCCAGCTGTCACCTAGGAGACAATATCTACACCCATACAAGATCAGTTCACTCTCTACTAAAAATGAGAAATACTTATGTTCATTATTTGTTGATAAAAGAGAGTACAGTCTATGTAAACAGATACTTGGATGTTCTTTCTGTCTTTAGGTTTTAAATTTAAAGCGTTTAAAGATGGATTTCTTTCAACAACGTTTTTTGTTTTACAATATTGATGCGAGTTTATTTTATACGAGTGGCGAAGAAGCATTAAAACCCAACTGTATAGTACTGGCTCTGCTTGATATCAGCTTTAGCGGTTTTAATAGTAACTATCTAAAAAAATAAGTTAGCATGAAATTAAGCTAGTTGCTTTTTTATCTATTTAAGTATTTAACTATTTCCGCCTTTATCCTAACTGCTGTAAAAAGGTTTAGGCCTTTTTTAAGAAACATAATATCCTAATGAAGTTGAAACTGTGACCTGATATATTCACTTTGTTCCCTTCACAAGCTGGAACACATTTAAATACTAGTATTTCAAGCTAAAACAATGTAAATGTCTGGATGTTTTTGACACTAAATACTGTTTCAACATTTTTACTATTTAATCTCTTCAGATGAATAAATCAGATGAGATGGTTCAAGTGGTAATGTAATCAGAATATTCCTGTTTTTATCAAATATGGCTGCCAGGTTGAATTCTGATGTTTAAGTTGTTGAAAAACCTTCATCTTTCCAATAGTCTACATAAAACATGGAATAAATTTAAATGCAAGTTTTAAAAGAAGATCTGGGTCTAAACTTTATCCTCAGAAAGAAAGTGGAAATGTATTGATCAAACTTTGTTAGTTTATTAAATTACTAGTTCAGATTTATTCTGGCTCATGATTGAAAGAAAAACTAAATATCACAAGCTAAAAGCATTTTCAATAAATGTTTAAATGAGCTCAAGCTATTTTTGTTCCTATTTTAATTTCTTTAGATGGTTATGTACTCCTGTACCAATCACCCATCGGTTGATTTGTCTTTGCAGTTAAAGTAGAGCCAGAAGCCATCAATATACGCATTAAAAGCTGCATGTTCCTATTGTAAAGGACTGCTTGGAGTGTGACAATGGTTGAATAATGTATTCCAGGTGTTATGTAGCATGTATTTTATGCTAATGTCATATTTAGCCGGTTGGAGAGTCTCAATGCAGCAGATGGTCACATCAGAGAAAGGACATTACCCAAAGTGTTAAATGTCACAGAGTGATGGAAGCACAGATGAGATAGAGGGGAAAGAATGGGGGAAAGAAAAGTATATTTATACATATACCAGTGTCCTCACTGTGCTAAAATATTCCAACGTTAATCTTTGTTGACGATCTTCATGTCTTTGATGTTAAATAGTCTCCCTCCCATCAACCTAATCTTTAGCTCCCTTCACAGGTAATCCATCAGATTCTGCAGGGTTGCTCTAAATGCTGGTAATAGATATTTCCTAACAGAAATATGGTTATTAGATGAGATTATTTAATACCTCAGTTTAAAGCCTAAGTGAGGCCTATGAAAAATTTTATGATTAATCATATTTGGCCCGATACCCCTTAAAGTCGTAGGGAAACGACCATTCCAACCTTCTCCCAGGTGGTGCACGACTTTACACAAGTGAATATAGTGAATGTGATTGGTCGTTTATCAAGAGGGCGGGATTGTTGTGGCTGAAGGTTCACAAGCAAGTTTGATTGTGGCTGGTGTCTCTGAAGAATCTTGCTAACCAGTTAGCAACTTAGTGCTAGTAGGTTCCCAATGGGAAATTCCATTGGGACCAAGTAGCACTAAATTGGTGACTTAGCGACGACGCTGTCAAGGAACGCTATGGACAGAGGAAACATGCAAGAGGAGGAGAGTTTAATGTCGGAGGTCGTGAATGAGTCTCCTCCGTCATACATTTTTTATTTAGAGGAGGAAAGCGGGGACGAAGATGTTGTGGAACAAATTTGGGAAGAATTTAGTCTGATAAAGAGTACATTTATAAACATGTTTAAGCCAGAATGATTTGAAATTTAAATATGATTTCCCTACGACTCTAAAATCTAGAAAGGAAGTCGGAGATGATTAATTAGAACTTCATAGGAATCTGATCTGCTGTAAAAGACACCAAAACTAAACAAATGCTGCATTTGTTTAAATCTGACTTTAATTTCACAAAAAATCAAAGATTTGTTTCTTGTCTTACGTTCACCGTTGAAGATTAAAGCAGCAGGAGCAACTTCTCACTCAAAGCCTGAAAAGCTGGAAAAATAAGCGGCCCCTCCTTTAAAAATAAGCTCTGTTATGGTTCTGTCTCAGGCCAAAACCCTTTGCTGCAGGTTCCTGTTGTACAGACTTCAAGGCAAGTTGCAGTTGGAGATAACGGAGCGAGTGAAAGAATCAACAAAAAGGCCGGTCTTTCATCAGATGTACAGCTCAGGAAGGACGGCGTGTTCTTGCCTGGTTTCCACAGAGCCTTTGACCCAACAGGGTCCAGGGTTATGTTAGAAACATCTCATTGCCCAATGTGACAGCAATAGTTTCCCTGTTTGTTAGCAAACCATTTTAGCATTGAAAACCCTTTTATCACACCAAATCCTAGTGAATCATTTGATTTGGGATAGCCCTTTAGTTACAGTGATTATTAATGCTAATGGGTTCATAAGAAGGAGGCAGGATAAAGATAAAATAAGAGTCCCAAGCTGGGGATATCTGCACAGCTTTTCTAAGACATTAAAGGGACCAAATGTGCTGAAGTTCTGTTTCTGGGAACTGCCTTGGTCGGCACGGGATGCGAGTTAGATCAATGCATCGGCTCGGCAGCCTCCCATCCGTCAACGCCTCCTCACTCACAAGACTCAGCTGCTGACGTTCGACAAAAAAAGCGAAGCTTTGTCCCGGCCGCTTTGTGAACCTGGCCGGACTCTTCTCAACCAATGCGCCATCTCAAGTTTATTCATTGTAGCCTATCGATTTCTCCAACAGAGCAACAACCTCTGTGCCTTAGGGAGGGGAACGGCCTGTTTGCCCTTTTTTATTTGTCCGTGTCATGATTTTTGCCTCTCGAGCGCCGTTCTGCCAGATTGTCATCTTCTTTGCTCGCTTGATGCTGTGGATGAGATCGGACAGAAGGCAGGCCATAGGTTTGTTTAGCGCTTAGCTTGACATGGAGTCGATAGTAGAGACCTGGAGGCAGGATTTGATAACTAATCCCACTGTGAATGATCTTATTACAGCTCTAACAGATATGAGAGCATTTCATTGGAAGTCTAGGAAGTCAGTTCACAATGTTCAGACCTGGCTGGAACCCCTTTGATAGACTTTTCTTTTTAAATCTTAGAAATAAATAGAAAACTCTCTTTAAAGGCAGGCAATCAGAAGACTGATAGAGGGGAAACACCTGCTACTGTATAGCAGTGGAAAACACGTTATTGCAATACCATTAGTGTTGTGATGGTATTAATTTCTTTCACTTTTCCATCCTTCTAAGGTTCCCACTGTTTTCAACAATCTTGTTCATCATTAACTTTATACTGGAGGTAATTCATAAGGGGGAGAGAAAATCCATCCAGCTGACCAAATATCTTTCAACATTTCACCAGATGGCGCATAAAAATAATATAGTCTACCAAACAAATGGATAAACATTGTCAATGTGTTTTTTTCCTTTGAGCTTGTAAATGTAGAGTGGGAAGTTTTTCAGATGTAAAATATTATTTATATCCAAGCAATACTTTTGTTTCTTTTTCATCTAGCTTAGAGTATTGATGCTGTACAGATGCTTTTTTTCCTTCTCTTATATTATAAAAACAAGACCACATCTTGACCACAGGAATGTATGCTATTTATGTCATAAATGAATGAAAACTGCATCGTATTTATATAATTGACCAATATTTATTACAAACCCACCATTTATTTGTGACTATTGGACTGTAATGATAATTGCATTATATTGTGCAGTCTGATTTTAAGGGTAATGTGGCAAAAAAAAATCACAGTATGACTAAGCTATCCAGTTACTGTTGATCTGACCTTTTAATCGCTGGTTTGTCGGGGGAAGCCGGTTTGGAACTACTGAGATACCCGGACTCTTATTAGAGAGTCGCTGTCTGTATGTGTGGGTGAGGCGGTTAAGAAGCTGCCATGTTCTGACGCAGTCTGCCAACAGTAAGATGTCAGAAAAGATGCATTAAAGATGCCGTTTGAAGCCACGGCTGAACTGCAGTTGCTCGCTTGGATTCAGGCGCAGTCGCGGCATCGGGGTCTTTCAACAAACGGAGGAACTTGGCAGCTCAACCATCCAACCAGCTATCAGGCTCCCAGCTTTACATTTGATTAGCCTTCCATGGGTTGCTAGAGAGAGACACACAGCGGTGACAGATCAGAGGCTGGGAAAACTTGGATTGGATTGTCTTGTTGTGGTGTTTTTTTGCTTTCTCTACATTTTTTTTCTCAGCTGTAGATCTATTCTGCTTGCTTATGTTTAGACAGTGCCTCATACAAGTACTTATATCTATTTTTTTTTAGCTTTAGGTCATATTAAAACAAAAAGTGATATGCATTTTGTTTAAGATTGTCATGATACTGTGTTTAATATCAATACCATGCCAGTTAGGTATTGTATCTGGATACAGCTATGTAGATTTTTTTTGGAGTATCTATATGTCTGATAACTCTAATTCTGTTTAGGTTGTACATGATTGTAAATAAGAAAAAACAATTTTTCCATAGGTTTGTAATCTTTAATCTGGTAATCCTGACGGCCTCTGCTGCTATTTTATAAGTAAACAGAGTGCATCTATTCTGTGTGCGTATTGGATTTCATGTTGAGACAGATTTCTCAAAGCGGACTTTGTTCACACAAAGCTCAACTTTAAAAACTCTGGTGCCTCGGTGGGAAAGTTTTCCACATCAAACTGTTTAGTTTTTCGTTGTTTCCCCAAACTACAATGCAGTTTGGCTTTTCCTTCTCATCAGATGCTTTGACAGATGGGAAATGGAGGAATTTGTTTTGAAAAATGAAGGAAAGCAGTACGCCCAATTGAAATCTCTAAAGTGTGTGGACTGTGTGGGCAGTCAGGTCGGCTCTCTGTATACGTACAGTACGCTCGGCTCTTTGGGAGCTTTTACAGAGCATTCATGAACAAACAGCACCAAGAAGACCAAACAATAAGTCTAGTCAGGGAAACCTTCTAGAAATAGAAAGTTGTGAAAACAATACCCCAAGGTTCAAACAGCTCTAACAGCATATGGTTTTATGTTGACCTCGAGTCCTGTGGGCTGAATCTGGCCCATCATGGGCCAAAGAAGGAATATATTATGAAGTCGACATATAATACTGGAGCAGTGTGCTGTTTGTTAATGAAAGATGAAATGAAAAAGATGATCTTAAACAGCTGCAACCATCCATTTTATAAACACTGTTATGTCGAAGTAGCCTGGGGTAAAAATGAATTAGACATCCCAGGTTTAGATAGTATGTCACATCTCCAGAACAACCAAAACATGGCTGCAAAAAAAACAAAAAAAAAACAAGAAAATTATTATGGTAGTCCAAAACACCAATGGTTTCAGACTGGTCGGATTTGATTGGTGGGTGGAACGAATTGGTTTATATGGAGGAGGGAGTCCCTAATTAATTGTATTTTTTTTTTTATTATCCCCCTGAAATTTAAAATCTTAGCCTACAAGCTAAACACCAACTTCAATTCAGTTCAACAATATCTTATTAATCCCAATCCCAAAGCGAATTTTACGATGGACTATTAGGGCCAGGCTAGAGATTTCTTTTCTTTTTATTTCGAGAATAAAGCCGTAAAATTAAGAGAATAAAGTCATCATACTACAACCTGTTTTAGAAAGAAAGGTTTGAGCTCTGACCAGCACCACCAAACAGCAACTGGAACGGTTTCCCAATTTCAGGCTGGTGCGCTAAAAGATTTCCTTATTTGTCAAACCGATGCGAAAGTATAGCTTCACATGACGCTCGACATTCCTCAGGGAAAACAGTGCTTCTCGTTAGATTCATAAAATACAATTTTATTCTCGTAATGTTACGACTTTATTCTTGTAATTTTATGACTATTCTTGTTGCAACTTTATTCTCGCAATCTTATGACTTTATTCTCGCAATGTTATGACTTTGTTCTCATAATGTTACGACTTTGTTCTCATAATGTTACGACTTTGTTATCGTAATGTTATGACTTTTTTCTCATCACGACTATTCTTGTAATGTGACGACTTTATTCTTGTAATTTTACAACTATTCTCGTTGCACCTTAATTCTCGTAATGTTACGACATTCTTCTCATCGCGACTTTATTCCCGTAATGTTACGACTTTATTCTCGTAATGTTACTACTATTCTCGTTGCAACTCAATTCTCGTAATGTTATGACTATTCTTGTTGCAACTCAATTCTCGTAATGTTACGACTATTCTCGTTGCAACTCAATTCTCGTAATGTTACGACTATTCTTGTTGCAACTCAATTCTCGTAATGTTACGACTATTCTTGTTGCAACTCAATTCTCGTAATGTTACGACTATTCTCATTGCAACTCAATTCTCGTAATGTTACGACTATTCTCGTTGCAACTCAATTCTCGTAATGTTACGACTATTCTTGTTGCAACTCAATTCTCGTAATGTTACGACTATTCTTGTTGCAACTCAATTCTCGTAATGTTACGACTATTCTCGTTGCAACTCAATGTTATGACTTTATTCTCATTGCAACTTTATTCTCGTAATGTTATGACTTTGTTCTCGTAATTTTATGACTATTTTCTTTGCAACTTTATTGTCATAATTTTTATGACTTCATTCTCGTTGCGACTTTATTCTCGTAATGTGACAATGTTATTCTCGAAATAGAAAAAAAAATCTCTAACTTGGCCCTAATACTCCAAATTTAAAGTTGCTGTAACACAGGTAATTTTTTTTTTTTTTTTTTTTTTTAATCAAGCGTGAAACCCCGCCTCCCCCACCTACTTGACCTACAGCTGAGTAGATCAAATCATTAGCATCAATGGGAGCGACCCAGTCAAAGTCCAGACCTTAATCTGCGGCAGGTCAAGGTAATGATCACAGATGCTCCTCAACCAACCTGACTGTGCTAACGGTACATCAGGAGAACAGCTCTGCCTCCTGATGTGGAAACGCATCACAATAGAGCTGCGTTACCTCGGGAAGCTGAAGATAAAGGGAAGCTGCACTCGTTAAAAAAAAACAATAAACGTAGATGAGGTAATTTGCGTCTGTAATGTGACAAAATGTGTGACAAAAGTTCAGGACGACTGCTGCTAAAAAACATTCTGGTCGTTCAGGCTTCATTTTCTGCAGCTCTGCTCTTGGCACTGATTCCCCCCCAGCAGCTGTGGCTGTCGAACGCCAGGCTGTGAGGGATCTCAACGGCATACCTAGACCTAATAACCGGATAACCCCGACAGGAGCCTCTGAACGCTGCCGGCAGAGAGTCCTGGAGGCTGCTAGCTGGAGCGGTCGTGACCTTCACGCTCCGCTGGTGGAATTAAGTGTCGCTTTAAAGTCATTTAGCTTTATGATTTGGACCGTCCACTTCAATTATCTCCAGCATGTGAGTGGAGCAGCAAACTGGCCAGATCTTTCCCATCATAGTGGAGAGGTTTTTCTATTTATGGTGATTGTTGTCATAAAAATCAATACGGAGGGATGCAGAACCAGTGTGTCGGAATATAGTTATTTGCTGCTGTTTCTGTGCAGTCTTTGTAACACTCAGCGATTGGGTGTTTGTTTAGCATGTCTTTGACCCACACGGCTCCTTTTGGAGCGGTTCAGCTAATGGAAGATTTAATGATCCAAGCCAAATGGAAAATGGTATTTATTGACTGGGCTGAACTTTCTCCAGCTCTCAAACTCTTGAACAATTAACACCCTGAAGTCACACCAGAGGTACTTGATAGTCATGTGAGCCCCATTAAAGCTGTATAAATGAAGGTGTGAATGAAGTGATAAATGGTGGGTAAGTGTTCCAGCTCCCTGATAATGCAGCAGCAGCAGAAACCCGTCTGACCCATCGCTTATCTTTTTCTTATTACTGCAAAGGTCTGAAGGAGAGGAAGAGGAGCTGAGCTTGGGTTATTTATAGTAGACCCTCCGAGCATGGAAAAACTTGAAGTAGTCTTAACAAAGCAAGGCTCTTTTAGCACAAACATGTTATGGAGCTACATAATGATGCTGCTTCTTTTAGGGAAAGTGTGAACTGTCAAAAAGGGTCAATCAGTCGCCTCCTGGTAGTTTGTAAGGAAGTGAAGTAGGAACAAGTTGATCTTTAGCATAGTAACTTAACTCCTGCTGCTCATATAATGTAGCCGGGATGCTTGTTGGTAGAAATGAAGACTAATTCCTTCTTTGTGGGTTACCTTTTTACTGGAAGACGTTACTTCCTGTTGTTTCAGCTACAAATGAGCCTCACTGCAGAAACTTCCATGCTTATTTTGTTTATCTGATCTTCTTTGCAACAGTCTTGCTCTGGATAATTTTTATTGAACTACAGGGAGCCAAGGAGCAGTCGGAGGTCCGGGGTGACATGGTGGATAGAGAGAGTTCTTCTTATATTGCGGCCAGCTGAGTTCTGGAACAGTTATAGTTTATGAAGTGATTTTTAAGGAAGGCCAAAGAGGAGAGATTTACAATAGTCCAGCTGGGACGTGACGAGGCTGTGGACAAGTACGGCAGCTGTGTGTGGAGTAAGGGAGGAATTGAGGCGGTTGATGCTTCTCCTCCACATCGAGAGGAGTCAGCTGATGTGGCTCGGACATCTTTTTTTCAGACGTCCCCTGGACACCAGGACAGAAGGCTTTGCAGGACCGTCCCACCAAGAGGAGGCCCAGGGGACGACCCAGGACACGCTGGAGGGACCATGCCTTCCGGCTGCACTGGGAACGCCTCAGGCATCAGAGCTGGAGGAGCTGTCTGGGGTTAGGGAAGTCTGGGAGTCTCTGCTGAGACTGCAGCCACCGCAATCCGGTCCTGAATGAAGCGACGGCGACGAGTTAAACGATGTTTCACAAGAAACAATGAAAATATTACAGCCTAAAAGTTAGCAGCTAGTGGGGTCAGTGGGGAAAATTTAAGAATTTAAATCGATTTTATCATTTAATCGCCCTGGTCTGAAGCTCATGTTGTCAGTAAATACATAACAGGATGTTAATCGGTCCAGTTTTCACCCAATCTTCAGTCTGACGTCTCCTTCTATTAAAAACAGATGCAAAGTTGGTTTTGCTGCGCGTTTAGTGCCAGCTTTGTCTGCTTCGCAGCGTCTGTGGGTTACTGCTGGTGCACAAAGTTGCATCGCTCAAGTTTATGTGGTTTCAGTTTCACCGTGCTTTAAAGTCCTCGCTTCCGGATACGGTCGATGCATCCAGAATGCATGTGAACAACCGTGTGAACATATGACAGTTCATTGTCTGATGCAGGAAGTTTGAGGTCTGAAATGGGAAAAAAAAAAAGAGCCGGTGGCACTCTTAAAGCACTTTTCCTGGCTGTAAGCAATTGTTTTTTTGTTTTTTTTGCTGTCAGTAAATGAGAAGGAGACGGAAAGAGAAAGAAGGAGAAGAAAAATCCTTTGAACCAGCCTGGGAAGCGTAGGAAATGCCTCGGTCAGAAAGCGGTAAAGCATAATTAGGGCCGAGGCTACCCAGCTGGGCTAGGCTGCATGCATTTTTCACTTTTGCTTTCGAGCCTCTGCTTTCTATTGTCCCTTTATATTGATGAGACATTAAAACGCTGAATTGCACATAGGCCGCTTTGATAGTGTATGCATCTTGTTGATGGGCAGAGCTTGGATGGCTTGTTGCAGGAAAGAGGAAGAAACATAATATCTGGCCTCAGGCTTCGGCTCTACTTCCATAAATATGTTCAAATCTTTCAGTTATTTCCGAGCACCTGACAGTCCTATAACCCACGCAGTTATCAGTTCATTTTCTTAACATAATATATGGAAAAGCTTGATTTTAAAGGCTTAATGTTTGAATTCATCCCCCATCCGATACGTCTGCAGCGCTGTCACTTACCCCCAATCTATTCTTTACTCTTCCCATTTCCCATTACACAGTGTACACACATGCTCAGGTTCGTTATCACCCACAGAGTGCCACTATAGAAAGTTTTTAATGAAGTGAAGGAACTCTTGGTCAGTTTAGAACATGACGGGTTAGTCGAGGGGAAAAAAAAACTGGCCAGCTCATTTCCTGCCACTTAATTTAGCTTCGATTTCAGCCCTGAGAGACCCGCTGCTGGGTGGAACCGGTTAGCAGAACAGCAGAGACGCCTGCGTCTTAAGTAATTGTAGGTGAGGCTAATGCCATCTAAACAGAGCAGGGAAAGCCCCTCCCTGACTCTGCAGAGGAGAGATAGGCCTCGGTTTGGACGGCGAGAAAGGAGAAATGGCTCACCCCCTGTCTGGAAGCGTGTGTTTCAAGTCGAGCCCAAGGGAGCGCACGTGATGCGGAGTGTTAAGTGTGAGACCCTGCAGTAGACGGTGTAAGGGGGGCTGAAATTGCAATAGTTTATCTCGTGGGAGTGCTTCAGTCTCTTTCAGCTTATATTGAATAAGTTGCAAACGGCCTGGGAACATGTAATTATACCCCACAACATGCTCAGGTTGTGATTGAGAGAACAAAAACCACCGCAGGTGGCCGCAGTGAGAGGCCGCACCATCACTGGGGTTATTTAATTGGACAAAGACGTAGCCTTGGTGCGTTTCCGTGTCTGGTTCTAGTTCTAGTGAAGAATTAGTCATGTTGGCTAAAACTGCTGTAATTAGCTTTTAATTGGCTGGTTCTACATGCCGCCACTTTGCCGAGGCGGATGCTGGAAATTCCTAAAACTGGTTCTTACATTTATCAGCCGCCCTGTGGTTGATTAAACTTTGAGGAAATCCATTTTCTGTTTATTTTCTTTACTAAAATGAACCCCTCAGGGGAGGGTGGTCCTAAAGCCGCGGGTCCTGTAACCTGGTGTTTACGCAGTGGGATCCTGGGTTCCTGATGCACCATATTAGTCAATATCACTGAGCAACTGGTTGGTTATTATCCTGCATCTGAGCGCATGCAGTCATTTAGCAATGCGGCTGCAGTTTGGTCTCCAAAGATGCACATTAAATCCACTGGAAACACGCCTCCCTGCTGTTACTGGAGTTTTTTTCCCTTCCCTTCTATTGACTGTTGTGACGTTCTTTAGGGGTATTGCTTTTATGTCGTGTCCAACCAGCTGCTATTTTGATTTCTTTCCGTGAAAAGCGGAGCAACGGCCTCCAATCTGCGGAGGATAAAAAGCTTTAATGACCCTACTTTACATTAGCACGCTCACTCCAAGAGGCTAATGGCTGTAGCAGGATATTAGGCAACAAAGACCCTGAATGGTGTAAAATCACTCGCATTTTTCTTCAAATTTAACTCTATGCCGTCATCAGCATCTCATGCCGCTATTTTTAAGCTTTTAGCAGTTTGTTGCTATTCTGGAGTAACCTCTGGAAACTGGTGTTGCAATAAATCAAATTAGCATTTTTGATATTTATAGATGGTTTCTGTAGCGTTAGATTTAAAAAGCTAAGTTTAAGTTCCTGCTTTTTCAATTTAGGTCTTAAACTTGGAAAATTTTGGGGTTATTTATGATTTTTTTCTTTTTCTTTTTGCCATATTCATTTATGTTTATGCTATGATTATACTATGAGGCTTTATACTATGATTTTGAAAACTGGAGGGGCGCCGATTGAATATTTCTGGCCGGTCACTGATTCCAGATCTTTAAAAAGCCTGTAATGCCGATTCTGATTTTAACCGATGCAGGTTTCGTTTTTTAACTGACACCAAGTTAATATAAGATCACAAGACACAAGATATTTCAATCTTATTTTACTGGAAAAACGCTTATTTCCCACGAAAAAACCAAACACTTCAGAAATAACTGCTCAAATCTTAATGAAAGTTTAAGGCATTGATAGTGGGAGCGTTTCAGATCTTTAAAGAGCTAGAACAGATGGATAGGAAAGATCGGTTTCACATTGATCATATCAGCAGATTACCAATCTCTCAAAATGTAAAAGAGTAACTTTTGTTCTCGGGTACCTATGCTTGCATGTTAAAGTTTAAACCATTCAGGAGATTTGTTTAACTAACTGGTATTTTTTTTTTTTTTTTTTTTTTCCGGCCTCAATTTGACTTAATTTGTTTAGAAAATACAGATTTATTGGTTTGAATGTATGCATTGATCTTACAGTTAACTACTGTTAATAACAGTTTATTTTTTAGGTGTCTAATTAAGGAGCCTATTGTATTAAGTGTAATAAGATAAAGATGATAAAGGTACAGCAATTATTGAGCATTGTGGTTGTTTTTTTAAATTATGTTGGTCTTAAAGTGAAATCCTTGCAGTCTTTAAAGAGGCGTTGTATTTACCTCTTTCCTACCTGTGATGAACCTTAGCTTGTTGACCTGTTCAGCCTGTCTGGTTCCCAGGGGACCCCTCTACGTCACCGTTCTTCATGGAGAACTTTAGTTCCTCCTTTGACGATGCTCTGGGTTTGAACTACGATTCTCCTGCATCAGGATGTGCATGTGTTTGGGAACACTCAGTGCTTCTGTTCCCGTCCCGTCTGAAGTCTGGTTATTTTTAGCCGTGTTCTCTCTCTCTCTGAGGAGCCCTTGGGCTGGGTTCAACAGCTTAGTTTTACTTTCTGTCTCTTACCTGCTTGCATGTTCAGCCTGCTGCCAATATCACTCCCATCACTCTACTTTTATAGTTGTGTCAGACTGCAGCGTGTTCCTCCAAGAAGTTAGAGCACAGACATTGCTCTGCCTTCAACCCCAATCCCCTGGCATTTTTTCCCCAAATACTTCTGCATGAAAAAAGTCAGATAAGGGCAGGGGGGGTCTCTCTCTCTGTTACAAGGAAGTAGAATCTAGGTAAAGGCTGCTCCTAATGATTTAAAAAAGAAGGCATTAAAGTTTTAAAACCATTTCCAATCTTAACAACGGAGGAGGATTAGAGCCACTGGAAAAAAGTTAACTTTTAAATTTTATTTCAGTGAAATATGAGAAAAAATACTTTTTCTCACAATTTTAACTTTTTTTCTCAGAATTCTGACTTTTTTTCTCAGAATTATGAATTTTTTCTCAGAATTCTGACTTTTTTTCTCAGAATTATGACTTTAATCTCTGTATTATGACTTTTTTTTCTCAGAATTCTGACCCTTTCCCCAGAATTCTGAATTTTTTTTCTCGGAATTCTGAATTTTTTCTCTGAATTCTGACTTTTTTCCCCTCAGAAATAGGAATTTTTTCTCAGAATTCTGAATTTTTTCCCAGAATTTTAACTTTATTCTCTGAATTCTGGCTTTTTTTCTCAGAATTCTCTGAATTTTGACTTTTTTCTCAGAATACTTACTTTAATCTCTGAATTCTGACATTTTTCTGACTTTGATTCAAACTCAGAATTTTGAGATTAAAGTCAGAATTTTTCTCATACTGAATTAAGATGTAAAAATCAGTTAACTTACTTTTTCAGTGGCCCTAATGCTCTTCCGTACACATGAACTTGTATTAGTTTTGGTTGTTTTACTTCAGTAACACCACAATATTTCTGGCTTTTTTTAGCATGTTTGGAGTCATTTGAGGACAAAAAAAAAAAAAAAAAATTGATCACAGCAGGAAAAAAAATGACGCAAGGAGTAGAAAATCAGAGTCTTGGAGTAATACCTTTTTATATGTATTAGACGAGCCAGTGTTCGTGCTTGATGTGAAAATGACACGCTAATTTTTATGGTTACAGTAGTGCTCTAGCATTTGTTGCTTTTAGTGGTTTTGATGTAAAAATGTAATAAATAAAAATGAAGATGATTAACACCAGATGAATTATCCACTGGTTTTCAACACTGTATGAAGTTATTTATTTTTGTATTTTTGTTTTGTTTCTGCTTGTTTATTCAGTAAATGCTTCTGAGTAGCTAGGCTGCTGTTAGCCGCTGAACAGACATGCTTAGTTTGAAGCACACCTATTGCTTCACACTAAGCAAGACATACAGATTTTAGCTTTATGGAAATTTTTGCAGTCCTACTAACAAAACAACAAAAAACCCAGATAAAAGTCTCTCCTTGACATTCCCTGGCATCTCTCGGGTGGATTTATTGGTAGTTCCACATAGTCATCACTCGGTTTTGGCTGCATACAGCTCTGTATCGCAGATCAGGAGACCAACCAGGATCAACAATGTCACACTGAATCCTAAGGCCTTTAAAGACAGAACCCTCTCACTGGTGAAGATGTGGATATAGTCTTTGATTAAATGCTTGTTTTATAGTAGTAGGCTTAGGCGGAAAAATAAAACATCCTTTGTTGGATTTGAGCGTCAATTAAATTTCACCAATGGCAGAATTATTGCCACCTCCAAATATTCTCATAAAGAAAAAAACATAAAGCACCTCTTTCTTATTCTACATGTTCCACCAATAACCAATTAAGAAACCAGTAAAGGTCTGGATACATTTCTAATTATAATCTGTTACTTTAAACAGCATTTAACACTGAAATAAAATGAGGTGTTTATGCATCCATGTTGAAAAAAAAAAGGAATTTTTCAGTTTTAAAATCTAAATTGTTTTTTTGAAGTAGCGAACATCAATTGTTGATTTTGATATATAGACAATTCCCTGATTCACATATTTTATAAAACACCTGAACTGACCATTTGTTTCCTTTTTCATAGCTTAATTAGAGCAGTGGGCTTCATGCTGCCATGCAAAGCTTTAAACCTGGGTTTGAATGGAGACAAAGCCATTCTAGAGCACATATCAAGGAGCTCATTTTGAGCCTGGATCCATATTTATTTTTGATTCTGTTCATGGTGGAGAATCCTGCTTCACAGCAGCAGGTTGAGCCAAACATCCTCTAAATGTGCAGGGTCATCTTTGAGCACCATTTCACTTTTCTTTCACCAGTTCACCGCAGTTCTTCTTGCAGTCCACATTTTCTCTGCTCTCTTTTTCTCATTATCTTCTCCTTCTTTCCCATCGCCTGGCTTGCCACAGGTTTACCTGCTGTGTCTAAAAGTAGCAGCAGCAGCAACCCAGACTGACAGCAGCTCATTAGCTAATTTGTATCATGTGCAGCCTGGTTCTCGACGCTCCAGAGGGCTTTACCGTATTAACAGGAGAAGTGGCACAAGTAAAATTAGACAGTGCCGTCGGACAACATGCGTTAATTCATAAATGTTTTAAATCAGGTGGGGTCCGGATCCGGACTAATCCGTGACCTCTAGTTTGCACCATAATGTCCAGGAGTATTTGGTCTATAATTCCTTTACTTCTTAAACGCTTCAAAATAGGAAAGATGAGAAAATGCATCATTCAAATGTGGTTTTGATCTCTTCTGTGGAACACAGCGGTATTTTTGCTTTTTCATGAAATACCTCAACCTTTTAACCTGACAACAGCCAGATGCATGTCTCGCTCCGCCTAGCTCCACTCACATACATCTGGGAACCCGCCATAAGAATTGCCTTTACTGAAGGCTAAGCCTTATCAAAACTCCTTGCATATGATTGGATAAGCCACTTGTCTGTCATCTTTATTGACGTGCTCTTTCAACCACTCACACAGAAGCTAACCCGTGACGCTGTGAGAGGAGGAGCCCTTTGGTAGATCAAGCTCTTGCCAAATCCGGTCGGGAGAAGGGCGAAAACATCGTTTCCACCAACAAAAGCCTTCAAAGCCGTTCTCTGATGTTCTTTTAATGAAACAATATCAGATAGATTGGACAACACAGAAGAAATAGCAGCATCAATGCTAACGCTTGCTTCCTCAATGCGAGCCGCCATTGTTGTTGGAATCTCACGGTCGCTTCTCCACTCCAGGACACACCCGCCCTGCGTCCTGATTGGACAGACCATAAATTTGGTTGGGGAAATCATTTTCAATGAGCGGGTTCCCAGATGTATGTGAGTGGAGCTGGGCGGAGCGAGACATGCATCTGGCTGTTGTCAGGTTATCAACCTTTACCTTTTGGTAGCAAACATTGGTGCTGAGCATCATTTGCATTTTGACATTGTGGACTTTAGCAAATCAAACAGATAAAATGGCCACACTGCAGCTTAGGTTTCTGTAAAGGCCCTTATTAGGAAGAGCTATAGTGCTTCAGGTTATACGGTGGTATCACCGTTATGTGAGTCAGTGGAAGATTGTCTTCAGTGGTTTCTACCTAATAGAGCACCAAACCAACTGACTCTCATAACTATTTGTTGTAACCTTGTTTTCTGTGCTGTGCAGCAGTGACAACCGAGGATAGACCAGTTTGCACAGAAGTGATCAGTCGATCCCAGTTCTATTGTCTGACACCACAAACATGAATAGAGATCAATGCTACATCTGCTTCATGATTGGCTGAAAAGTGAGGAGTTGCAGAGAGAATTGAACCTGACAGTCTGTAAAGCCGTAGGAGGAGCTTTGTCTCTCTTGTCAGATAAGATGCACGGCTTCAGAATTGGGACGGCCTTTTAAAAACGTCAGTGTTTCCTTTATGTAAGCAACGACGAGTTAAAAGCCTTACATTTCGCTCGCTCCTTTTTAGCTCTGTATATTCTCATGCTCATATAAGGAGGATTTATGAGGGGAAGAAAGATGGAGGCAGGCAGGGAGGCTTGTACATGGAATCCGCTTTTTGTGGCAAACCCCTTTTAACAGTCTCTAACACAAAGACATATGGTGGAGGGAAGGAGATTACTGGTATGCCAGACAAGGTGCTGATACTGGGGAGTGTTAATCTTTAACAGATTGGGGCTGCAGCCCCCGGGGCCCTTTCAGTGTCTGGCTTTTTATCAGAGCTCTGTCTGTAAGCGTGCTCCTTCTGTACCTGTGCCGACTTTGAATTAAGGTCGGTCAACTCTGAGGCAATGCTCATGTTCGGGTAACTGTGTTATTAAACCTCAATAATCTCAATTCCCCACGGGTTGGCCGTTGCTGCAGGACGGCTCGTCGTCCTTCAACCCAATCACTGACATTAAAGACTTCTTACTTTAAGTGTCTCTTTATGCAGAAGTATTGGATTCCTTTAAGCAACACAGGCGGTGTTCATTTTCTGGCCTCCTTATTAATGAAAATGAATTTTCCCCGCTGTGGTTCCACAGAGCACTAGAAATGGAAAAGATTTATAAAGTATCCTTTCATATGGTGCTAGATCTAAGTAAAAAGTAGAACCTGGCTATGATGTGTCTAAATCTCAGTTTTCTGATTGGTTAAATGACATAAATGCTTTCCTTAAACATTTTAATGCCGCTGCCTTGTAATCTTGATGAAGTGGTACGGACAAAAAGCCAATCAGACACCCAGGAAGAATCGGTTTATTTGGAGCTCATTAATTTCGCAGGCAGACTGGTGATGTGTGTGGGGGGGGGGGAAAGGCATCGATAGTGTTATAGAAAAAGTGAACAACGGTTTCCAAGCCCAGGAGGATTCCTCAGCTTATTAGGGAGCTGCCAGGACTTCAGGGTCTGGTAGAGCTTTATGTTATTAAAGTTCTAGTTATTCTTTTTTTGTTTTTCATCAACATTCGCTTATCAAAATTTCTGATCTCTTATTTTGTAGATGCAGATTTAAGATTGTTACATTTTTTTAATCTCTTAAGGAACTATAAGATGGAGAGATTTCTGTTCATTTTAGTTTATTTATATAGCGCAAATTCACAACACAAGTCATCTCAAGGGACTTTATAATTAACCAGATCATACAGTCAAATAGATTAAACGTTTTCTAAGGAAAACCAGTTGATTGCACCGACTTAATGACTCGAAGAGAATCCCTCTCACTAAGCATGCTTGTAGCGACTGTGGAGAGGAAAAGCTTCCTTTTAACCAGAAGAAACCTCCAGCAGAATCAGGCTCGATGTGAGCTTTGGTCAAAGTTTGGAAAACAAAATGTTAGAGATGGAACTGTCTTTAGTAGGGCTGCAACAACGAATCGATAAAATCGATAAAAATCGACTTTTAAAAGCGTTGGCAACGAATTTAATCATCGATTAGTTGTGTCGCGCGATTAATGCGTCATCCGCCGCCGCCGTCATCCCGGGGAAGAAAAAAAAATATGGCGGAGCGAGTCAGCGCCGCAGTTGCAGTGTTGCCAACTCAGCGACTTTTCAGACCCCTCCAGCGACTATTTTTTTAAAAAGCGACTAGCGACAAATCTGGCGACTTTTTACGATGTCACTGGCGGCTTTTGGAGACTCTTACGTGAAAGCATGTATCGTTCCTACTCTAGTCCTCCAGCGGCAGCTGCTGCCGTGGGGCGCCTCCCCCATCCCAACGCCTTTCTCCCTTTCCCACAAGAATCCCTCTCAGCGCTGCAGTCCGAGCCGCAGGATTTTAGTGAGGAGTTTATCCTCAGCGTCCAGACTGCAAATGAAGCGCGCATGCCCCGGGATTGACGGCGCAAATTGATCACAATAATTAAAATAGCCTGCGCTTTGTAAAGTGAAAAAAGTCGTAACATGCAACTTTTGTAAAAACAAATAAACATGGCACGGAAGCACCACTGTTATGACGCAGCACCTGAAAAGAAAACACGTTCGAGCCTTCAATGGCAGTGAAGAGAGCTGATCAGCAGGATGAGTAACCATGTTTGTTTCATTTTAAAGTGGGGAAACGTTACGTTAGTTTCTCAGGCAGCTCATCTGATGCTTTCCTTACCGTGTTAGTAGGTTACAGACAGTGATAAGGTTGGCTACTTATTTTACTTTTAATTTCATTTGAATTAGCTTAAGCAGCGTTTATATTTTCTTTATAAATAAATTAATTTGCAAATTATGAGGGCAAGGCTTTTAAAGTTTAAATCTTCTGGCAAAGATAAAGTAAAGAAGATCCTGCAATTTATGGAAGTAAAGCAGAATAAAATCCAGCAAGATCAGTAATATGTCAATTAATTATCTGCCACATTCCCATGTAAATATCTGTCTTTGGAGGATGTGCACCCCTAGTTCTCTCATTTTTATTCCAAATACAATTTATAATTTGAATCACAGGGCTATTTTTATCTCTATGGTTCAGTATTTTCTCAAGTAGCAACTTTAACTGCTATACTTTCCTGTCTTAAAAGGCAGAACTCTTCTAGTCTAAAAAAACCTCATTTGTTGAAATGGGGGGCCTATTGTTTGAACCCCTTAGGGGCTTTAAAAAACAAAAATGCCTGTCTCTTTTTGCGCTTTATGAAACAAAGTACCCTATATTTTGTGGATGTACAGCTACATTTCTCATGTAAGTTTGCATAGTTTTAAAACAAACATTTATTTTTCATATAGCACCAGTACAGTTAATGAGAAACCTGTACTTGTGTGCTTGTTTGTTCTGTCTAAAATGTTTATTTTGGAATAAAGAGGTTAATATAAAAAAAATATTTTGTGTCCGATTCATCGATTAATCGAAAAAATAATCGGCCGATTCATCGATTTTCAAAATAATCGTTAGTTGCAGCCCTAGTCTTTAGAATCTGCTACTAAGGGTTAGCTTAGCAACCCTTACAGAAACGGCTTTGATTTTGACATCATAGGAAATCAATTCAATAATAGAAATTTGTAGCTTCTTGCTTGTTTATGATTATCACATATGGAGGAAGCTTATGTAATTTTAAAAAACATTAGTGATGTAAAAAAAGCAACAAAAAAGCTAGTCTTCTCTCAGTGACAGCCTCCACACCAAAGAGGGTGGAAGTTCTCGTAAACAGACACATCATTTGCACGTTAAAATTTCTTCATTCCAGGTTAAAAATAAAATAAAACCCCGTTTTAAATGTTAGGGATTTATGTCCATCCACATGTTGTTGTTTTTTTTTAACAGAATGTTTCACTTAGGCTCAATCCTCTTTTAATTAATCCTAATTAATTGGATTATATTGTGTGATTTTTTTGCCCAAAGGGCTAATTAACTTATTTTTTTAGCTCCTAGTAAAGGTCTGATCTTTTCTCCATTTAATCCTCTGGGTGTATAAACGCACATACTACAGATGCAGTCAATTAAAATTCTGATAAATATATTTTATTTATTCTCTTATCGGTTTCATGTATAAAACTAAAATCTTCCATGTTTGGTTAAGAAATGCATCAACTAAACTCTGAAAGTTGTTTCCATGCCTTGTAGCTTTCACAGTTCTTTGATTTTCATTAATAAGTTCTATAAAAATAATTGTTACTTATCCAATTTTCCTTTATTAAAAGATCTGAATCGTTCAGAACCAGAATCTGCAGGTCAGAGAAGAAAACAAGGAAACTGTGTTCATTCAGGAAGGCCTGCTATTATTCTCCCCAAAACTCCTTCCAGATCAGACTTTTCCTCATATAAACACCCTTTAATAGATGTTTATTCATGGTGATAGTTTAGTAGGTGTTGGGCTCTAACCCTGGTAGTTCTAATGGATGAAGGGTTTAAAAACCTCCTCCTCCTCTTCATGGATTGTCTACACGGCCGTCTTTCAGGAATTTCAGCTATGTGATCCAGCGCCTCTGCCTCTCTCTCCTGAATTTAAAGACCAGGGGAAGGCATAAATAGAAATCCACTGGACTATATAGAGAGATTAAACCGTGTCGGGCATTATAAATAAGGCTTTCATGTCCGCTAGTGTCCGTAAGAATGTGAAGATGGAGCCGAGGGCCTGATTCCAGGTCTGTTTCAGCTTATTTACATCGTAATTGTTGCCAGTTTTCTTCATAATTGGCCAGAACTGCCCTAAAAGGTTCTCTGAAGCACCCTGTGAGGAATTGAGCCCAGTAAAGGGAAAAGGCTGGGCTGGGGAGTTTACCGCTCAGCATGTTTTACCTAATATTGGAGCTCTATTCAACAGTGTTTACTGCAGATAAGACAGAAAGTCATTTTTAATTAGGGTGGTAATTTAACGTCCTACGTTTGGGCCGCACCAGCGTGATAAGATGTTGGTGTAGTTTGATCATTATATCTGACTATACAGTCTGCTGCTTAATGTCCTTAGCTGAGCCTGTAGGAGGAAGAAAAAAAGGCTAAATAGAATCATTTTGGATAACACTTCCCATTTCTATAGTCTAAAGAATCATCAGTCAATGATTTCAGCAGGAAGTAGGAGTCATTTGATGAGGAGTCATTAAGCATCTATCCAGTATAGTTCTACTCCTGAGGATCCGTTCTTACTCAGCTGGACAGATTGGGGGGATTTTATTTATGCTTTTGCTTATTCCTCTTTGTTAAGCGAGTTTTCTTTTCATAAAGACTTTCAATAAAAGTTTCTGCTTCTCTGCTTTGTGGAAAAAAGGAAAAGTTACATAAAAAATTCTGAAAAAAGTAGGATTGAAACAATTAATGGATTATAGAAATAATCATCAACTCATTTATTAATCGATTAATCAGAGTATCGATTAAACTGAAGTATGGGGAGTCAAAAATATGCCTTTAACAGATATTAAGCATTTAAAACATAACCTTTTTATCTTTCAATATGCTCTATCCAGAACTCCACTAGTGGAAAATTTTTTGTTTCACCTGGATAAACTCTAAAACTTCTTTAAGGAGCTTTTTGCTTTTTGTTTATTTAAAAAAAATACTAATTATTTGCAGCCCTACTGTATAGTAATTTTCATAAATTTACTGTCTTTGTTGTTCTCCACAACATTTGATCAACGATCCATTGATACACTTGCTGGTTGAGTGGCTAACAGGTAAGCATGAATCCATTTCAAAATCTGAATTGTTTTAATTTTTTTCTTTTTTTTTTTAGATCTAGTGCCCTTATTTCTGGATTTTAAACTTTTTTATCAAAGATGCCAAACAAAGACTGAAATATATTTTCTAAGGGAAATGGTATTAAAATGGGATATATCGGATCACAAATCAAGGCTATGATTTAATCTAAAATAAGTGTTTTTTTTTATTTTTTAAAATTTGGCCAAATGCAAAATAAGCTTTAATAAAGACAGCCTTATGTGCCACGTTAAAATTAGTTTTATTTGCGATACGATATCAATATTGCAGCTTTGAAAATTGGCCAATGCCAATATTGACCCAATTATTTTTTTTACTTTTTTGATACTGCACAATTTTAGAAAAAGGTGGATAATAAATATTACTATTTAGTAATATTTAAGTAAAATAGACCTTTTTTTTATTCATGTATTGGGGAATATCTCTACTACTCTTAATCATTGTCAACCATGGGAAGAATTTACAATGCAACTAATAGAGCTGTCAAAATGACAGCTGTTTGAGATCAGGGAAGAATTTATCACATCTATTGTATAAGGTTTTTAATTTATTTAAAAACATAAAAATGAAGAATATATATAAACAGAAAAAATGTAAATTTCCTTTACTTTAAAATCTCAGAACCATTGAAATAACTGCTTTGGGAGTTCTAGTAAGCGTGTCGATTTCCTCCAGACTTAATCTAGACGTGATACCAAGTAATGACAGAACCAAGAAACTCTGTTTTACTTTGTTCTGATGAGCTAAAATTAAAAGTTTTTCTATTTACTATCTTCTTTTATATTATTTCCCATTTAAACACTTCATTGATACTAAAAAACGTAACTGAAACTTCCCTACTTTGTAGTAACTACTCCAAAGAAGGGTGTTATCAGCTGGTGGTTGTTTGTGCGTTCATTGAATGACTGATGTTTTTCTTTTTGACTGGCCACTCCTCACAGACGTTTAAACCGGCTGTGCAGCCAGTTTGATCCTGCAGCTGTACGCACAGCACAGCACAGCACAGCACAGACCCAATCATTAGTTAATGTCCTCTAATGCCATGTTTCTCACAGATCATTTCAGTTGCATTGCTCACTTTAAAGCTGTGCTGACATGTTTGGTTTAGCCAAAGCAGCCTCACGGGTCTGTGCTTCGTCACTTCTTGAACATTGTAGATTTGGAAGCTGATGTTCTGAGGATGGTGGGCTGAGTTAAAATGGCCTAAAACGGCTCAAACTTGAGCCGATTTTTCTTTTAACAAGATACTGCTACTTATCGGTTCCCTGACTGCTAAACAAACCTCCCCTTGTTCAGGTATTACTGTTATTTAGTGTAAATCGCCTCAGCAAGATACCAGGATAACTAGACCAAATGTTGGTGATTTTTTTATCATCACCAGACTATGATCCCTCCACGTTCCACTCTGTGGCAGAGAATGTCTGATGGTTCCTCCAAAGAGGTCAGCCGTTGACAAATAACAATAGACCTCTGCTCTGACAGGAACTCTGAGAGTCTCTGTAGAGAGACCCAGAGGGTCTGCCATGAAGCTGGCTGCTCGAAGCTGATTGGCCAAGATACTTAACGATGTTTGACTGACAGCGGCCAGACGGCGAGGAGGATTACCTCATGAGTTGAGAGGGAAAAGTGATCGTTCAGTCGGAACAGTCGTCTTTCTGAACTGTTGGCGCGGATTTCTGGAGTTTATTATTTCAGGGCAGCTCATTTCACCCGTTGTAGAGATGTGATATATATAAGTGTATAAGTGTTTCAACATTTGTTGATGCAGAACGTGACATCTGGATTAATTAACCCCATTGTGCCTCCCCTTTTTAGAGAGCAGTAGCCGCCACTGATGTACACACATTAAACACAGGATAAAGAGGCATGATTTGTTTATTTATTTTTATATATTTTATTGAATCTCTTTTTTGTTGTTGTTTTGTTTTGAACAGTCACAGTAGAGGGGGAAGAATATCAAACATTACAATCGCATCGGCACACGTGGTCATTTCCAACGTCCTTATTATCTGGTTGCAGCGATGGCATCCATGTCATTTCTGTAATCAAGCCATTTCCCCCCCATTTTTTTAAACAAATCTACCTTTTTGTAGTTTTAGTTTAGACATCAGTTTATCCATTAAAGCAATCTCTCCCATAACGCACAGCTGTTGCTGTTTACTCTCTATACCAAGCATCTAGATTTTTACCTTTTTTACCAGCTGGAACAATAATTTTACCAGGTGTTTGTCTTCTTTTTGAGCACCCAAGATATATTTTAGACCTCCTGGGCATTTCAAAGCCGGTTATTTTACTTAGTAAGGCACTTTTATTCTAATATTTGATCTTTTTAAGGTTCATAATGTGTGTATGGTCCACATCTTTTTGACCACAGAGCCTACACACAGGCTGTGAGCTGGATGTCATTTTCTTCTGAATCTTCAGATGAAGTTATACAGTTGAAAATAACCTTACTGATTAACTCCATTAATAGGGGCTCACGCATGGGGCTAAGGATCAATCAAAAATGTTCTATACCTTTATTTCGATATCTGTTTCATGAACGACTTTTCCGATACCAGTTTTATAACCTCAATTCTAATAAAAAGAAAATGACACAACATAATAAAGTGCAGAACTTCTTCACATCACATTCAGAGGCTACTGTGACGACAATATAAAAATAATAGTGAAGATAAGGTTAGCTGTTTAACCAGCTGACCCAATGGATGAGCACATTTTTACAAGCTAATCGTTGTCCCTAAAGGTTAGCTTTTTATTTAGCTAGCTATACAGCAATAAAATAAGGCTACATGCTAACTCAGCACGATGCACGTGTTAAGTTGCAGTAACACTAATAAATGTAAACTGTTGAACAGTTGAAATCCCAGACACAGTGCCGTCTGCCGTGAATCTTTCTGCTCTTAAAATGATCCCGTGCACGATCAGTTGCTTCATCAAATTAGTTGCGTTGCCAGCCTTAGCAACAATGTCATTTTTGCATATATTGCATTGTGCACTATTGGCCTTAGTGATTCAACATTTTCGACCTGGGTGGAATTTTTAAGCGGTATGATGATACTCGCAATCAGTTCACAACAGATACACGTGAACCCCGTCGGTAGGCGTAACCACGTATGTATTTTTCCTGAGTGATGGAATCACATTTAATGTTACATCCATTCACCACAAGACAAGGGCTGTTTTGATACCCCGTAAAACCGAACCGTTTCGGGCCGGTACCACTAAAGAACCGAAGTTTGGTACCCAGCCCCAGTCAGACATAGTTTCATGTAAGGTTTGTTTTTAGCTCTTATCTCCAGCTTCCTTCAGATGCTGCAGGTTCTCTCCTCTCATCCATAAAGGTCAGGCTGGTGCAGGGCTCTCTGTTCGCCGCCCTGTCCATGGATTCCTCCTTCAGTCTGTCTGCTTCTCTAGCGCTTTCCCTCCCCAGCCTGTTGCTTTAGCCGGCTGGCCACGTCTCTGTACTTGTACCGAACTGGTTTTGTTTTTCGAGGATTTATAGAAGGCCTCCACTAAACATGGTTTTATTTAGGGGTATTGGGGGGAAGAGGGCGTTAGATTAGGTACTCTTCTAATGTTTTAATGGGAGCTTCCATAAAGGGGTGGATTGTTTATATTGTATAATTTCTCCATCGATGCAGAGCTTCAGCTCTCTGTTGACTAATTACTGGTTAACCTGCAGGCACCAATTAGCCTGGTCGGGCTGAGGATCGATGCTGCTCTTTATTTATTCTCCTGGATTAGCTGCTGAAAGCCCAGCAGAACTAAGAGGAGACGCCCGCCAGTGTTTCTGCTCTATACTGTTGAAGACGGCGGAGCTGCAGGTGTGGATTCCTGCAAATTGTCCGGATGAAGCGACACTCATGTTTCACAAGGCCCATCATCCCTTCTCATCTGCTCCACTCTCAGTCACACTTCTCCTTTCTATTAGCCCCCCTCACCCTTATTCCTTTCTGCTCGACTCCTCTCTCTCCGTTAGCCTCGGTTGCCTTTACTTCCCTCATTTTTTTTCTCTCCCTCCCCGAGGTCTGGGATCAGTGGCATCTAATGCTTTCCACTCCGTCTGATTAAGTCGGCACATGTACCCTCCTTACATTATCGCCAGCACACATACACACCAGTGGACCGCCGTCCCTGCGGAGCTAATCAGCCCTACTCTTATTCCTCTGTCTCTCTCTGTCTCTCTCTTGTTTTATTTTGTATATTTTGCAACACCAGTCCAGAGCTAATGAAAAAACATGAGCTTTGAGAAAAACCAAGCCCAGACGGACGCAGAGAAGAAACACTTAAAAGGAGGAGTGGGTGAAAATTCAAGCGAAATAGATGGAGGCATCAAGGGCCAGTTTAGGGGTGTGAATAGTTTCCAGATATGGTAAAATCAGGGGCGTATATGTAGCAGAAAGCTTTCAGTCAGTGAAATAGTTTGAAAGCCTAACCACTAACTGCATGTAAATGGACGGATCGCACTGCGACCCACCTTTGAGCTACATTTCTTTACTCATTTGTATCGACTCAGCGGCCCACCTCCTGATGTGTGTATGCTAAAAGAGAAGCCATGTTGAGTGAGTGATTTGGAACAATACTAGATTGGTGCTTCTGCTGAGCGTTTGAACCAGGCAAGGAGGCGAGGGAATGAAAGGACGACTGACGGCCGATCATGAAGACGAAGCCTTCTGCCAGGAGCCATCCCGCCTCGGCAGCCTAATGAGAAGCTGCTTCTCTGGTTGCCAGGTGTGAGCGCCGGCAACTCATAATGTCCCATGGCGAAGAACAAAAGGATGTGGTGGGGGGGGGGCTGCAGAAGAAGAAGAGACGGGGAGCGGAAGGACGCTACAGAAGGACTTCAAGCCAAAAGAAAAGCTGACCTGATGCGAATGATCAATTTGAACGTGTGTCCGTATTGATATTCTGCGTTTGACAGGCCGTCTGCATCACCTGCACGCGGCGAGCAGAGACCCTGAATCATTTTAATAAGCCGGGGGACCTGAACGTGCGTCGGCTCAAATCGATCTCTGCTAAAGTGGAGAGCGGTGAGAGGCAGCCAGGCGGTTGGTCTCCGGTCAGATCCTATTGTGCACCCCGAGATCAAGCACAAATTAAAGAGGTTTATTCATCAGCTGCGCATTGATGCTTGGAGCTCAAATTTATTGGAGCTGAAAAGAAAAATTAGTTTTTACTCCTTAAAGTTGCAAACATAACAATTTCTAGCTTACTGAGGCGAAGCTAAGGCTTTAGACTTTTCATAAATTCTTAAAACGTTTCACAATGTAAAATAAAACCAGGAAGAAATCATTTTCAAGTCAAACTTTTATCCTGCCAAAATGCAACCTAAATGGACTGGAGGGACAAGGAGGCATTTGGTAACACATGAGGAGCTGCAGAAATTCACCGCCCAGGTGGGAGACTGCCAACAGGATGATGATCAGCTCTGATCTCTGTGAAGAAAACCATTTCTGAAATAGGATGATGATGGTTTAGTTGGTGAAAGACGAACTGAACACACCAAACTCATGGTGAAACAGTTACGGCAGCATCATGCTGCGGGACTGGAAGGCTGATCAGACCTGATGGAAAGATGGAGCTTAGTAGGGTTGTCAAAAGTATCGAAACTCAAAAAAGTATTGATACTGAAACGTATCCGGATACAATACTCGGTTTTAAAAGTATCGATACAGTGCCACCACCAGTTGCACCTAAGCAGTCATTCATTAAAAGTGCATAATAGAGGAAAATGCACTTTCTGAACACTGTGATTGAATAATTCTGTGCTCTTTTCAGTTTCAGACTTTTTCTGTAACAGGTGCAGCTGCTGAAAATTATTTTTGTTTCTTAACCGGTTTGGCTAGTATCATTATGTGTGCAAAGCATAGCCAAGGAAGGAACACTTAATTTTAATTTCATAAGATTTTTATCAAGCTTGCTTAATATTGTGCACAGCATACAACCTTTATTGTATTTTATTTATTAATGAAAATATTTCTGTAGAATTTTGGAGTCTTTGTTTTTATCCTTGTGGTATCGAAAATGGTATCGAGTATCGAATGTTTTCCTTAGTATCGGTATCGAGTTGAAAAGTTTAGTATCGTGACAACCCTAGAGCTTAGTCATGAAATCTTTAAAAGGTCAGATCGGTGTGAAAAAAAAAAAAGAATTCAAACATTTCAAGCCTACAGGCAGAGGAGCAAGAACATGCCTACTGTAGGGGGGACCAGGTGTGGGGGGTTATGAAGTGTCGATTTTGGGGCCGCTGATGGTCCCCAGCCCCCCAGATCAGCCCTGGAGCTGACGTCTCTGTTCAAGTGCCTGGTGTTTTTCAACTACGAGATGCACTGTAGTCGACCAAAATTTTGAAATTCCCCCCGGACGTTTTTATCAGGTCTGAAAAGTAGGACGTCTGGGGAAAAAGAGGACATCTGGTCACCCTAGCCTACTGTGAAACATGGCAGTGTCAGCATCATGCTATGGGGACAGGAACATTTAGGTATTTTCTTAACAAAATAATTCCTAAGCTATGTGGCCAAGCTTTATCTATCTGAACAAAAGTACGTCATTGAATGTTTTTTGAACTTTATTGCCTTAAACGCAGATTAACAGGTAAATAGTATTAAGTCATTGCTGACAAATGTAATTTGCTCTCTACGTCAAAGATGACCATCAACCTGAACACCCAGAAATCCGGTAAATGAAAATCGACTTAAACATTTCGTTTTACGCTTCACTAATAAAATTTTGCTTTATCCGTGAATCTCTTTGTATTCCTAATAAATGTACTGAATCCATCGAATTTGGACTCGTTCAATACAAAACCCATTTTTAAAGCAGTAAAATCTGTCCCTAATATTAAACTGTTCATGTTTAGAAACAGTCGGTTGAACAGCAGCGTAAGCTAGCCAAAAGGAAAGGTTTCCAGGATGACTTTTGCCTCCACTGCTGTGAAGTTGGCCATGCTGCAGGCAGCAATAGTTCTCTGTTCCATTACTGACACTCTACAATACCATTACAGTGTTTGTGTTGCACGATGCATGAACCGAACGGGACCTGCAGAGCAAATTAATACGAGCTCGTCATGCTGCATATTCTTCTCTAATGATACAAATGGAAACTTGAAAAGAGCTCATTCCCCATGACTAATCGACATGAAAAGTCTCCCTGAAAGAAGGAAAAACCACACTAGTTTTTAGAACGGGCTCCTGGGCACTGGGGGTATTCTTCTTAAGATGAATTTACATGGAGTTAGCTGTTTGGGAGGGATGCACACTGGGAAAATGCTCCACTTAATGAATGAGGGGCCAGGAATACATCCAGGAACAAATATTGTGTGCAGCAAGAAGAGAGTTTATTCATAGGAGCAACAGCTGAGCGCAGAGATGGATCCAGATCATTTCTGAAGCTTCTGAAGCCTCCTGCTGCCCTCAGCACATCCATGGGGTTTCAGCCGTTCAGTTCAACATGGCTCCTAATGATACTGATCGGTTTAATTGTCTGGTTTCAGTGAGCTAGCCAAAAGGCCTTGGTGGTTGATGTAACGGTGAAACATCTAGTTTATCTATAAAGCTGCAGCTTTTCATTATAAAACTCCTGCTGTTCTTTTTCATTGTCAAAATTTTGAAGCTAATAAACTTTATTTGAACCATGCAGAATAACCGGTTTTGTTAAAATGTTTATGATCCCATTCAACGTGCTGTCTTGGTGTGTTTGTTTGCTCCCATGTGTCGCTGCAGAAAGTAGATTCTCGAGGCGCTTTTACTCATTTTAACGCCTGTTATGATGCCTCCTTTTACACCATAATGGCCATGCTTTCAGATCTCTGCTGGATTCAGTGGGGTGTCCTAAAACAAAAAAATAAAACGGCAAGAAACTGTTCTTTTAAGATGTTGAAGAGCATAAAGCTCTGGTTTGTGTGCAGTTATCTGTTGGCTGCTGCCATGTTAAGCTATGCAAAATGATATCGAGGTTCATAAATCAACCAGTCACACAACCCATCCTGCTCCCTGGGAGGATAGATGATGAATCCTTTACCTCCAGGGATCAATCTATTGCAGAACAACAGAAGATACATTAGGTTTCTGTTTACTTCTGTGGATTAAAATGTATTTTCATCCCAGCAACTAATGATTTTGAAAATGAATGGGAGCTAATCACCAAAACCAATAACAGAGTGATTGGGGCGAAAGGTGAAGGAGATTTCCCTGCAATCGAAGGGTTGTCAGTTTGAACCATGGCTCCGGCTTTCAGTGTCGTTGTGTCCTTGGCAAAACATTTAAAAAAAAAAAGGAAAATTAAAAACAATCCACTGGACTTTGTTTCCAAGTTTAAAGACGCTTCGCTTCCCATCCAAGAAGCCTTTTAAATTCAAAATGGCAGGGATTACGTTGAGTTCAAGGTTTTACACGGTAGCCCAATAAAGCCTTTTTTATTGTTTTGGAAAACATGCAAATTGAAAAAAAAAAAACAAAACAAAAAAACGAAGGGGTCCACCCCTTTGGAACAGGGCTTGTTTGGCTTCTTTTGTTATCCTGCAATGCCCCATACCCGTCTAAGTCTCTATAAGGGGTGCCATTAAAGGGAATTGTTGCCCTGGCTGAATAGGAGAGGTCTTCTGCTCTCCTGTAAAGGGGTCGGGGCTGCGATGATGGCGGGAAGAGATCAACTCAATTGCTGCATTGTAGGTTTTTGAAAGCTGAAATCTGAGTCCACCACCTCTGTTTAAGGTTGTTTTTTCTCTGTTAACATAGATGGCTTCCTTCCCGCCCCTCTCAAACCACCCGTCTTCTTTGTCCAAAATGTGAACGTTCTGGTCCTCAAAAAATGTCCTTTGTCCATAAGGTGTAGATGTGCTACCAAGTCTTGCCTGGATGTGGTCGCTCTTCTGTGTTGAGCCATGCGTCTGTGGAGAGGTTGTTTGGTTTCTCCAATATAAAGATCAGATCCCTCCGCTCATCTTTGCTCTGGCGGTTTTGTCCTCAGGATGCACTAGCCTCTGTCTAAGGGTCTTGTTTGGTTTGAAATGTACTGGGATTATGTGTTTGGAGAAAATCCTTTTGAGTTTTTCAGAGACTCCTGCACATATGGGATGCAGATGTTTTGCATTTAATCTTCTCACCGTTCTGTTCCGCTGCGTGTCTTTTTGATTTTCTTGCTGATTTGACAAATGCCCAATTTGAGTATCTGCCCAGTTTGGGCAAGAAGCTCCACCTGAATTGTCTACTGATGGTGGTCAGAGGACCCGGTGGCGCCGGTTTACAGCAGCCTCGCTTCTGTCAGTGAGCCCCAGGGCAGCTGTGGCTACAGTGTAGTTTGCCACCATCAGTGGGTGTGAATTGGTGAATGACTAAATGTTGTGCAAAGCACTTTGGTCAAGTCTCTTACTTGAAAAAGTGCTATAGAAGTACAGGGCATTTACCATTTATCTTTTCTTTGATGTAACTAAAAGATCAAAACTTATGAACAAACTGAAATTGATGAACAAAGATCACTGACGCTGATCCTCCTTCAAGCTGCTGGGTAAAGAAATGCTGAATAATCAAGCAATCAGCACAAACATTTCAATGGTTCTAAAGGTGTGGGTCTCTCAAAATCACAGAGGAGACATTTTATTTCCTGATATTTAACGACTGATGTCCAACTTTTATCTAAGAAACAAAAGAAGGTGAAAGCTCCATTGATCCGTCAGGACATCCAACATGCCCAACAGGACATTATACAAAAAAATAAATAAATAACTTTGGTAAGAAAAAAAACTTTTTATATGTAATGCTAAAAAGTTAAATTTTGAATATATTTAATTCTGCCACTTCAGTCCTTTACATATCTTTAAAGAGCTGAAGAACAATTCTTATTTGGGGTTTTAGAGAAGCAAGGACTTTCTCCATTCCTGAAAGCATCATTTCTCTGTCACCATCACTTGTGTCTCTAATTCTTGCCACATACTAAATTGATGCTGGTTGATTTTCAATTTGATACACTGCTTAGCTCACAGGGCTTCATGCAACATGCAGCACAAATCAATGTGTTGTGAAGCCAAACTAGTTGTTGTTAGCGGTTGTCCAAAGGGACCCTGAGGGAGGGCAGCTGGGGGTATCTGCAGGTGTCTGCTTCCTATGTGGACTCCGTACCACGAAACTTCAAATGAAACATAACTAATTTAGCATCTGCTGTTTAAACGCTGTTTTCTATGAAATCCTTTTATTTTCAAAAAGGCAGGTTTATAAAATCTGGCTAGCATCTTTGATTTTATAATCTGCAGTGACTTCTAGCTAGATTCTCTTTTTTTTATTTTAATTTTAAGACCATTATATAAGATTATTTAACAGGATTAACATTTATTAATACTACTTTACCCTTCAGTATGATTTGACTTCTAATTGATATTTAGCTTCTGTTCTTTAGCGGTTAGCTTGCTTAGCATTTGAGAAAACATTTGTCCGTAAATGCGTCGATTCACACATTTTAGACTTAGACAACTTTTATTGTCACTTTGTTTACACACAGTGTATACAAAACAAAATTTCATTTGTACGGCTTTCAAAATATTTCCTTAAAGTGCAGCAGTCATTAAATGTAAATGGTGTGGAACAAAAAAAATGGTGCAAAAAAACGTATTAATGTGGAAGTTCAGAGCATTAAGTACGTATCGAGCAAATATGCAGAATTTCGGATTGGTGTTATCTGTGCGATGCAGAATCTGTGACGTGATTAACCTCTTACACCCTAAGGGGGTATAAATAAATTTCTGCCTGACAAAAACACACAAAAGTAAATAACTTATAGCCTCACAGCTATTAGATTTAAGAAGAAACTTTTGGTACCTCTGTAAAGGTAAGATGTCATAGAATGGTTTTCTGGTGTCAGCACCATTTTAGCTTTGACCCTGCCTGAAATATTAGGGACAAAATACAAAATATTTTGCATTTTTTGAACCTCGCCAAAATTTTCTTTGAAATAAACATTGCAAAACACTACCAAAATATTATTTATAGCACAAAAAAGTAGTACAGACTTTCAAATCTAAATGTTGTGTAAAAATATACCAAATTTGGACTCAATCAGATGAATCATATTTATTTTAGAATGGTATTAGTAAGAAATTTCTTAGGCGGAGAGGCCATTTTGGCACATTTATCCATAAATGTCACCAGACTGTGCCAAATATGTTTTTTACATCAATACTGGGGGTTTGGTAAAACTACGAGGTCATGTAGCAGCTGGACCTGCCGGTGGGTCCGTAGGGTTCAAGGGGTTAAGAGTTTTCACAACAGTACAGCTGTCTGATGGGGGTCTGGAAGAAGCTGTTTCGGAATCTGCTGGACCTGCATTGAACATGTTTAAGTGTAGCATAACGGATAAAAATAAAACTGAATTTTCTGTAACACTTCAGCCTTCCTGATATCTACTGGAAGTAGAGCTGGGCGATATGGTGATATATATCGTGAGGACGAGAGAAACATGTCTATCGTGACCTTTCTCCTCTATTTTTTCTATCGTGATAAACTTTTTCACTGTTCACTGTCATGGCCGCAAATTGCATAACTGGTGTTCTTGGTTTGGGGTTGGGATTCTCATATTAGGAAACAAGATGATGGGTAAAAAATAGGCGATGAAAGATTTTTTTCAACCCTGTCCATCTGACGGACTATGAAAACATAAAATGCAACATCAGTTGTGGTATATCGTGATATATATCGTTATCGTGATATAAAATAATCCATATCGTGATATAGTTTTTTTTCCATATCGCCCAGCCCTAACTGGAAGTTAGCTAACTAGTTTTAAGGGCCGATTATACTTCTGCAGCCGCACACATCAATTGTAGTTTTGCTGTTATCCTTCTGGAACGTTGCTGTGGAATTTGTAGGGACGCACAGCAGTTTCCTGCCAAAGTGCTAGGGAGAGCCTATTCGAGAACTCGCGAGAACTTTGGTGGATGGTAACGAGAAGTTCAGCGGCGCCGGCGGGAGTGTTTATCTTCCAAAACAACAATGGCGCGTCTGCAAGATATCAAGGTCACAGAGATGGATCTAGTTTAATAATCCCAGGGTGAAACTACTTTTGTTACATGACTCCATATGTAATAGAGTGACTATAGGACCAGTTTGATATAACACTATTTAATACCATATATATAATTAGGGGGTCCCTTGGCCTGGAAAACGTTGAAGACCCCTGCTATAGAGCTCTGCTGGTTTCTGATCTCCTAGTTTTATAGAAAATGATCTGTAAATGACTTGACACCTGAACTCCTGATGACACTCCTCCAGAGAACAGTGTTAGATTTAGCTGTAGAAAGTGAGAAGTAGACCTTTTCACTCTTTTCTCAGTTAAAAAAAGAGCTGTATGATCTCTCCAAGTATTGTTGCGCTTCTAAAACACTAACTTCGTTTTCTCTTTTCTCCCACCGTCTCCTCGTTAACCAACATGTTTGTTTCCTCTTGTGCTGCAGATCTGATCCACTGCACCAATGAGATGAACGTCAACATTCCCCAGCTGGCAGACACCCTCTTCGAGCGAACAGCCAACTCAAGCTGGGTGGTGGTCTTCAAAGCCCTCATTACCACCCACCACCTCATGATGTACGGCAACGAGGTACGGGACGCACGCACACACGTTCAACAAACTCCCTCCCTCTCCGGGGGGGCCGTCTGCGCAGGCTACATCAATAAGCGGCGTTATTACTCAACTCCGTCTGGCACAGTCATAAATACAAACAGGTTTGAATGTTTTATTCATGTCCACATCACGGGTTTGATCGGAGGGAGGGCCGACGCGCGTGGGATGGAGGAAGCACCGAGGATACACGCGTCGGACGCAGAGCTCGTAGTGATGGAAATAGCTGTGGAGCGCAGAGAAATTAATTGGCTCGCTACGAGCTGGAGGCAAGATGGCGAGAAATGGGTGGAAGCAAATGAATAATCAAGTGAATTAGGTTTTCAAAAACATTACGGGAAGTAGGAAATAACCCTCTGTTATCTAATATGAAATGTTCTTCTTTGTCTTTTTTCACTCTCTGTAATCTAGGACTTTGAACTTCTTTCAATTTTTTTTTTCCATTTTCCGTCCACTTGTGCGGTCTATAACCAGGATGTTAAGTGCAAACTCCCAGAAATCACGGGATGGTAACCCTCACGTAGTTTTCAACATTTTTATTAATAGAAATCTGAAAGAAGAGACATTCATTTATTTTATAAGGAAAAGATCTGCACCTCTTACTCATCTCTAACCAATCAGAATCCAGCTGGACGTTGATCTTTTTTATCAAACTTCCATTTTGCATCCAGTCAATAACTTATATTAAAAGCAAATAACCCATTAAACACAACGTGTCTTTATATCACCTCAACTTTTAGGCATGTTTTATACAATTAGCTTTATTAAAACGCTGCTTTGTTTTTTTTTTAATATCATCGCCTAAATGATCTGAACAATTTGCAGACATGCTGTATAATTGTCGTTGTAAATCAGAGCCATTCTTAGCCAGGGGGTGCCAATGATCCCAGGCGAAGGGGGTTTCATCATGAAGCGCTTGTCAGAATTAGATTTACTCACATGCTAAGTAATAAAGCACTCAGGGGGTTAATACAAGCCTTGGTGAACACGAGGGGCATCAATAACTCCTGTCGAACACGAGCTTTCCTTTGATGTGTCGGTAGAATAAGAGGCAGAACTCATCAGCTAACAGTGTTTAAAAGAGAACCAGCAAAGGGATGCGTTAAAATGTTCTAAAATGACACGGAAACTGAACCATAGAGTAGAAAAACTGTAGTGATGTGTAGAACAGGAAGGATGTGGGCTGTTTGGCTCCTTTTACAACAGATCAGATTCCTATGAAGTTCTAATAAATCATCTCTGACTTCCTTCTAGATTTTAAAGTCGTCGGGAAATCACATTTAAATGTAAAATCATTCTGGCTTAAACATGTATATAAATGTACTCTTTATCAGACGATATTGTCATCCACGACCTCCGACACTAAACTCTCCTCCTCTTGCATGTTTCCGCTGTCCATAGCGTTCCTTGACAGTGTTGTTTCTAAGGCCCCGTCCACACGAAGTCAAACCCTGGCCTAAACGCACACATTTTTCACCAAACCAACCTCTCATCCATACGAAGCCGTCGTTTCGGGGGTCTGTAAACAATCTTTTTTTATTAAGCCTTCAGAGTGGGAAGATTTTGAAACTCCGTTTTCACGTTTCCATCTTTAAGCTCTAACCGCATTTTTTTTCTTACACGCATGCGTCATAGCGTCGCCTCTAAACACGCATGCGCGACACAGTATCACAACAACAATGGCGCCGTACTGTGTTGAATGGTTGCTGCTGATGCTACTCACCCTGCTGTCGGGCTTACAACAGAATCTTCTTCTGGAATATCTCCAGGAAGAACAGAGCAATATCGACGACATGGTTCAGCACCTGAATTTGACTGAACAACGAAAATGGACCCGCAGGGCAACCATGTATAAATATTAGTGCGCATGCCCAACATTTCGTCGCCTATTTTTGCTTTGGCACCACAGCGCCACTTACAGGCCTGGCATACATTTTGCAGCGTTTTCATGCATTCGTGTGGACGATCATATTTATTTTACGTCTCCGTCTTTACGACAAACATTCTGGAAAATATTAGCGTTTCGTTGTCGTTTTGACTTCGTGTGGACAGGGCCTAAGTCACCAATTTAGTGCCAATGGAATTTCCCATTGGGAACCTACTAGGGGTGGGTATTGCCAAAGGAGTCACGATTCGATTCGAATCACGATTCACAGGCCACGATGCGATTCTATCACGATGCATCACGATACTTGAATTATTGCGATGCATTGCAATATTTTCTCCTCCATGTTTTGTTTTTGAATGACACGGCGCAGTAGAAATGCTTGTGACACAAGGCAGTGTGCATCAACACATCAGCAGCGACATCTACTGGACTGAAAGTTGTATTGCACTTGTTTTTGGCTGATGTTCGCCAACCATTCATGCAATTTTATTTACTCATTTTTTAAAATTAATAATCGATACTTGGCGTCAAGAATCGATGCAGTAGATCATGAAAATTAGAATCACGATGCATCATCATGACGATTATTTTGCACACCCCTAGAACCTACTAGCACTAAGTTGCTAACTGGTTAGCAAGATGCTTCAGAGAAAAACGGCCATAATCATACTTGGTCGCGAACCTTCCGCCACAAGAATCCCGCCCTCTTGATAAATGACCAATCACATTCACTCGTGTAAAGTCGTGCACCATTCGGGAGAATTTGGAAATGCAACGTTTGGAACGGCTGTTTCCCTACGACTTTAAAGATCATTGTTGCAGAGCTACAGCATGCAAGCAGCATTTTGGAGCAATAATAGATACTAAACACGGCTTTATTTTGGAGGAGGGTTGGAAGAGAGCTTTTTCTGTCATGCAGACGTAACCATGCAGAGTTTAGTAAACGCCACTGAGACTCTTTCTTTCTAAAAAGCGTTTAAAGCAAAGGAGGACTGGATGGAAAACAGCCGATCGGAGGATCTGTAACACTGCGGGTTTGTAGTCTTCTAAACTTTCTGGGTTCCCTGTTGTTGTTTGCTTTATTTTTGTAATATCTAAAGATTTCAAATGTAGATCAGACAGCTGGTGCTGGTTTAGAAAAAAAAACATTTAAGAGGATAAAAATCTTAAAGGTACGGCCACACAGCAGCAGACCCCCTGACTCAAAATAAACTTGGGTGCCCTCATGCTCCAGGCCTCTAACGGTGGATCCTTCACCTCCTCACAGCTTAAAATACCTTCGCTCTAATGATGACCTCGTCCAACTTCCTCCTTAATTTAGGTTCAAAGACGTCATACCAGCTCAGCACACGTGCAAAATCAGCCCAAACAGTCTGTGCTTCCTGCTTTTATCACAGACCATCTGCTGGATTCAGGAGGTGGAAGATTTGTCTGATAGAGCTGGAGAATAAAGGAGCTAAAGTGGACAGTTCAGCATAAAACATGAAATAATGAAGCCCATGTGTTTTCACACATGCATACGAAGCTGGAAGTAGAGTCACATTTACAAGCACAGAACAGATGAATTAAAATGAAGATGGTTGAGAGCCATCAGAACAGCTCTGACGGTGACTGCAAAACACTCATTTGTTTTCTATTCAGTTTCTCTTTGTCATAAACTGCATTTTACTGAAGTTAAGGTTGATTCTTCATCTTTTTAGATAAAGTTGAACCTTAAAGGACATGGAAGGTGTTTTTTTTCTATATAAGGAAGTGCTAGCTGGCCAGCAGGGTTTTTTTTCTCCTTAGATTTAGGGCTAAAATAAATAGAGGGAAAAAATGGATCTCTTTTGAAGGAAGCCCATTGAGCAGACAGACGTCTGTGTTGACAGTGACTCACTTGATGTGAATCGACTGACCTGAGATTGGAGATTAAATTAATAAATGACACACACACACATATACTCATTTTGCTATATGTAGTGAGGACCATATGTTGACTCCCATTGACTTCCACTGGTTTTCGGTCATTTTCAACACCTAACCATTACTAATGCATATCTCACCCTAACCCTAAGCCAATTGACACCATAGCCCTAAACTTAACCATTAGCAAAATAACATGTGAGGACCTGCAAAATGTGCTCACTTTGCAACAACTGGCCCTCAGTTTAATGGTGAAATTGGTAAAATGGTCCTCACTCTGAGGGCTAGACAGGTACACACACACTTAAAACAAAATGATGTGATGGAAGATCTGCAAAAATTAAGCTTTTTCAACCAAATTGTTTCTGGAACAAAGCAGCAAAAGAGATGCTTAAAACAAAACAACAATACACATACCAAAACAAGCCTTTATTCCTCCTCACTTTGACTTGAAAGGGATTCCTGAAAAGAGTCTCATTTCTTTCTCTAAGGTGAAGCTAAGGAGTTAAAGCAAAAGGGAACATGAATGTGACTGAAACTAAAAGATAAATCTCTGATTTGTGGTTAAATTTCCTCAGAGTTTAAAGTAAAAGTTTTAGCATATGCCAGGTCATTGAAAGCTTTACATGTAATGTTAGGTTGGGAAAGGTAACATTTGTGTGTGAACTGCAAGGGTGTGGAAAAAACATTTTTGCAATATATCTTGATTTTTGTCTGCCTGATATAATATCAGCCTTTTAGTCCCTAGTATCTATTTTTTAAGCAAAACATTTTTACCTAAAACTGAGGGAAAATGGGCTTCCTCTGCACCGCCGCTCTGGCAGACAGAGCTGTGGAGCCCTTTTGCTGTACGGCGCAGATGTGGATTGACTCAAACGCAAAGCAACATGGATACCAAAAGAACTCAAAGATAAATATCATCTGATGAACATTTACAGAGGTTGCTTTTTATTTATACATTCAATTTTGCTGGCAGGAAAAGTATCGCAATATATGGTGATATTGCCATATAGACCCAAGTATCGAGATACGTATCGTATCGCAGCACCCATTCCAATACTCACCCCTAGTGAACTGCCGCTTTATCATTTCCTCTTCAAATGTCGGCCTTGATTGCAGCATGGCCACTCTGCACTCTTGGCCACTCTGCTCTATACTATTTTCAAAGATTTAAAATGACTGAAAAGATTTTTTCTTTCTATATTTTCAGCTTTCCTGTTTGTGCTGCAGCTCCGTTCCCGTTATCGACAAAACTCAGTGCATTGCAGATGTTTGTTGCTGTGTTGACGCTTTGTTTGTCGAGACAACTATAAACCGTGGGCACAGTTTTCTCATGTTAGATTTATTTTAAGAAAAGATTATTTCTCCATTGTAGATTTATATAGAGACTTCTTTCATTTTCAGTTCTCAGAAAATTAAGAAATATCTTAGTTCTGTAATAGATCCCTAAAAAAGAATAAAACTTAGTCTTATTCTTAAAGTTTCTCTGGAACACATCAGTAGCAAGTTGATAACATTTAGAGAAGTACCCCTCCATTAAGTTCTTTAGTATTTATACATACTGTACCAACTTAGTTTATTTAAAACAACCAAAGTGATGTTGCATTTACGTGCACTACAAAGAAATATAATGTTGAGGCATAAAATCAATAAAAGATTGAACATAAGGATACATCAATTTAAGTTTCTCTTTAAAACTTTGAAAGTAGTTTAAAAAAGACGATGCCCCGATGGAGAGGATTTTTAACAGCAGCTTTCAACATGTTTGATTGTATTTTTCTACTATTGATGAGCCTCTGTATAACAAAAATAAATAAGACACTTTTCCTCTGTTAATGATAGTTTTTGATAACTGAAAAGATCAGTTGCATTGAACCTGTAGCTTTTCTTTTAAACCTTAAGCCCAACTCACCCCTAGAGGGCGATAAACATTCTTTGTCTCCTGTAAAAATTAGACCAAACACTGTCTCTTTTTTTCCCCCTACAGTAAATCGCTCACTAAAACTTTAACCACTGAAGATGCCCCAATATGTAAAGGTCAAATCTTGCAGATTTGCACACGCATGTTTTGTTGCTCCGCCCCTCATGGCTAGTATGCTCGGAAACTAGACTCTTACCTTTCCAATATGCCTCTTTCATAAGAGATTTTTAAAGTTGTCACTTTTATAACCTCTGTCGTTTTGAACAGTTAGCTTTACAAACTACGCTGGACACAGTCGATGATCTACAGTGGGGTCGCCAAAACAATTGATAATCTGAAAAGTATCAACTCAAACGCAAATTGTATCCAGATACAATACCAAGTTGTCATGGTATCAATACTAAATCATAGTGTTTGCATGTTTTTACTATTGCTGATTTAGATACTTTTTTGAACATTAAAAGAGCAATACCTTAAACAACCCTAAAATATTGTCAAATTATGTTAGAGTGGGTTATTTATTCTACATTGATTCACACACTGATTTAACTAATAGAATCTACAATACTGCTTAGAAAGTAAGCCCAATGTTGAGATTAAAACAAGTGGGCTTTTCATAATACATATATATTTAATGCTGTTAATTATTCATCATATTTTATCCCCCCACTCTTAAAGAAATAAAAAAAAATGCAACTGATTTTTAAATATTGTTTCAGTTTATTATGGGAAAAAAGTCATAATTCTGACTTTAATCTCAGAATTCTGACTTTAATCTCAGAATTCTGACTTTAATCTCAGGATTCCGACTTTAATCTCAGGATTCCGACTTTAATCTCAGGATACGAACTTTAATCTTAGAATTCCAACTTTAATCTCAGGATTCCATCTTTAATCTCAAAATTCTGTCTTTAATCTCAGAATTCTGTCTTTAATCTCAGAATTCCGTCTTTAATCTCAGAATTCTGACTTTAATCTCAGGATTCCGACTTTAATCTCAGGATACGAACTTTAATCTTAGAATTCTGACTTTAATCTCAGAATTCCAACTTTAATCTCAAAATTCTGTCTTTAATCTCAGAATTCCGTCTTTAATCTCAGAATTCCGTCTTTAATGTCAGAATTCCAACTTTAATGTCAGAATTCCGACTTTAATCTCAGGATTCCGACTTTAATCTCAGGATTCCGACTTTAATCTCGGGATTCAGACGTTTATCTCAGAATTTTTATCTCAGATTTTAATCTCAGAAGTTCTTCCGGGTCCCCAGTGATGCTATTTCATTAATAGAAGAGCAGACGTTGATTAAAAAAACCGATAGTTTTGTCTCTTAAAGTCGGAATTCTGATATTAAAGTCAGAATTCTGACTTTTTTCCCATATTAAACTAAAATAAAATAAAAAATCGATAAGCTTTTTTTTTTAATCCTCTTCCGCATCTTGAATTGGTGACAAGTAGCCTAATTAAATTAACTTGTCAAGTTATAAACTTAACAATATTTAAGTTGGATCAACTTGATTCAATTATTTTTTACCAATTGAATTAATTCATTTAGTTTGTAGCAGCGTTTTCTTTTTAGAGTATATGTAACATTAATTGGTATCGAGTACTGAACAGTTTCCTGGTTATCGATGTTGCATTTGTAATGTCGGTCTTGTGTCAGCCTTAATATCCAGAGTGAACTAAAGGCTCGGTCATATACAGGAGGAGTCCTGCAATGGAAAACTTGATTGCCTTTGAAAAGATGAAAAACCCGTCCGGTGCAGTTCTGGCTTATTTGGCCCCATGTGGCACAACAGAGGAATAAATACCCCGATGGATTCAATGCCTCAACTGAACCAGTCCAGCTTGGCTACAGTTATGACAAAAGTGTTGATAAACACAATGCTTCATTAAATAAATCAAGGACAGTAATAATATTGATTCCAATAAAGAAAATCTTCTATCTATATCTTGAGACTGGTACCAATAAATTGCATTTGGACCTGATAATTGTGGGTCTAATCTTATTTATTTTTTGTCAGAAACCTTCTGGCTTTAACAGAATCTGGTTTCATAATGACAGAATTTTCTACATCCATTGCTTAAACAGACCCAGCTATTCACGGTCCGTGACGTTCTGCAGCCTCATGCTTCCTTTGATGATAACAGCATCCTTTAGAGCATCACAAGTTCAGCTTTATATGTTTCTGTTTGCAGCGGACTTCTCTTCAGTTCCAAACATCATCAAAACATGAAATATATCCCTGGAAAGAAATTAGAACGACGGGCATCGAGAGCTAATTGACTTCTGCTACTTCCCGTTTAGCTTTAGGTTGTTTGTTTTTGGTGAAATCCGATTTTTCGCTGGTTTTCCCCCATAGATTGGGTGTGGACAGCTCTCAGTGGTGCCAATCTGATTTAAAATAATCAGATGCATTCTTGTTTCTGATGTGAGACTATAACACCCCCCCCCACACACACACAAACACAAAATCATTCATCTCATGTGAACATCACCAATGAAAGTAAACACTACAAACTCGACATGATCAAGATGCCAAACCCCAAACCATCTACATAAATCAAGCGCTCCCCAACGCCGACACGCCCTTTAGCACATTCCTTTTTAATTTCCTCCAATTTGAAGAAGCATTCCTTCCCTTTTTTAGACGAAGGTCCGTTCGAGTCCACATTGCGTAACGCTTCCTTTTGAAGGTTCTCTGTTTATTGCGCTTACATCAATTTCCTCTGAAAAGAGGAAGAGGCGAGTGTTAGATTGTTGCAGCCGATCCCGCTGAAAAGCAAACAGCCCTTGCTTTCAAGCCTCTCTCTTCCCGTGCAGGGGATCTGGTCAACTCAGATGTTGTGTTCTGGCGCCGGTTCAGAGACCGAGCGGAGCCTGCGACGGATAAGCCGACACTTCTCATGTGGTTAACCGAGACTCTGTGAGGTGTCTCAATTCCCAGAAAAAGATTGTTCAGGCTCTGGAAAATCCCTGCAACCTTTTTGATAAATGAAATCATGCTAAGTAGGTCAGTGCAGCACAGCAGGAAGTGGCTGAGAGGTATTCCCAAACAGTTGGCTGATTTCATGTTGAATCCTCACTGCAGATTGAACCTTTGGATCCCATCTCACGCTGTGCCTTCACTCTGATTGCAGCACTATGCTAATTACCCTCTTCGGCGTTAGCAGGCAGCAGCTGATAATCGCTGCATCTCACTGTGCTGATTGAGTTGTGACAGATAATAACTAATCTGCTTTATTTAACAAGGAGCCTAGATAGTTTTCTGTGAGGTTGTTTTTAAAGCCGTGCATCAAATATTAACGTTTGCAGCTGAAACTGCGGTTCTGTTCCTATGGGTTATTATTTTACTGGACCTGTAGCAGGTAGGTAAGCAAAGCTTTGAAAATCAGACGGATGCTGTGCAGTTCTATATTCTCATTCTGCAAATGAAAAGCACGGGCCATGTAAGCATTAATAATTCAGCTGCCACGCACATTTAAAATGCCGTGTTCCATTTCCAATACGCCGCCGCTCTCTTATTAAATGCGGGAGCTAACTAAGTGTGCAGCGCTGTAATTGAAAATCTCACGCTCCGAACGCAGACCTCTGCACACCGCAGCCGACGCGCTTCTGTTTCAGGCCCCGGTAAGTGATGATTCAGGGGAGGGCATGGCGGGACGCAGGCGTGTTCTCGTCAGGCCTGTCAGGACGGCGGTGCTGACCGAGGCTCCAGGGGCCGGAGCATCCATTATCGCCGAGGCGGAAAGAGAGCCGGCAGTAAAATAAAAAAAAACGCAGAACCCTCACAATTGGGTTCAGACTTTATATTTCCCTTAAGGCAGGTAGAGCGCTGCCTGATGGAACCTTTTGGAGGAGAAATAATAAACAAAACGTCATGAAAACCACAGACTGCTTATGGTGGAGTTTGATGTTGAATATGTGAGATTTTCCCAGCGATGATTTTAAAGATTTCCAGTTATTTTCTGATGTAGCATCATGGCTTCAGCTGCAGGACGACCCGTTAGAGGCTGCAGAAGGTTCAACATACAAACAGTACATAAACACTCCAACCTCTTACACCATTTATCTGATCTGACTTGCTTTTAGATGCTTTTGCAAAGAAAAATATGTTAAATGTTATCGCCTCTTGTTTTTTGTTATAGGCAGTTCTATAGAGCATATTCAGTTGTTTTTAATCTATTAAGGCTCTAGAAAATAGTGTTTTTTTCCCCCTTTTATGTCACCTTTGAGGTGGTCTATAATGGAATTAATCAGCTTTACCAATGCTGAACTTTTTTGGTAGTAATGTCAAAATGTAAAAAAGTATAGATCAGTTTTCTTGTTTGTTTTTTTCCAGAGCCACTGTTTGCTGTCGGAGCCACTCGGACTCTGCAGCTGCTTTAAATGCGCAGCGTTTTCAGCCCTTGTCCTCTGTAATATATGCAGCTCTGCGCTTTGAAAGAAATGAATGTGAGGATTTGCCATTCAGAGCAAATAGCAGGCGAATTAAGTTTTAATATCCCGTCTTTGCCTCGGCTTCCATATTCGTTAAAAGCTTTTCTGATCCTGATTGGAGTAATGGAGAGTTTTCAGTGCCTGTGTGCGGCAGGTATTGATGCCCGTTCGGCTCTTCACCTGCAGTTTCCCCCCCCTCCTCCTCTATTGGCTCGCTCCCCAGTGACACTGAAAATCTTGTGAGCAGGTCAGTCAATATCTTTGACTGCAATTTGACTTCTGTGGTGCTATAAACCTTCTTTAATGCAGGAACATTGCTGAAAGATCAATTATTGGCTTTAACTCTTGGGAGTTTTGGACAGATGGATTAATTTGAGCTTTTCCACCTGAATTAGTGGCTGAAGTTTAAATTGGCCACTAACTACAGGGGGGATGGGTGCCCTGCTCTGACTCCCTGTTTGGCCTTTGGGCCAGTTGTTATCATCTGTCAGCATGTTCCCTCTGCTTTCAAATCCTTTTATCATAGGCCAGTATGTACCGAAAACAATCTAGCAGGAAACCCCAAACAATGGCTGAGAGAGCCGCTTTCCAGCCCTGCTGCTTTTCTGGCGGCCCTCTGAGGAGCCAACCGGGTCGATCTTCTGGGACTGTTGGATGGTCTGAGGATCCGAGATCTTAAAGGAATAGTACACCCAAAACATGATTAGCCTTCATTTTCTACTCACCTCCATGCTGAACAACACTCTGGAGTACTTTTTTGATATCTCAAATGCATCTGGAGATCTGGGAGACTTCTTGCTGTCTGCTGACATTCAAATAATGGAGGTCTATGGCGCCCGAGACAGAAAGGTCCACAAAAACTTGTCAATATTCCTCCATACTGCTCGTCCAATGTAATCCAAGTGTCCTGAGTGGGTAGCATCCAGAATTTACTCGAAACGAAGTCATTTAGAACGTTTTAGAGCCTAAACAGTAGTGTATAGGATTTCCTAATAGCGCCCCCATGCGCGCTCACGATTCTACGGAAGCCGGCAGACCAAACCAGCGCATTCAGCTCAGCAAAGAACTCATGCTCTTCCTCAGCACTGAAGTCCTCAGACATTTTTCTTTCGTCGTTTCTTTCTTTGCACAGGTAAACAGCACATTTCTTCTTCTACGCTTGCATTATCGGCAGACCAGACGCTGAATGCGCACTTCCTTCCGGTTTGGTCTGCCGGCTTCCGTAGAATCGTGAGCGCGCATGGGGGCGCTATTAGGAAATCCTATACACTACTGTTTATGCTCTAAAAACATTCTAAATGACTTCGTTTCGAGTAAATTCTGGATGCTACCCACTCAGGACACTTGGATTACATTGGACGAGCAGTATGGAGGAATATTGACACGTTTTTGTGGACTTTTATGGACCTTTCTGTCTCGGGCGCCATGGACCTCCATTATTTGAATGTCAGCAGACAGCAAGAAGCCTCCCAGATCTCCAGATGCATTTGAGATATCAAAAAAGTACTCCAGAGTGTTGTTCAGCATGGAGGTGAGTAGAAAATGAAGGCTAATCATGTTTTGGGTGTACTATTCCTTTAACGACGCCGCAGAGGGACTGAGAGAACCTAACAGCAAATGGAGAGGCTGTCAGTTCCTGCCTGTGCAACAACCAGAAAGATGCTGTGAGAAACAACATTGGAGATAAGTGGCGGAAGAAGAGGGAGTGGGGTCATGTTCAGGTCATTTTGCTTTTAAACGAAATATCTGCATTTTGTTTCTTTCCAAGAACATCGCGTCCACATATCTTCATATTTATTCATATATTTACCACTTTTCATTCATCTGTTAAGGCGGATGGACAAATTTCAACATCCTAAAATATGCAACGCACAGTAATAAATCAAAAGAATACATCCAGCATTTATTTTTAGGAATATTCCTCAAAAATACATGCTAAAGTTCAGATATTTGATTCCAAAAAAGTAAAAAGAAAGTTTTAAAAAAACAAACCATTGGACTTTTTTTGTTGTTGTTGTTGTTTTGGACTTTTTTTTTTTTTTTACTTTAACTATTTTGGAATGACTGAAAATCTTCAACAGCATTCAGATATTAGACATTTTTTCTGTCCAGTTCTTCATACAAGTAAAACCTGCCCTAATTAGCTGGATAGTCAGGTTATCAGCTCAGGTAGCCAACTTTCAGTCAGCTGCTTAGCAGGCATTTGGTTTTCAACTTTTGGTTTCAAACTTTCAGTATCAATGTTGATTAAAAAAAAGAGAGTAGACCTTTTATATCGGTTCTTTTTATAATTACGACTACAACATTGACATTTTGATAAGAATGAAATGGAAATGAAGGGAACTTAATCTGGTTATCAAACTGTAAGGCAAGACCTTTTACCATTTAATAACCAGGAAGAAACCTTACTGAAACCCAATGTCTATAATCCCTTCTGAAAGATCAAGTTTTAGAGTCAGAATAGAAACTTTTATATCTACAATAACATCCTTTCCATCAGAAACATCATTCTGTCAAAGATAAACAACCTCATGTTTTCTAATCATGTGTGCTTTCAAAGCATATATCCAAAATTACAGCCTTCCTGTATATAATTAAGATGAATGACTGATAAAATATGACTAATATTAGGAGGAATTTTAATGTTTTGACAAGCTGGTTAGATAAAGACAGCTGCCTATATGAGACGCATACAGATCTTCTCATTTCCCTTTGAAGCAACGTGTCTCAGTACAGCCTGAACCAAATGAAGGTTTGAAATGCTTTTGCATTTTCTGTCTGACAGAGACCCCCCCGGACTTTCCTGATGTGAAAACATATGTTGAGTAATACCAGACAATAGGTAGAATGAAGGCAGGAGATGGAGTTGGGAACCAAACAAGGTTACTGATACTATTGTTGCGTTTTAGTTAAGTGTTGGAGTGGGTGATTAGAGAGACACGGCCCATCCAGTGCATCCTGGGCAGTGCCCTGCACCTCCTGTTGGCAGCATTTGCTTGGAATACCTTTAGAGCGAGGCATCCAGGGCCAAACCCATGTAATACAACTTGGACTGACTCCTGGGTATAGAGGGAAGCGACTGGTCTAAACCCGTCCTGGATGGCGGGGCGCCGCGGGACTACCTGGGAACTTGCTCTTTAGGTTCCGACCCAAAGGTCGTGTCCAGAAGTGAATTTCGGACTGAAACTGACCAGTAAATTAGCAATAATTAAAACCAAACCTAAACCTGCTCTCCAAGCCAACACTGGCGAACTGGAGCTACTGTTAAGGTGGTTCTACTCTAGTTTTGGCACCTTATGTGTGTTTTTTTTTTGTTTTTTTTTGTTTCTTTTAACAACTTGAAGTATTTTCTTCCTGTAAAAGTGATATTGGAAAGGTGTAGTGGCCTCCTTTCAGCTAACTGGCCTTCAGTCCTCCATAGAACCACTGGAAACAGTGAGACCTTGCTCCGGTAATCTCTACAGCGACAGACGAGGACCTTAAGCTAATAATGGACAGTTTTAGGGGTCAACTGATACATTTTTAGTGTTGAACTGCTCTTCTAAGGTCAGTTAGGGTTACAGAAAAGGGAGAACTGTGGCACCTTAATGCAAAAGCAACAATAAAGCCTAACCTTTAGGTGAAGGGGGCTATTCTCAGAGGTCTCCAGTGCGCAGCCTGTAAAAAACTGTTTGGGAAATATGACATTGATCATTACTAATGAACTAGCTATATAATGGCTGATTTTATCAAGAACTTTTCTTACTTCGAGGAACGGTTTCATTTGCTCCTTAAGCTCTCGGATTTCTGTTTTTCCTCGGCTTGCTGAGAGGCGCCCTAGCTCTTCCCTAGACCTCAATAATGTCCCCTCTGACATAATGCCGTGAAACCATCTTTTCTAAAATGAGTTTGTTTTCAAGGGCATGCAGAAAAATACTACCCATCATCCTTTTCTCCCTCTGTGCAGAGCAGTTCTAAGTGCCAGAGGGGAAATTACAGCGTGATTGATTTCAACTGGGAGAGTAAGGAATTGGGATAGAGGGCTGCGATTCTTTACATTCCTACTGGATACGAGGAAAGGACAAAGTGTTTAGAGAGAACAAGAGAAGGAAAACGAGGGGCAAGGGCGGAGAATAGGAGGTTTAAGGGAGTCATTAAGGACATGAGAGGAGACTGGCACAGTCCGGAGAGGACACCAGAAAAACTGCTGATGGAAGCACTCTACCTATGGAGGTGAGTGCCAGACGACGCTGGGCATGTCTCTGAAAGCCAATGGGCCATTTGTTTCGCTGGCGTCATCGCAGCGCTGTCATTACCGCACTCACTCTGCGACTTGGTGGTGGGGGGGGCATAGACAAAGACACAGATTGAAGTGAGAATGTGGTGTGTTTGGAAGCAGCACTGCTACAAACCGCAACAAATAAGAGTGAGTGAGGGAAAAAAAAAAGGAAGCAAAAAGGTGTAGAAAGTGCTGACTCAGGCGCTGATAGAAGGATCCCGGCCAAGGATGTTATTTGTGAGCCTGTGTTGGAGGAGGTCACCGTGACTCTTAACAGCAGTCACTGATGATAATCGGAAAAGCTTAAACGGTGTCACCGCCCATGTGTTTCACATCAGCTACTGGAAGGCAAACAGAAAAGATTAAAACAAAGGATGAAAGACAGAATACAGTATGATGGATGGATGTTTCTACATCAAAACTTCTGCTTTATGAATCTTCTCTTCGAAAATTAAAAACTCCATCAGCCAAACACACACACACGTTTCCTAAAAACCCATTTAATAGGAAGAACAGATTATTAATCAATGAAATAATAACAAAAAACTATTTTTTTTTCTTTTTTCATTTCCCGCTGAGCCCAGCAGGCTTTTCAGTGCAGCAGCCTGCTGGGAACAGCAAGCTGAACACAGATTCCTCCACTCAGAGGGGCCTGCTTTCTAGTGTTGCCTAATTTTGCTTTTACTTCTCTAAAAAAATCTTTGCAGGCTACTGCCAACGTTTCATTTAAATGTTAGAAACTAGGGATGAAAGTGATGTAGAACTATCATTAAAAAACAGGGTATGGCGCTCTGGCATGCTGTCGGACTGTTTGTTAAATTCAATACAATAGATGGAATGGACACCCAACTGTGATACCCTCCATTTTCTATTATCACAGCCTCCTCTTCTGAACACAGCAGAGAAGTTATGCTGCTCCGCTGTGCAGCAGGGCTACATTGGGGATATGCTGATGAAGGTTCTCAGTCATCCAGGTCATAGTCATCCCGTAAAAATTCAAAAAATATCCACTGGACTTGGTTTTCAAGATTTGAAGACGTTTCGCCACCTCTCCAGGAAGCTTTCTCAATTCAAATGTCTGGATCCGCAGTGAGTTTGAGTCTTATATAGACAACACGATTACAAGCGATACAAGGCGTTGTCTATATAAGACTCAAACTCACTGCGGATCCAGACATTTGAATTGAGAAAGCTTCCTGGAGAGGTGGCGAAACGTCTTCAAATCTTGAAAACCAAGTCCAGTGGATATTTTTTGAATTTTTACGGGATACATTGGGGATATTTAGGTATAAATTCAAAAAGTCAAACAGAACCGCATAAAATGCTACATCTTTCTCCCCGGACCACTCTGGATCAATTCACGTTTCTGCTCTGGCATTGCTACTCTCACTAACACCTGTGGGCTTCCCCTTAGGAATGGACAGCAGCGCCCTCCCATGGATGGGGGTAAAATTACAACAATGAAAGAAATAACTTATAACCCAATGTTATTAATCGGATGAAACAAATTTAAATCTAATAAACCGTTCATTGACAAAGTTTTTTTACAAACATTTTTTTTTTATCTTATTTGAATTTTAAAGCACAAAGTTGTGCATAATGTGTAGAGAAAAAATTACTTTGAATTTACACTGAATTTTATTATTTTCTAATTTACAAACAAATATGGAACATGTAGACTTGATTTTATTCAAACCAGACAAATCAATGCTTCACAGAAACATTTATAACTGCAGGACTGCTGCAGCTCCTTTGTGCTTTGTCTACAAGGTTGGTTGAGTTCTAAGACTGAAATCTGCCCCCTTTCAAACAGTCCCAGGTAAGGGAGATCATTTTTATGTAATTTAAACCATAGTTTTCAGGTCTCGCCACAGGTTTTAGACTTTAATTGTGCCGTACTGATAGATTAATAGATTTTTATATAAATCTGGGATGTTAAACCCAGTCCGGGAGTTTGCAAACATCCCAATATGCCTTGTTGCTATCTCCACATGAGAAACAGAATATTTCTGTTGGATATTCTGGCATGTCCAAAATATGGCTAAAATCTGGAGAAATTAATTAGAACATAAACATCATAACGGGTCAGCAAGTTTAGTTTTAGAAAGTTACTTGAAGCCAGCTTTACATGTTGGACATTTTAAGTTTCAAAATGTACTGCTGTCCATAAAGATTGCTGGTAAAACTTTGAATAGACATTAAGAGAAACTGAGGACCAACCCTGTTTTAATCGATTAGCGTTAGATTTGTTCCTGGTCCAACACACCTGAATCAAATGGTTGAAAAAGCTCATCAGTATGCTGAGCGTTCTCCAAAGTCCTGCTAATGACCTAATTATTGACTCCGGTGTGCTGAAGTGGAGACGCATTTAGAAGTTGCAGCAGACCAACCCTTGAGGACTGGAGTTTAATACTTGTGATCTAAACCATTCCAATGTGGTGCCGTTCAGTTTGAGATCCTGCTGGAGGATGAACATCCACCCCAGTCACATGTCCTTTGCTTCCTCTAATCGGTTTCTGTCTGTGGTTATCGTACATTTAGCGCCATAGCTCCTCCCTCTAAGTCTCACCAGCCTTCTTGTTCCATATGGAAAGCATATTTCCAAAACAGACTGTAAGGCGACATTACTGTAGTTCACCTCCACATTAAGAGGCTTGTACAGCTATAGGCCTTTTCTTTTTAGTCAGAGTCTTGAAAAGTTAGATATTAATCATAGACTTTAGGGTGAATCCAAATAGGCTAACTGCTTTAAAAAAGTAATTATTACTCACCTCTACAACCATACTTCCCTGTGTGTTAAATCACATGAAATCCAGATGAATGTTGCGTTTTTTCCAAAGATGTAAACCATTTCCGTGAGGAATGAATCTTTTATGTACTGAATTAATCCCCTTTTATTGTCCAACCGCCAATCCATCACACAGAGCTTGACAGAGGAGCTTGTTTGCTTAGAGTCGTGTTTTTGTGCTTCAAAGTTCTCAGTTTCCAATAAAAACAGTTGATTGTAGTGATTTCAGGTAGATGATTGCACCATATTGCAAATGTCTCTTCAGATTAGCAAACTTTTTTACATCCCTGGAAAACCTGTGATTGATTCCATTACCTTTTGAGCATCATGGGGAAATTGCAGCCCGCTTTTTTGTGTACCTTAGACATGACTTAATAGTCATTTTTGTTTCTGAATCCCTCAGGGTTTTATCAGTTTGTCTTTTTCAAACACCTCTCACTTATCCTGCAATCTTTGAAAGGAAACATTCTCACTGTTTAATATTTTCCATATCTTCCCTTCGCTCACTGCGCTCCCTGCTGTGGCAGGCGGGGGGGCCGGTGCTGCCAGTGAACTAGTAATGATGCTTGGACTCATCCACAGAATGGGAAATACTTCCAGTCATATAGAGAACACTATAAATCCCACCTCAGAACCGCTGGTCTTTTTCGCTTAAGGTCCTCTTCTTTCATGTTTTATTTTTATTTTATTTTTTATATTTTAGACTCTTACTGTGAGATATGTTGCTCTACAAAGCTGTCCTCAAGTGTCGGGTCTAATTGAAGAGACACTAATTAGCTCTGCGGGGGCCACTTGTATCCATAATTGAACCTAAAACTTTTAAAATCTTCTTTGCCACTGTAGAAATTCAGTGGTTAATTATTAAAAGCAGTCATGTTTTTGGTACGGTTGTAGAGAACCACAAAGTAATTATTAAAACAAAGCTCATTTTCCACATTATGATTCACTCGCATATCTTTAAATCTCTGTCTTCTTTGAAAGCAGCTGAATCCATTGATGTTGTATATTTAAACACCATGAATCATTTTCATTATTGCTATGGAGTTCTTAAAGGGCACATTGACTGTAACATGTTTAATGTACTTATTGTGTTCAGCATAAGAAGATGAAATGTACTGAAAAGAGAGTAACTCGTAAGAAATGATATTTTGATAGCATTTTGATCGGACCAAACTATGGCTGAAACAATTAATCCGATTAATCATGATTAATGAAATAATCGGTAACAAATTTGGTAATCAATTGATCGTCAAATGGAGTATAGAGACTAGAACATGCCTTTAGCTCTCAATATGTTCTGTGCAGAACTCCTCGAGTGGAAAAGTTTTGGTTTCAACTGGTGTAATTTCTTTAAGGAACATTTATCTATCTGATTATTTTCCGATTACTGATTAATCGGAAAATAATCAAAAGATTAATCATTTAGCAAAATAATCATTAGCTGCATCCCTAGACCAAACTTTAGATGTGAGCATTAACATTAAACAATTAAGTATTGTTTTGATTTCTTTTGCATACAGAAATTAGTCGCAGAGAAGCATTTTTTCACCTCATCCTGCCAGCTTTATCATGTTAAACATGATTTATATTTGCAGTTGTAATGAAAAGTTTGTGGTACTAAAAAATATTAAAAACAACTGAGCTTCAGCTGTAAATGTATCTTTATGACCACATTGTTTGGGTTCTCAAACCCAGTGCCTTTTCATTATATTAGAAGAACTGGTTACATACTGGTAGCTACAGGTTGAGGGACAACTGAGTGGCCTTTCCATAGAAAAGTTCTCAGCTTTCAGACATACAAAAACTTAATTAAAAATGAAAACCGCCAGCAGCATTGGGCGGCCCTCGCAGCTCAGCGCCATTCGGCCTATTGCATCTGTGGGAGCCAAGCAACTGCTGCCTCCTTGCTCATTCCCAGCCAGCAATACAAGTTTCACTCTTCACCTGTAGACCAGCTGGAGACGACCACAGGTTTGGTCAGGAAGGGTTAAACTAGGGTTAATGTTGTAGGTAAATCATATTTAAATGTCAAATCATTTTGGCTTAAACATGTATATAAATGTACCCTACCCTATATCAGACAATTTTGTCCCGAAAGTGAGAAAATTTCTATTTAAAAAAAAAAAAAAATCCTTTCTTAAAATCTGTGGTGTTGTTTTTTTCGTCACTTTATGCAGGCCAGTTAGTTGTACGTCAGCTTGAACACCTAAATTCAGCCAATCATATATCAAGGGTCATCTGTCAATCAGATTTTTTGGTCATAGCATCTTGATTTCATATGTCGCAGCTTCACGGGGATGGACGTCTGTGTCTTCAGCAGGCGTAGAGCTAAGAGAACTGGCAGCGTTGTGAGGCAAGGGCTCAAACATGTACGGCTGTTTCAATCATGAGCCAGTGAAGTGGTTCCTCATCTGGTGCGAACCAGTATGTATTAATTGCCTTTCTCACCAGTGGTCCTCCATTAAATGCTTGAAAACACTAGAATGCCACTGAAATTATATGAGATGTGGCAATTACACTGGCTTGTATTTTATATGGCTGTTAAAAAACAAATAATTCTTCAAAAGCAATAGAGTTGAACCAGGTATGAACAGATTTAATATCTGCATGGGTTTTATTACTGTACATAACATTAACCTCACAAAGCAATATTGTTTTCTTTAAATGTTGGAAGTTTAGGCTTTACTGAAAGACTCACTCAGTGCTGATATTGCAGATTAAATTAGACAGATTGATTACAGAAAAAAAAGTATGTATTTATAAATGTTCTAATTCAGGAAGCAGCACAAATTGCTAAGGAAGGACCGATTGACTTATAACAACATTCAATGATGATTTTATACCATAACAGGGCCGGAGTGAGTAATGAGAGTAAAAGCTGCCTTCGAGAGTAAACAGATGAATGTTACTACATATAGCCAACTTTTAAACACTAAAGCCAGTGAATAGCTGTAATGCAACATCACATCCTGATGAGGTGCAAGGAAAAGATGTCGCCGTAGCTTTGCCAGCGTGCTTTTAATTCACAAAGGCTGGCAGTTGTTGCTTTATTGCCTTTGGGTTAATTATACAGAACGAAGGCTGAGGGTACAAGGCATGAGGATGTAAAAATCACACTTGTACTAGAATGCAGTGACTGTATTGAGTGAGGAGTGAGATTCACCACTGCTAAATATAGAATTTAATGAAAGACATGCATTTCTGTAAAGTGTAAAAATGTCCAAGTTGTGGCGTTTTAGAGACTATGACGTATAGAACTGCTGGTTTAATGAAACGTTTTGAATGTGTAACTGTATTTGAGGATGGATGGATGGATATATGGATGGTAGATAAGGTAGGTAGGATCAGTTAAAGTAGGTAGGTTTAGGTAAGATAGGTAGGTAAGTAAGGTAGGTAGGTAGGGTTTGGTAAGGCAAGTAGGTGTGTGAGGTAAGGTAGGTAGGGTAGGTAAGGTAGGTAGGCAGGGTTTGGTAAGGCAAGTAGGTGTGTGAGGTAAGGTAGGTATGTAAGTAAGGGTAGGTAGGGTAGGTAAGGTAGGTAGGTAGGGTTTGGTAAGGCAAGTATAGGTGTGAAGTAAGGTAGGTAGGTAAGTAAGGGTGGGTAAGGTAGGTGTACATAGGGTAAGGTAGGCAGGGTTAGGTAGGGTAGATAGGGTTATGTAGGTAGGTAGGGTTAGGTACGGGTTAAGGTAAGGTAGGTGAATTGCTCATATGGTACTGAGTTTTAAATGTCGAAGTGTGCTACACAGATGTTACAACAATAACCCCATAGGATCAGGTAAGGTAGGTAGGTAGGGTTTGGTGAGGCAAGTAGGTGTGTGAGGTAAGGTAGGTAGGTAAGTAAGGGTGGGTAAGGTAGGTGTACATAGGGTAAGGTAGGGAGGGTTAGGTAAGGTTAGGTAGGGTAGATAGGGTTATGTAGGTAGGTTTAGGTAAGGTAGGTAAGGTTAGGTACGGGTTAAGGTAAGGTAGGTGAATTGCTCATATGGTACTGAGTTTTAAATGTCCAAGTGTGCTACACAGATGTTGCAACAATAACCCCATAGGATCAGGTAAGGTAGGTAGGATCAGCTAAAGTAGGTGGGATTACCCTGCTTACTCATGCTTTGCAGATCATCAACTAATTTGATTGGCGGACTAGTGGTTAGGGCATAGAGCTTGGAATCCTGAGGTTTTGAGTTTGAGCCCCACTCCAACAGACTGCTACTCAGGGTCTACAAGCAAGACCCTTAACCCCACGCTGCTCCCCAGGCACCACACGATAGCAGCCCATTGCTCCCCAGAGGGGATGAGTTAAAATGCAGAGAATGAATTTCTCTAGTGTGAGATCATAAAGTAAAATTATTAATTTAGTAATCAGTTAATTGTTAAATGGAGTGTAGAGTCTCTAAAAAATGGCTTTAGCTGCAGAGCAATCCAAATAGAGCAGCAATAAAGCCAAGATAAAAAAAAAGTAGAAATTCTGCATTTCAGATAAAAAATCTGTCATCATGCTCTATCCAGAACTCCTGAAGTGAAAAAAGGTTTAGTTTCACCTGGTTTGATTTAATAAAAAAAATCTTCCTTTAGGAACATGTGGCTATCCGATTACTAATCTATTAATCACAAAAACAATTGAGAGATTAATCGAATTGCAAAACAAATCCTTAGTTGCAGCACTATAGTAAACATTTTACCGCTTGGAGGCATTAATAAAGCATTCTAGTTGGTTGATTTGACTTGACAGAAATATGTAAGATAATTTTGGCAAAATAGTGGGACCGTTTGGGATGGTTTGACACTGATATATTTTACCAGTCTTATGAAAGCTAGTTTTGGTCGACATTTTAAATGTGTTGGCTGAACGCTGTTGTGCTTGTAGTAAATACAGTGCCGGTTGGACGCATGAACTCTGCATCTCTGCAGTTAACAGTGAAGATGTGATCGTTTAAATACTTTGACATAATCAGTCGTCCTCCTCTAATACTTTCAATTCCAGGATAATTCCTGTTTATTCCTTTTAATACCAGTTAATAGTACTTTTCCTACTTATTAATGGTACTGTACGAGTTGAACTCTGGATTCTCATCAGATTCTCTGACCTTAATGAAAATAGTCTTAAAACTATGGGGATGGTTATTTGGAGTGTTGAACCATAACTCTTTAAATCTGTGTTTCGCCTTGATGCCATAAACAGGTTAATGTCTTGTTTAAATAAACCTAAGCTCCAGTACATGAGATTGGCTCTTGATAAAAAAATAAAAAAACTGTTTTACTTCTTGGATCTCTGATAGAAGTAGTTTGTTTTCAGGTAAACATAAGGCTCATGATGTTGCACAATTACAACTGGATTGGGACAGAAGAAACAATGTGTAATGGTTTGAAATGACTTCAATGTTGGTTGCCTGCCTCCCTGATCCTGCAGACGGATTCATTCACCAGCTGGATGCAGCTATTCCCTGGAGAGCAGCAGCCTACTCACTTAAAGCCTCGACACCTTCTGGGCTCAGACCCACACATGAAAAGCTTTTGCTGCAGCCTGTGCGTACTCCTAAATGTTTAAATATAGACCTGAATATTTAATCCTATTGTCCTCAACACCCATCCAGCTTCCCATTGCAACGGCTTCCTTCACACTTTGATTGGATTCAGAAACTAAACGGTTGATTGCGTAAGAGAGGGAGAAACGATAGGGAGGAGGGGGGGTTAGGAGGCGGAACAATCACAGGCTGGATTTAGACCAGTTAAAAAGCAGCCTTGTACGCACACATCGGGTTTTACCTTGTTGCATACCTGCGGCCTTGCCCGTATGAATACGGTTGAGTGTGTTTGCTGAAGGGCTGGTTTTATTCAGCAGAGCTTCATCACGACTCATTCTTTTGATGTTAGTCATCACCCTTCACTTGGAAGTGTTACGCTAGAATCTGACTATTTCTGCAATAATCCCTCTACTGTTTGGTCTGCTGACAAAAATAATTTGCCTGCGGACTCTCTGACCCCTATTTGGACATGAGTCTGTCTTCCTGACGCACCCCCATCCCATGTAAACAGATCCCTTTTTGTTTTGTCTCCTTTAATTTGTTAACAGGGTTTATTTTTAGCCCTCTAACATAACAGACTGCCTTCTTTCCGCTGAAGTATTGTTAACCAACGCAGTGAATCTCATAACTTCTGGGCTTAGAAAGCAGAGAGAGAGACTATCTCATCCAAGATCAATAATTCCTGTGCTGGCGGTTGTTCATTGACTCTGCGTACACAGCGGTCCAAAGAGAGCGGAGCAGGGACTGTTTGCACTTCCCTGTTATTATCTAACGTGACGTTAGCAGGGTACACTCATGTTCACGTACGACTTTGATTTGTTTTCTTTGGTTTTATCTAAAGCAAGCAGAGACGAAAAAGTTCCTGAATTTAGTAAGATTTTAGGGAGATTTTGGACTTAAGATTTAGAATGTGCTTCCTCTTTTAGCATTTGATTCTTTCCTTTTCCTAGGAGGTTATGTGTTTTAGTTGAGTTTGTATGAGTTTTTCTGACAAACATCAGAGGCTACAGGAACACGCTGTGCCTTAAAAATAAATGTATTAAAGTATTTGAAGGAAATGTGAGCAAAGCTGCGCCTCATGCTGACAAACAATTCATTTACATTCGGTAATGATCCAGACCATGTAAGAGATTAGCTATAGTTGTAAGTCACAATATGGGGCAAAATTTGCTCCTTCGCATAGGCCTGCGCTCTGATTGCTTTTCTATATTGAAAAAAAGTACATTTTAACTTAAATAAGGCATTATATTAAAAAAGGAGGATAAACACTGAGATGTGACTGAAAGCAGAGTGTCTACTTATTCAAGAGCTTCCCAGTTTGCCACAAGGCTTACCTTGCTTTTATTTGACCATACGAATTCAAGTTGTATTATAAATTCTCACAAATGTAAATGACTGATTTAAAAAAGTGGTAACTTAACTTAACTGGTTCTTGATGGACGCCTGCTCTGTCTCAGGCACTACAGACAGAACTCCTTAATAGGAACCAGGCCAGAAGAAAGAACGACTCTTACCATGATTTAGAGCGTCGTCTGGAGACCATTTTCAAATTAGACGTGATAAGGATTTTTCTCTCAAACCCATGGAATTAATTTTCTTTTTCATCTGCGTGGTTTACCCCAAAAACTGTAAAATAGCTATTAAATACAACTAAAAAGTCATATTATTAAAACCGACCACACCGTCTGTTCTGTTCTTGCAGCTTATTTTTCTAACCCTTGTTAAAGAGTTTGTAAGTGGGTTTGCTGCACAAAGCTGATCTCAAGGCCGATATTTTCAACTGTACCTAAAACTCCAACTTCTGACTCACTTCATAAGCATAATCCTTTATATACATCAATTGATAAGGTACCTCAATCCTCCTGTAAATATTTACAAACTGCCATTTTTAGCAGTACAAGTGCAGGAGACAGACACTAAAGTATCCACAAGTCAAAATGGCGTGTACAGTATAGCTGGGCATCCTCGAGGCAACACTTGCAGTTCAGTTGCTTCACTTTAGCTGGAAGGCAACATAGTTCAATGCTGTCTCCTTGTAGTTACACAAGTGAATTATTTAGGTGTTGATGCTAACTGCTCGCTAAATACGATCATGTGTTCCCTATAAATGCACTTCCCATCAAGATGGAAACATGCTCTGCATGCGATGTTGGATGATGTTGAAGCTGACACTAGATGAAGGGTTGAAGTTGTCACCGTTTCACCTCTGAGGCGCCTTTTAGACAAAGCCTGTTTCCAATATATTTGATTACTATCAGATCATCTTGGCCTGACAGGTCCCGTTCAGCCAGAGTGGTTGGAAATAAGCTGGGTTAAAGCCACCCCATGTGGTTCTTCTGTCTGGATACCCTACACTTAATTTACTGACTGTGCCTTCCCTTCTTCTTCTTCTACCACCTTTACCTCTGTAGCAGCAGTACCACCCCACCAACTGGTATAACTGTTACAATGTCATTTGAGGCAGATTCACATTTACATCTACCTTCTACCTGTGCACTTACATTATTCATCTCCATGTGGATGTAACTTAAAGTCGTACAGAAGTCCTATTTAAATTTCAAATAATTCAGGCTTAATCATGTATATAGATGTACTCTTTATTAGACCATATTGACCCAAAACGTATGAATTTAGAAAATTTCTATTTAAAAAAAAAATATCCTGTCTAAATAATTTTTTTCTTATCTTAGGCAAGTCAGTTAGTCATACATCAGCTTGTACACCTAAATTCGGCCAATCGTATGTCAACGGTCATCTGTCAATCTACATTTTTCAATCATAGCATCTTGATTCATATGTTGCTGCTGATATACGCAATGGTTGAAATAAGAAATAAGAATCATTTACTTTACCATTGAGTTCCGTCCCCGTGTTCACGGGGATGGACGTCTGTGTCTTCGGCAGGCGTAGAGCTAACAGAACTATCACCGCTGCGAGGCAAGGACTCAAGCTTCTGCTGTCCATAGCATTCCTTGACAGCGTCGTTTCTAAGTCACCAATTTAGTGCTACTTGGTCCCAATGTAATTTCCCATTGATGGCCTACTAGCACTAAGTTGCTAACTGATTAGCAAGATGCTTCCGAGAAACCGGCCACAACCAAACTTGCTTGCGAACGTTCTCACTGTATGCTTATCAGAGCTGAGCCGTCTGAAGAAAATTTCATCCCAGGTTAGGGTTAGAAGAATAGTGATAGTGATGAAATAGTGGTCCCTATGTCCTCCAGAAGTCTAAACCTATAGCAGCATAAGGGATAGCTAGTCTATAGAGATAGCAAGTCCCAGATACAGCACTGGGACTTAGTAGGTGGCAGTAGTGCCATGGATGTCTCCGGTAAAACACATTCAAATGAAATTGCTCTTAGTTAAAAACACTTATCATTTATTGAGCAGTATGTAATAATTTCATATTTCAGGTATTTTCAGAAGCTTGAATTCTGAATATGGATCTTCTGAATATTTCCTTTAATGCGTGCTTAGAATACAAATGAGTTTGAACTGACCTCCAGCTGGAGCAAAACATAGTCAATAATGTTGATTTAAATGTCCTGGTTAATCAGAAATCGATCAATCTTTATCAGCAGATCAAACCATTACAACTACTGGAGATTAAACATGGTCTGTTAATCTTTCATCTCTATCTTTTCAGGTCAGACCATCACTCTAAGCAACCACTGGTGTGACATTGTCAGGCAGAAAACATTCAGCCTAAAGCAGAAACCAGCTGAAACATTTATTTCCAGATTTGAATGCTTCACTTTAGATTCATTTGTTTAGCTCTGTAACCGTCTGTTCTGAAATAATGTTGGCCTCCTCTCATCATAATCTTTGACAATTGGAGTTAGTTTCTATGATGGCTGCCAACTTGTCTGGGTTTAAATCAGTTGGATGGAGTTGAAAACCAACAGAGGTAGAGTGAGAAGTAGACTAGGTCAAAGTTGGATGTTCGTAGCACTGCTGTATGTGTAGCTTTTTTCCACAGTCGAGGCTTCTTCATGCATCCATAATGCATGAGCTTGTTCTCCAATATGCTAACATGAATTATTTTACAAGCCGAGCCGACCTGTTTCTCCTTCTCCCCCAGCCTCCTCACCCCGAGGACTCGGTACATCTTGTTTTTGTCTCCTGCTTTGGCTCCCCTTCTATTCTCAGACCCTTTTCTCACAAATCTGAATCTCCTCTCAGAAGTACGTCTTCTCATCCTTTGCTGAATAATCTGGGGCTCAGCGGGTTTCTCAGTCTCCCTCTGTGTTTCCCTCCACATCTCCCTGCTCCTTTATAGATTTTCTCCTTTTTAACCACATCCATGCGTTGTGTGTGCGTTCCCAGTGCCTCCGCCTTTCGTGCGCTCTGCTCAGGGAGAAGCGCAGATTCTTGTTAGATGGAGATTTTGATGAGGAAGGGAACAGTCGGCACACAAGAAGCAGAAAATGGCAACTTGTGAAGCCTGAGCTTTTCTTCTAAATATTTCCAACCCTTCTTTTTTTATCTGATACCATCTTCCTTAAGCTTCCGTGTCCTTACTGGGGTTCACCCTGACACACTAATCTTGTAATAGTCAAAGCGCATTAGCAGATGCTGCTGTGAGGCAGTTTAAAAGCTGAACCCATTTGTCGATTTTTTTAGAAAACCTGCAATTTGACAGCAATTTAACAAGCAACAATACAGAGCCTACAGCCATGTAAGTGTCTTAGTAAAAGCACGATCTGGGCAGAGTCGTGATTTGAGCTAAATGTTAGCATCACCATGGCAACTTGCTCTGAAAACATGCAGTATTCAAACGGGTAAGATTCCTGTTCTTTGTTAGCACTCTGCTTTGGAGCACCTTGACATTTGTTAATTAGCTTCAAGCGTAAAATCTATTAAAAAAAAAGGTTGTTTTCTTTGCCTGCGGGGTTCTTGTGTTTATCTGAAGGACATTCATACCAACCAGAGTGGATTTAAAGAAATATGAGGAGTTGTCAATGTCTGTCCAAACTTATAAAAAGGTTGATCGACAACAATAAAGATGCGCCTTTCATTAGACGCAGTGAGCAGTAACAGAAACTCAGTGCTCCATCACCAGAGGCATGCCGATGGCAGAGTTCAATAATGGAATGGCTGCATTTCTTTCAGCTGAAGCCTCTCATCCTAAGAGCCATTTCAATACTTGCTCTCCTAGATGAAATGAATCCACTGTGACTTGAACATATTAAATGCTAAAAGTAAAATAATTGATTAACAAAATAAACAGACTCTTCTTTGATCCAGCAGGGAACGAGAAGACAATGCTACATTAGGCTACGCTTCATATAGCTTAAGCAAAATAAAAGTTTTTATCACCACACTGGCTTATCGTAGTTGTCTTAGTTTTAAGGGAGTTGGCTTTGCAGGAAAAGTATGATGGAAATTCTTTTAAAACTTTCACATGATATTACATTAATATGGAAAAAAGAAGTCAACCTTTTGATTAGGGGTGTGGGAAATAATCATTTTGGTGATATATCGTGATATTCCGCTGCCCAATATAATATCGATCTTTCACTTCTTAGTATCGATTTAAAAAAAAAAAAAGGTTACATAAAACGTTGATGGGGAAATGGGCTACCTCTGCACCCCCACTCTGGCAGAAAGCGCTGTGGAGCCCTTTAACTGTGCGTGCAGCACCAAATCTGTATTTGAGGCAATCACAGTGGAAGAAAACCCCAAACAACATGGATAATAATACCTAATCAATATTTTCTGATGAAAATATACAGCACTTGGTGTTTTATCTCATCATTTGATTTTGATAGCTGGGGAAAATATGGCAATATATAGTGATACTGCAATATCGTGATAATATCGTATCATGACCCAAGTATCGCGACATGTATCAAATCGCAACACTCATGCCAATACTCACCTCTACTTTTGATATTAATGATTAAATTCAAACTAAAAATATCACATACCTTCATAGAAACATGGTTGTATGATTTTCTGTTAATTTTTCAAACCGTTGATATCGGAGATAAACTGATACAGATTGATGAAGGACGATTACATAGATACCAGCCTGATTTCCAATATCTGCTGCCTTTTCTTCTTCTTCTCCATTTAAATGATGACAACTACACATTAATGTTTTCCAAGTCTCAAATTACGCAACATTAAATGCACTAACAAATGGACAGATGCATGCACATATATGCCAATAGCAGAAGAAAAAAAGCATCGGTTTATCTTTAGTTAATATTGCTATTTTAACATTTATGTTTATCATTTAATACAAGAAGTAGCTGCTGTAAAGCAGCACAGAGGCCCCGTAGATGCTGGTGAAGTTTCTCTGTCATAGTCATTCCAAAAAAAGAAAATTAAAAACGATCTACTGGACTTTGTTTCCAAGTTTGAAGACGTTTCGCTTCCCGTCCAAGAAGCTTTTTCAGCTTCTTGGAAGTCCAGTGGATCGTTTTTAATTTTCTTTTTTAGGCCCCTATAGATGTATTTGTTGTAGCAAAGCAGCCAATTTCACATAGGTAAGGTTTAATATGGAATTCTTTGTTTTGTTTTTGTAATACATTTTCATTATGGTCTTAAAACACAAGTTTGATGCAATCTAATTAAACTCTATATCACCACTTCTCCGTATATAAAAGTAATTAGCCCAGTTTATAGCTACTTGTCTTGATTTATAGTTGATCAGAAACATGTGCTTGAGTTTTAAAGCTTTTTGTTTTCGATGGAGTTGTTTTAAATTTTACATCCTCTCTGCTGTGAATCCATACAGCTATAGTTTCATCACCCCTGTTGATTATTGATTGGCATAAACCAGAAGCCAAACTAAACATTTTCTATGCAGCCAGCTGTTGAAACCTCCACTCCAGCCATCTCTCTTGTATTTAATGTTGGATTGCTTTCCACGTGTGAAAGCAGCCTTTTTTCCTCTCCTCAGTCAGCCTGGGCGTAGAAGGAGGAGAACAAGATCCCATTCTTTCTGCCTTTAAACAGTCCCACAGGCCTTGGAACAGTCACTCTATAGCCGATTCCAACACACATGCCCGCAAGCATTTCTAGCCTTACGCACACACACTCTCCTTACATCCTCCAACCAGCCCATAAGGGCTAGTTCTTTGCCAGATTTTCAACTGGCAAACACGCAATTCTTAAATCATTTAAAGTCAGCTGGACGCAGTCGGCCTTAAAGCTTAAGATGTTTTTTTTTTTCTTTGGAAGCCTGAGGCCAGAGCTCCCATTGCTCCCATTAAAACCAATGGCTGGTCGGAGGCGTGTAAATGAAGGAAGGAAGATGTAGAGAAGACGGTCTGGTTGAATGGAGAAAAAGATGCATGCTTGGCTTTAATCATTAGAGAAAGTCAGGACGATGTTGTCTAGATAATTTGGTTCCAAAGTTCAAGTAAGGACTTCTGGTTTAAATTGAAAACAACTGGGGATGTTGCATAAAATATTTTTTTCTTTAATTGCAGCTTTCCTTAAAACTAAACCGATTTGGATGAAATTAAACGTATGACACAGGTTTGTGGTAAAGATGTCTGTCGATCTGTAATAAAGTTTGTAACACTTTTGATTCTGGTGGCTTTGAAACGGCTTTATCTTCTGCTGAGCTTAGTGGCTCCTTATCCGCCACCGGGGTTTATGTTTTTAGGTGGAGGTAGAGAGAAGATGGAGATTGAAAAATGTCAAGTGATGCATTCAAGTTGTCTTTCAGTGGGTTTTATCATAAAGGATTGATAGAGCTGTTATAGAGCTTTGTAGCTTGTTGCTTTTTAGTATTTATTTTCCTTTCACGAAAAGCTTTGAGGTGCTCCAGGAATTTGACTGACTGCATTTGAACAATCTTCAGCATGACTACTGCTGGCCTTGGTCCGGCCCTGTGGAAACTCCCACACATCAGGGCCAATTTGTTTTCTCGGTTTTTGTGCTGAAGGGAACATTTTAAGTTTGAAAGTTCTCAGAAAGTTAGACAATTTCAGCATCATAGCAGCGTCTAAAGAGGATCCAAAAAGGAGGAGAGAAGTTGGAAGAAAGTAATATCTGTGCAGCCATTCGTGCTGATCATCCAGGCGCCTGCTTTAGGGTTTAACAGGAACACTATCCCAAAGTATTGCCTTAGCCTTCATGTTTTCTTTGTACGTCTGTCTTTTATTGGTGATAACACTGGGTCTTAATTCTGCAGGAAATGTTTGCATACATAGTTGGTAACTTTTTAAGATAAGTTCACACCTAAGAGCGAATTTCGCTGCTGAAAGAAAAAATGTACTCCTCGTCCCTATTGAAGAGGCTGTAGAGCTACGAGGCAGAGCGATGTGAAGGCCGCAAATTCACTGAAAAGAGAGCGCCAACATCCCTGCCACGTAGTGAAATTCCCAGCAATTGAAGGATCTTAACTGTTGTTCACTTTTGAGACATTAAAACCAACGAGGGACTTGAAGTGGCTGTGATCTATGGGACCAAAGCTTAAGAAGGTGGAGAAAATAATGTTGATATAAGGCTGATTTATACTCAGAAACCAGGTCGTCTTCTCATGTCGCACTAACACAAATGTGCCCCGCCCCTTCCGCAGACACTCTGGTGCACCTCTCCAAAATTGTAGGTGACCGCAGACAGCAGGCATCTGATTGGTCAAATCTACATCCACTCAACACTATGCGTATTTCCTGTTTGGTACCTTAGCAGCTTGTTCTATTTGTATGATCACCAATGAGGAAAATGACTCCTGAAAATAGACCAGCTAGAAGAGTGAGTTACGCGAGAACGCTGGGACCCTTTTTCCACATGGATCCCCGCTCTTTTTCGCCCTCATGTTCCACCGTTGTCGCACAAACTTGCCCCCACTTCCTCACCGCCTCGGCCGTATCTAGACCCACAGCTAGTCCGTGATTGTCCCTCTTGCGTTGTGGCGTGGAATAAAATAGCGCAGACCACTCTTCAGTATTGGGCATTAATCAATAATTTATCTGTGACAAGCTCACTGCGACACACTGCTGATGGAGAATAACCAGCACTAAAGGATGAAGTAGGGAAAGCTTCAGAGCTTCTTGAGTGGCTTTTAAAAAGCTGTATTTTAGCCCTAGAAGGATTATTTGTCGTCTTACTTTGGCTCAAGAACAGACGCTGGCCACCCATCGCCAATACCTCTCTCTGATGCTCTGTCTGTCGTGCTGCTCTGATTTACCACCATCCTCCTCCTATGGTTTTGTTTGGTTTTCCAAAGTAAAAAAACAATGCGACTTGGTCTGTAAACTCCATGTCCGACATGTTGAGGCGAAACCAAAAAGCCAGCAGACTCTGTAATGTAGCGGAGCCCTTTCCCCGCAGTCCGAATTATTTTTGCTGGCCAGCCACATGTCAGACGAGTAAAAGCACAAGAAAGATCATGTTAGGTGTGAATGTACCATAACAGTGCTAATCATGCTATCGCTAATGTAAAACACAGTTTTAATATCTGAATTTAACAAAATCCTAAGCAGTTACAATGTTTTTTAACTAGAGAAAAATTGAAAATTGATTAGTGCATCTCTACTAAAAACATTTAGCATTTGGATAAAATAACTTTTAATTCAACCTAAAACTGGGAAAATAAGATAAAAGAAGATAAAAATGGTTTCCTGGTTTCCTCGTGGCGTAAAGATCATTCCTCAGATTTTCATTAGTTGTATTTTTCGTTTCTATTTAGCGTTTATCATTTTAGGCTCTAATTCGTGATATTTAAATACCTTTTAAAAGTTCAAATATAAATCAATTAAATAACTGAATTGTTGTATAATCGAGTCATTCATGCTGAGGCCAAAGTGAATCAAATGCTGGAGTTTCTATCCTCCAAAGCACTTTTTTTAGCAATCCAGGACCTGCTCCTTTTCCACCCATGGGCCTGTCAGGTTAAACTCTGGCCATTAAAACCCATAAATGAATAACCAAAGCAGCTGAAGAGATTGGTATGCAGCTGATTTATTAAAAAGGGCTCCTTCCCATTTTGTCCTTGTTTGTTTCAGCGCTTCATCCAGTACCTGGCCTCCAGAAACACCCTGTTCAACCTGAACAACTTCTTGGATAAAGGTGCTCTGCAAGGTAAGAGATTTCATTCCCTTCGAAGGTTCTGATAGCTGGTTTTCACTAAACTTGGAGAGGATGAAACCTCAAAGGATTTCAGAGAGAAAACCAGAATAATTCAGACAGTTAAAGGTGAGGGCATCTTCCCTACATCTTTGATTTGCAATGAAGAGTCTGTTTGAAGATGTTTGACACAAACACCATCGATGTTTCTCCTCCTCGTTCCACTGTTCAGGTTACGACATGTCAACCTTCATCAGGCGATACAGTCGCTACCTGAATGAAAAGGCCATGTCCTACAGACTGGTTGCTGTGGATTTCACCAAGATGAAGAGAGGGTAAGACACACACACCCATACACACACACACACACATCCCGTTCTACATGAGGACCATGCGTTGACTCCTTCTATGCCCTAACCCTAAACCTAACCATTACCACTGCATACCTCACCCTAACCCATTCACACCTTAGCCCTAATCTTAACCATTAGCGAAATAGCTTGTGAGGACCAGCAAAATGTCCTCGCTTTGTAACAACTGGCCTCAATTTGATGGGGAAATTGGAAAACTGAGAGGGCTAGACAGGTACACACACACACACACACACACACACACACACACACTCTTTTTGCCATCGTAGTCAGGACCATTTGTTGATTGTCATTGATTTTCAGTCATTTTCAACCCTATTCTGTGCCCTAACCTCAAAGCTAACCCTAAATGTAACCATTAGCAATGCATACCTCACCCTAACCGAATTGAACCTTAGCCCTAAAACTAACTGTCAGCAAAGTAGCATGTGAGGACCACTAAAATGTCCTCACTTTGTAACAACTGGTCTTCAGTCTGATTATGAACATGAAAGCATGGTTCTCACTCTAAGGGCTAGACAGGTATACACACACTAACGTTTTAAAAATGAAGGACCTTCAGACGTCCCTTATGGAGAGAGTCTAATCAAAGATTGTGACGTCTGGAGCAGCCGGGGCCCTACCCTGGATCCAGGTCTGGGGTTGGGGCTCGCATGCAGGCGCCTGGTGGCCGGGTCCGCCATACTGTGGACCCACCACCAGCAGAGGGATCCATAGCGGTCAGCTGCAGAGAGTACTGGGTGATAGTCAAGGCGGGGTGCCTCGATGACCCGGTCCGCACACGAAGCCTCTGGCTGTTGGAAAGTGGTCTGATCGCCTCCCTCACGAGGTGTTCCAGGCAGGTCCTATTGGGAGGAGGCCTCGTAGAAGGCCCAGGACACGCTGGAGGGACTGTCTCTGAGCTGGTGTCTCCTCATGGTCCCCCCAGAGCAGCTGCAGGAGGTGTGTGTGGATCAGGAAGTCTGGGGGTCTCTGCTTAGACTTCTGCCGTTGCGACCCAGCCCCAGATAAAGATGGACGGATTGATGGACCATCATGATTTTTCTACATTTTTATGGTCTAGTACACAAGTACACAAATATATGGTGACCATTGGAGCTTTTTTCATGTTTCTTATCTTTCAACTAAAAATTTTATTATACTTGATTTAGATTCTGTGCAACCCAACATCTTTTTTACCCAATAGAAACCCTTTGATCAGCTGGGTGCCAGGATCAAAGTAGCTTCTACTAAATGTAAAGAGAACAGTCCCGTACTTTGTGTATCTGTTGAATATTTAGCTGTTTTTATTTTTTCTCTTTAAACTAATGAGGCCACCACACTTTCACACCGAGTCATAATGTTAATCATTGCAAACTCTCACTCTCTCAGCCAGGAAGTGAGTCTGTATTTTTCCTTCAAGCTCTAAAAGACACCCACTGTTTGTGAGTTATTAGCAGCAGGAGGAAGCCGGGGGTTTAAAAATAAGTAGCTGTGTTTTTTTTTTTTCCAGCAGGTTGTATCAGAAAGACCTGTGTCAGACTTCTGAGCCAAGTCTCGTTAATTTTCTAAAAATGTGTCTCCAGACGTTTATGAGCTCCTTTCCACCCCCACCTGAAGCTCTGCTATTAGATAGAAAGCTTAGCAATGCAAAGCTCTAGTCTTACACTCATAATTTGCATCGTTTAGCGATTCCTAATTTCTTAGAACATTTGTATAGCTTTCCTCCTCCAGGCCTGCTGTGTAACTGTGTCTGTGTGCTCCTCCTTCAGTGTCGACGGCGTGATGCGAACCATGAACACAGAGAAGCTGATCAAGACGCTGCCCATCATCCAGAACCAGCTGGACGCTCTGCTGGATTTCCAGGTATCGTCTGCTTCAACAACACGGTCGATTTGGTTTCCAATCAGAGCCGAAAGCTTCGAGACCTTTTGCTCGATGGCGCGTAGGACAGCTGGAATGGTGACCGATGTCATGTTAAAGGGAGCAGAGACTGGAGTCGGGTGGAGGGATTTTTTGTCTTTTATACCAGCGAGCTTCAAAGGCTGATAAAAATGACTTAAGGATCTAATTGGGATGCAGAGCAGATGTGTGAGGGAGTCTGCCTCTGGCTGTTTTTGTGTTTATTCTTGACGTTTCAAACAGCCTGTGATTATGTGCTTTCCCTTAAACCCAGGGAGGAAAGGTGACGATCTGATTTCTGTCTCTTCTCTCTGCAGGCCAATCCTAACGAGCTGACCAACGGAGTGATCAACTCGGCCTTCATGCTTCTCTTCAAAGACTCCATCAGGCTCTTTGCTGCTTATAATGAAGGAGTCATCAACCTGTTGGGTAGAGCACACCTCTTTCACACTAGCATGTCACGCTAATGTCAGTTCTGACTGCAGTTTGCCACGTTTCCGGAAGGAAGTGTTCATTAGCTGAGGAATCGATTATTATCCAAGTGTTTCTGGAGTGTTTATAAAGCAAAGAGGAAGGAGTTTATACGGGGAAGTAGTCCAGAAGCTTAGTCGCAATAATTCCTGGTTTAGATCTTTAATAATCGGAAGCGTTTCATCATCCACGGGTTTCTAATCTAGAGAATCTCTGCAGGCCTCCACGTGTTGATCTTTGAGATCTGCCTTCAGGCAGCGCTGCATGGAAAGCAGACAGAATTCATTGGTAAAAATCCCAGCTGTAGCTGAGGGACTCTGCTCAGAAAACAGGTCAGGGAACGTGTTTAAATGCTGCAATCACAAACTTTAACTTCTTTAGCTTACATGCAATCAAATTAGAACATCACAACAGCTGAACTCAGAAAGTTTGGCTTTTTTTTTAAATAGATTTTTTTAAGATCGGAACAAGGTTAAGGGAAAAACATTTTCTCCTGTGGATCAGAGCTGTTCCCAGTCCTTTCTAGAAACTGATGCTCACATTTATATGGAGCTAAATTAGGACCATAAAGTTTGTTTAAAAAAAAAAGTTTGTTTGGAAAAAAATTATGTTTGCGTGTTTATATATACGCAAACACATACATTGTTTTTATATATATATATATATATATATATATATATATATATATATGCATGTAAACTGCTTCTAATGGTGAAGGATGTTATTTTCAAAACCATTCACATGCACATAGAATATTGATGATGTTTTAAAGACATTTCCAGTTCCCACGGTCCCTGAATGCAACAGCTGGGAATAGGTTGTTCAGCAGCTGTGTTGAGCTGTTAGTAATGTTAGTTTGTTTTTGTTTTTTTGAGCAAGTTTTTATTTTTCAGGTATAAAAAAAAAAACAATTTACTTTTTGTTTAGTTTTTTTTATTTTTTAAGTTTTTTTTTTTTATTTAGGTATGAAATGTTTTGAACAAACTTATTTTTTTCAGTTTTTTGTTTTTGTTTGTTTTTTTTTACAACCTTTTTTCAGGTTATTTTCTTCAGTTTTTCAACAAAATTTTGGCTTATATTTTACAGCTCCATACATTCATACCCAATAAACCTGTTCACAGTTTCTTATGCTCAAACTATATCTCTGTCTTTTTGATTCATTGGTTAGCTACTATAACTCATGTGCAGCCCTGAAATAACTCTGATTAGGCTAAAGAGATCTGGAAATTAAAGCTGACTGACAACAGATGATGAGGCTGTTGCTCCGTATGCGGAACTTATCTCTAGACAAAGAAGCTGCACCCACACACAATGCATGACGCACAAACACATGCTGCACTGCAGGTTTCTGGGAATGTTGTTTTTTAGTTTTTTTTTTTTATTCTGGATCAAAGAGTTAAAGTTTAACATTCATGGAGCACTGGAAGCATTTAAAAATACCTAATCCCTCAGGGTTCCGCATCATAAAAACAAAGCCACTTTATTTCCCTTCACAAATGTGTGCAACAATAATTTTTACTCTTTTTAAATGTTGCAGATCCCTTTATCTGTTATTAGATGTAGCCTTAAGTCTGCAGAATCAGTTCTGGCTGCTCAGGATGCTATTTACTTTTACTTAGTTGTATTATTAAATCTGATCACATTTAATCACATTATGTAATAAATTATTTGGAGGATGGAATGTACCCATTTATAGTTCTTTACTGCTTGCACAGAGTCTTTAGCTAAATGTTGCAGTTAGCGTAGCTTTGATGGCTGATCCTTTGCCCTGCTTCCGATGACCTTTGGAGCAACACCAGCGCTGTCGCCTTCTTTCTGAGAACAAGTCAAAGTCTTTCCTGGTCCAACCGGTCCAGCAGGGCTGGTTGATATGGACTTAAAATATTATCATTGTATTTTATGGTACAGTCAGACACTAATAAAACTAATAAAAAGAGAAAATGTTAATTATGGCTTCTTAAAATAGGAATCTTCAGGATAACAGCTACATAAAGAAGTCCTTTTTATTTATCTGATCATTCTGAACAAACATATTTTTCTAGTTTGTCAATCAGAGATTGACCAGTACAGTTTTGTTTTTTAACACTGATGCCGATGTCCATATGTGCTGCTGATATTGCTAATGTCGCTTTTTCTTCCTCTGTTTGCATATGGAAAAATGACACAAAAAGCGTTACAGAGGTCTCTGTTTAAACATTAAAGAAGCATTTATTTACCAAGCAAAATAAATATTAACAATAGATAGCAAATGAGGGGAAGAATGCACGTATCTACAGATAAAAGTAAAACCTTAAAGTCAACCCAAAACACGGCTGATGTATCAGTATATTTCTATTACTGATCCCCCAATGGAATAAAGAAAAAAAATAGAAAAGACAAATTATGACACTTCACCCCTTTTTATGTAGTTTTGAATCATTAAGTCTAATAGTTGCTACCAGCGGTTCTGCAACCTTGGGAATCTGTAAAATCCAAAGAGCCGTTTTGCCCTGAGTCGGTTAGTAAGTTGATTACAGCTGCAAATGTTACACGACTTTTTGATAAAAGATAATTTATTGTTAAATATTTACTTTAGGAAATATGGTGCCATTTCTAAGAACCAACATTTTATTTGTGTTTTTAGGTTTCACAGTAATATAAAACAAATGGGTTTTGCAGAAAGGGGAAATGTGGATTTTCTGGATCTTTATCTGTTTAAAGTTATGCAAAACAAACTTTCAATGGAGCGTTCAATTGAAAGTTAAAAATTCTCTTTTCTGTTGCTGTTGTTCAATAAAAATAAGTTTTAAGATAATTTGAGGCGAGAATATTCTACTTTAAAGCGTCATTATACACTGTGTGCAGAATTATTAGGTAAGTTGTATTTTTGAGGATTATGTTTATTATTGGGCCATAATTGTGTTCTCTATCAACCCAAAAGACTCCTTAATGTCAAAGTTTCATATTATTTCTCGAATGATGGCGACTTCGTCTTGTACCACTGTTTGAAGAACTTGTTTTCCAGAAACTGGCAGTAGGTCTGGGAGTTGATCTTTACTCCATTATCAACCCGAAAAGGTCCCACAAGCTCATCTTTCATGATCCCAGCCCATACCAGTACCCCACCTCCACCTTGCTGGCGTCTGAGTCGATAAGGAACTTACTGTCCTTTACTAATCCAGCCTGGTGCCCATCCATCTGGCCCATCAAGACTCATTTTATCAGACCAAAACACCTTGGAGAAATCAGTCTTCAGATATTTCTAGGCCCAATCTTGACATTTTGTCTTGTGTGACTTGTTCAAAGGTGGCCTTTTTTCAGCTTTCCTTACCTTGGCCAGGTCCCTGAGTATTGAGCACCTTGTGCTTACCAGCACTCCAGACATGTTGCAGCTCTGAAATATAGCACAACTGGTGGCTAGAGAGTCTGTCAAATCTCTTTTCTGACCCATTTTGCCAAAGGAAAGGAAGTTGCATAATGAAGCACACATTATATAGGGTGTTGATATCATTAGGCCACACCCCTTCTCATTACAGAGATGCACACCGCCTGATTTACTTAATTGGTAGTTGGCTTTCAAATCTATACAGCTTGGAGTAGGACAACATGTACTGTATGAAAAGGATGATGTGGTGGAAATACTCATTTGCCTAATAATTCTGCATACAGTGTATGGTGCTTTTACTGATTTAATTCGTAATTAAAAAAACTATTTCCGAAGTTGAGAGGACTGCGTCAACCAGCGTGCCTCCTAGGCTAAGAGACTCTACGCTCATTCATATTTCAGAAGGACGTATTCACCGTTTAACTGACAGGCTGCTTGTTTACACTTCCCCACCAGCTTTCTGTTGCGCTTACTGTGTCACAGTCAGTTGCGCTCATTGGTCCGAGCGTTGGCCAATAGGCACAGAGAGCGGTTTGAAAAACGGGTTGTTCTCATCAACAATCTTCCAAGCTCTAATTCATTGGGGGCAGACTAAATCAAACATTTAATCTCACATTTAGTGTTGTTTATCAGGCTATTTACAACTGCTATTTGGTTTATCATTTTCAGCCACGATTATGAGCGATTATTGAGGGTGCAAAAAGCCACTCATGGTTTAAACCGCAATTTTTCCATTATTTTAAATGTCTTTAAATACACACTAACATGAATTCATCACACTGTAGTAAACAGATAAATGGAGGCAGAAGATGTCTTTCAGTCATCAATGCACACATTCAGCGACACACTGGAGCTCTTTCACACTGGGCACAGTTTCATTCACAACACCTGTCCCATCAATGCGGAATTGGAATCAGAAATACTTTAATAATCCCAGGCTTTCATTACATCACTCCATATGTAATGGAGTGACTATAGTACCAGTTTGATATAACACAATTTCAAACAATATATATAATTAGGTGGTCCCTGCTCCATCTACCCATTAGTTTGGGAGTCTTTAGCCTGGAAAATGTTGAAGACCCCTGATATACGTAACATCAATGGCATGCACAGAACCCGAGCAGATCTGGTACCTACAGCAGAGACACTGGGCTTTAAAGTCACAGGGAAGTCATATTTAAATGTAAAATCATTCTGGCTTAAAAATGTATTTAAATGTACTCTTTAACAGACGATATTGTCCCAAATTTTAGAAAATTTCTATTAAAAAAAATCCTGACTTAAAATCTGTTTTTTTCCCCTGTAATTTTATGCAGGCCAGTTAGTTATACATCAGCTTGTACACATAAATTCGGTCCCATTGGGTTCCGTCCCAGTGTTCACGGGGATGGACGTCTGTGTCTTCGGCAGGCGTAGAGCTAACAGAACTGGCAGCATTGTGAGGCAAGGGCTCAAACATGTACGGCTGGAAGCTTCTGCTGCTTTATTCACTTTATTCGCTCGTGTAAAGTCGTGCACCACTCGGTAGAATTCGGGATAAACGGTTGGAACGGCTGTTTCCCTACGACCTTAAATGATCTCATGTTAATCAGATAGACGAGCTATTAGCTACAGCATTAACTGTTATCAGATTATCGGATTTCTACCCTTTAAGTGCTGCTTAAAGGGGAGAAAAATGTGGAGATGTTTCAGTACGACCATTTAAACAAGGGGATACATAACAGCAGAGGTTATTAAAATCACACCTTTAGTACTGGTGGATATGTAATGTAGGTCTATATGTTATGTCTTCAGTCATGCAGATGCTTTTGTCTACTAGATATGTAAACATAGATCCAACACACACCTGCTTCAGTCCTGATCCTCCACCTCATGTAAACCTCGACTGTCCTTTGTTTTTTTCCCATAGAGAAATACTTTGACATGAAGAAGAACCAGTGTAAAGACGCTCTGGACATCTACAAGAAATTTCTTTACAGGATGACAAAGCTGTCGGAGTTCCTCAAAGTGGCAGAGGTACCCAAACACACAAACGAGATACAGACACGAACAAATCAGGACTGTAATTTTCAAACGGGTCTCATCTCTGAATATTGGATTTTATTTAGGTTGGCAGCTCCAGTTCTGTCCTCTAACGCTCCCAAACATCCATTAGATGCTTTAAAACCAGATGTTCTCAACCAGGCCTTCTAATGTGGTCATTTTTCACACGCCGGCTGCAGTTTTGCTCACACAGCGTTGCTGAACGAAGCCCCCCCCCACCTTCCATGAAAACGCACTCAAATATATATATATAGGCCAAAAATAACCATAAGATGGAGGACGTGGTTAGGCGCTCTGTTAGCTCCCTCCGCCTAATCCTCTCTTCTGCCTCGCTCTTCTTTCTCCCTTTGACAAAGATGGATACCCGAGTGGCTCTCCTTTCCCCGGTGCCCACAGATCATCCCTCCTTCCCTCCCCTCCGCTGCGCCCTGCTCCATCTCCGGTCTGTCTGTTGTTTCAGCAGACAGTCAGAAAGCAGATGTGTTCTACGGGACACGGAGGGAAATGTTCCCATTTAAATGTCTCCCGTCTTTTTACGACTCCGCTTTAAAGACCTCCCCGCACAGTCTCAGACTAAATGCATGGTTTAAAATGTAGAGAATAGCAGCAGATATTGAGGGGATAAATAATGAGTTCCTCCGTTTTTAGATTAAATGTCTGGAGGCTGTCGGGGAACGTTTTCATAGCCCAATCCTTAAGCTTGAATTTGTTTTTTAATTTTTTTGACCCAAACTTCAATAAATCCCAGCTCGTCTGCTTTGGATCTGATGTGGCGACTTAAAAGATATCAGTCTATAGCATCAGCTGCTGGTTCAGTGGACATATCGTGCAGCTTTAAATGAAAATGTGCCCCAGGATGGCTTTGTAGTTCCACAGCATGAAGGCAAACAGCTTAGCTGCAGATAGATCAGCAGACCTCAGCCTGGAACAGGACTTTTAGTGTTCTCCAAATCTGGATAAATACTGAATAAAGAGACAAAGTTAAATTGAAGGCATTAAGAGATTAAAATTTAAATTTCAAGGGAAGTTTTTTTTCCCCACCCTCAACTAAATTTAAATGATTTGTTCAGTTTATTTTAAGATCAGAGGTAATCTTATCGCTTAAAGCTTTGTTGTCTCTCTTATAATCTAACCTTGATGCCATAGGCTGTAATAACAAAAGCTTCTTTTTTTAAGGTTAATTTTAATCTAAACTTTATTAGTCTGTGTTCTGAAAACTCTCTGACAGTTTAGTGCCCCAGCTGGGTGCGGGGTAGGCGTTACATCGGCGATGTCCGCTGTGGAAACCTCTAAAGTAGATCCCGTAAAGGTTGACTTAAAACCGTTTCTACGCAAAGCTTCATCTCTGCTGTTTGCTTCTTCCTGTTAGGCCGTCACCTTGTTAGCTCACATGTTTAATGGAAACCAGAAAAAAAAAAAAACATAAAACTCCATTTCTGTTGTCCTGTCCACTGGGCACGCACAAAGTGCTTTTTCATGTAATCCAATAGTCTGGTGAAAATGCCCTCTCTGAGAGTTCTTCTTTTTCTTTTTTTTTTCAAACCTCTGGACAGGAAGTGCAAACAAAGCAAAAATGTTGCCAAATATCCATGTTTGCAGTGACTCAAACTGGTTCTTCAACTGGACCCAGTTCAGAAGCCAAACGAAGCTTTTCTTTTTTCCTGTTTCTCAATCTTCTAGGAACAAACGAGTCACGTGTCACTTTGATTCTAAAGAATCTGTGTTCAGAGAAGGATTGTTCATAATCAGGGTCTAATAAGGTATATTAAGTTATCACACCAGTATATTTATATGAATGCCAACAGCAAAAAATATTATAAAAACACTTTATAAACACAAAGCATAATTTCATGTACAGGTTTACTTTTTGTACATAAATCTTGCCTTTCTGAAGCTTTGTGAAGATAAATCTGTGTTTTGCATGGTCCAATATGGTGTCAAAAAACTAAAAACATTACCAGTTTAGTATTGGGCAAGCTATTAGCCAGCTTCAAGTTTTTTATGTATATAAAAACTATTTATTTTCTGAGAATGTGTTTATTTAAGAGAGACTATGCAACTTAACAAACATCTAGAAAAAGTACACAATATTCCAGATTGTTTATTCTCCTTGGCCTTTTCTGAAAAGTGCCTTAAATCAATCCTAGCTCTCTTTATCCGTGCTGGGTCAGATCCTGACGTTTGAAAAAGGAGGCAGGAAAAGCAGAATAAAGCTACATGCTGCTAGCCAATAGCCTGGGTGCCATTCCGAACTTAGTCCCGCCCACAAAGTTTGAGGTCGGGAAGTTCGGTCTGGCTCTGCTCCATAGTAGCGCAAGTATTATCACCCACTGTCAGGCGATCCAATCAAATTGTCAGGGCGGGCTTTATACGATGATGGACAGATGACCAACAGTAACGTAATCAACCACGTGACCAATGCGCGCTAGGGTGACAACAATAATGGCTGCTGCTGGAGAGTTGAGGTGAGTAGATTCTGCTATTAGGTCTGTTCTAGAAGATATCGACAGCAAATTAATTTTAAAAGCGGAACAGAGAAACGCGATCAAGTCTCATCTTCTTATTATAGGCGTGCAACTGCACGCTTAGATTTTTGTTGACAACAACTATGCGTCGCTTAACATACGTCACGCACTCTGTTGCTCTTATTGGTTGTAGGTCTATCCAATTGAGTGCAGAGGCATTTTTTTTCCTGGTTCGTTCGAAACACGCCCCATAATCACAGCTCTATGGAGCAGTATCAGACTCATTTTCTGACTGAGTCGGACTACGTCAGGCTAGCTAGCCAAGCCTTTTTACTAAACCGGGTCCTGGAAAAGGACGGTTCTTGCACCATTTCTCTTTCTCAATCTCTCCAATGCGTCTTCAACTCCCGCGACTTGACCTGTCAATCACCCGCAAAACGTCTGCGCTGTGGCGGGAGGTGGTGAGCAAATATACTTCCTGTCACCACAGGGCGCAGCTCTCCTGCGCCCCGAGCTCTCCTATATCTTTGTATTGGATCTACTGCACATATACAACTTTTAACGAGAGTCATTGGGCAAAGATTTTTGCGCCCTAGGGAAGAAAAACGTCACCAATTGGACAAAAAAATTTAATGACGCTTTACTGGTCATTAAAGATTAAATATTTATCTTGCACATCTAAGAAATACATATTGATATATTTCGAAATATTTTAAATGTTAATTTAAAATTAAATTACTAAAAATATATATATATTTTTTATGTCTTAATCAGGGTCGTTGGGCGGCGCCCTAGCGTGCTCTATTGGCCAGCCGCCACTGAAGATGACCCTGTTATAATGATTAAAAACAAAATAATTGACTGTTTTCCTTTATATGTTTAGAATTTACAGAAAATCTGCTACAAAAAGAAAATAAATTAGTGTTTGGAGAAACATGGAGCTTTAAAATGAGAATATGGTGGAAACTGTCAGAGCAGGAAAGATTACAATTAGGGAGAAAGGAGGCAGTTTGGTGCCAATTAAAGGTGCTCCTACATCACTGTAAAGATAATAAATATTAGATTATATTTACCAAAGTTGAGCAAAAATGCTTCACTGCCTGAGTAGTGAAATTTGCTCAACACATGACTTTCTCCTTGGAGCCAAAGGAATGTTTGAAGGACATGGAGGAGGAAGTAAAGGAAAGCAAAGAGTTGAATCAGGTGGAGAGAAGTGTCCGTTTATTTTGAGCTGTATCTCCGTGGGTCACCCAGGTTCATAAAGCAGCGCACTAACAGGATACATGAAGCAGACAGCTGTGTGCTATCAAGCTCCTCCAGACTCAACAGCGATCATAACTCATTTGGCTGAAATGAGCTCAGCTCAAAGTCCCTTTAGAGATGTTTTTGTTACGACCTTAAGTTTGCTCTCGTCCGAGGCAGGAAGCTTTAAACTTTAACCAATTTTACTGGGAGTTTATCTGAGGAGAGCACAACTGTTAACATAAGGTGCATTTGTCTTCACCCCCTTTTACCCTGATTCCCTTCACTAAAATCCAGTACAGAAGGGACCTTATTAAGGTCATAGGGAAGGGAATGTAAAATCATTCTGGCTTAAACATGTATATAAATCTACTCTTTATCAGACAATATTGTCCCAAAATTTAGAAAATCTAATTTAAAAGAAAATTCTGTCTTAAAATCTGTGGGTTTTTTGTTGTTATCTTATGCAGGCCAGTTAGCTAAACGTCAGCCTGAACACCTAAATTCATCCAATCATATATCAACGGTCATCTGTCAATCACATTTTTTTCGGTCATAGCATCTTGATTCATATGATGCAGCTAAAATACGCAACTGTTAAAATAAGAAATAATAATCATTTACTTTACGTCCCAGTGTTCACGGGGATGGGCGTCTGTGTCTTCAGCAGGCAGAGAGCTAACAGAACTGGCAGCGTTGCGAGGCAAGGGCTCAAACATGTACGGCTGTAAGCCTTCTACATCAAACCAAGCTTCTGCCGCCCTGGCGTCCTCTTCCACAACAACTTTGTCCCCACTTTCCTCCTCTAAATAAAAGATGTATGACGGAGGAGACTCATTCACGACCTCTGATACAAAACTCTCCTCCTCTTGCATGTTTCCTCTGTCCATAGCGTTCCTTGACAGCGTTGTTTCTAAGTCACCAATTTAGTGCTACTTGGTCCCAATGGAATTTCCCTTTGGGACCCTACTAGCACTAAGTTGCTAACTGATTAGCAAGATGCTTCAGACAAACCGGCCACAACCAAAATGCTTGCGAACCTTGCGAACCTTCCTCCACAACAATCCCACCCCCTTGATAGACGACCAATCACATTCACTGTGTTCACTTCTGTAAAGTCGTGCACCACTCAGGAGAATTCAGAAATGCTACGGTTGGATCAGCCGTTTCCCTACAACTTTAAACTTTAACCGATTTTACTGGGAATTTATCAGAGAAAAGCTCAACTGATTCCCTTAAATAAATTCCAGTACACAGGGGACCTTATTAAAGGTCTATATTCAGATGTTCTTTGAAGCTTGTTGGAGGAAGACTAAGGAATAAAGTTGGATCATTTAAAACACAGCTTTTATCATATATCTTCAGCTACTGTGTTCTGGTCGGTCAACTAAAATCCAAATGAAACCCATTTAGGTCTAATTAAAGGTAGTTTTTAGAGTGTATCATCAATAGTCCAACTCCTCACACATTTCGTGAGCAGAACCAGTAGCATCCATGTTAGGAGTCCCACTCAGAACCAGGACGTTTAATGATCTTTATCTGTGTCCTGACGCGTCTTCCATCCCGTAGAGGCCATGTTCTGGACTCCGGTGTCGTTTTCTTTAAGTGTTCTCATGGCTTCATCCATGCCTGCTCCACCTTCAAGAGTCAGCCATGTTTACCATGGATCCGTCATCGCCGCCATTGACTCTGGGTTCAGACGTCTCACATGTTTGCTTGTTTGTTTCTGTTGACACATTGCCACTGCATGAGGTAATGATACCCTTGTTTTTTGTTTTTTTTTTGTTTTCTTCTCCATTTTATCCTCACCTGCCCCCCCTTCCCCCTCCTTTTCTATTATTTTTCCGTTTCTTTTTGTTTTTTGACGACAGCAAGTTGGAATAGATCAGGGTGACATCCCAGATCTCTCACAGGTCAGTGTACATGCCACCTTCCACCTCTCTATTCACCTCCAGCTCCTCTTGTTTTTCCGTCTGTCCTCCCCTTTGTTTTCAGATTCCAGCTGTGTATGACGCTTCGTCTTGTCCTTAACGCCTTCACCCATTAACTCACCATATTTATTCTGGGTTTTTAACTGTTTTCCCCTCTTAAACAATCCTTTTGTTGACCTTCTCTCCCATATTTAGCTGTATTTTAACCTGCCATCATGTCTAACCTGATCTGTTTGAAGGTATCTCTCTTGGCTCTTCCCAAGTCTCCTTCCCTGCTTTCTCTTTCCTCCTAATTTCTCGTTATAGATCCAGGTTGGGGTGCCTCAGTTTGGCCCCTAAGCCACAAGCTAAATTGATGAAAAGACTCGTATTTGTTTAAAGAGAGAGAAAAAAAAAGAAAACAATGAGACCGTGCCTTGAAATTAGGAGAACAAACATAATGAAGAGAAGAAAGGGTTTAGAAAAATAGAGCATCTCTGCCTGGATAAGGAATCGGATTTTTTTCTTTTAATCATCAAATGTTTTAATTTGCTTTTCATCCAGCTGTGAGGCTGTTGACTAAAATTCCCTGAAGCAAAGTTGTTTTCTTTAATGCTCTTTGTTGTATTTGTTTACCTCGCTTTGACTTTATTTTCTCGGTCAGATTGTCCCCGATTTTGATCCACGTTTGATAGCAAAAAAAAAAACTAGTTTAGTTCTGTTTTTATTTTTTTATATCCCCTTTAAAAAAAAAAAAATCCAGAAACGTCACTTAAAGAGCTGCATCTAATGATTGACTTGTTTTCATCGTTGCTCATCAGTTGATCTAAATAACTGATGTAAAACTTTGCTCCGAGGGCCTCATTAGTTTAATTTTCTCTTAGCCAACAGTTTAAATATCAGACGTGTGATTCGACATCATTTGAAAACAAAGTCTTTTATCTTTTAAAGGTAATGAAATGACAGAATGATTTGCTTTTATATGCACATCACAGTAATGGCTAAGCAATTTATCATTATTAGTTTGATTTAATATTTAAAGAAGAGCAGTGAAAAGTGATAACTTTATTTTTTAGCCCTGTGTTAAAAAAAAAAGACAATTTAGATTTAAAATAAAAAAACACAATGGCATTGTTTTATTTCAAGTGAATATCATCAACTTATCTTATTTTAAGAGTGAAAATGCTCATTCCATTGGCACAACTATCTAATTTACCTACTGAATCAAGGGTAAATACACTTAATTTAGCACATTTAAGACTTATTTCTAGATAATTTTTCCAGTATGAACATGCTGTGTGTCTTTGCCATGGAGATTAATACTCCCGATCTGAAGGTGGTGGCTAACATTCAACGAATAAAGAAAACATGTTTTCCCAGTGGGTGGACATTTTCTATTAATATATAAATGAAAAACCTAAATAACTTATAAGCTAATATCTGACACTTACTCATAACTAGCATGTCTAAAATTGCTAAAACATTAACTCATGGGTGTAGAACCTCAGAGAATGTACATTCTTGACCGATAGATTATCTGCATTCATAACATGATCGTTGATAGAGAGCAGCTTATTGCTTGAAAGGACAAAAATAAAACTGTTTGGCCTTCCTGTTATCTTCTGAAATTCTCCTTCTCTAGCTTCTCTCCCTCAGTCTGATGAACTACCAACTTATATGGTACCTGAATACTTTTACCTTTTTAAAGATGTATTCTACCCCAAACGATTTAAACCTTTTCTGGATTGAAAAGGCCAACTTCTCCGTTAGCTTTAAACGATTATAGTCGGACTGTTCGGGTGTCTCATGTAGATGTTATCAGAGGGAAAAAAACATTAAACGATTAAAATCTCTAAACTAAAAATGCTTGGTAAAACTGAACATTTTCAGTTTGCAATAAACACACTTTCTTCTGTTTCTGCTCTGTGTGCCTGTTGCTGCTCCTTTACTCATCAATTTTTAATACTAAGAGCCTCTATTCGACACTGGCTGACTGTCGGAGCTCAATTTATTGATATACAAAGGTTATTAACATTGTAATGTTATATTTATACAAACTTACATACAAGCTGGACTAAAAACAACATTATGTGCGTAGCTTTTCTGACTGCCTTGTGTCTTTATTATCATTTTAACTGAAAGCTTTTTAACAAGCAGCCTCTTTGGTGGCTTGTTTTCCTCCTCAACATCCTAAAATCTTTTGTACATTTTGGATCTGTGAGAAACGTGTCCCTGATCACAGGGTTCCCGTAAAATCGATGATGTTTGCAGTAGTCTGTGGACTGAGTTGAATAATGCTGTATTTGCAGTCAATAATGAGTGTTTTTCTTCCCCTCCTACTCTGTTGCAGAAGACTAAAGGATCATACATTGTAGGTGGTGGGTTACTAACTGTACCGCTTCACCACTCAAACCTCCATAAAGGAAAATTCCTCCTTTGACCTAGGCTCTATTTTTCTAGACTTTTCTGTTTGGTTGTTTTTTTTTGAGCAGGGACATTTTGGGGGAAATTTCTCAGTGTTGCATAAGAATCCTGGAGTCGTTTAGTCTGATGTTGCTTTAGCGTCATTCTGCAGGGTAATGGTCAAAGTCTTTGCTTTTTGCCTCTTATTGATGTAAGGTTTTTACATAACTCAAAGTAAACATTAAAAGGCAGCTTTTTAAAGCGTTGCTGTCGTTTTTTTTACAGATTAAAATCTTTAAATGCTCATCAGTTCAGGTTGTGTTGCATCAGCCATGCTGACAAAACCAAATCAAAGGTTTTTATCTTGTTTTTTGTTCTTTTTTGATAAATTTCACTTTTATAAAAGTTAAATGAAAATGATTTAAAGATGATAGAAGCTGAGAGGTCAGTGTTCCCAGATTCTACTTTGTGTTATTTTGGATAACTGTGTTAGAGCTGTGAACATAGTGGGGTTTGTTGTTCAGTTGTGACTGATGAATAAACAGAGCTCTTCTTTGATCAGGACCCTGGTATTAATAATAATACATCTTTATAAACTGTAGGAACCCTGGACAGAGTTCTTAGCTGTTGATCTTAGCTTCATGTGGTTTCAAACATATACTTTGAAGGTTTTCAGGTGGCTGTTGTTCAATAGGACTCACAGAGTTCTTACAATCTAAGAGTTTTGGAGATCTTTCTCCAGGTTCCTTTTGTCTTATTTAGATCCACCGCTTGGGATTAAACCCAAAGCCGTCTGTGGATCTGTCTATAGCTGTAAGCATTTTTGTGACTGGAAGAAAGTGAGTTTCTTGTGTAAAGTGCGTGAAATGCTCTTTATGGCTAGAAAAAAACGACGTAGATTCGGTCCATTTAACACTCTAAAGGGCCTTGATTCTATTAAGAGACAGAAAGAAGTGGAATAATGGTGCCCTGGTTTAAAAATAGGGGAATTTTCCTTTACGACTCTGCATGTAGATCATACCTACTGTTTCAGACTGTGCAACTTTAACACCTTGAGCATTTACAGGCATGACCATCTATTTTTCTTTCCACTGTAAAATGGCCCGATGTCGAGTCGGTTAATTCACGCGTGTCTGCTTCAGGTGGATTGCTCATAGCCGCCACACATACACAGAAATATGAACACAGGCAGGTTTGACACAAACGACAAAAGGCCATGGAAGCTCATGAATAGAAAATGAGGCTTCGCTCCTGCACCCCTCCATCTTCATCTGCATGAGGAAGTCTCTGCAGAGGTTTTTTTTTTTTTTTTGTCACTCATCTGAATTCCATCCTCCTCCTTACATGGTGTTCATATCGTGTTTGTCATGCACGACAGCGTTTCTCCTGTGTGCTTGACAGAATAGTGAATAGCCTGGTTATTACAGTGCAGTTATTGTCATTTTTATGCTGACTTTTATCCACATCTTTTAAAAGTTTAACGTAAAGTATTTGCTCGACACGGACCAGTGTTTCCTATGGTGGTTTTAAAGAGCTCTGGTTTCAAAAACTCTTATTCGCCGTCATGTACTGATAAAAAAAACAACTATAAGATAGTATGTACTGAAAGGTTTTAGATTAATATTTTATAATGCTTAAATTGATAAATCTATAGACTATTAAATTAATATCATGCAATATATTATTGAGGTATGCCTAAAGGAAATATATGCTGCTATTTTGCATGTACAATAAATCTGAAATTATCTTAAAATTTATGTTTAATTATTTTAAGGAGAACAAAGAGCTCATTTTGATGCCTTTATATACACTGCAAAATCTGATCTTTCTCAAAACAACTGCTTAAGTTCAAGTAAATATGTTTTTCTGACGATGGAAATTGTATTTATTTGCCCCAAAATAGAATATTATCAATTTAACATAGGAATGGTTACTTTCTTTCTTGATCTAAACATAAATCATCGTATTCCACTGGCTAAATGTCAGACCTGCTCAAATAAAGGGGAAATACAGTTATTTATGTTCCTACTTTTCTTGCAATGTGAATTTGACTTTTATGGTTTTATGTGGATGGGACATCAGCAACATTAGCAGTTTGCTGTGGTCAGTTGACCAGCTCCCCTTTACACAGTAGAAAAAAAAGTTACACAAGCAATAACTAGGTTAATCACTGTTAAAATCGCCCCTTTTTCGTAGAATAGGGACAGAAATGGACAAAGCAAGCTGGCTAATGGTAGCAATCTTCCTTGAAGAATACAAGGCAAGGAGGAGGACCAGAATCTTGCTGCGTGAAGAACACTTCCTTTTGGACTTATCTAGTTCGCACTTTATACGCCATATATTCTGGCATAACACAGGTTTTACCATGGAAAAGTCTCATTTCTGTTTCATTACCCTTTTATTGAAGAATCGTCAGTCAGAAAATATAGGTTACGCCTTCCACATGTTGCAGTCAAGTCTAAAAACACTAGAACTCATAGCCTCACAGTGTTACTTTGTGTGTAAAATTTAAAATGACAAAAAACATCATGTTAAATAATATCTCTTTATTTTTCTGTAATGGCTGAAATAACTGGTGCTTTAAACCAGAAGATTAGGATGTATTTTGCATGAATTTTGTTTTTTACTTCAGAGAAAACTTTTACGTAGAACACACTGGTCTGTGTCTAGTATTCATACACTAGATCTTTAGAAGATGGTTTAAATACCTAATTTTCTGTCTGGTAGAGCTAATATTGACCAGGTGCACAAAGGGTTTAGAAGTGTTTGTTAATGTACTTTTAAGTAGATTTACAGTCAGAGTTGACCTCTTTTTAAGTTGCATGTCGCTGTCTCTTTAACTGCCAGCCGACGTTTTGGGAGGGTCCCATCATCTAGCCAGCAGTTTCTGCATCTGTGTGCAGGTCTGCTGCTCTGCCAGCAGCATTCTTGTGGAGACGGGCAGACATGACGTTGTCATATTTGCACAGTGGGAGAATTTCCCATGTGTGTTTTTTCAGCTAAATGAGTTCCTAGCTGCTGCTGGGCTTTTTTTCCCCCCTTTTTTGAATGTTTCTTTTCTTTTACACTTTGAATTAATTTCTCCCTTTGCTTTTCTTCCTCTTTTCTGTGGTCTTTTAACCACTAATGAAGCACCTAACAACCACAGGATAGTTTGCCCAGCAGCTGGAGCTCCACCTGCTCCATCTGAAGCTGAACTGTTATCTTTAGCTGCATAGCAACAGTCCTTAGTAACCTGTTCACTAACTAATTTAGATGGAGTTATGTTTAGCCTCCCATTGATGGGAGTCATTTAGATGCACTCTCCATGGCGGGTTTTTTTTTTATTTTCTGGACAGGCAATAAGATGGAGTGTAGGATAATAGTTTCAAAGTGCAACAGGTAAAGGGTGGGAACATATTGAATCTAAAATCTGACGAATCAAATGAATCCTGGCATTCAGAGCAGTGCTAAATAAAAAGGTAGAGGGAAGAAAGGGTTTGCTGGAGGTATCGTCGCCTTCTGCTCATTTGAAGCAAGGAGGGAAAAAAGAGCCCCGTCTCTCCTTTATTCCCCCACCTTTTCCCTCACTCTTTGTTTTTCTACCTCCTCCTTTGTTCTTCTGCTAACAATGTGAGTGTTTGCTGCATGTTGCCATGGCTATTCTTGGAGCCTGATGCACTCCGTTACCTTCCTGAGAGACCGACTAACTCTGGGTGCTGTGTTCATGTGTGTGGGATTTTTATTTCATTTTGTTTTTCTTTCATTTTTTGCATTTGAGAGAGAGGAATGTTCCCCAGAAGCCTTTTCAGATTGGTGAACATCTCTGTTTGTCTTTTGCTGGTGCTCTCACGAACCTCAGGCCCCCAGCAGCCTCCTGGAGGCTTTGGAGCAGCACCTGGCCTCCCTGGAGGGCAAGAAGACGAAGGAGTTTAATGCAGACACTAGGTGCACTTACACTCACTCACTCACAGTTGATCTTAAAGAACCCCCCCGCTCTCCATTCAGCTCTAACACATTGTTGATTTCTCTTCTTCTCTTCTCCAGAGCGTCCACCCTGTCGAGTGCCGTCTCATCTCTGTCCTCCACTGGCATGTCCTTCAGCCGCATGGACGAGAAGGAGAAGCAGCAGGCCCTGGAGGAGGAGCAGGCCAGGCTGCAGGCTCTCAAGGTAAACTGCCTTTATTTAGCCCCCCCACCCACCTTTAAAGGAGGCGGTTAGGCTCTGAGCTGGAGCAGCCAAGAGGCTCTCAGCAGGAGGGCCGGTATGTTCCCATCCGTCCTTCCTCAAGTGACTTAGAGTGGCTCTTTTGGAGGCAGTTCATCAAGCTCTGTGCAGCTGCTTCTTAGGATGCAAAGGGCTTCACGCTGTTTCTATTTGAGATGCTTTCATTAGGAGAACATTTACCCTTTATAAGTGGGTTTAAAATTAGCTTTACTTCTAAAATCTTTTTGCATGTTAAAGAAATATGCTGATAAAACAAATTTTTTATGTTTTATTCAGTTAAATTTCTGCAGCATAGGGCCGGGCGATAATTCAATAACGATATATATCGATCGATAGACGTGTGGCGCAATAGAAAAAAAGAGGGTCGATAAAAGTTCGATAAAAAAGAAACGCAGTTTTCCTTCCTTCTCATTGTAGCCTAGCATGTAGGTTTATGCTAGTCACTGCTTCCTCCCAACCAATCACAATCGCGGACCCAGGCATGCCGTCACAAAGCCCCGCCCTCTCAAACCACAACACAGAGCACATGAAGATGTGCAGCAAGGAGAGGCGGAGGAATTGTTCCAAAGAAGGTTTTTGTAGTTCGGCAGTCTGGCAGTATTTCGGTCATGGCAAGTCGGACCAAAAACAAACCACAGTCATCTGGAAAATGTGTAGGGAACCAGTGAAAACCAGTCTGATAACGAAACCAACTTTTTTTTTTATCATCTCAGCCGCTCACAGCCGCAGGAGTACGAGCTGTGTAGGCCCCGGTGCGGCTCTCCTCCGAGGAATCTTCGGGAATTTCGGGAAAATATATATATATATATTCAGTTCTGGGCAGTTTCCCACGTAGTTCTAACGATTGAGAGAAAAATGCTGAGGGGCCAGAAACTTCAAATTAATAACTCAGGTTAAAGCAGGAATGCGGGTGGTGGCCGGGGGGTGGGTGGGTCCATTTATTTATTTGTTATATCTATTTTGGTCACTTTTCTGGTCACTTTAGGTTATTCTTTGTCAGTATTTAATAACATAACTCAGGTCTCTTAAGTTATTTTTCTTTAAAACAATTCTGTTATGGTTAAAAAAGTTGGTTAAATAAAAATTTAATTAGAAGTCTGTGTTTGTGTTCAAATTTTTTCAATAATTATCGATATCGATCAATATGCATTTTTTTTTATCGATAAGCTTTTTTTCTATATCGCCCAGCCCTACTGCAGCATCTCCCACTTGTAACTAGATGCTTCATGATACTGCAGATTTCTTACACTGACTGGCCACTTTATTAGGTACAGACCCAGAAAAGTGTCTGAAACCTTCCTCAGATGTGTTTAGTCCGTTTTAAGGCGGGGCGAATAATGGCATTTACAATATAATTGCAATTTAATAAAATGTCAGAGGCTTTTAGTTTTAAACAGATTTAACACGAATGAGACACTAATTTCCTGACTCCAGCCCTTTAGATGGCGGCAGCACGCTTTAAGAAGGAAGCGAGTTGCAGCTAACCTGCAGATCCAGGCAGACTAACAGAAATTATAATATTATAAAACAAAGGTTACAGTCCTGCTACAATGGACTATAAACAAATGAAACCATGGAGTAAAACATCTCCTTACCTGTTGGTAACACAAAGTAAAATAGAAATAAAACCACAATATTGGTTGAAAATGATCCCTGTTTGACAAAATCATTCAGCCTTTAGTCTGAGAGGACTTTAAAGCCACAAAATCGATTCAACCGATCCAGGAGTCTTTGTCGATTCTGTCTCACACTAAAGCAAACCTATAGCAGATCTTCTTAATCAGGATGCTAAAAACATTCCCCAATGATTTGTGGAAATTGTCACCCTAGTTAGTGAGAAATTGCACCGAAAAGGAGACTGTTAGATATGCTGTATTGTTTTATTTAGCCACTGACCTTAGCGCTCAGACTAGTGTGCAGCATCTCACTCCTTCTCTCTGTATTCCTGCTCCACTGCTTGCCTGCCTGCTCTCAGCTTCGTTTCTGCTTCTTCATGCAGCTAAAGCAAATACTGTATTCACATGGATGAAAACAACCTTTACTACGATAAAGGCTGTGAATAAACAGTAACAGGGCTTTTGATATTCATTATAAAATAAAAATTAGCAGAAAAAAGAAAAAGCAGAAATTTTGAGACATATTCTTAAGGTAAAGAAGCTGTTTCTCATGTGGGTTTTTCTCAGACATCTGCAGTAAAATCATAAATAATATTTATTCTGGATACAATATGGTCATTTCTACAGCAACACCAGAGAAAGGGTTGCATCAGCTCTCAGGAGCTGAAAGAAACAAAATCCCAGAAATTATTCTGACAAAATAATTTTTTTAATGTCACTTAATATCTTTAAGAAAGCAAAAATATTACTTAAAATGTCCAGTTTTAGTGTGTTTATATCATTCAGTTGTATGTGTTACTTTATTTGTTGTTTTCTTCACTGTAGCAGCACTATTCAGATTTCCTGGCTGTGATTAGTTGGTTTCATCCATCTGAATGCAACACTTCAAGATGAGTGCCGTGATCGGCTGATAGGGGTGATCAACTCTTGAGCGCAGAGATGTTGATGTTGAACGAGCAGAAAGAAAGCTGAGCAAACAAAGCCGATGGAGCGGTTTGCCAGAGTTGAGAGTGAGATTTCATCACTGCATCCTGCTCTCATTGAGTGCCCAGGTTGGTGGCATGGTGTGAGGCAGGGTCCAGATTAACATCCTGCTCTAAGCAGCCGTCAGTAGCGTAAACTGCGTTCCTCCTTAACCCTGTTCCTTCACCACCTGAACTGCTGATCCATGGCAGGATGGATCCACCATCCTGAAGGTTGGAGCAGGTAAAGCTTTATTCTTGTGATCCGGTGTTTAAGCTCGCTTCAGGCACCAGATTAGCCCTTAAACACGTCCTGTCTTTTATACCCCTTCTGTAACCAGAGGTCATGTGACATCTGCCAGATATTTTAATCCACACAGCTGCTGCTGCTACAGATTAGCTCTTTTTCTGAGCGTTCTCTTCTGGAAAAAAAATCTCAACAAATCAACAGTTTACAGGTTTTCTGCAGGTCATTAAATAATTATTTTTTAAATTAAGGCCTGAATTGGCATTAAAATTCATCAAATGTTAATAGTTTGGCATTTAAAATGTGTTATTTAGAAAAAAAATATTTATAAAAACAATTTATTTAGCGAGAAAAAGCTAGAGAATGAGAAAATGCAAATTTCAACAAAAAGTAACTGGAAAACGAGGAATTGCAGCCTGCCGACGCTAAAGACGAAGAAGGAATTTGCCGTCTATATATGAGTCATGGGTACCTGTTGATGGCATTAAAATTGATTTCTAAGAGAATCAAAAAGAATTAAATTAGAGTTCCCAGGGGTTGACGTTAAGGATTTTTACCACTTGCCCAAAGGCTAAGTGACTTTCACATTTCATTTGCCCAGAAACAATTTTTACTTGCCCAGTATAATGTGTGGTAAATATAGTTCCTAATAAGCATTTTTGTATTTATATCAATGAAACATGTTTGTTTTTTAAATGTTTTTTGTAATTCAGTATTTTTTAAGTTTACAGGTTCTGGTGTGTATCTGCATGCGTCAGATAATGAACTCAAGCACATGCTTTTCAATCCTTCCTGCACATTCTTTTCAAACTAAACTTTGCTTTAAAGTGTTGTGTGCTTGGAAAAATATAAATTGTAATGTTAAAAATCTTAAGTTAAAAACTTAAGATAAATCACAAGACAGAAGTCAATGTCACAAATGAATAACTTTTATTTTAGAGTCACAGTATGTTTACACAAGATAATACTATTAATATAATGTGACTTTTCTAGAGAATCATACAGTTATTTTATACAGGGTTTCCACAGTCTAACATAATTTCAGAATTCCCTGACTTTCAACTGACTCAGGATTAGTTTTCCCTGAAAATAAAATAATAATAATAATAAATAAAATAAATGCAGCTGTTTGTCGTTTTGGTAACTACATCAAAATTACCGCTAGGTGGACAAAAATCACTCAATCTGGTGGAAAATCACCCGGCTTTTTCAAATCACGCCAGAATGCTTACAAAAAAACAAAAATGGCGCCGGCAACGCTTCTTGGTCGTTTTCATCGAATGTCGGTGATTTTAAAGTAATTTTGAGTGATAAGTAATTTTTTTTTTTGCGATCATTGCACTTGCAATGAAATTTGTACTCATAACAATAAAAACTACTTGCCCCGGAGATCGTGCGATGGTTAACACCGAGCCCTGGTTGCACATTCCTGTACTAACCCTGGTTTAGAAAATACTGAACCGACCGTAACATTTCGTGAAGTTTCTAGTGAAATGAACATGGTTTCATTCCAGTGTTGTAATGTGTAAAAGCAGCAGCCTGATTCTCCATTTCTACACACTGTACGCCTCTGCACAACACGGCCCGCTGTGTGCTGGAGCTCACAAATGCTGATGGCCCATCCGCTGAGTTCTACTTCTTTGAGGTCTAAACTCCAGTTGAAAATAAAAGGCCAGAGGCTTCATACGCCACAGAATGTGTCGGCATTTTTCACTCCAGCGCTGGGAGTCCTGCCTCGCAGCAAACTGTAATTGAGTAAGAGCTCAGTGGGAACTGCAACCCAGGCACACAGCAGCTCAGAGCCAGTTTGTGTGTGTGTACTAAAGCTTTAGCTGATGTGTAGCATCTAGTAAGGAATATGTGCACTTTGCTCAGCAGTGCGGTCTGCGTCGGCTCCCGCCAGCCTCTTGTGTACATGAATCATGTGAGATTATCCACAGTGTGTTGCCTGGGTGTCTCCATCTGTTTGATTAAATTTAACTTTGCTGTTTACTCTGTGCCCTTGGTTTGTCCCACTGAATCTTTTTTTTTTTTTAGAAAGGAGAGCAGAGATTAAGCTGAATAAGAAATCTGGGGTCATCTGAAAGCTTCCCCATCCAGCTGTTTGCTCTCTGGTGTCCATATGGTTCCACATACCCGTACAAAAACACACTTACACGCTTAGCTACTGTCCAGCTGGGGCTTTAGTCCAAACAATACCAGCAGTTGTTATTTTTTTCCCTCCTCTCTACTCTGTCGGAATAGAAATGAGCAGGAGGCCGGATCAGAGGGAGATTCTGTTTTATTAATCCGCTCTGAATCCTTTAAAGGCAGCAGAGGTTGTAAAGTGACTCAGAACATTTCTTCACCCTAAAGTTGTGCACAGAATAAAAACCTCTGTCTGGCCTTGTGTAAATAAACCACATGAAGGCGCTCGGAGGAGCCGTGTTTTCATTCCATACCAATAACCTGCCTGACTGCTCCGCTGGAAATTGCCTCATTCGTCGAGCACACGGTTTGTTTTCCCAAAGAGGGGATTTTCAGGAAATCTCCCACTGCGGATTCCTGGATTAAAAAAAAAAGAAAACTTTTGGATGGATCCCTGTAGAGCAAATGAAAAGGTCTGATGTTTGATGTGAGATTATAAGCATAAGAGGTTAGGATTATTTTCTTAATTTCTGGATTAACTATTAGTCGACAAATTGACTTTTTTATACTTTGAAGTCAAATAAATGTGATTTTCAACACTTTCGCCTATTAAAACCACATCGTAAATGTGGGAAAGTGTGAAAAGTTCTTGGAAAAGGAAGCAGTGTCTCATGTTTTTCCGGTTTCCTCCCCGTTTCTCACCTGAGATCGATCCAGAAGCTTCGCTCCGTTTCCCAGATGTCAGCAGCGTAACGAAAACAAACCCTGCTCTTCTTGTCACCTCATTTTTTTCACATCTATTGGCGGCATCACCAGCCAGAATGAAGTTATATTAAAATGCATAATGTGTCCGTTTTAGCGGTGGACAGACTGTGCTGATGTTTGCCTCACCAGAGAATGAAGCTGTTCTCAGCAGCACCTGGGTCACAGAACCCCGACAGAACGGGGTCGGCTCCTTCATAGAGCAGGGGTCATATTCTCAGTCTTTCAGCTTAAAAAAAGCCAAACATTAAACCCAAAGGCAGCTGTTTAACTTTCTGTTTTGTCCCTGTTATGTTGATGAGTCAGATAAGCTGTTGTCATGAACTTCTTAGAGATGAATTAATCTTTTGTGTCCATTTCCAAAGCCTGTGAGGATCCAGGACAGCCGAGCCTCTCTGCACGCTGCGCTGTCATCTTCACTCCACTCACGTCTGATGTCTGTGTCTTCCAGGACCAGCGCCTGAAGGAGATCAGCATGCAGACTCCCCCCTCTGCCTCCCCCAGCAGCCAGTCGGTCGGCAGCGCCAACAACAACAACCACATCTCACAGACCCCGGAGTTGTTTGGCTCCGCGCTGAATGCAAACAGGTGCACAAGCTAAGGCAGACGCCATCAGGAGTTTGCTCATGCTATTAAAATTCCTTCATTTTTCTGATAAACCGACACGTTTTTAAAGGAATCTGCAGCCGATCAGTTTATTCTGTTTTATCCTAGTTCAGGTTGTTTTGGTAAAAATTTCAAAAATCTTCGTATCTGCAGCCCTGATCTGATCTGATGAAGCATATAATGCACATAGAATCTATTGCATTTAAAAAATGCTAATTAAAATGAATCCCTTAAACCAGCTGCTATGAATCTACATGTGCATTTCAATGACTTAGAATATGCTCAGAAAGTTTGTCCATTTCATTAAATAGATTAAAACTGAAACTCATTATTATGTTCATTACACTCAGGAGCTCAAAGGCTTTTCATTTCCGGATTATAGCCAGTAAAAAAAAACACTAATTTAAAATATCAAACAAGGTAAAACCAACTAAAACCTATATTTTTTATAGCCTAATTATGTGGACCATGTCACTCTCTGAATAATTACTTGATCAAGCCTTTATAGTAATAATACTGTACAGTATTTTGTGTTGTTAAATGGTCATTGGGCATCCTGCATCCATTGTGTTTGGACTTAGACTCAGCTTTATTTATCCCTTGGGATTACTTCTTCAGAGAAATTCTGGTTCCAGTAGATTATACAGAGATGCAAAGATACAAAGAGTTAAAGCAAGATGCCATTAAAGAAAAACATACAACAGACAATATAAAAAGAGAAAAACATACAACAGACAATATAAAAAGAGTATATAGTACAAGAGAGCATTAAAAAATTGTAATGTCCTGGAATATGTTTCCTTTAGATATTAAAATATCTGCACAGTAGAGACTACATAGTACTTGGATTATTGCACTTGCACTGCAGAAATGTACTGACCTTTTAGATAAGTAAAGTACACAGTAGTTGGCATTTGTTATTACACAGTGAGAGAGAAGGATATTGCACATATTGTATGCAGCTGTTATGTTAGGCGTAGAGGAAAGCTTGGTTACTGTAAACGTTTGGACTGATGAAACACAGTGGAGCATCAGCAGCAGATCTGCCTCCCAAATCATCACTGACTCTAGATACTTGGATTCCTTCTCTCACAAGCGTTCCTCTAGGATCAGGAAACTTCATTTCTATTTGAAATAAAACATTTACTTTATGTCCCTATATAACTCTTGAATTTCAAATTAGATAAAGATATAAATACCTGATATGATAACACAATGAATCCTAAATACCTTTATTATTTAGCAGTGTGGAACATTGGTCACATACTCAAAGAACAATATATAAATATTAGATTCTATCAACCTTAAAACAGAAGCAGAGCGTTTCTATCAGTGTGCTTATATGGAAATTCTAGATCCAGGCTGATATATTAAACTATTTGTTTTGGCTGTTATTGGAACGATTTCCAAACTCCATATGTGATCAGGAAATCCCAAATTTACTCTCATTTGTTTCGTTTACATCCACAAATTTCTCCATCTAATGTAATCCTTTGTTGATCAGAAATTGTAAATGTGTTTAAGCCGGGCTTACACTTTTTTTTGCCCTATTCGGACCGACTTTCCAGTCGTGCTGGAATTTTCCGATCGGGCTGACTTTCAGACCTCCCAATCAGGAATCGTGAGGTCGGGAGAAAATCAAACATGTTTGATTTTCAGTCGACCGTCATTAGCAAATCGCTTAGTGGGCAAATAAGGATTCTTCTTCTTCTTTCTCTTAGATGTAAACACAGAAGCATGGTTCTGATGTGTGTGTATACATGCACCAAATTTTACATCAAATTAAATCATTTAAGCATGCACCAAACTGTCTTAATTTTCCATTAAGTTGTCCCGCTGATGTTGCAGGCATAAGCAGTAGAGACTATTTTACACCAAAGGTCAGAATGGGTGTGTAATCGGACAGGCAGACATCAATAACACCCCCCCTCTCGTTTCGAAGGAAACTTCTTTCCCATCGGACCAAATCTGATTAAAATATTCAGTCTAACATTTTAACATTAAATATTGTTGATCTAATCAGGCCTTCAATCCTAATATTAGTGTCCATGTAAATGTAGCTAATGTTGTAGCTTAGGTTATATGCTCTGAGCTTCACACATTTGATCCCATAAACGCTGCCGTTACCTTTGATTTCTTCCTTTCAATTAACGTTCCATCAGTAGGCCTGATAACGACACCCTGAACAGCCTTTTTCCCTGATGTTGACCTTTTTTCTTTTTTTTTTAAACAATGTCTTTTTTTTATTTCCAATAAGAGTACTTAAAAAAACATGTGTTGCACAATTTGCACAATGAAGAGCAGGCAAACCTCGTTGCATACACACATACAAAACGAAATAAAAGAATTTAATAAAAAAAAAAAAAAATTTTTATTAAAAAGAGCACGTACATAAAACAGTAACAATTAAATTAATAAAACTTTTACACTCAATAGCCTTACAAATAAATACAATCTACTGTTGCTTAAAGTTGTAGGGAAATCAAAAATAAATGTCAAATAATTCTGGCTTAAACATGTATAGAAATGTACTCTTTATCAGACCATATTGTCCCAAAAGTTAGAACATTTCTATTAAAAAAAAAAAAAAAAATCCTGTCTTAAAATCTGTGTTGTTTTTGTTGTTGTTATTGTTTTTTTTTTAGTCATCTTATGCAGACCAGTTAGTTTTACATTCACTTGAACACCTAATTTCAGCTGGTCATCTGTCAGTCAAATTAATTTGGTCATAGCATCTTGAATCATATTTCGCAGCTAATAAACGCAACGGTTGAAATAAAAAATAAGAATAATTTATTTACCTACATTTTTTTATAAAAAATGTATGACAGAGGAGACTCATCCACGACCTGCGACACTAAACTCTCCTCCTCTTGCATGTTTCCTCTTTCCATAGCGTTCTTTGACAGTGTAGTTTCTAAGTCACCAATTTAGTGCTACTTGGTCCCAATGGAATTTCCCATTGAGAACCTGCAAGCACTAAGCTGCTAACTGGTTAGCAAGATGCTTCCGACAAACCGGCCACAACCAAACATGCTTGCGAATATTCCACCACAGCAATCCTACCCCCTTGATAAAAATCAATCACATTCACCTTATTCACTCGTGTAAAGTCGTGCACCACTCGGGAGAATTCGGAAATGCAACATTTGGAACGGCCGCTTCCCTACGACTTTAAGAAAGTCCATTAAGGGTGTCTATATTTCTTCAAATTCTCTGACTATAAAGGTTAACTTTTCTAATTTGACACACATTGACATTTCTCTCATCCAAGGTTTTATAGAAGGTATTTCAGTTTTATAGAAGGTATTTCAGTCTCCCTGATAATGACCTTTAATGGTATCATTGAAATTAGCAAGGGTGATTGAAATATTTCATACTGTGTGCAGTTAGTCTATAAACTAGGAGCTTCTTTGAGTTTAACAATGAGATCGTTCTTAATCGCCTGGTTGTTTATAAAAGCTTAAGAGAGAAGCCTCCCACTGTGGCAGAAATCTGCCAGGGACTTGAACGTCTGCTGCTTCTACGTCAGTTTGCATTCGGAAGCTCAGAAATCTCTCGGATTCCTTCCCAGGAAACAGAAAAAGTATTATTTGGATTTATTAATCGAGAGAAGAATTTACACACTGTGAATTTACTGCCGCTAACTGTTTTATGGCTCAGGGGGGAGATTTTACAGCCCTGCAGAGAGAGGGGATTAATCTTGATCTGTGACAAACCAAGGTTTTTAGTGGCGAATTTAGCTATTTATGCTCAGTTGATTAAATATTAATACTCTCTCTCTGTCTCCTTTCATTTCTCTATACCTTTTCCTCTCCTGATGTCTTGATTTATTCCCCCACTTTCTCCTTACCTCCTCTTTTTCACTCAATATTTTTCTTTTCTTTTTTTTTTAACTCTTCCCTGCTGGGTTTGTGTTGCTCCTCAGCGTCCCCAACCTGAATAGTGACCTGTTTGATCTGCAGCCGGCCTTCATCCCCGCTGTGCAGAGCACTCCTTCCATCTCCAACGCCAACAGTGCCTGGGGAGGTAAGCTTTGAACGCACACATGAAGGCACCAGCAAGGGCATAGGACATGGCTGTCTCTAACAGATTCACAAGAATATAAGTCAATTCAATGCTAAAATATTCAGTTATCCTCCTTTTTTTTCTTTAGATCAGTAAAATAGATCTGGGAATATTATTTTATATGCAGTAGTGTTTACATTTTACAAAATACAATCTTTATTTTGAGTATTTTCGTTGAGTGGCTGACGTGACTATGCAGGAAGGTTGTTTTATTAATATTCTGCTTTCTGCTCTTAATTCTGATTTATATCAAAATGGTTTTTCAGCACATTTATGATGCTTTACTTTTTAATAACAAGGTTCTGATGGCCTTTGGAAGACAAACAGCCCTTAGCATCACTAATCCTCCACTGTGTTTCACCAGTGGGTGTGAGAATTCTTGTTCACATTTGAACCTTTATGTACAGAACTATATATTTAGATCAGTCTAGCCTGTGGGTGAATGCAATTCCACGTTGATGCTGGATCTTGCCAGCTCTGTGATTTAAATGTCTTCCTCTTGGGTCTCACTCTCCAAATGTCCAAATGAACCGAACACAGGAGACGTCGCCCTTCATTTTCATTTTACATGTTTGTCAGGGTGGAAAATGTGGCTGTGGTAGAAAGTGAACCCCAGCGTAGGTGTTCATATATTAGCTTTGCCCTGTGTGTTCCTGGGGGGGGGAGAAAGAGAGAAGGAAGCAGGCTGACATTTCAGCTCGCTATCAGCTGTCTTAAATCAAAGTGTAGCACAATGATGCATCTAGAAGCTCTGGTAGTGTGGGGGTATTAAAGGCTTTATGTTACAGGATTATGCTGAAGCTATTTTGAAGGCGCTTGGCTGGATTTCAAAGTAGGAGCTGCTTGTAAGAGACTGGATGTCATCGTCTGTGGTTCCGACTCCATTGCTCCCCATTATTTTCTGTACATCAAGGCAGCAATCTGCACAAAGTGATTAGATGTTTGTTCAGGAGATCAGTTGAGGTGAATGAAAAGGGGTCACAGTGGGTTTTATTTTGTTGAAGGACTGCTTGATAACAAAGCTCTGCCTGTTAAAGTGGGCAGAATCTTGAAGAAATCAGCCGTTAGCTGTTAGGTTAGCAGGGATTTACTCATTTGTTATTTATTTTTAATATTTAGGGATGTAAAATTAAATTCAAGAATCTAAACTCATTTTATATTTTATTTACCTTCTGGTATTCATAAAGTATTTTTGATTTGAATTGAATTTAGACATATGGACTAAACTGTTTGTACCCATTAATTAATGAAAGAAGCAACCCACAATGGTCAAAGGTAATAAGAAATAAAAACTCTATGTAAATGAAATGAAAACAAATAAAATAAATAAAAACACTGGACTTTGGAAGTTTGAAGACATTTCACTTCCTATCCAGGAACTTTTTTCAATTCAAAATTTTTTTTTAACTTTTTTGAAATGACTCTGACCTGAATGACTGAGAATCTTCACCAGCAAAAAGGTCAGAAATAGTTTTTGCAATCATGCTTCAACAGAATAATTTAAATTAATAAACTAATTAGAAAAGTTTGGACGAAAATGATTATAGCCTTAAAAAATATTAAATAATGTGTCCAAAGGGACGCGTTAAGTCAATGTGCATCCACTAATCAGCACCACATCATCTCTACTATCTTTGCATGAGTAAATGAGCCTGTCCATATATTAGGCTACAGGTAGTCACTGGGCTGTTTGGTAACATGGTGTGTACCGCACTCTACCTGGACAGAGGAAAGGAAATTAGATAGGAAATTATAGACTAGCATATTAAATGATAAATGTTCTATAAGCATCTCGGAACAGCTTGATGTTTCTTTGACTTCAGTTACACATTAAGAAATTTTAGCTTAATGAGACTGCAGCTAACCTCCCTGGATGTGGCTGCAGGAGGACAATTGATGACAAATTAAAGAGAACCAGAGAGAACACAGAGAGCAGAAATTATTCTAAAGGGATTATAGCTGAACTACAGTCTCCAGGAACATCTGTGTCAGATCGCACCATCTGTTGTTGTTTGATCCAAAGTGGATTTAATAGTAGATGAACAGAAGCGACACCAAATAAAAAATGAATAAAAAACAATGGAATTTGCTTAACTTCATGTTGACAGATCGCAGAGCTTCTGGGAGAGTATCCTATGGACAGATTAGGAAAAAATATATAACTTTCTCCAACTTTCTGAAGCAGCCCTCTATGAACCCTGACCTAAATCCTCTTGAGCTACCTAAATGAAAAAAGAAGATGGATCAGACTAAATACTGGGTAATCCTTGAGGAAAGCCTGATAGAGGCAGAAAAAAGACTTGAGACTATTGACCAGAGGTAATTCAGATCTGAGGTAGTTTCTTTGCTTAGAGACAATTCAACCAGATCATACAGTCAGACTGGTTCAAAGTTTCCTGTCAAAGGAAAACCAGTTGATTGTATTTACTCTTCGACTCGAAGGCAATCCCTCAGACTAAGCATGTTTGTAGCAAAAGTGGAGAGGAAAAACTCCCTTTTAACAGGAAGAAACCTCCAGCAGAACCAGGCTCAGTGTGAGCGGCCATCTGCCAAGCCGACTGGGGTTCAAGGAGACAGAAGCAGAGATAGAAAAAGAAGCAGAGATACAAAGGGTTCCCTATGTCCTCCAGCAGTCTAAGTCTATAGCAGTGTAACTCTAAGCTTTATCAAAATGGAAAGTTTAAGCCTAGCCTTAAGAGTAGACAGGGTGTCTGCCTCCCAGACTAAAACTGGTAGTTGGTTCCACAGGAGAGGAGCCTGATAACTAAAAGATCTGCCTCCCATTCTATTTTTAGAATATCTAGGAACCACTAGTAAACCTGTAGATTGAGAATGAAGTGCTCTGTTAGGAACATAAGGAACAACCATATCTCTGATATAAGATGGAGCTTGGCCATTTAAGGCTTTATATGTGAGAAGGAGGATTTTAAATTCTATTTTGGAATTTAAAATCCTCCTTCTCACATATCTTTAGAAGGATCAGAACCATCCTGTCTAGAAAAGGAGCAGCTTTAGAAGCATTTTGCTCATGAGGAGTTGAATAAAATACCTGCTGAGAGGAGCAGCAGTCTAATTGACGGTTACAGGAATCGCTTGATGGCACTGATTGCCTTAAAAGGTTCAGCAAAAAAAAAAAAATGAAGTTGAGAATCCCACAAATTTTGTCCAGGACTGTTTCATTAATTTTTTTAATTATTTTATTGAAGCATCATTGAAAAGCAGTGACATTTTCTCATTTTCTTATCTTTTTATTTATTCTTTCTGTCAGATTCAAATGATTTCCGTGACCATTGTGGTTTTTTTTTTCTCTCATTAAATGGTTGGAACCATCAGTTTTGTCTACATGTGTATAATATAAAATTAACCAAACCCTGAACAGGAAAAGCTCCTGAATGTTGTGGCAGTTTGTTAATCACAGAGTTCCCACAGTCTTGAGTTTGATCCTTTCCTCTAGTCATTAAACTAGTGTTGGTGTTTTATCATCCATCCACAGTGACGGCTGCAGTGACGTTTTAGTGCAAAGGTAGATCCGTGGACTTTTTTCCTGCACGGATTTAACTGTTCACTGAAAGCCTTTTTTATCAGCAGCCTGCGCAGAATCCCAATGTTCAAATGAACAACAATAGAAGACAGTCCAGAGGCCTAAATCTAATGGGATTAGTCTACATCAAAGCTGGAACTTTGTTTTTTCCACACACAGTCAGTCTGTACACACATCCTTCAGTGCCCTCTGTAGAAATGTTGATGGAGAAGCTGCTCCATCTGCTCTTACATGTAGCTCTAGCAGCACAGTCAGCCTTACTCAGTCATTTTTAACTGCATTCCTCAGGAGCGGAGAGCCAGCCACTGCAGCAGCCCACCCCAGCCATGACTGTAGATTTCGATGCTGTATTTGGGAATAAGTCCACACCCAGTAACAACGGTCCGCAGCCTGCAGCCGGTAAAAAAGGCCTCTGTCTGCCTGTCCAGACGGGGGAAATACTAAAAAACCTTTCGGCTTTGATGGCGACATGCAGAGCTTTTAACTAACCCTCTGATCAGTGTCGGCGACCTGCGACTGCTCCTCTTTAAGGGTCGCATTTTCTCTGGCTTTCTAACTCCGCTTCATGGTGTGTCTTTTTGTTTTCTCCTCTATTTATTTTTCTAATAATGAAAACAAGTGCAGCTCTACAGCAGATGCATTTAAAATTTAAGCTCTTGGTTCTGAACTTTATCAGCTGAATTACTAATTTTCCAATTCACTTAATTCCAAATGTATGAGATGGTCTGGAGTAAGATGGTCGACTAAAGCAAAATTAATAATTGAGAGCAGATCTGCGGAGTGGAGGAGATGTTTAGGAGCACATTTCCAGCTTTATCTCATGTGTTGGTAACCTGTCTGCTGTGATGACAGCTTTAAACAGATGCTGCATGTTGGACTCTCTGCCTTCTTATTGGCTTCTTTCATTTGAACATCTTTCAATTCAATTCAATTCTTTTATTAAGGGATAGCCCCTTGAGATGATCCATCTCGTTTTCGAGGGGGTCCCAAGAACAACAGAGACAAACAATACACACAGTCACACATCCATACCAAAGCTCTTCATCACTACAAGCTAAACAGTCCAACATCTCTACACAAATATATTTATGCAGGTAAACAAACAAATAGAAAATATATGTATCTATATATATAGAACACTAAGCAGAAATAAAATAAGAATAAAATACAAGTAAAGTACTCAGGAGAAAACCCACAATTGGAAAATCAGTTAAATAAATAAAAAAGATAAGAAGGAAAAATAAGCATGTATATATGCACAACCGCACACATGAATATAGGTACAGCAGCAGGTACATAACTTTTTGTTTTGTTTTGTTTTAAGGACCACGGCCAGGAAAGCAGGTGCACTGGTCTCTTGAATGCAGAAAACTTAATAAGGATGATTTAAAGTGAGGAAAAGATGAAATTGATCTCAGTGATCTGGGTAAGCTATTCCAGTCAGAAGGGGCTTTAAATCTGAAGGCACGTCTTCCTATTTCTTTAGATATTCTTGGAACAGAAAAGAACAAATGATCAAGATGTCTAAGTCCATAAGTAGACCTATATGGATTCAAATGGTTTTGTAAATAGGATGGATAATTAAAGAAAAAACATTTATAAATAAACTGAAACCAGTGTAACTGCCGTCTAGTCTTAGGTGATAAGAGGTTAAGTTGCTGATACATGTGACAATGGTGGGTAAGGTATGGGCATCTCAACACAAATCGACAGAGACTGTTGAAAACAACATTTAGAGATTTAAGGTGTGATTCTGTTGTATTCATATACACAATGTCAGCGTAATCAAGGATTGGAAATAAAAGCTGTGTTACAATTCGTAGTCTGATCTGTTGAGTGAAACAATTTATAGAGCGATATAAGAGTCTAAGATTGAAATTAATTTTCTTGACAACGGAGTCAATATGTGACTTGAAGGAAAGATTGGAGTCAAGCAGTAGGCCCAAATATTTAAATTCTTCCACATTCTCCATAAGAGTATCATCCAGAAACCTTATTGACAGAGTATGATCTTGCTTAAAACGGGTTGTCCTGTTGTCAAAAAGCATACTGTAAGACTTAGTCTTATTAAGTATGAGCCCATTCGCTGTAAACCACTTCTGAATATCATCAAAGTCTGATTGCAATGAAGACTCAATCAAACTAATGTCAGGTTTAGCAGAGTAAATAACTGTATCGTCAGCATACAGCAGGATATTACAGTTTGAGCATACTTTTGGAAGGTCATTTATGAATATAGAGAACAACAGAGGGCCTAAGCATGAACCTTGCGGAACCCCATTTTCCATAACTGTGTACTGAGAAAGACAGCCATTGAAAGCCACCGACTGACGTCTTAAATGAAGATAAGAATTAAACCAAAAAAGTGACTGCTTACACAGACCGATACCATGCAGTTTGTCAAGAAGTAAATAGTGATTGACCAAATCAAAAGCCTTGGTGAGATCTATAAATATTGCTCCAGTAGGCATGTTATTGTCTAAAGAGGATGTAACATCATTGACAAACTTTGTGAGGGCAGTAGTGGTAGAGTAGTTTGGTCTGAAACCTGATTGCATCTCAGAAAGGACAGAGAAGTCATTGACATATTTAAACAATCGCTTAAAAATAATTTTTTCAAATATTTTTGCCACAGTATTAATAATCGAAATTGGTCTATAGTTATTTGGGTCAAGTGGATCACCACTTTTATGTATAGGTGTTACTCTAGCATACTTCCACATGGCTGGAACTTCAGATGTGGATATGGATAAATTAAATAGATAGCATAGTGGAAATGCCAGGATGTGAGATGCAATCTTAATAAACTTAATTTCCAGACCATCAGGACCAGCACTACCAGATTTAGTATCAGAGATAGCCTGTTGCACTTCAGTAGGAGTTATTGTAGTTAGTGTAAAAGAAGTATTGGCTACTGGTGAATTTACAAGATTGGAATGGAATAGATTAGATGGGCATAATTTGCTTACAGAGGAAAAATGTTGGTTAAATGCATCAGCCACAGTAGCAGGGTCACTACTAATTTTATCATTTACACGAAGCGATAGAGGAGAATTCACAGCAGGTTTATTCAATAAGCTGTTAAGTTTTTTCCAAAATTGTTTTGGACTAGTGAAGTCATTAGACAATGCTGTCTTATAGTAATTTGACTTTGCATTCCTTGTTTTCACAGTACAGATATTACGTAATCTCTTATATTCGATCCCATCAACCATAGCTTTTGTTGATTGGTAACGCTTCCAGGCCTTATCCCTTTCCTTAAAAAGATGCAACAGGTCACCATCAATCCATGGTAGATGCCTACCCTTGACTTTCACCGATACCCATGGTGCATGCTTGTCAATCACATTGTGTACCTCAGTATGAAAAAAAGTCCAAGCATCCCCAACATAAGGAATAAGTTCTAACCTAGACCAATTGATATTTAGCAAATCATTAATAAAGGAATCTTCAGAAAAGTTTTTATGTTGTCTTACTTTAATTATTTTAGATGGCAATCGTGGCAATCTTATTTTCCATACACAGAAGATAACCGAGTGGTCACTGAAGCAATCTGATAAAATACCAGAATCAGCTATTCTGTTGGGATGAGTGACCAAGATCCAGTCTAAGAGAGATCTGGAACTCCCAGCCACTCTTGTGGGTTCCTGTATTATCTGAGTGAGATGCAGGCTTTCCAATAAACTCTTCTCCTTAGCTGAAGACCTGTCGAGCCAGTTTCGGTTGAAATCACCCAGAACAATAAGTTCATCAGAACAATTAAGTGAATTAATAGTGGCAAGAATATTATTAATAGATTCGGAAGGAGAGTTAGGAGGCCTGTAGATATTACCAATAATCAGTTGTTTATGATCAAAACGTAGTCTCACAAAGAGGCACTCAAAGTGCAATGGGCTTTCATTTGGACTAACAACCTCTGAGGTCAAAGTAGAAGATATATAGGTAGCAACACCTCCACCACGACTGCCTCTATCTGCTCGATATAGGGTGTAACCCTCTAGGCTTATTTCAGCATCACATATTTTATTTTGTAACCAAGTTTCAGAAACAGTAATGACAGCAGGTTTGTTATAAGAAAGCCAAGCTCTTAGGAGATCAATTTTGTGAGGTAAGCTCCTGATATTTAAGTGAATGATAAATAAACCTTTACCCATATTCAAATAGAACCAAATAAGAGAGAGCAGGACACAGCGTAGGATAGAAGAGCAACACACACATACACACACATCTCACCACACACACACAAACACACATATATAGCCTTGACCGAAAAAGAAAGTAGACTATCTGCCAGCATACACAAAATATTATGATTATTCTTTTACTTCTTAATTTCCCATTAAGTCCACAAAAGGCAGCATCTATCATAACTAAAACAGAGAAAGGCCCGTTGTAGGGCGCACCAAAACAGCACATAAATGTGCAATCCAATAATAGGCCTATATGTCAACAGAGGGCTGCTTATCATACCAAATGCAAAGTATCTCAGTTTTGAGCAAAGGGACAATTAAGGAGTGTCTTTCACGAGTATTCAGTTTTCCATATCATTCATTGCCTTCAAAGGAAAAAAAAAAAAAAAGAAAAAAGAAAAAGAAAAGAAACAGAAGAAGGGGAAAAAAGGTATGAAACAATTGCAGCATCTTCTGAACTCATATACAATAGGCTAAACTCAAAGTTGAGTCAGTCAGCATTTCCAATTTCCTGCAGAAACTGAAGCGCAGCGTTGGGTGTTTTAAACTGCACAGGTTTCCCGTTGATATCGACTACAAGTATAGCAGGGAAAGTCATGTGATAGTCCAGTTTACGTTGCTTAAGCTGTTTTTTAATGTCATCGAATTCACGCCGTTTGTTGATCACAGCCGCACTGAAGTCGGGAAATATATGAATCCGCTCACCATTGTAGACAAGTTGCTGCTTTTCTCTGGCCAGTCGAAGGACTTTCTCTCTGTCCTGAAGACTGAGAAATCTCACCATGATCACTCTTGGCTTGACGTTGTCCTGTGTTTGCTGTGTTGGATGGCGATTTGCCCCCTTCTTTGCTTGCTGCGCCTCGGAGCGCTGCGCCTTCACCTTGGGTTGCTGTTGCGCAGGGGAGCGATGGGCCTTCTCAATGGCCGGGGGTGTAGGGAAGTTTTCACTCCCGAAGAGGTGAACAATCAGGTTGGAGATAAATCCACGAGTATCCTTTCCCTCCGATTTTTCCGGAACGTGGACAAAGCGAAGATTGTAAGCCCGGCTTCGGTTTTCGATATCATCCAGCTTGGCGCGCAGGTATGCGTTTTCCTTTTCTAATACTTCCATTCGTTTCCCATAATCAGAGATGTTGTCCTCGTTGCTGCTAACTCTCTGCTCAAGCTGCGAGACATGCTCTCCTAAATTTGAAAGCGAGAGCTTTATTGTTTCCAAGTTACTCTGGATAGTGTCCATTCTTGCATCAAAATGACGCACCATTTCGGACTTTAATTGCTGGAGCGCGTCCAGGAGAACTTCATTTGCACCTGACTGCATCTTAGGGCTTGCTAAAGCGTCAGAACGTTTCTTGAAACAAAAAGTCGGCTGCAATTTTCATATAACTTTAAGTTCTACAACATGTTTCAGTAATTAGAGATAATTGAAGGCCATATCTTTCGAAAAAAGTTTGTTTGGCAGAGCAGTCTGCAACACAAAACACTCACGCAGCCGCCATCTTTCGAATCCTGAGAATCATCTGAGAATCTTCACACCAGTAAACCTGTTTGGTCCTAAGATCCTGCTCCAATGCTGAAAGGATCCACGGTGTTCAGCTTTTAAAAAAAAAAAAGACTCCTGCTTTATTTTCTTTTACCAAAGCTTCAGATGAGACCTTTGCTTGTACAGAATCAGCCTCCATGTAATGTTTTCCTTGTGCTTTCGCTGTTCATCAACTTTATCTCTCATCCTGTCTCATCACAGCCGCAGTCTTCAACGCATTTTGTTTGGATGCCGTGTGACGGATCGACACAAAGTAGTGCTGTTTAGTGGAAGGAACAGGACGTAATGTTTTTTTAATATTTATGAAGAGTAACCATCCCAGAAGTGTAACGTGTTTGTTTCTTAAACCCTTACCTTTGATGCCCAGCAGTAAAATACAGGAAGACATGATAGATATTAGCGAATTAGTACCGGTTCATGTTTGTGTGACTAAATCCAGCTTCAAAGGTTTGTTTGAGAACATTGTTGAAAAGGCAAATTCCTGAAAACCAAAGCGTGCAGCAGGAGATCAGGCAAAAAGATACAGTGAAGTTTAAGCCGGGCATACACTGTGCGATTTTTTTCAATCGTTGCATGCAGCTGCAGCTCACACTGTACGACGAAACCGCAGATTCACAGCTCACGATGTCTGTGCAACAAGAAGCTCTGATGCAATCTACCTGCTCAGACTGTACGCCTAAAAACCAGGTCGGACTCAGCTCCGCAGTGAGATGGAGCTACTCTGACTCGTCTATCCGGAAGACAAACGAGAAGAAGAGGAATATGAAACTCACTAGAGTGAAACGCACCGACTTGGCCATTTGTCGATTTTTTGCCAAAAGCCCTAAAACGAAAAGGCGACAACGTATTTGGACAAAGACATCGCTGAGCAAACGTGGCTACTACGGTCTGTCAATTTTACAGAAGGAACTACATTTGACTCATATCCCCGCCATGCTTCTGTGTTTTTGTCTGACAGGAAGAAGGAGAATCCTTGTTTGCGCACTGAGCGATTTGCCCATGACGGTCGTTCTCCCTACCTTAAGATTCCTAATCGGAGGCTGGTCGCCCCTATTTACCCCCTGTATACTACAAGAAGCACAATCAGGCTGAAAGTTGGCCCGATTGAAAAATTCTCGCAAATTCTCTGAAAAGTCGCCCCGAAAAGGGCAAAAACTCACACAGTGTAAACCCGGCTTTAAAGCTGAGTTTAGTTTATATTTTTAAAGAAACCAACATCTAAATGTAAAAACGTGTCACAGCTCAATTGGTAAGTTTATAATGAAACTGCATGCCCAAAAAGAAATGCCTTCCAGCTGGTAGGATGATGAGAAGAAACATAGAATCCTGTGGTAACTGGAGGAGCAGCAGACGCCTACAGCTCAGGTGGTAGAATCTGCATAAAAAAAAATTATTTTACTTTGGAAGGGCAATAAGAACAGAAATCCTGTTTTGAAGTTTAACACATGGAGAATATCTCTATAACATGTTTTTCTGGACAATAAATTGTCCCAGAAATGACCTAATCTGTCAACATAATGGCAGAATAATGCACCTCTAATCTCTCAGAGAGCAATAAATGTTTGAAACATTTATTTCTTTAATGGCTGCTTTTCAACAGTGTAAAACTGCAGCATGTCTGTAGAGATCAGGCCAAGTACACAGTCTGTGAGCGCGCACCATTTCACATCCTGATAATTAAACGCTCCATGGAGTGATCACTGTGGGGGAGACTGGCAGCGAATTGTAGCTGTGTTTTATTTTTTATTTTTTCACTAGCTGGAAAAAATCACATCAAACATTACATTTTAACTTCAGATGCGTGTTTGTTGCATTTAACTGTTTACTGACAAGTGCAGCATGCCGCAGGTTAAGTGGTTCATAAGTCTTTAGCTTTGGATCCAAATTTTTCTCACACTGCAGCTGTTGCCTTCGCCTCTGTGGTTCCAAATCTACTCTCCTGTTAGCTTATACTACTCAGTCATGATATTCCCCTGCTACATGATGAGGCGGTGTTTTTTGGAAGAGTCTGACGCAAGAGTTCACTCCTTGACACAATAAGGAAATCAGAAAAGGGGGAAGGCAGTGGGGGTGAGTGGAGACCGATGAAGCCTTTTCTTCAAGTCAAAAGAGAGAGGGAAACACAAGGAAAATACACAAGCATAAATGATTGAGCTCATTTTAATATCATGCAGTAGGGCTGCATCTTGGTCAGATTACATTTAAACAGGCTGAGACTGTTGCTTTCTCCGTCCAGCCCTTTGGGTGCCAATAATGCGCTTAAAGTGGGTTTGCGGTCACACAGACGGGAAAAGGGAGTTAAAGCTAGAGCAGAGATCCATGCATGTGGTTAGCAGTCCTGCAACAGTGGACTCTGCAGAAGCAAAGCTTTTAATTTCACAAAAACAACGAAAACCCCCAGAGTGAAACTTCTAAACGTCGGTTAGTGCAAAGGAAATGAAAATAAAACTGCACTGTAAGTTGAAAGAGGTAACAATTTAGATTTTTAGCTAAATCTATCAGCCACCTGATGCAGCTGGTTTTCATCCTGCAATCAGTTGATTTATTGATGATGATGATGATGGTGGTGGTGGTGGTGGTGGTGGTGGTGGTGATGATGGTGATGATGATGATTATGACAGGCCTAAACAAGCAGCAGCTGAGGTCAGATGAGAATAGACCTGACCTTTTTAAATTATATGAAACACCCAGTGTGCATCAATCTGAATCAACTCTTTCCATATTGATCCAATGAGGTGGCAGGATTATGCTGTGGGGATTCATTACCTTCTGCGGATCAGAAATTATAGGAATTTAAGTCGGGATTTAGACCAGAAGGGAATTGGGAGTAGAGCCAGAGCTACAGAGGAAAGGTTCAGATCAGACGGGGCCAAACGGTTCGGCACGACGAGCCAGAATCTAATCCAGCAGCATTGCAAGTAGCAACACAACAACCCGCCACATATTTTAATAGCAGCAAAGCAGATTTTCTGATAACTAATTACCTAAAAATAAAAACAGCTGAACGCACAAACTCTCCTTCATGGTTTGGAGCTTTTTTTTTTACCAACAAACAAGAAACCTCCTGGTTAAATAATGTTCTCCATAATGGATTGGTTGAGGTAACTGCAGTAAAGATGGCCGATCTGCAGACATCTGTAGGGCGTGTAAATTTGAACATTTTCAAAGTAAAATATCCCATATACTGCAGTTTAGATCAGCCCCTCTGAGGCGCACAGAACAGAGAGAACAGCAGCCCGGGTCTGGGGAGACGCGCACTCGCCCCTCCTGCTTTAGATCAGAGCGTTTTCAATGACCCAGTTAAGCCTCTAGGTTCAGCTGAGACTAGAAAAATACCTAAACTGCCTGTATTCTACTAACATCACCACTACTGAGCAGTTTGGAAAAGAATTAGTCAATATTTGAGTCTGTATCTGTGAAAAGCTAGTTGAGACATACCCCTATAAGTCTTTAGTCTGCTCTGTGTAGGTCCAGTAGAATACATAGGACTTTGTGGTTCTAGTTGGACGAAAATGTGTAAGGAGTGGGGAAACGTAGGGTAGCTGGTATGATACGGTGGAGTTAAAGTATCATAAAGTATACATTTTAGAAAGGAATTCTGCTTTTGTTCAATTTCAAAGCTTTGATTTCTTCTTTGTCCTGTCGCTCTGACCTTGTGTAATCCCCATCATTGTTTTCTGCTCTGCCCAGACCGAGCAGTCTCCCGTCTCTAAACTGGTTCTGGGTTTAGAGGGACTCCATTTCTATTAATAAAGACACCATCTGGGCAAACTGGCAGCTTCTCTAAAAAAAAAAAATCATCCTGCATCCAGCTACTGTACAGCCATGTTAGTCGCACACAGCAAATAAATCTGTAAAGGTGTGGATTCACCCATCCTTTCCTTCTATCCGCTCCTCCTCTGTTGTTTTGTTGTTGTTCACACCATTCCCACCTTCCTCCTGCTGCTGCCTCCTCTTGTTTCATTTCTCGCCGTCTTTGCTTCACCGTCTCCTCATCACACATCACAAGGCAAGAAATCACCCAGGCAACTCCGATCCATCTGCTCCCCCTCCCCCCCTCCGACTCCTCACGTTTGAAATCAAGAAATCCTTTTCTCTCCCCGTTCTCCTTCACACCTTTTGTTTCTACAGTTTAGGGGAAATCCTCTGAATGTTTAGTCTTTCATATTTCCCCGGTTAGCTGCTGTAAATTATGCAGGGATCATTTTAGTTTGGTCATTAAATCTGCAGGTTTCTGTCTAAACTTGCAGATTTCATTTGTTTTTCTGGATAAAAAATGTTCTGCCTTCTTTGTTTCCCCATCTCATCCAAATAATTGTTCCTTCTGAGTTTATAAATGTATCATCGGCGTCTGCTTCAAGCGAACTCTCATTAATGTGGAACTAAAACCCAGCAAAGCTGAAAGAAGTCATCAGAGAAGTCATCTTGCAGCTTGTTGCAAAGACTGCTTTTACACTCGACTCCCCTTTGGTTGCAGTCAGCAGGGTGATCTAGCTGGAGGAGAGCTAATAATGTTTGTCACACAGGATAAGTCTGAATTAAATTTCCGCACTCAAATGAAAACTATGAGGATAAATGCACCACGGCTGTAATAAACTCCCTGTTGCTACTTGTTTTGCATAAAAATTGAATACAGTTACATTATGTTTGGTGCGCCATAAATCTATATCTCAGGGCAAGTCCTTGAAAATGAGCTGAATTATCCCTTGTGGTAGTTTTCTGATAATAAACAGCACAGGTATAATGATATTAGCAAGAGTCTATAATGACAAACTGGTATAAAGAACAGGGAGGTCCTCTGAAGTCTTCCAGGTAAACTCATTCCCTGTGAACCTTTTCACAATTTACCACTGCTTTATTTCCCTGAGATTTTAATGATTAGATCAACGCAATTCAATGCATAACTGAAGTAGATGGAAAAACTCACATGCCTTTGAGGCAGTTTTTGTTTCTGAAAGTAACCTTGATGGTGTGTTGTGCAATTTTTATTTTTTTTCAGCTCCACTTTGAAGCTCCTAAATATTATCCAGTGTGAACATTTACCTTCAGTGGGTTTTGAGGACCTACGTTTTATCCTTTGTAAGTTACGCTACGGGTGCAGTTAATGCCACTTCAACTGGCAGGTCCGGTAAGGAGAGAGTTGATCAGAAAAGCAGCCAAAAGAAAGATACCTTCACTCTAAAAACCACCTGGAAATAAATAAAAAATTTCATAAATTAAGTGTATTATAGTGTAAATAAGAGGATTTGCCAATTAAATGAGTTGTTTTACTCTTAAAATAAGATAATATCCACTTGAAATAAGACGATGTAATAGTTTTTTCTTATTTTAAATGTACATTGTCTATTTCCATTGGTAAAATGTCTCACTTACCTGCTCAATTCAAGAACAAATGCACCTTTTATATGAAAAAAAAAATACTTATTTAGATTCAAACTTTTTGTAGTGTTTATGATGGAAGAAAAGGGTAAAAAGTTGGTTTGAGCACCTGGTTGAGATTCAATAAAGGAAAATATTAAGAATAATGCTGAATCTGTGCTGATGCAAAACCCAGATGAGCTCCATAAAACATGCAGAGATTGTGTAATAAAAGCAAGGATTTTAAATCTCTTTAAACTACTTTTTTTTGTGTCTACAATCAACAATATTCCAGAGTGCAGATAAGCTCTATTTATTGCTTATTTATTTTGCTATAACTGTTCAATCTTAGGTCCAGATTACCCTATATGTGCAGCCTAATAACTGATCAAACACGTGTAATTACTGATAGACCCGCCTGTACATTAATATACTCGTAAATCTGTTAGTATGGCAAGGTCTTGAATGTTTTAGGTAACTTATTTTGAAAATCTGGCTGCAGTGATCATTTCAATTTCCTGTCGGCCCTCCAGCGTCCAGGAGAAAAGGAATCAAGCCAAACTTTGCCGGCCTGCCGTTTGCTTTTCTTTTCCGTGTCACTTTGCTCTCTGTTTTTTGTAGAGTTCACAGCTGAACAGAGCAGGGCTTATAAATCAGGGGAAAGTCTGATATTCTTCATTATACAAATTGTTAACTGTTTTTTAAATATATATAGTATATAGCAATGAATCATAATTTACAGCGAACTGCAAAACATTCCCTCTACTTTGTTTTGCTGGAAGGACAGTGAAGGGAAAAACTAGAGCTAATATTTAAACGTACAAAAAAGCTTTTTAATTCCCAATTTTCACAGTAGTCATATGGAAGCCCTCACCAATCAATCCCTAACAACAAAAAAAGAGCTTTGGCCTCTGATTTGAGTAAAGATTAAAAAAAATGCTTGTTCGCTACAGACCAAAACAGGAAAACATCCAGTCTGAATCCATCCCTCCCCTCTGGGTCAGGTTTCCCCTGAGAAACACACTTTAATCTGCAGGTACAACCTTCCTTCAGTTCGCTGTCCTGTTCCACTCTTACCTTCAGACTACAGCTGTGCAACTGAACATGTTCTCTGCTGCTCTGTTTTGTAGCCCGCTCTAGAGTGACTATCTAGAGAGCGGCGTGCTCACCGCTGCACCTGCACACAGGGTTTGTAGCAGGAGGTGAACAAGAAAATGTGGTTAAACTGTAGAGCAGGGGTAACCAATTAAAATAGGCGGGCTCCGAATAAAGAAAATCATCAACCAGTAAAGGTCCGGAGACATTTTTAATGATCTGTTACCGTATTTTCACGACCATAAGGTGCACCGTACTAAAAGGCGCAGTCTCAGTTATGTGTGCCATTACTGTATTTAACACACACATAAGGCGCACCGGACTATAGGGCACATTTTTTATATACAGGTACATGTCCTCTACTACGTTTAAATACCTCTACTGCGTATTTAAAAATAGAGCGGGAGCAAAACTGATTATGACTGTGCTTTATTCATGTATTTATTACAAAGTATTAATGAAACCTTGGAGCTGGCCGTGAGACAGACACATCGCTGATTTTAATGATCTGTTACTTTAAACATAAATTGAACACTGAAATAAAATGAGGTTTTCATGCATCCATGTTGTACATTGACTTTATAAAAAAAAAAAAACTTTTTCACTTTGAAGTCTAAAGTGTTTTTTGAAGTAGCGAACAACAATCGTTCAGTTTGGTATTTAGACAATTCCCTGATTCACATCTTTTATAAAATACCAGAACTGACCTTTTTTCTTCCTTCCTTATGTCTTCATGAGAGCAGTGGGCTTTATGCTGCCCTGCAAGGCTTTAAACCTGGGTTTGAATGGAGACAAAGCCATTCTATACACATATCAGGTGCTCATTTTGAGCCTGGAACCATATTTATTTTTGATTCTGTTCATGGTGGAGAATCAACAGCAGCAAGTTTAGTCAAACATCCTTTAAATGTGCAGGGTCATCTTTGAGCACCATTTCACTTTTCTCTCACTGGTTCACTGCAGTTCTTCCGGCAGTCCACACTTTCTCTGCTCTCTTTTTCTCATCGTCTTCTCCTTCTTTCCCATCGCCCGGCTTGCCACAGGTTTGCCTGCTGTGTCTAAAAGTAGCAGCAGCAGCAACCCAGACTGACAGCAGCTCATTGGATAATGTGTATCACATGTAGCCTGGTGCCAGACGCTCCAGAGGGCTTTACCGTATTAACAGAGGAAGAGGCGCAAGTTAATTTCTACAATGTCATCGGACAACGTGCGGTTATTTATAAATGTTTTAAATCAGGTCGGGTCAGGATTAGCCAGCAGGTGGGTGGTCCGCTTATCCGTGACCTCTGCTGTAGAGCCTTAAACGCTGATAAATGTTTTGCCGCAAGATATTTGCTACCTCAAAAAAATGCATATATCTTACCCACTCATATGCAATCACATTTTTAGATGAGCGTCTTTGTTTCTGAGGCAGGAATATCCTCTAAAAACTAAACAAAAAATCCAAAATATGTAGGTGGGAGCAAAAAGAATGGAGATGAGAGCGAAGGATGTGGAGTACAATATTAGACACGTCTAATAAAGGTAAATATTAATATTCAGCTGTCAGCTGGCCTGTTTGAATGTGTACCCTTTAAATAAAACCCATAAAACCCTTGGATCAGACTTATTTTAAAGCTTGTATTAAATAAAATATCCCTTTCAATCAATTTGAGAAACTTTGCCCCCTGAAAAAAAATCAGCAGTGGCCTATGGGACTTAGCTGAGCTGTGAGGTAAAAAAATCGAATGTAAGATCTCTGTGAAAAATAAATAAATCCATCAGGGCTGGAGCCTCTGATAAAAACCTTTTATTATTCCTGTTTGAACCTTCACAACAGGTGTCATATATATATATATATCCACCATATCTTAATAAATGTAATAGACACTCTTAAATACTGCGATGCTAGAGATGGTTGGTTCTCCTGTTAGAGGTTTAGATAATGCTGCTTTATTAAATATCAGTTTACATCTGTTGGCAATAATGGGTTTCCCAATGAACTTTATGAAGAGATTTGCTTCCTTCCTTTCTTCCCTTTGATCTTGAACCTATATTGAAAGTCTGTGTGGTGCTGAAGCACCTAAGACGGCACTGATATCATTTATCCCCCCAGTTCAATACGTTTCCCTCTCATCCTCCTCCACCCATCCAGCTTACCTCCTTCTTTTCGCTGCCCTGTAAGTGTGTGAGGTACTGAGTGTTTTTTTTTCCTCAATTCAATAGCTCTGTTTAATTCTCAAAGCTTCAATAACACCACGGTTTAAAAAATAAGACAAAAGAGAGTAGAAACCTCCATACTGTTAGTATTTTATTACGCTGTCAACTATAGAAGAGAAATTAAATTTAGGAGGGAAAATGGTGATTTCATTTCTCATGCCTGGCTTTTTCCCTCCCTTACTTGTGGCATTCTGTGCTTTTTTTTTGTTGCTTCATCTCTTTGAATTTCTTCTTGCTGTCTTTAATTTTTCTTCAGACTCCACACCCCCCCTCCCTCGTTTTCTCATCTGCTAAGCCAGCAGTGAAAGTCTTTTTTCGAACCTCTTGTGTCAGCAGCACTGTCAAACCTACACACTGCTTCCTAACTAAATATTATTCCTCCCTCTTTCTTTTTTTTCCATCAGTTTTCCTGTCTGTGATTCTCCTCCTCCTCCCCTTTAAGTAGACACTGTCCATTTATTAACAATTGTTTTCTTTTTGCTTTCTTCCAGTCCCCTGGTATTATTTAAAAAAAAAACCCTTTGCACCATTGGTTGAATTCTTATTTTGCTAGTCGCACACTCTTCTTTGCATCCTCATAACCAAAAGCTCTCAGCTCTAGGTTTGTTTTAGCAGCAAATTAGTAACAACCCATTAGCTGAAGGACTGCTGACAACAGAGCTACGACTGCTGACTCCTAAGCCTACACTAACTTTAAACAGAGCTGGTGGATTCGGATTCCAGCTTCCGAAAAATGTACAATTCAGTTATAGAGATGATCCCTTCCAGATATCACCACACCCCCCTTTAACCACCGACCTTCAGAATCATAGACAGGTCTCAGATATTACAGGCTAACAATGGAACCAAACGACCCACTCATTGGTTTCCATTTGCATGTTTCTAAGCAATACAAGGCCTTGTCTATATAAAGACTCAAACTCACTGCAGATCCAGACATTTGAATTGAGAAAGCTTCCTGTAGAGGTGGGGAAATGTCTTCAAATCTGGGAAACCAAGTCCAGTGGATTTTATTTTAACTTTTATGGAATGACTATGACCTGGATGACTGAGAATCTTCATCTTCATCAGCAGACTAATTTGTACCTACAGGCAATGAACTTAAAAAGAAATGAATAAAAAAAATCCATACACGCTCAACCAGCCACACCCAGATTCATTCAAAACTCATCATTCTGTACATGACAGCTAGCTTCAGATAAATGAGTCACCTTGATGAACTGTTTTAAGCTACCAAGTCAGGGATTAAAGCCGCTATGTGAGAGGAAGAGTAAAGGAGCGTTAAATTTTAATGGAAACTTGGAAGTCTGAGTGGTGTGAGCATTCTAGTTTCCTGCCTTTTGCTGTTTGTATTCCCCATTGTTTGCATGTGGCCCCTACGGTTAACGTTACCATCACAATGACGGAAACACTGGCTCATGTGGTACTTTATGCTAGTGTTGCACCAATGTTATTTTTTGGCCACGATACCTGACTGTGCAATATTGACCGGTACTATCTGTCTGAAATTGATGTGTGTGTATATATGAAGAACTGCACACTACTTGGATGTAAAATAATTGCCATCATGGCTCTGTCAAGCTGCTGCCTACCTCTGTGAATCCAGTATAACTTTTTATTGCCTACCTGGAATGGGTGATAATAGTTGAATAAACTTTTGGCTCTCAAAATGGTATCGGTGCCCTATTTGCTTGTACTCGCCGATACCGATACCAGCATTTTATGCCCATAAAAAGCATTGATACCTAACTTCTTATAAATAGCTACCAGTACACATAAGACTGCCTAAGTGTCATGTAAATAAGAAACTACAAAAAAGTTAAAGTAGAAGCGTTTTACTCCTTTAAATGCAGGAGGTAGCCATCATGGATGAGGAAGTCTTCTATGGTACTTGGAATTTCAACTTTCCATTTCATTATTCCTACTCCGAAGTTGTACATTTCTTTTAAAATATAACACACCGTAACATTCAGTTTGTTCCTATTTTTGCTGTAAACTGCAATGTTTACCAAAGCTGAAGACTGTTAACCCTAACCCTATTATTTGTACATCATTTGTAAATATAAAGTAGAGTCGTACGATTGAGGTTTATACAGTACTACGGTACAACTTAATGTAAGTTCTTTGCATTGCTTTAATTAACTTCCTAGCTTGAATATATTTGCTGCTTCAGATTTTGGCAAAAATTTGGCGAGCAAAGACAAAAGAGGAATTAAGCAAGGATCACGGAGCAATGCAGACTTTGGTTTTTAAAACATAAGGTTATATATCTACAGTGTCAGGTAAACACTTCTTTAATTTTTCCTCCATGAAATGGGTATATAGCATATGTATATATACACATGTAGAAACAACTTTGAAAGCAAGTCTGTCAGCTGGCTGTGAATCGGTGAACTTTTTCTTCTGACATATTTATGCAATAAGGTTTAATACAACACTACAATTGTCAAATAAGTTTAAACAACACCCTTTCAGTCCTTACCTTTACTTTATGTTAATTCCCTCAGAAACACTCAGCACTCACCAAGTGCTTTGAGGCTATCAACAGCTTTCATACCAACAAAACTTGAATTTTTTTCTTTTTCCGTGTAAATCATTTGTACTGCTATATATCTGAATGGCTTATTTAGAACAAACAACATCATGAATTGTTCTACCGATGGTAGAAGGAATGTTCCTTTGAATTTAGGGGAAGTAAATTATAGTTATCTGTAATGGACATCTTACACGGTAGTTATTGCTGTAATGGGACGCCATAGGACGATATTTAGCACCATTGTCTTGCACAATGAGGCAGGACGTGTGACCTCTTCTAATACAATAAAGCCCAGGATTATTCTTAGTTTAGAAATGGTACTTGTATCCTAAAATATTTCAGACTATTGAATTTCTCGGCTCCTGCTTGCGTTATCAGGCTTACCATCCCGTGGAGCTTACATTAACGCAGCCTAGCTGCTGGAAATGTTGTCCTGATGCTTTAGACAGTGAAATAAACATCTTATTGCCTGACATTTTTCAGAATCCCAAAAGTTTGACAAGCCTTCAGGGCTTTATTACAGTTTCTATGCTGTAACCGAACAGCAGTTTGCCGTTTTGCACAGAAGCCTTTTTCCTTGCACTGAATGGAATTACAAACATCTTTGCTCTTGCATTGCTCTTTCTATTCATGTCTCTGCTTCCACACATTCATCTCTTAACAAGTTTTTTTTTCCTTAGTTTTTCAGATTTTAAGTGCAGCTATTCCTCCCCAACTCATCCACATGAACAAACTGATTTCTCCTCCAGGTTTTGATGCTCTCGGAGACCTGTTAAAGCCCACAGTCACCGCGCACACCGCACCACCTCCCCCTCCTCAAATGGCCATTCATCCTGGAGGAAAGCTGCTAGCCAATGACCTCGACTCTTCTCTGGCCAACCTTGTGGGCAGTGAGTGCTGACACACACAAGCTAGTTAACAAAGGGAGAAACAGAGTTGGAATATCTGTGCAGCAGCTGGAACAGTTATATAACTTTACAGATTCAACACCAGGTCTTGAATATTTATAAAGCACTGCACAGAGTTCCTGTTAAAAACAAGTCCAGAAGATTTTTCTTTTTCATAACTTATCTGCATTCTTCACCACTTTTTTCCACCTGATTATGTTCTCTGTTTCTACTCCTTCCTCAGATCTGCAATTTGGAGGAAGTGCGACCAAGAAGTAAGTCTCTTCACTTGTTGGACTAAGAAATACTAGAAAACCTTTGTTTTTCCTTCAGGTATTATATGTATTACTTTTGTTTTTGCGGTGTTTTGTTTGTACTTCAACAGGCCAGAGATGCAATGGAACCAGCCTGGGGAGAAGAAGCTGACCGGTGGCCAAAACTGGCAAAATAAGACCATGTCGACCACACAGTGGGGCCCCGCTCCCATGGCTCCACAGCCTATGCCTGTGCAACATGTGGTAAGAACTGCTGAGCATCCTCGGTGGGCGGCGTGATAACCACAGTGTAGACGCATTATCTGAAGGATCTATCAAGGTGTCTTCAAGTTCTCCAAGTTCTAGGGAAATAATATTTTAATAACAAATCATTCTGGCTTAAACATCTATATAAATGTACGCTTTATCAGACTATATTTTCTGGTTGTTTGTCCAAATGTTGAAAATTTCTGTTTTAAAAAAAATCCTGTCTTAAATCTGTAGTTTTTTTTCCATTATTTTATGCAGGCCAGTTAGTTATACATCAGCCTGTGCACCTAAATTCAGCCAATTATATATCAACAGTCATCTGTCAATCAAATTTTTCAGTCATAGCATCTTGATTCGTATGTCGCAGCTAATATACGCAAAAATAAGAAATAAGAATAATTTCTTTTCCCATTGGGTTCCGTCCCAGTGTTCACGGGGATGGACGTCTGTGTCTTCAGCAGGCGTAAAGCTAACAGAACTGGCAGCGTTGCGAGGCAAGGGGTCAAACATGTACGGCTGGAAGCCTTCTACACCAAACCAAGCTTCTACCGCCATGGCGTCCTCTTCCACAACAGCTTCGTCCCCGCTTTCCTCCTCTAAATAAAAAAATGCCTGACGGAGGAGACTCATCCACGACCTCCGACACTAAACTCTCCTCCTCTTGCATGTTTCCTCTGTCCATAGCGTTCTTTGACAGTGTCGTTTCTAAGTCACCAATTTAGTGCTACTTGGTCCCAATGGAATTTCCCATTGGGAATCTACTAGCACTAAGTTGCTAACTGGTTAGCAAGATGCTTCGGAGAAAACGGCCAGAACCAAATGTGCTTGCGAACCTTCCGCCACAACAATCCCGCCCCCTTGATAAACGTCCAATCACATTCACTTCATTCACTCGCGTAAAGTCGTGCACCACTCAGGAGAATTCTGAAATGCAACGGTTGGAAAACCGCTTTTGTGCGACTTTAAAGCCTGCGATATTTATTTTGGCTTTATTTTAAGGCGAAATCTCATCAGAAATCCTTTTCTGCCCACTTTCTGTTTGTAACCGGACATTAACAGTTTAGGATTTTTAAAACTAATGTAACTGTGAGCTGATTCCGTCGCAAAGTGGAGGCGTTGCATCAGCTTAAATAAATAAAGTTAAACTTCTACCCATATGTTGGTTTAAGCAGCGTGTTTTATAACTGTATACAGAGCGTCTTCCTCCTTTAAGCTAATTCAGGTGAATTGGAAGAACTTCTTTTTGCTCAGGGATGTTTATTTGAAAGATTTTTACCAAGTTTGTTTTCAAATGTAGATATTATGGATAATCTTAGTTACGTTACCATCAGTAGTGAGCAGAGGTACAGAGGTTCACTTCTGCTCACAGTTCACCGCATAAAGATGTTAAAATAATTCCCACATCACAACCCAGTTGTTAGTTTTCCATCTGGGCTTTGCCGAGTTTATTTACATCTTTCCTTCCTCACCTGTTCTTTGCTCACATCAGCTGTGTTTTCATGGGGAAAATAAAGCGCATCTCCAGAGCTGTTCTCATTTAGAGGCATCTCTGTTTGTTCAGAGAGCAAAAGGAGAGAGATTTGGTATTAGATTTACCCATTTATACAGCTGAAAACATCTTTACTTACGTCACTTGAGAATTAAGTTAGAAACCGTAGCTGCAGCTAAACTAACAACCCTTAAACCTTAGCTTTGTCTGTACCTTCAGCATTTTAGTACAAAAAGCAGGAAAAGGATGTAGATGGTTTTTTGCACAAGGCGTGAAATGATCTTAAATTTAGAGGGCTGAAGCATTGCAGGTCCCCCCAGAAACACTCACCAGTCACTAAGCGCTTCCCTTTGTGGGTAAAGGAGGTTACACCTCTCTGCATAAAGAGGCTAAAAGCTTTAGTTCAGATTTCCGACGCTGATTGAGCATTGTACACTAATTTCACTGCTTAATTATCTGTAGGAGTTAAAAGTTCGATAGAATGGGCTAACCAGACATCAGATGCTCTATTCCACTGCGTCTCCTGCCCACATTTGCCAAGTAAATGTAAATTTGTTGATATTGCTTCCTCGGTTTTGTCTGAAGGTAATAAAATCTGCCTACAAGCAGCTGTTTAGTTCTTTATTGGTTTTTGGCTCTCGTCTTAACAAATCGAATAACATTTTTTTCCTGTTTTACAAAATGATGTGAGAAATACTGTTTCTGGGCCTGCAGCCAGCTGCTGGTTAGCTTAGCGCACAAAGGTTTGACAGGAAAAAAAACCGGCCTCCGTGACTCCATGTGCAGCTTCCTAAAAACTGCCGACTTTTAGTTTCCTTCAGAGGCAAATGATTGGGTTGAAATGTTTCATTTGAACTTTTTAAAAGGGACCACAGCAGATGGAAACTTGCAGACACCTTAGCAGGATGTGAAGTGGATTAGAAACTGTTGCGTTGAGCAAAAGGATTGCTGATTTCCTTTCTTTTTGTTTGTTTTTGTTCTGCTGATGCATGTCAGAGTGCTGGTGTGTTTTATTATCTCTATACAGTATAGAGCTGCGTGTGCATGATGTTTGCTGATCGTAGCAGCTCCTGATTGTCCTCCTGGTCTCTGCTCTGCAGTTTCTGGCTGACGAGGACAAACCTGTCACTAACCCCTGTCTTCTTCTCTTTCTTCCACTTTCCTCTCCTGTTGATCCTCCGTTTCTTTTTCCTGACTCCCTTCTTCCTCCCTGACCTCGCTGTCATCCCATCTAATCTCTCCTTCCTGATGTTTTTGCACCGTCATCCACTCGTCCTTCCTTCCCGTGTTCCCCCTCGTTCTGCTTTCACGGCTTTCCATCGTCCTGTTTTCGCCACATCTGTCCATCGCCATTGCAACCCGTTCTTTTCTTCGTCTTCTGTGCAAACTCATCTTTATTTTTCCCCCTGGTTTCTGTTTGCCGTCCTCGCCACCTTTTTCGGTTAATGTTTCTCTCTTTGTTTCACTTTTCCACCTCCTTCTCCCGCTCAATCATCTCATCTTTCTATTTTTACTTCTCTTACACTTCTCCTGGTTTTGACCTCTTCCCCTCCTCCTCTCTGTCCCTCTCCGTCCCTTGTCCCTCTTCCCCGTTGCGTCCCGATGCAGAATGGAATGTTCTATACTAGTTATGTAAGTACTTATCTCTGTTTATTATGACAAGTCCCAACGAGCCTCTCAGAAATGTCTGCTTATCTTCCACTTCATCTTTCCCCCTCCTCGCCTCCTGTTGCTCTTCTGTCCCTGGAGACACTTGTTGAAGAGTTTGACTCTGCTTTTTCTACAAATAACTCTCTCATATCTGAGCCGTAGAAGCTGACAGCGTGCGCTATAATTGTGAAAGCTCTAACTATTCTACAGCTCTTGTTTTAGTCTGTGTCTATTTAATCAGACGTTGTTAACATTTTGCTTTGGCTTTCATTTAATTCCAAATTTCTAAGAACAGCTTTAAAGCATTTTAGAAAGTCTAGAGAAATGCAGAAATATCTCATGTCAAAACCACAAACTTCAATGTATTTAAGTGGGATTATTTTTTTTAAATATAAAGTTTAAGGGTATATTGTTAGCCTCGAGTCGCTATAGCTCTGGTTGTATGATGATGGTTGATGATCCTGCTGGAAGGACAACTTCTGCCGCACTCTGAGGTCTGTAGAGAAAGATCCATCTCAGGAAAAACCAGACTTTCCTGGTAGGACAACCAGGACTGCTGTGTTTTATTGAGGCATAGCATAACTAGCTATCAGCCCTTATTGCTTCTAGTCCGTTTGGAAATGTATCCTATGTAATTCTCTCAGCTCATTGCTTTGGCTGTTTGATTTCAGGGTTTCTACGCGGTGGTAAAAGGTGGTAAATTTAATGAACCCAAATTAAGGCAATTTAAACGTAGTAAAAGGTATCAAACAGAATTTTACTTGATATTCATTATTTTTGTCACCCTTTTAATATATTCTGATTTTTTTTTTAAGTGTATTTATTTATCTATAAAACCTGTATGAAAATGTGTCGAAATGAGGATCGTTTTGTCTCTCATTATAGGAAAATGTAAATTTTCACAACTTTGGGTTACTGCAACACTGATAGGTTAAGGTGCAATAATTAGAGGAAAACATTGCCTTACAACCATTTATGTTTATTAACTCTGACTATTAAGTTAAATAGAAAAATCCATTTAAGTACATGTGATACATTTGTTAGAGCAACATTGCTATCATAGTTTTTAATGTCGGCTACAGTTTTATTCTGTAAATTGAACTTAAGATTAATAATATTTCTATAATCAAATGTAGTTTTTTTATTTATATATTAATTAGTCTTAATAATACCTGTTAGTATAACATCAACAATCAGGCTTCTATATAGATATTACAATTTTTAAGTGTAAATATTCCATCTACTGTGTTACTACATTAAAAACTCCTCTTTAATATAACAGCAATCTCACTATCATCTCATCAGCCAATGGGAGCTTATGTTAAAGTTCTACCTCAGAGTTAGTAAGTTGTTCCTTTTTAAATGATGTGTAATTAATGCAGAAATAATTCAGACTAACGCATAGAGCTAAATGTTGTTAAAAATGCATGAAAAGATTACATTACCTCAGCACATCTGAATTTGTAGAGTTTCTACAAAATAATGAGTTTGAAGCCCTGTTTAATTCTTTACTTTGAACATTTCTAGCATTTGATGACCCAGCATTGAAAGACCGACTGAAGAAGATCATGGAGAATGTTTAGCTATAAGTGTTACCATGAGCAGCGTTAACAAATGACGGCGAGAAAATGACCAAAGGTTCTCTAACCGTGAGGTGGCCTTAGTCAGGACCAATGCTTATTTTGTATTGGTAGTAATAGGGTTGGGAATTTATTAGATTTTCACAATTCCGATTCTCTTATCGATTCTGTGAAACAATGAACTTGGTAGGTGCACGGTGACATTCGTCTACCTTAGCCTGGGACATTCTATTTCTGCCTGCCTCTGCAAAAACAGAAGGCAGTGACCAGGAGCTGCCAGCCTCTGAACCAGCCAGGCTACCCGTCTCCTCACAGTCATCTAGATCTAATGGAGAAGGCATCCGTTTAATGAAAAAGCATAGCTGTACAATTTCGAGAAATAAACTAATCTCTCCCTGATTTAAATAGACGATCGTCACCTTTCTCTCGCTCCCTGAACTGCAGAGCAACTTCGTAGCATGTTTCGTTACATCCATTGCAATAGCTAGAATCGTGAGACTTCCAACTACCAGTAGTTTTAATTAAACATGCTAGCAATGAAGGGTTGGATTAACGAGAAAGACACACTCCCTTAATAACCCCAAAGAGAGGCAGGAAACTGGTTTATTTCCAGAAATGGCATATGATTTACTAGGAGCCACATTAAGCACAGCCAGTGAAATAAAACTAGCTACTTACCACCAGAGTTGCCTTCCATGCTGGTCGTAACTTTAGAATCTGTCCAGAATTATCAAAAACACTGCATTCGTTGAAATGTATGCCATGTTGCGTGCGCAGGTGTTTCTGCATGCCGGATGGATTTCTTCCCGTGGATGTAATCGCCACTTTACAATGATTGCAAAGTGCCTTGTTGCCATCTTTCTCTTCCTTAAAATGGAGCCAAACTTTAGATCGCTTTGACCACTTTTCTTTTGCTTATCTAGACTTCCGCCTGGTCACGTCTTACTTGCTTACTGAATGCCATGTGCATAACTTGCGTTAAAAACGTGACGTAAGTCGTGCTGCCCAGAGTGCTAGGCTCTGGTGCTGCCTGGAATCGTTAAGCAAGCTGCCAAACGGTGCCATGGAATTGGAACCCACAGAACTGGTTCTGTACAGGAACCGGTTTTCGATTCCCATCCATAGGTAGTAATAATATTATACGGGTAGTAAAATGTAGTAAACTTAACACTTGCATTAGCATCATAGGTCAGTTTGAAAAAAACTTGAAAAAAGTCAAATAAACTCTGTATTCCCACAGCATGATGCTGCCACCACCATGCTTCACAGTAGGGATGGCATTTTTAGGGTCCTGTTTAGGGTTACTTGTATTATGTTTTATGCAATGATCTCCCTGCACCGTCTGCTGGGATCTTCTGTCTTCATGGTGGTTCCTGTTCACTAATGTTGTGGAACAATCCTTCAAAGTCTTCACAGAAAATTGGGCAACTTTTGAAGGCCGTCGATTGAATGGGATTTTATCAAAAGGGGGATTAAAATAGAGGGGGCTGAAATTGTTTTTTTTTTTTTTTTTTTTTTTTTTTTTTTTTTTTGCAATAATGTCTGGAAGAATGTAAGAGAGTGAGACGAGATTCGCAGTATTTCCATTGTGCCTGCTTTTAACTAAACAGGCCAAATAAAGACGGATTGAAGAGAAAAAAAAAGACCTGAACTGGGAGCAATCTGACATGCAGTGCTACCGCTAACAGATGTGGTTAAAAAACGGCAAATGACTTCCATAAAAACTTGTTATAGGTTGTGAAAGCATTTTAGAAGACATCCCAGGTAGCAGAGGAGCAATTAAACCGGCTGATTAGACACTTACATCAGACATTCAGGACAGAAAGTTGCAGCAGTCTCAGCTGGCAACACATCTCGCATTTTAAGTTGCAGGCGTCTCACTCATTTAACCAGCGCTTAGCTGTGCAGGAGGCTAAGTGGGCAGGAAATCTGACTGCAGAGAAGAAAAGGAAGCTCACCTCCAACTGCCCAAAATACAGCAGAAAGGATGCAGTGGAAAAAAATGAGGCAGGTGAAAGACAAATGATTCGGCAGGCAGGGGGAATGAATGAGCGTTAGAAGGCCGACGCCAACAGATAAAGTTGAAGGGAGGCGCAGCGAAGGCCAACAGCTGTGTGCGAAGACAGATGGACGCCAAGAAGGAGGGAGAACCTGGAGCTCTGCATAAAAGGCTTCTCATTTTTTCTCTCTCTCCGTCATGCTGCCATGTTTAGAAAAGAAAAGCAGCGATTGATGACAAGGAGCTGTGAAACTGAAAGACAGACGGTCTGTGAATTAATGAGATTAAACTGCAGGTGACTGTAAAGTCGACTATAAATACCGTAAACTCTTAACCATTGGTGTTACTGAGGAGGCGATAAATATCTTTGATCAAAGAGCCTGAATTGGGTCTTTTTTATCTTCTTACAGCTGAGACGGATTGATCAGTGTTTTTGATCAACAATTGGCTCTCCAGGGTCAAAGCTACAAGCGTATACAGATCAATTAGATCGATTGCTTCCTGAGATCTGTTCACAGCTTCACCTTTCCTGGCCTAAAAACTCTATTTTTTTCTCTAGATCTCTAAGAAGAGAATCACTCCGTCTGCTTATCCCTCCTTTTAAAAATTCCTTTAAAGCTCTGATAGATTGGTTTAAAACCCTACCATAGTAGCAGTGATGCATTTCATCAGTTCTGGTTACCCACCATTTTTACCTACCCTTACCACCTCTTTTACCTACTATTAAAACAGGTATCCTTCATTTAAAAAAACAATCTTAAAATGAGTAAACTTTTCAAGGAAAGTCTGTATTTGTTCTTAATTTCAGGGGGCGGGGAGGGGTTCGTTATCTTATGCAGGCCAGTTAGTTATACGTCAGCCTGTGCACCTAAATTTGGCCAATCATATATCAACGGACATCTGTCGATCTAATTTTTTGGTTATAGCATCTTGATTCATATGTCGCAAATTAATATACGCAACGGTTGAAAGAAGAAATAAGAATATTTTACTTTATGTCCCAGTTTTAACAGGGATGGACGCCTGTGTCTTCAGCAGGCGTAGAGCTAACAGAACTGGCAGCGTTGCGAGGCGAGGGCTAAAACATGTACGGCTGTAAGCCTTCTACACCAAACCAAGCTTCTGCCGCCCTGGCGTCCTCTTCCACAACATCTCCGTCCCACTTTCCTCCTCTAAATAAAAAATGTAGGATGGAGGAGACTCATCCACGACCTCCGACACTAAACTCTCCTCCTCTTGCATGTTTCCTCTGTCCATAGCCTTCCTTGACAGCGTCGTTTCTAAGTCACCAATTTAGTGCTAATTGGTCCCAATGGAATTTCCCATTGGGAACCTACTAGCACTAAGTTAGCAAGATACTGGTTAGCAAGATGCTTCCGACAAACCGACCACAACCAAACGTGTTTGTGAACCTTCCGCCACAACAATCCCGCCCCCTTGATAATCCACCAATCACATTCACTTTATTCACTCGTGTAAAGTCTTGCACCACTCAGGAGAATTCTGAAGTGCAACGGTTTGAACAGCCGCTTCCCTACGACTTTAAAGAGATATTCAGATAATATGCGCTTGAAATAAAAGACTGGAGTTTTTCTTTCTTATTTTAAATGTAAACTATCTAATTCCATTGGTGATATGTGTCACTTCTCTGCTCAGTTCAAGAAAAAAAAAACACTTATAAAAAAAAAGAAATGTAAATTAGTAAATTTTTCTTAAGATATCTGCATTTTATTTCTTGTATTGAGTAGGTAAGTGAGACACATATCAATGGGATAAGTTAGTTTACATTTAAAATAAGAAAAAAAAACAGTTGCATTATCGAATTAAAGTGCATAATATCTGATTATCGAATTTTAAGCCTAAACTTAGTCATTCTATTGGCAGATCATCTTATTTTCCCACTAAAATTAAGGGTGAATGCAGCTATTTTAAGAATCTCTTAATCATTTTTAAATAGTTTTTGTAGTGTGCACACCGTAATGGAATATTAGCTTAAAGGTATAGTGGAGGATTTTGCAAATTTTTGAGAAGACCCTCAAAAAAAAAAAAATGCACATGCACTGTACCCGCTCCCGAGACGGAACACCTATGAAACGCGTGCCAGAGCATATGCACAAGCCCATTTCTCCTCATGCACACTCTGTTCAAAAGTTGCTGTTTGCATCGCTCATACTAGCTTACTTTCTAAAGGAAGATTTGCAAATTTTCCACCATGTCAGATCACCACAAGTGAAAATTGGGAAGAACACATAGGATAGCTTTAGGATAGGTAAACATACAATTAGGAGAACCACTTATTTAGATGATCCACCCAGAAAAAGAACATCCTCCAGCATACCTTTAACTCTGGACCAACTAGAGAGTCCGTGTTAAAGGTCCATCTCTCTATATCCTCCAGTCATCTTAGAAAGCAAGTCCCAATTACATAAATGTCTGACAGCAGCGCTGATTCTTTGTTTTTTTAAAATGATAATTGGAAAAATAATAAGAGAAATCCGTTCATATGTATCCCATGTTTAGAGTCTGCTTAAAAATCCCTTCTCAGATGACTTCTTGGGGATCCTCTACATTATGACTAAGATTTCCTAACTTTAGTAAATTGCACTTGGTTTAAAACATTGATTAAGGAACTGATGCAAAAACGGCAATTAAAGGATAATGCTTGTGCAGTTTTATTTTTCCCCCCATAAAACCCTAAGCGTACTGTAGCAGTACTGTAATTACTGTAATCCATCATTTTCCGTCGTAAAATAAAGCAAAACAAGACTTTCCACCGTAGCTAATTACATGCTTTAATGGAAATATCGCAGTTTTCATTTCTAGACTCCGGGTATAGCTAGAAAAATCAAAACCAGCTGGAGGTGTCCCGCTGTGTCATCGTGGGATCTTCCCAAGCAAATGACTCTGTCTTTATGGATCTTTGAGGAAAGATTCTTTATTTCTATAATATTAATAAGAGATTTTTCAGCAGTGATTTGGGATCTTTGCTTTAATGCACCTTCACCTGTTCTAACACAGCTGCAGAAAGCAGCTACCTTCAGTCAGAAATCAGCAGCTTGGATGCAGAAAGGTGTTCCTTCCAGTCAATAGGTGTCTATATGTGGAATAGGGAGCCGGTCAGGTGCAGAGGGTTTGATTTGCCCTCTGCATGGAGGAAAGCCCGGCTCTCTGCCTCTTCTTTTGAAGTGCTGGGAATGATTGCTCACAGCGGGGAACCACTAAGCACTTTAGCTTCTTGCTGTGCTGCTAAATGTACACACTCTTGAGCTTTAAATGATTTGTCCTTTTCCCCAAACAGTACACCTGAAATCACTCCAGTGGAAAGTTTTTTTTTTTATTGCATGTGTGTTGCATAAATAATTTTAAATTTAGATGAGGTGAAGCTGGTTGGTTATTTTGTCCTGAGATCATCTGTTTTTCGTTCCAGGCCCCAGCGCCGATGGCTTTCCCCATGACCACACCACAAGTGCCTGTCTATGGAATGGTGAGTATGACCCAATGAAGCGCCTTTCAGATCCCTGAGCTCATATGTAGCTGACCTGCATGATCAGTAGGCTATATTAGGGCAGATTTGGACAAAGCACTGATGCACCGTAATGAGGATGCCTCTTTTAACGTCATGTTTTACTATGAACTGTTTTATTGTGGCTTTTTATTCAGCTCTTCTAAGTCAGTAATTTGTAGACCTGGTTTTTCCTGGACTTTGAGCCATTTTAACTTGCTCTGGTCTAAAGCCGGGCTTACACTGAGAGATTTTTTGCCCTTTTCAGGCCGACTTTCCAGTTGTGCAAGAACTTTCCGATCGGGCTGACTTTCACCCTGATAGTGCGTCGTGTAGTGTACGGGGGGGTAACAAGGGGCGATCAGCCTCTCACGACCGCCACCGACCTCCTCCCGATCAGGAATCGTGAGGTCGGGAGAAAATCAAACGTTTGATTTTTAGTCAGCCATCGTGAGCAAACAAGAATTCTTCTTCTTCCTCTTAGATGTAAACACAAAAGCATGGCAGGGGGGGCGAGTGAAATGAAGTTCTTTCTGTAAAATTGACAGACCGTAGTAGCCACATATGCTCAGCCATGTCTTTGTCCAAATATGTCGTTGCCTTTTCCTTTAAAGGCTTTCAGCACAAAATTGCACAAATTGCCAAGGCAGCTCGTTTCACTCTAGTGAGCTTCATATTCCTCTTCTACTCATTTGGCTTCTGGATAGACGAGTCTGAGTAGCTCCACCTCACTGCGGAGCTGAGTCCCACGTGGTTTTTGGACGTACAATGTGAGCAGGTAGATCGCATCAGAGCGTCGTGCCGCACAGTGTGAGAACATACATGATGAGCTGTGAACACACACTGTACGACGAAACCCTGCGGTTTGTCTTTAAACTTGGAAACCAGAGTCCACCAGTCCAGTGGATTGTTTTTTAAACTTTTTTGTCATAACCGTGACCTGGATGACTGAGAATCTTCACCAGCAAAAACATCAAATGTTTCATTAGGATGAAGCTTGGGTTTTCTTCCATAGGATATTATATGAAATAAAAAGACAAAAGACATAATTTCCAAGCTAATGGCTAGAAAAGTAGATCTAAAAACATATTTATGGTTCTTTTTAGTTTTTTGTTGCACAAATAAATTCAAATATTCTTAAAATAAAACAAAAAACTCCAACGTATTTGTTATTGTACTGCATTAGCTGCTTCCTTATATCATTGTTTTCTATTAAGAGCCATTGTAGAGGAAACGAGCAGCTCAGACCCTGATCTAAGTCCTTCCCCTGCAGCTCTGTGTTTGGTTTCCTCTTGCTGGAAGGGAAACCTCCACGCCAGCCTCTAACCTCTGTCCACAGCTTGATGCTTCCACCACCATGTTTCAGTTTTCCTTGTTTCCGTAACCCTCTACTTTCTCTTGGTTTGTGTTTGCCGTGGCTCTTCAGGTCCCGCCCCAGATGGCTCAGATGGGAGGGGTACCTGTGATGGCTCCACAGCCAATGATGTACAACCAGCCTGTTCTCAGACCCACCAACCCTTTCGCACCCATGCCAGGAGCCCAGGTAGCTGACCTCGCAGTCGCACAGTAGTTCACACCAGAGCATGTGAGCGGAATATGGTGGAGCTCAGAGCGGTTTGCAATTTAGAGGCCGGAGTGAGGATTGGCATAATTACATGAAAGAAAAAATGCCTTTCCTGAAAATTTGAGCGAGCGTGGAGCGATTTCGCCAGAGCAGCAGGTAAATTAAGGTAAGCGCTGAGTGGATTGTGAGCGGAGCTTCCTGGTGTAACTTTGAGCGGCGGAGCGAATGAGCAAAAATCCTCCTGAGTGGGAATTGCGCGGCGCCCCGCTACGTTCACATGCTCTGGTTCACACACACACACATATGCTCCCTATTAGCCTATTTCTCTCAACAATAACTTGATACCTTAAGTGATAAAGGGAAAAACGTCCTCTCTTTTGCACACGCAGTTAAAATGCTCAGAATGTCTTTATAATTTCAGGTTTCTTCCCCCTCTCTTATCTAGATGCAGTTTATGTAATCCATTCAGGAGGAAGCTGAGTGCCAAAAGTGACAAACAGAGGAAAAAAGTCACGGGAGGACGGCCGAGCGGAGGGAGGGAGGGAGGGAGGGATGAAAGGATGGAGACACGATCCAGATAACCGACAGACACCAAAACGGAGGACAAGATGTAGACGGGGGGAGGGTGGGGGGGCTGTGTCTGTGTGAAACAACTGCTTGCATGCGTGAGAGTGGAGCTTCTCTGCGTTTATGGTGTCACGTCTGACGCGAAGAGTGCAGATGGATGAGCAGAGAAGAGGGGATGGAGGTGATCCTACCGCACCCAGCCTGCTCAGTTCAGCTCACTATCGATGCTTTGAGAGCTGCAGATTTAGCTTTATTTCATTCTGGTGCTACTTTGTCCTCTTCAAGTTCCTGTCTGCCTGCAACAGCAACTTGGGAGCACTTATAAGAGAAAGTGTGTGTGCGTGTGTGTGTGTGTGTGTGTGCAGCAGTTGTTTCAGGTCTCCCAGCTCCTCTCAGCCCACCCCCCCTCACTCTCCATTTGTTTTTACTGAGAGATGCAGAGGCACATTTTCTCAAGTTTGTTTCCTGTAATTTTCAATCTGTATTTTTTTTTTCCTCTTGTTTATCTTCGACAGCCTCTCTTTAATGCTACCAGGGCTTGTACAGCAGTTTGTTGAAGCGCTAAACGGTAACCGAGCATTTATCATCATGGCTTTTGTTAGCTCTGCACACGGAGACGGGGTGTGGTGACGCATGGGAACAAAAAAGATAAAAGGAACTCAAGGGCTCGTCCCACTGGGGGTAAAGGCATGGAAATGTATCAGGTTTTGCTGAAATGGTTGACTGTATCCGCATCATGAAAACTGCCGGTCAATGTGCTTTCAAAGGGTTTAAGGGATTGAGGGATCTTTGCATAAAATGTCACACGAGAAAAGTGTCTTGAAATTGATCAAAATTTACCCACAATTGTTAATGAAGCTGTGTACATAAGCAAAACCTGTGTTTTTTCTTTTTTCCTTATATGGGCTGTTAACCCATCTTTGCAAAGTCAGCATTTTAATATTGTGTCTCTTTAAGAGGCTGTCAGCGATCATCAGGATTGGTCACCTGTCCTAAAATGAACCCTTTTCTTAAAGCGATACACACAGTCATCTATTTAAACAGTGAAGGGATGGTTCTGGATGTTTGGATCTGAGGTTCTGTTAAAAACACGTTTTCCTTTAGTAAAAGTCTAGATTAGTGGGTTTTGGAAGCTTATTAAGCGTCCAAAACAAAACGTTATATTTAAAAGAATCTCCAAACCTAGTTTTTTTTTTTTTTCTTTGAATTTTTGCACATCAGAAATAAAGTTTGGAGGAAGTGTATCATTAACAACCTTCCTGTGTGAAACTTTGCAGTGATCAAAGTGCTAGTTTATTGATTTCTCCTAACCTCCCCCATATTTTTTGGTTTACTTTAATATCAGTTCCTGTGATGGGAAAAGCTCTAAAGGTTTATCCTCATTACAAGCTATAAAATCCCTGCCTACATAGTTGGACAATTGATAATAGACTCTAAAAAGTCAAATAAACTGATGATGATGCTGCCACCACCATGCTTCACAGTAGGGATGGTGTGTTCAGGGTCCTGTTTATGTAGTTTAGTTTTTGTTTTTATCTTTTTAACATCCTTTTAAAATTAAACAAGCACCCCTTGGTTTTGGCCCCTCTTGAATTTCCACTAACTTCAGCCTCTAAAATCATCTAATCTGGATCTGTACTAATGGAAAATGCTAAACGTTCTCTACTGCAGGTAAGATATGAAGCTGTTTGTAACTTTTTAACAGAACCACGCTTTAAAAGGCCTGAACCTTCCCTTAGAAACAGCTGCTTTTTCTGTAAGTTCAGTATTCCGCATATTTTGCCCGACTAAATTGTTGCTGATTTAACTGTTGCCATGCAAGGCTTTAGAGGCAGGCCATGAATGGGGGTGAAAGGGTATTCTTCTGTCTAGAAGGACCAAAAAAAAAACCCAACGCCCCGTCAGAGATCCACGCGAGGTGATTGATGATGGCGGTTACAGAGTCGAGTTGATTGAGTCACTGTAAATTGCACTGAATCAAAGCGAATGGCAGGAGATGCGCCGCTCCGCTGTAACGGACCCGTTACCGTCTGACCCCATGATGCTCATGATTTGTTTTCCTGCATTTCTGCTTCCATTGAGGGCTACATCTGAGGGTCACGTTTTAAATCAAGTTTGATACAAAAAAGTTTTTATCTTTTCAAAAATCAAGAATTGCAAAAATGCACATGCAAAAAAAGTTGCACTGAAGTGGCGAAGTCACCGTAGTCGAGCATCGAGGTCTTATTAAAGATAGATATTCGGAGTACCTGGGGTTCAAAGAACTCTCGACTACAGGCCATTTTGATGAGTACTTTTAATTTTTTTTTCTCCTGCCACTCTAAAGTTGAACTTGAAGCTTTGTGTCCCCCCCCCTCAGCATAGAACGCCTCCAAACTCATCGCCCACTCTGCTGTGAATCTTCTAGTGTCGCCTCAGTTCTTCTAGTAGCTGATCCAGCCTATTTTGGCCTCTTTAGTCTGTAGTTAGTCTGTGTAGATATGTAAAGTGCTTACAGTGTCCGTGTAGATCGTCCCTCCTGTGGGTTAGAAGCAGCTTCTCGTCGGTCTTGTGTTAGCTTAGCCTATCTTCTAATGATCCCGCTGTAGGTTCCCTCACCACTTCCTGTCCTCTCCTCTCCGCTGATGTCTAAAAATGGTAGCTCTATTACCCCTGTCAGTGTTTCCGTACTTTAGCTGTAAATAAAACCTTTCTCTCAGGCTCTTGTTAGTTTCTCTTAATCTCTTCTTTTCTTGCTTCTCTCATCGGTCTCATCTTCCATCCATCCATGCCTCCTTTCGTCCCTGATTGGACCAGCAAAGCACACGTACGGATTTCAGGTTTTTGTGACAAATCAATAAGGTGGATGATTGTCTGGAAGTTAGCCTTGGCTAAAGGTCAGCTAAGGCACTTTCCCTCTGTTTTTTGGGTAAAAGTGAAGATGAAGACCTATAGAATCCTGAATATTACAGCCTGGGGGAGATACAGATCTACAATGTTGCCTTAATGGAAATTTAAAGTAATAAAAGGCTTTATAAAAATCTTGAAACCACGGTTATTGCCTCTTGTTGACGTTTTTAAAACTCGATTATAAAAAATAATCATAAAGTAGCATGTTTTGAGCATTGAATAAAATGTGGTTATTGTTGAACATGTAACACTTGACATGCACCCACACAAAATCCCAATCAGGTACTTTAAAGAATTTGACCATGAAAACGCTTAAAGTGCAGTACAGTAGTATTTCATCGAAAGGTCGTCCCGTAGTTAACACTTTTATAAAGAATGTCCTGCTCCTGATGATGTGTTTCCACCAAGGATAGTTTGCTGAAGCCTTTTGTTAACTTAAGCTTCTTTTATCCTTTTTTGATATGACTTGTTGATAATCAAGTAAAATATTTAATCAACGATTTACCTTCATGAACTCCAGTGTATTGAATGTCTACAAAGTTTTGGGCTAAACCATCATAGTGAGCTCATCACTACGTGACCAAGACAAAGTGAACATTTAGAAAGTGTTAAACAAAACCCAATAAGTATTTCCGTCCATTAATAACAACTGTCTTACTGGTTATCGCTCTTAGAGCCGTCGACATGAAATCATACGCAGTAAAGAAAGACCCGGTTTCCGAACTTTATTTTGGTCACGGACATGGAAAAAGGCCTTTATCAAGATCTGCATCCGATATCTGTCTCACATTAGCCCCGTATTCCCTAACCACCAAATAGCGCAAGTTGTGATCAAGAAAAAATTTATCTCAATGGAAATTCGCAAAATGGGGCAAGATCGTAGAGTTGAGAAAAAAATTCAAATCTTCTGATTCAACGTGTTAGCGCTTCGATGAATTGTTTTTTTTCGGCCGTATCAAAACCATAGAGTTCGTAAAACAATTATCGTAACATATGAAAACACTTTTTTCGCATCACAAGTCAGTTGATCTGCGACTGTCCCTACTGCCTTGTGAAGAAACAAAGAAGGAAAGTCATTTGAAGATGTTGTCGCCCCCTGGAGATGTTGCTGAATTATGAAAAAAATGTTTACATCCACGGCTGCCATGTTGCTTTCAAGCGTTACCATGTGAACAAACGTATTCACTTGTTGAAATACTGCATTAGCATTGTTTTAGATCGGCAGCATATCAGCATAGTTCTGCGCACATTCGTAACACAGCTACTGTGACAACGCGAGTTAGCCTTCCTATGGGTCCAGTATTCAGGGCCCTACACCTAAATATAGATGGGAATTCCTCGGTGAGGGGATGTTCTCGGCTGTCTACCAGCTTCTGATCAGGGCTCCTTCAAAGATGTCATTCAGCATTTTAGATTTAGATTGTAGCTGGTAAATCTAGTCACGACTGCAGTGTCGGTTTTTGGGTGAATGGATCTCCTCTCTGGGCAAACAGCAGAAATTCTTGACGAATTCCCAATCATAACGGTATCATCTCTGCATGCTCTGTTCTCTGGTTAAAACAAAATCTGTAGCCGCTTTCTCCAGAACTGGTTTATTTTCTAGTATCCAGCAGTTTCTCAACAAATGAACCATTAGCCTTTTATGTTTAAAGTCCGGTAACTGAGCTTTTTGGCTTGTTGAGTCTTCGTCCAATCATTGTGCCAGTAGTTGTTAGTGTTATTGTATAGGTCGGATTCATTCATGGACGTTCTCGGACACTTTCGTCCTTTCCCTAACGTCTGCCTGGTCCAAATAGGGCCCGTCCCTCTTGAAGTCGCTGCTGTTTGTATGCGTTGCTGTAGCATGAATCCAGTACAGTGGAGGATGAGCTTAGATGTCAAATCCAAACATCTGATTGCTCCGATTGTAGCGGACATTGAAAGAGCGTCCCTCTCTCTGGCGAACACCCGCTCGGTGAGTTCGTGGCGTTGTCTTTCTCTATGTTTGTGTCCTCAGAGCATCACAGTGGTGGTGACCTCCCTTTTGTTGTCCAACGATTGAGCGACTGATCAGACTCCAATAGTTGTCCGTTGCCCAGGAGCCGTTCAGGCAGAACCGTAAAGGTTTGGGACTGTTGATGAATGAGCCAGTACATCTCAAAGCATTGCCAAACTTCTGTATTCTCCCAAAGAGCTCGCATTGTGTTTTATGTGCAGCACACGTCCTCTGTGGACGACCCGTCCTCTCTTGGGCGGCGTTTGTGTTAGAGCCAGACCCCCCCCTCCACCCTTGGAAGTGAAATGAACAAAGAGAGACTTTGATAGATGTCCTCGTCTTGTCAGTGAGTTGGTGTGTTCAATCAAAGATCTCTTTGTGCACGCTTTATTTTTATGTTGTTTCTTTTTTAATCACATCTGTGTTTTTTGCTAAACAAAAAAAAAACCCTCGGATTGCTGCCTCAATATTCTGTATATAAAGAAACATGCAACATGCAGCTTAAAGACATACCCTCATAATCTGCATTATTTTCATTTACCCATTTTTATTTCATCTGTACATGAAGATATTAGTGTAATAAGCAGCATAAAGGTCTGATTCCTACCATGGTGGGGGCGGCCTGAACCCGACGGACGGAGCAGACCGTCTCCGTCAGGATCAGCCGCGACTTCTCAGCGATGCCAAATGTTAATCCGTCTCTTTCTCTTCTGGGCCCCCCCCCCCCCCATCTCTTTGTACATTGTTTTCTATTTATTTAAAGCAGAAATATATGGAGTGTATCAGGCACCGAAAGGCAAACAAATGTTAGTTGATTTAAGAAAAAGAGAAAAATGATGGGCTTTATTTTACAGCAGTGTATTTGTTTATTTTAGGGATTTGATTCCTCTTATTTTTTTTGTTTGTTTTGGAAGAAATAAAAAGTCATTTTCCATTCCTAAATATTTGTGTGGAGCTTTTTTTTTATGCGACAATTGATGTGGAAACTATAGAGTTTAATAAATTAGACCAAAATGGTTCTAAAATCTTTTTCCATTCAGCTTTACGATGGAAGGATCCTTTATATTACACAGGTATTCAGACCCCCAAAATGTTTGAACACATTTCAACCACAACTTTTATTTAGGATGAATTTATATATATATATAAAAAGACAATGACAAAACCATAAGGTAGAAGGAAAGATGGATGATTTTTAATTATTCCAAAAAGTTTATCCAAAGTTGGATTTTTGCAGAGCGCCTTAGAAGCAAGACTTGCCACAGATTTTAAAATATTGAATAAATAGACTTTATTTCAGATGCATATGTAAATAAATCTCTGAAGAATGGACCAATTCACTTAAGATAAATGTTTTTAATATCAGTACCTGGAGAGGAATTGTGCTAAATCATGTCTTGTTAATTTCTATCCCATAAATAAAATAAAATGGATTCAGATCTGGACTTTGATTAGACCAAAAGTCTGCAGCCTGCCGTTCCGGATCGCCAACTCGCTCTTTAGACGCTCAACATTGGCTCTTCACCACACGATTAAGATCCAGTTAATAATTTTCTCCACTTCCTAATTGCACAGAGTTTCCCAGAACAGAATTACACATATTTTCTTTTTTTTTTGTGTGAGTAAAATATGTTCCTATTTGACAATATTTTTCATAAATTTCAGCCACCTTTTGTAGATGCGTGTTTAAAAAAAAAAGAAAAGGCAATGTGAAGTTTTTGGCTCTAATTAAATTTTATTGGATAAGCAGAAGTCAAATGTTATAATTCACTAAATGAATTGACTGTATCATAAATTTAAAGGGAAATAACATCAGTAACCCATTGAAAAATGTTTTTAATCCCCTTTTCACATTTGTTTTCTTTCATTTTAAAATCTAAAATATGGAATGGAATGACTTTTGTTTAAAAGGGACAAACGTTTGGAACATATTTAGGGTTATTCTTTTTGTAAAAATGATCACTCAATGTTTTAAGGCTCTAATAAGTTTAATTGGATGGACTGAAGTCTTAATTGGCTCTTTGGACTAGACCGTCCTAAAATGTGAATATGCTTTGATCTGAATCAGAGCTGAACTATAAAGCAATACACCTATGCTTTATAGTTCTGTTCCTTCTAGCAGAATAGCCAAACTTTTGTCTGTTTTTTGTAGGTGTTTTCTGGCTGGCCTTGTAAGCGTCTGGACATAAGTCTGATCAAGTTGAAGTAGAGTGGCTTTAAATGGGCCATTAAAGCTCAAAAACACTCCAGTGTGTCTAAAGGAAACAAAGGTGGGCCAAAACTTCTCCAAAGGGACCCAAGAACTCATTGCCAGTTATTCAGCACACTCACTGACAGCTATTGCTGCCAAGGGGGCTACGACCAGTTACGTTTAGAGAGGGCAATCACTTTTTCCACATGAGGACAGGTTGGTTCACGTTGCTTTTTTCCCCATAATGTGTGGGAGACACTAAACCAGAGGATTATCTGTCTGAGAGCTGAAATGTGATGTAAAAATCCTAAAAAGAAAATTGGTTTTGAGAAAATACTGATTTATATTTTCCTCAACAGAAAAAAAATAACTTTAAAAAAGAAATGTGTACTGGTAAGCAATTCCCTCTTGAAATAGGTATGTTTTCCCTTGTTTGGAGCTGGTAAGTAGGACAGTTTGGCTATGATATCATTTATATTAATAAGAAAAAACTATCTTACTTCTAGTGGGTTATATCTATCTTTTTATTAAGGACAAGAAATATCCATTCTATTGGCAGATCATCCTTTAAAAGGCAAATACACAAAGTTTTGAGCAGAAAAGTGTTAAAAATCAACTTTAAATCATTTGTATCATTAAGATGCATTAGAAAAATGTTTTTCTGAATAAGTAAATGCACCATTTACAGCTACAACTAATATTCTGCGGAGTTTCTAACTGGTTTAACTGGAACAAACATGAGTCCTGGCAGCTTAACATGCACTGCAGGATGAATCTGCAGCAAAATCCTGAACTTAAATTCATAAAAGCAATGAGGCTAATATTCTCCACAAAAGAAAAACAAATTGATGTTTTGTAAATTTAAATGACAAAACAGCTTGACATTATCTTATCAACATGTTTCATCTTTACGTTTATTAAACTGACCTTTCTCCTGGATCCAAATAAATGAAGAACTCTGATTTATGCCACAGATCGGAGGTTTTCAACAGGTGGTCCGTGGCCCCTAAGGGGTCCACAGAGGTACTGCATGGGGGTCGCAAAAGTTTTGTTTGATTAGACTCTTTTTAAATATTCCCCCTGCAGTGCTTTCCACTAATTGAAATGTCTTTAAATCCACATTAACATGAATTCAACACACTGTAGTAAACAGATAAATGGAGGCAAAAGATGTCTTTCAGTCATCAATGCACACATTCAGCGACACACAGGAGCTCTTTCAAGCTGGGCACCGTTTCATTCACAACACCTGTCCCATCAACCAGGAATCAGAACCAGAAATACTTTAATAATCCCAGGGAGAAATTAGTTTCATTACATTACTCCATATGTAATAGATGGACTATAGGACCAGTTTGATATAACATAATTTCATACAATATATATAATTAGGGGGTTATATATATATATAACCGGTTTGGTGCTCCTTGGCCTGGAAAACATTGAAGAGTCCTTCCATAGATGATCTGAATCATCTAATTGTTGCTCTCAGCTTCTGCTGCTGTGTGCTGATCCCTTTGGCCTTTGTAAAAGTTATTAGGTGCATAATGTTAGAGAAATTGGAACAACAGCTTACTGAAACCAAATACAAAAAAAAAAAATGCTAATAATTACCCAAATGTAGGAGTTTCTCCCTTATAAACCCCAAACATCTAAAGCTGTATATGTTATTATGACACATGGGGTTCACCTGAAGCAATAATGTCTCTGTAAATAATAACATATAATAATATTGGGCCAGTCCGAAGACGTCGCACAGCTCCTATCCTTCACCTTTCGCGAGGTCAACACTCTTTTTTTCTGCCTCTCTGCCAGCTCCCAGATCAGCTTCTCTGATTGGTTGATGAGGCGCGTCGAGCAGCAAAAGTTAAATTTTTCCAACTCCAGCATCTGCTGCTTCTGAAGAAGCTCAAAATGTGCTGCAGAACCTTTGATGACTTTGCATGTAAACTAGCTGCTTGTGCATCGTGCGCTCTGAACGTAGCATTAGCTCTTTCCTAGCTGCCAGCACTGTTCACACAGCTGTTATCATGGCAACCGTTGGCCTTTTGGACAGTTTCCCTTCGCTGACTTCAGTGTAAAGTAAGAATGAACTGAAATAAGAGTAGATGAAATGATCCAGAAATGCTTCCCCTCTAAATAAAAGCCTTTTGAGCTCTGAACCCTGCAGAGAGCGGAAGCGTTCAAGAAGTGTGCTGAAACTGTTTGAAACACAACAACACAGCAGCTTTACTGCTGTAAAACGGTGGCCAGTTTGGAGAAAACACCTTTTTACTCTGAGCAATATAAGGGTGCATTAAGTTTGTGTGGAGAGGACGGCTGTGACCTCCGTCCTCCACGCTGCGCTTCACATGGCTAAGCTTCACGCTAAACCTGTCAGACAGGAGAACAAACGGCTTAAACCTGTACGATGGAATAAAACCATCTGTGCATCCTTTGCTCTGCACTCAGAGAAAGAAACTAAACCACATATAGAAAGAAAAAATCTACCTTTCTGCATATTAATGCAGTGAAGGCTTCATATACAGCCACACAGATGTGGTACCAAATATAATTTGATATTTAGTTTCTTTTTTATATCAAAACGAGTGTGCACATTCTGGTTTACCCTTTTCTGTTATGATTCTGTTTAATTTATACTCTGGTTCTGTTTGAATTCATGGGCTGAGTCCTCAAAAGGCCTGATTCGAAGGACGATTATGTCATAGTGCGGCGCCGAGGTCTGGTCGGATTCCTCGTTATGCGTCCTAAAAATGCGTCCTTCTTTTGCCTGATTTGTAGGACGGGTCCGATGTATCCTCTCTATCCTTGGGTATCCCAGGATTCCTTGCGAGGCCAAGCAAGCCGGCTGCTCCGTGATCAGAGGAAATGGTAATTAGCGCCAAACAGTGGTGAATATTGGAAGTTCAGTTTAATATAATAAAAGTATGAATAGATCCATAAATAGCTCCGTCTGAAATTAATGAAAATAGTTGTTTTAATGGTTATAGAGTCAGATATGTGGCGGTAATGTTTGGTTTATCTAAAGGTTTTTATCTGTTCCTGTGTAAATAGGTTTGGCTGTAATTTAAGGACAGATTCTAATAGATCTACAGTGTGGGGACTATAAATAGGATAGAATTTTATTTTTTAATTGCTATTTTGCACAAATGTCTTAACTAAGTATTTTTTTTAGGTGGAACATAAGAGATTTGCAGATATATTTTTTCATACATACATTGTTTAGATTTACTTTTATCTTTCTACCCTTTTTATAGAATAAAAAAATATTTTTATTGTCCCTCAAAGGGGAAATTTACAGCAGCAGAAAGATTATTGAAAATGGATTGAAAAATGTATAAGAATAACATGATAGTGTAGAGTTAAAATATTGATAACAACATACTGTGTTTACATTATAGTGTCTTAACAATATCAAACTGTGCACCTGGAGAATAAATAACCAATTATCCACCTATGAACATTTTTACTGTAATGGATATTTAAAAATAACATCAGATATGTGCAAGATGACAGCAGCGTGTTAATTTAATTTAACCTTTATTTGTTTATGCTCTCTGTGGTTTTCACATTTATTCCACTCTGTATTCTCCTGAGTGTTGTCTTTATTTAATTTACAATAAACAAAGAAAAAGAAAAACAGTTTTGAAAAGTTCAGTATTTCATTCTTTTCTTGCTTTGTGTGTCAACTATCACAGTTGCCAAGCGATAGAGCATACAGAGGAGAAAGCCCTCAAAGGCTGGACCTGTTTGAATTCACAGCCAAAACTCTTCCGGTCTCCTTATTTTTAAGGACTTCCAAGGATCGGGTCCAGGTAGATCGGGTCCTTGCAGGATGCAGCCCATGAATTTGAACACAGCCTGTCTTCCAGCTGATCTAGTCCCTCGGCTGAGGGGCTGAGCTCATTTGGACTATACCACATCAGTGCTATGGGGGGGAAATGGGGTTTTGCTTCATTTGGTTTAGTTAGGTTTGTGTATGTTTTGCTCCATGTGTTTCTATGGTGAACTGCTCAGCCACTATTTCATTTTCTCTTTGTTTTAACAAGGCAGGTCAGTTTGTTTGAGGTCTGTTACTGGTTATTTTGAGTAGTTTTTCTTCCTTTGACCTATTTTTTCCATCTTGTAGACATTTATTCCTTTTTGGGTTAAATCAAAGAACCCTGTGCCTGACTGTCCTTTGTGCTCGGTCCTTCACTATGCTCTCATCTGTATCTGATACAGGTGAAAAGAAGCTGTTCAATCTCTGGTGCACGCTTTGCTGGTTCTGTTTGTTTTGTGTCTATAATTTGCTGTAGACCTGGGAACGTCTACCTTTACTGTTATTCTACCAACACTCACACGGTGAGGGATGAAAAACGCTCCCTGACTGATGAAAGTGTTTGTGTATATTTGTTTCATGCCGGGCTTTAACAGGCTTAGAGTAGCATTCAGCTGTGATGCATTTGGTCGTATATTTTGCCTTTAATGATGAAGAGTTCGTCACAAAAGGAGAGCATCACTCTAAACGTTCCTGCAGCCGTTCTGTCAGAGTGAAAAATCTGACCTCCTCCAGAGGCTGGCCGTTTATCTGTGTGCGTCCAGGATTAAACACACTAATCACTCATAACATTATGGCCACTGACATGTGAGTAACAGCGCTTTGATAGGTTCTCCTGAGAAAAACCGCATCCTGACTTTCTCATGGATGTTACTACAAACCTCTTTGCTTTTTTTTCCTCATGTTGGAGCCTTAAACTCCAAAGAGTTTGATGTGATAGAGGTTCTTAGCTGTGGAGAGAAAGAGCAGTAATCTCCAACATAAATCATTAGCTAAAAGTGTGACTTGCATTTGTTTTCAGCCCCCCTTTGCTCCAATACAGGGCTGGACAATTGCAGTTCCTGAGAGCCGCTGCCTGCAGCTTTTGGATTTGTCTTTGGTCAAACACAGCTGAATCAAATGGCTGAATTACCAACTCAGAATGCTGTCGGTTTCTTCAGTCCTCTTAATCCTCTATTTACTTGATTCAGGTGTTTTGGACCAAGGACACGTTGAAAAGTTGTTTAGGAACTGAAATTGCCCACCCCTTCTCTAATAGTACCAAATAAAATAAGCGTTGCACTGATACCAGTATCGGGCGGGGCTCCGATCCTGCACTAAAATGCTGGTATCGGTGCCCTAATTGTTGGTACTCGCAGGTACCATTTTGAGAGCCAAAAGTTTATTCAACTATTGTCACCCATTCCAGGTAGGCAATAAAAAATTCTACTGGATTCACTTTGTATTACCATATTTTCACGACCATAAGGCGCACCGTACTAAAAGGCGCAGTCGCAGTTATGTGTCCCATTTCTGTATTTAACACACACATAAGGCGCACCGGACTATAGGGCGCGTTTTTTATATACAGGTACATGTCCTCTACTACCTTTAAATACCTCTACTGCGTATTTAAAAATACAGCGGGGGCAAAACTGAGTATGACTGTGCTTTATTCATGTATTTATTACAAAGTATTAATCAAACCTGGGTGCTGGCCGTGAGACAGACACATCGCAGATGACACAGCGCTGTGATCACTCCTAAATTAACTTAAAATCCTGAAACCTGCCGACGGAATATGTTCGCTTTTATTGCCGGTATCCTGGTGCCTGCAGTTTAAATTATTTAGATGAAAAAACACATGCCAGCCACCGCGGTGAACCCGGAGGCTACCCAGCCCAGAGGCTGCTGATGAAGGGATTTCTGCTGTCGGTGTACCGCTGGTATGTGGGGGTCTGAGCGCCTCCGACAGAAATAGATAATCTGGATGAACTGACTGCAATTATTACGTTTTCAGGTGGTCTTTCTCACTTAAAAACATATTAAAACTACTTTATTCCCACTGATCACAGCAAATATAGCTGCAAGATTTAGATTATTTAGATGAAAAACACCTGCCAGCCACCGCGGTGAAGAGGAGGAGACGCGCCCAGAGGCTGCTGTTTAATTAAGTTTTCAGGTAGAAAAATAGAGCGGGAGCAAAACTGAGTATGTTTGTGCTTTATTCAAGTATTTATTACAAAGTATTAATCAAACCCATCAAATTCATCATCCTCTGTTTCTGAATTAAACAGCTGCGCTAAATCAGACATGCCAATTTCCCCTTCTTCGCTGTCAGAGTCACTTTCCGGGCAGCGCGGCTCCTCAGAAATAATGCCGGCTTTTGCGAAAGCTTGAACAACAGAGCCAGCAGACACGTTAGTTCAAGCATCTACAATCCATCCGCAAACGGTGGCGTAACTTGCCCGGCGCTGCCTTCCACTTATCGTGAAACTGTGGTCTCTGTCGGTCATCCATCGCTCCCACGCCGCTCGCAGCCTTACTTTGAACGGCCGCTTCACACCGATGTCGAGCGGTTGAAGTTCCTTTGTCAGACCCCCGGGATAACGGCGAGCACAGCGTTTATTTTTTTTCACCATGTTTTTCACATCAGCTGTGAGATGGGCACGCATGGAGTCACAGATTAAAAGCGATGGTGATGCGTGGAAAAAAACACCTGGTCTCCTAACATACACCTTCCTCAGCCACGCTTTCATCATCTCCTCATCCATCCAGCCTTTTTCATTTGCTTTAATATCATATGTCATCAGAGCGATGTGTCGTCTCACAGCCAGCTCCCAGATCAGCTTCTCTGATTGGTTGATGCGGCGCGTCCAGCAGCAAAACTTCAATTTTTTCCATCTCGAGCAGCAGCAGCGCGTTGGTGGCGCGCTCCCGACGCGCTGCGCCTGCTGCTCAAAACGCGCTGCGGGACCTTTTGCTGCACCTATACGCTCGTCAACCGTTGACTTTGCATGTAAACTCGCTGCTTCTGCTGCACCTGCTGGGTCCGGTTCACAGCGAGCACAGCATTAATTTGTTTCACCATGTTTTTCACATCAGCTGTGAGATGGGCACGCATGGAGTCAGATTAACAGTGATGGTGATGAGTGGAAAAAACCCACCTGGTCTCCTTACATTCAGCCACTCTTTCATCATCTCCTCAATGAGGTGGTCTCAAAAGTCGCAGTTGCAACACACATAGGGCGCACCGCACCAAAGGGCGCACCGCACATTTTGAGGGGAAAAAAAGACGTTTATGTGCGCCTTATAGTCGTGAAAATACGGTAGTCTTTTTCCTGCTTCACAAAGGTAGGCAGCAGCTTGACAAAGCCATGATGGCAATTATTTGACATTCAAGTAGTTTGCAGTTCTTCATATATGCACACACACATCAATTTCAAACAGATGGTATCGATATGGTACCAGTATCGGCCGATGCTGCACAGCCAGGTATCGCTATCAGGGCCAAAAATTGGCATTGGTGCAACACTAAATAAAATCCAGACAAAAAACCCGTTCATGTTCCATTTACACCAGGGATGAGCAATTCCAGTTCCTGAGGGCTGCTATCCTGCAACGTTTAGATGTGCCTTTGGTTGAACACACCTGAATGAAATAATTCGATGATTAAAAGGACTCTGGAAGAACTGACTGCATACTGAGGAGATAACGCAGTTATTTGATTCAGGTGTGTTGGACCAAGGATGGATCTAAAAGCTGCAGGATACCGGCCCCCCGGACCTGGAATTGCCCACCCCTGATCTACCCTAATCTCACTGAAGGAAAATGAATATCTATCTGTATTTTCGAAATAGATAATTGAAAACAGGAATCTTTTTATGAAGCCTTTGACAAAATGTATCCACATGTATTCATTCATAGATTTTGGTTTCAATTTCATATTATGTAAATAATTAATCTGAATATCTATTGGGAGTTATGGTTAATATTCTAATTACTAAGTGCCAAATTCGCCAAAACTTTCCGCTTGAGAGCCTCACTGCTGCCACCCTCTGGTTTAGAGGGGAACAGCTTCTTGAATTAACTTCCACCACTTCCTGAATCAAAGGCAGCTGCTTTTTTTTTACCGTCTTTCATACCATCCCAAACCAGCCCCTAAACCCTAAGCACTAACCCTCTGATTGCTCGCTCCCGCGGAAGAACCTTTATATTAAGGGTCGTCCCAAAAAACATAGTTGGTTGGACCATTCAGCCCTTAAATCAGTACAGGCAGGGCAGTGGGTGTAACAGCGACATGATGGCAGACTGTCAGAAAATAACAAGTTAGGAAATGAAAAAAGGCATCATTAATCCCTAAAGGCAGGCATCCCCAAAGTCGGTCCTCCAGGGCTGCTGTCCTGCAGGTTTTAGAGGTCTCTCTGCTTTAGCACAGCTGATCATGATGATTGCAGTTCAGCAAAAGCCTGTTAATCAACTATCAATGTAAATCAGCTGTGCTGGACCTGGAAACCTCTAAAACCTGCAGGACAGCGGCCTGCGGGGACCGACTTTGGGGATGCCTGCCTAAAGGGAAGGTCCTCTTTGAAATTCTTTTATTTGATCATATAAATTTATTTGAAGAAAGGGGCAAGTGGCCGATGTCATGTCAACCTGTGCCACAAAGCTGCAGCCATGCACGTGGAATGCCATTGTGTCACCATAGTAACGACTGTTTTACTGGTCCATTAGAGTGAAGAGCGCGCCCCTTTCTTGTTTATACCCCCTCACCTGTGACCTCACTGGGAGTAACCCTCAGTAGTTAGGAGGTAGTTCTTAGGGAGCAGTCTGGGATTGGGGCTCCATTTCCTCCACATTGGAAAAACTAATTACCTGACTGGGGTTTGCTAGCCTGACGTAGTCCTACTCAATTCTAGTCAGAATATGAGTCTGATACTGCTCCATAGAGCTGTGATTATGGGGCGTGTTTCGAACGAACCAGGAAAAAAAATGCCTCTGCACTCAATTGGACAGACGTACAACCAATAAGAGCAACGGAGTGCGTGACGTATGTTAAGCGAGGCATAGTTGTTGTCAACAAAAATCAAAGCTTGCAGTTTCACGCCTAGAATAAGAAGATGAGCCTTGATCGCGTTTCTCTGTTCCTCTTTTAAAATTAATTTGCTGTCGATATCTTCTAGAACAGACCTAATAGCAGAATCTACACACCTCAACTCTCCAGCGGCAGCCATTGTTGTTGTCACCCATGCGCGCTTTGGTCACGTGGTTGATTACGTTACTTTTGATCATCTGTCCATCATCGTATAAAGCCCGCCCTGACAATTTGATTGGATCGCCAGAGGGTGGGCAATCATACTCGAGCTACTATGGAGCAGAGCCAGACCGAACTTCCCGACCTCAAACCTTGTGGGCGGGACTAAGTTCGGAATGGCACCCAGGCTAGGGGTTTGCTGCACAGCTGGCCAAAGGTCCGCTCTTGGTGGCCATGGCCGCCCCCCTAGCTCTGCTTCTGCCAGTAGGAAATTAATTTGAACACAACGTTGTCTCCAGTTAAAAAAAGCAGCCAAACATGTTGTGTTTATAAATGGGTAGAAGAGGAAAGAACCATTAAAAATAAAGTACTGTTTGAAAGTCCAGGGCTTTTATTTTGAAGCTTTTTTTTTTTCCTTTCTTCCTTTGAGATCCGGCAGTAAAGCAACGCAGAGATAAATAAGCTGTTTTATGTATATATAAACTTCCTTAACTCAACCTTCTTAGATTGTAGCCACGTATGATTTAAAAACATCTAAAAAGAAAGTGTCTTGGATGAATACTCCTTTTTGTTTTCACTGGCTGTCAGCAATGTGTATTTGAAGTCAAGTCAGAGATCAATTCATACTCCCAGAACCGGCTTTAGCCCCCTTAAATAAAAACAACCAACATGTCTTTTTGTCTGAATCTAAGGTTGGGACTAGTTTTCAGACTCTAAGTCTCTACATCCTCTATTATAAATGGGAAGGTCGGACCAAACAGCATCCAGGCAGAAATCTGAGCTCCTGGAATGATATTATTTAGACCAATGAGTGTAAAACCGAAACGTTTGGACACCAGGAGGCGACCTGCCAGCTGTGAAGCATGGTGGTGGAGGTGTCATGGTTTGGGAATGATTAGCTGCACCAGGAACTGGACCAGCTTCCTTTCATGGTGTCCACCATGTGAGGGGGGGTGAGGAAAATACAGGAAATGAATCCTCCACTTCCACAGCCCGACGGCTGGGACTTTGAAATGGATAATATTTCCATAAAATCTGCATTAATGTAAATAACATTGATCATTTCCTAGTAAAGAGCTAAATATTTGACAGCCTGTCCCAATTTTTAGTTTCCTTCCTTTAGTTTTTGAAGGCGTCTCCCAGTTCCTTCTCACTGATGTGGAGCTGATCCAGGAGCTGTCCGCCTCGCTGCAGCAGCCGCGGGCCTCGTCACACCAGGCCTGTCTGTCACAGCCCATGCTCCATGGGAGGAATGCTCACCCCCACCTGCAGATAAGTTGCGACAGCTGTAAATTGAAAGGAGGAGGGAGCTGCTATTTTTAGCTCCCATTCAACCAGGCGAGGACCCCCCTCCTTTCTCAGTTTGCTGGTTCTGTAGAAGGCCACTGGTCCTTCTGGATCTCTCCTTTCTGCCTCAGACGAGAATCTTCTAGAGGCCGGAGCGCAGCATTAAGACTGGGAGACACAGGCGGTTTGGGGGAAGATCATAGAGAGGAGGAAGACCTCAGAGAAACCAACCAACCGGTCCAACATGGCTCTGTGTTACAACAAAGGCTGCGGCGAGAAGTTTGACCCCAGCAAGAACAAGGATGGTGAGATCCTGCCTAGTTCTACTCCTTTCCTGTCATATTTAGGATTGCTGTTCATTTAAAAGCATAAACTGTGTCCTCTCAAGGAGTTGTTGGTATCAGCTGAGGTGATCACTTATGGTGAAGACTATGTGTTTCTCTCGCCTTGAATTGCAAATCAAATGGAAACCTGTGGTTAAAAAAATATGGAAATGAGTTATAAGCAAACGGAAATGTGCAAAAAGCAACTGATTTGACCTGGATTTGGCCAGAAAGTTAGAAAAACAAAGTGTTAGTTGGATGTGTGCAGCATGAGAGGCAAACAGAGCGTGATCAGCCACGTTTTTATGGAAGTGCTGCTGGAGGCTCCTTATATGGGACACCCAGGCCTCTATGGCCGCCTGTGCCAACAGCTGTTAGGACCTGCTCACTACATGCAGCCTGACATTTCCTGTCCCTACAGATTCCTGCATCTTCCACCCAGGAATCCCCATCTTCCATGATGCCCTGAAGGTGAGCAGATCCTCAGCTTCTCACGTTGATCATAAACGTTCACAGCAGGGCTCCATGTTTACTGTGTCTCTGTGTCGGTAGGGTTGGTCCTGCTGTAAGAAAAGGACGACGGACTTCTCAGAGTTTCTCTCCATCAAGGTAACAGCTCTGGGTCGAATGAGTGCATTTCATTTAGGATCCTTGGGAATATTTGCAGTGTGAGCAGGAAAACATCAGAAAATATTCAGCTCCTTTGATGAAACTTTAATCAAGTAGAGGAAAAAAGGTGTTTCATGTAAAATGGAGTCAGAGTAAAGCTTTTAACTTCCTACCCATCTGCTAACAGCAGGGTGATGAAATCTAACCGGGGAAACTAGTGGATTATTCTTTAACCATTTATCTAAACAGCCTTCATAACCTTTAAGGTGTCAAAACAACATTCAATTATTAACAATCACTGATATATGAAGGATGATTCAGAGGCTTATGGGAATAGCGTTCAATTCTCAAAGATCTGACTTATTTCTTCAAATTGCTGAGAAGAAATCCAGAACTTTTGCTTTAATCTCAGACTTTTTTTTCTAGAATTGGTGTTTCTGCCAAAATTCTGAAAATAAATTCAGTTTTTTTAAATGATGACTTTTAATGTAGTATTCTAAGAAAATAATTAAAAAAAAATTAAATGTATTAAGTTTTCTCAGAAACCCTAACCTCTTTTTTTTTTTAAGTCAACGAAAATTTTACCAAGTGTTGCAAATAAATCAATAAATAAAATTGTGAGTTTGCAGCCATTCCTAAATATATATGAAATGAAACACAGATATCAAGCAAATCAAAGGGGAGAAAACAGAAGGTGGATGGTCTGTGGAAGCCCACTTTGGATTTTATAACAAACACCAAAACCATACATCCATCAGCACACACCACTGTGAAACACGGTGGTGGCAGCATCATGCTGTGGAGGCTGCTCTTTTGGAGGGTCTAAATAAGCTACTCAGATTCTGCAGGAAATTTTTTTTTTCAATTAACGGCCGAGCGACGCCAAATTTATCAAAGGCTTAAATTGAAGGGAAACCTGAAACGATCCAACTGCTGAGCTGGACGCTGCTGCGTGTGAATTTATCCACTAAGCTGTTCTGCTGGTTTTGGTGTTTTGTTTATGTGGTGAATCTGGGATACCTGATCATTTTAACCTGCAATGTTTTATCCAAATGTGAGATTTCTGAACCGTTCTAAATGATTTTATGCCATCAAATGGAAATCAGAGTATAAACTGCCTGTTAGAGCTTAAGTGGACTTAATTGGTCATTGATGACAAAACAAAAAAGCTTTCTTAACTCATTTTCTGCTTTTGCAACAACAAACACATCCTAAGCTGTGTTTTACTCACCCAATTTTCATTTAGATATTCATAAATAAGGTGTTTCAAATGATGTATCACAAATGTAATTTGGGCTTATAGTTAATCAGTTATTGGGTTTTCCATTTGGGTCTGCAAAATAGGCGAGGATTACTTCAGTAGAGCTGGGTGTTAAGGACGGCGTGGAATAATATGGATACACTCTAACCAGGCTCCTGTTTAAAGGAACGCATCATTTCATTATTAAACTGAATAAACCTATTTTTTAAATATGTAACCTAACAATTATCAGATTTTGTCGCTGGTGTTTCTGTATAATTACTGCAGGACAAACATCATGCAAATCGATGCTCTTTGCGCCAACATTTTATTCGTATTTTACAGCTACGGCCTCAGGAACAGGAGTTGCAGTTTTATTCATTCCTGATTATCTGTCACAACTTCATGAAATCTGAATATCTTAACATCTTTAAGATGTTAATATCGTAATAATAAATAGTAATATATTGGCAGATTGAATCAAGAAATCACTTAAGGCAGAACCTTGTTGACAACATGAAGCAGGCAAAAAGGTCTTAAATTCATAAATAGAAGAGAAGAAAAGTTGCTGACACCAACTTTTCAAACAAACCAACCATACCCTACTTGCAGGCAGGCATGTCGGTGGCGGTATGATGGTCTGTGACTGCTTTGCTACTCTGAGACCTGAGCTTTTCATTGAAGGAGCCATGTAACTCTCTCTAGCAGTGGATCCTATAGGATGTTTACCGCTTTAAGCTCAGTCACTTTCATTTTATAAAAACATTAAAATAATATATAAATAAAGGTCCTAGTCAAAGGCTGGAAATTAAATCCAACTGAAATGAAGTGATATGAGTTTAAACTGGTTGGTTATGCATGAAATAACCTCCAACAAAGCTGGATTAAAACAATTCTGTCCAGAGGAAATGGGTGAAAATGCCTCCTTAGTTTTGTCAGTCATGCTGAGAAGCTTTCCCAACATGGAAGATATTTTTATAACACTTTCTGTATTTTTTAAACTCCAATCTGCAGTGTTTCCAAAGTAGAGGAGGTCCTGTCTTGACAGTACCTCTCCTCTCCCTCCACAGGGCTGCACCCGTGGGCGCCATAGCAACGTGAAGCCTCAGGAGCCTCTGAGGCCCGAGGTGTCCTCAGACAAAGGCCAGATCACACACACCAACGGCCAGGAGATCATCTATCAGGGCCCCAAATCCGCCGAGGCGCTGCAGAAAGAGAGGCCCAGGTGAGGAGTCCCTCCCAGCCCCCACTGCTCATCTGAGGGGATTCAGTTTGCTAAGACATCCCTGTTAGTCAGATCCAAGCTGTGCATGCGTTCATTCAGAGGTCAGGGTGGGGTCATCTGCAGCACACGTTGGATGATAAATAACGCAGCACGATGGGGTCTCTAGGTTCAGCTGATGCTGATTTATTAGGTGGATTTTTACTGTGTTTATATCTGTGCAGCTCAGATCAGCCTTTGACCAAGCTGCCCCACAAAGTGTCAGCGTCGCTCCTGCAGGAGCTGCAAAAACTGGGACTCAGCAACAGCGCTGAGAGCGAGAAGAAAGGTGAGTCCTCCTGAAGGCGTCTCTGCTTCTCTGCAGAACTTTGCTTTGGGTACAGAACGCCTTGAATCCCAAACAGAAGCACAGCTGTTCTCTTCTTATATCCTTTTACTCTGAAACATCCAGGGTCGTATGAAACATGCTGCATTATTCCAACTTATCCAACCATCAGGCAGTAAAATCAGAGATGCAGTTGATTTTTCAGGTGTTTATTTGTATTTTTCTATCAATTTGTCTCACGTCAATGAAATCTACTGCAAAAAATCTAAATCTACATAAGTCATTTTTTCTTAAAATAAGTGCATTTTGTCTTGAATTGAGGAGGAAAGTGAGACATTTTGCCAATAGAACCAGACAATTTACATTTAAATTAAGAAAAAGCTATTACATTGTCTTGTTTCAAGTGCATATTATCTAATTATATTATTCTAAGAGTGAAAATAATCATCCCATTGGCAAACTATCTCATTTCCAAATTAAGAGTAAATACACTTAATTGTTTTTTCCAGTTTGAGTAAATATGGACAATGTTCACTTTTGTTTGTGATACACCCAGACAAAGTTATCAATAACTATGAAGTTTAACTTACATACATGGACTTTATTTCCCCGTTTGGCCTCCCGTTAGGGGGGCATCCCCATAGCATGATGCTGCCACCGCTGTGTTTCAGGAGTTTATTTACCTTTAATTTCAGTAGCTTAATAAGTTGATCGGCCAATAGAATGAATTTATTTACCCCTTGAAATAAGATATTTAAATATTATGTACTTGAAATAGGAGACTGCATTTGCTTATTTTTATTTTTAGGTCTAAATAGTCTTATTCCATTGGTAAAGTGTCCCACTTACCTGTTCAATTCCAGAAAAAATTTACTAATTTTAATAAAAATGAACTTAGATTTCTATTGATTGCAGGGAAAGATTCTGTGTTCAGATTGATTTGTGATCTTTTAGCATAAGTTCTTTATTTGGTCCCCATCTGTCACCTGGCTTATGACAAAACTGCAAACATGACTTCTTTTTTTAAAAGCTCCGATTGTGAACAGCAATATCCTGGTGACTGATTTCCTCCACCTGAGCTGTGGAGCTCCTCCAGAGTTAGAAGGGGCTTCTTGGCTTCATCTGTTAAGACGGCCGGCCTCCTGTAACATGAAGCTTTAAAGCCACAGCTGAATCACTGGACCTTCTAAAATTTCCTTTAATAACTAAGAACCAAGAAATGTTTTTTATATATACTTTTATAACAATTAATTTTTTGTAGAATTTTCACAAATAGTCTTATTAAAAGAACAAGAAATGCTTTCCTAAGCTTTTTTTTTTGTGTGTTATTTATTTTATTAGTTGTTAAAGTTTGAGTTTTAACCTACAAACAGGAATAAAGTTGGGATTTATTACAAATGGCAAAATGTTTCATACAGTAGATATTCGACAACTTTCACCTTTTAAAAGCAGATTTTGCTCTAAAGGAGATTTATGTTGCTGGATTGAAGGCAGAAATGTTTTTTCTAACAGAGCACCTACTTCACACACCAGAGGATGTTTACTAAATAATAACCTCTGAAAGTAATCATTAGCCTTTTTATTTACAGGTATCAAAGTGAAGGGGTGGATATATGGCAACCATCTTTTTTTCCTTGTAAAATCTTCCTAAAATCACAAATCTAACCTAACCCAGTCATGCCTGACTTTGTGTTGATGGGGTGGATGAACATTTCTATGCATTTAATTCAACAGTTTATTCATTCTAGTTCAGTTTCATCCTTTAAACTTTCCATGAATTCAGCCCCATCAATCTCCACCTGCATGCTGAAAGACGTTGTTCATTTTTCAAGATAATTGAATTGGAAATTCTTCTAACCTGTCTTTGTTTTGTCTCCCAGAGAGTGAGAATGTTATGCACGGGACGCGCTGCAAGAACACAGGCTGCAAAACAGTGAGTGTCTCCTCCTGGTGTGTTTCAGTGGGTGTGTGTGTGTTTAGGTAACGTCTCTGGTATTCCTGCCGAGGCCTAAAATAGTCACTGATCTGACATCAGCAGAAGCTGAGAAATTCATTATCTGCACCGGTGGATGATGTCTGCACATGGGAGGAAACGGCAAGAACTGCTGAATGCAGTGATTTCACATTACGGCTGCATATTGCCATCGCTCTGTCTAAAACCTGCTTTTTTTAATCATTTAAACTTTGTTTCTTTGAATTATTCACTTGGATGCTGCAGTGGCTGCCTTATCCTAATGTGTCAAAAGGCATCATTAAGAGTTTTTACATAATGTGAAGTTACAGCAAACAACAGTTAATCTCATTGGGATTTAACTGGAAAAGGTGGTGCATGCATGATGGTAGAGTGGGAGAAAATAAAGGAGGGTTTATAGAACTTTAATGAAAATCTGTATGGTTTGAATATCTGCCTCTATCTGCATATTGCTTTAATATGAATAAAGATTATTGCAAACGCCTTCACTAGAAAAACAGGCAGAAAAGATATTTGGCAGAAACTTGTCTTAGACCATCATCCCAAATAGGCCATGCCCTCTATGAAGCATGGCGGTGGCAGCATCATGCTGTGGAAATACCTTACTTCTATAGGGAAGCTACCTACCTAAAGGAAAAAAGAAGATGGATCAGACTAAATACTTGGCAATCCTTGAGGAAAACCTGATAGAGGCAGAAAAAAGCTTGAGACAATTGACCAGAGGTCATATCCTTAGAGACAATTCAACAAGATCATACAGCTGCACTGGTTCAACGTTTCCTGTCAAAGGAAAACCAGCTGATTGCATCAACTCATTGACTAGAAGGCAATCTCTTACACTAAGCATGCTTGTAGCAACAGTGGAGAGAAAAAATCCCTTTTAACAGGAAGAAACCTCCAGCAGAACCAGGCTAAGCGGCCGAGTCTGATTGGGGTTCAAGGAGACATAAGCAGACCTACAAGAGAAACATAGAAGCACTGGTCTCTAAATACCTTCTGGGTTCGAAGAGTAACTGTAAATTATTTCCACAAGGAAGCCTCCGTCTGGGAGAGAAACAGTTAAACAGACAAACTCTGAGCCGGTTTTTATGCCAATAGTAATGAACTAATGAACAAACCTGAGCATGTATCAATGTCTAGGAGAGAAACAGGACCAAGCACTGGAAATTTGGGCCAACTCTTTATTCTTTTAAGGAAGGTGTTGATGGCAGCAGCCCAGCTAAAGGCCAAACAGGGACATAGCAGGTGAAGCTGCTTTGATGAGAAAAAGCAGACGGATCATAAAGTTAGGGGCTGGACTAACAAATGCTGCAGAATGGGAGAATAGATTAGACCAGAATGGCCTAGTCAAAGTCCATCACTAAATCTATTAGAAAATCTGGCCGGTGTTAGATGGATTCCTTCTATTCTAACTGAGCTGATGTGAAAAAAACAAACATGATGTCTTATTTCCGGTTTTGCCAGGTTTTATCGTGGAAAGAAATGACTGGATGTACATTAGGGGTTTTTAACCTACAACTTTTCCCTCAGACAAACACATCAAACTGATGTTTTGAGGTCTGCTAGACAGTGAGACTCTCTGGAACGTCTTTATTACAGAAGCTCACCCAGAGCCTCAGAAAAACAGCCAGAAGGGGGAAAATACCAACACTGCTGTGTTTTCATTCTCTCCTCTTGGTTTTTGGAATCCTGGAGGTGTAATAGCTCCATCTAGTGGACAATTCTGGTTATAGCATCCATTGCTCATTTGCAAGTTTTCCAGGTCTGTGCTGATAAGACAAGTCAAACAGGGGTTTCAGTGATACCTTCTAATTAAACTGCAGGTTCTGCAGCAAAGGTTTATGGGTCTAAATATGCCCAAGATGCAGATGTTTGCATCCAAACACCTACTGACTGCTGACCTCACGCTGTGATTCAGGATTAATTGATGATTAATTGATTGATCTGTTTATTCAGGTGTATCAAGGCCCAGATACAGACATGGAGGTCTGCAGCCACCACCCTGGAGCGCCCGTCTTTCATGAGGGGTAAGAGAAAAGAAATTCACAGCTGTGTGTTTCCTCTTGTTTGCCCAAGGTCTAATCCATTATTCCAACATCATCACACTTGCATGGCTCTGCTCCCAAACAGCAATTACATGGGCTCTATAAAGCTGGAGTGTAAACAAATCAAGAGTAAAGGCCATGAAAGGGAAAGCAGCTCGGATGTTAAAATCATCAAATAACTGGCTCCAGTAGAAAGCGAATTATAAAATAAAGCTTCACCAATTCTGAACATGCTTGTTTTCTTCCCTCTGCTGCCAACTGTGATCGTCTTTTTATTTAGGTACAAATACTGGAGCTGCTGCTGCATAAAGACGACAGACTTCAATGCTTTCCTGGACCAGAAAGGCTGCACCACAGGGAAACACTGCTGGGTTGCAAAACAGGTACAGGAACCACCTGGAGAAGGAACATCAACAGGCAGAGTGGGACGTCCATGAGCTAGATCATCTAGATCTTACTGTATATCAGGGGTGCAAAATTTGTTTTCTTTTTGTGGCAAAAACAGCGTGATCTATCTAAGATGTCCATTCTCCTTCTCAGGAGCAGTTTTTCTTAAAACAAATGCTTATTTGCAAACGTATCTATTTTCAGGACAAGAAGAAGGTGGCATGTCGACATGACTGGCACCAAACCGGAAACACAGTCGTGGTAACCATTTACGCCAAGAACTCAAACCCTGATTTCTGCACCATAGAAGCTAACCCAACAGTGGTGAGTAGAATGATGAGTATATAAACTAAAACAAACACTTCATACTGATGCAGCTTGGAGAAAATGGTACATATGCAGAGTTAATAACCCCCCAAATTACTTGCTGTTCACCCAAAACACATAGGTATATATATATATATATATATATATATATATATATATATATATATATATATATTAGGGGTGTGCAAAATAATCGTGATGATGATGCATCGTGATTCTAATTTTCGTGATCTACTGCATCGATTCTTGATGCCAAGAATCGATTATTAATTAAAAAAAATGAATAAATAAAATTGCATGAATGGTTGGCGAACGTCAGCCAAAAACAAGTGTAATACAACTTCCAGTCCAGTAGATGTCGCTGCAAATGTGTTGAAGCACGCTGCCTTGTGTCACAAGCATTTCCGGCTGCGGGATACTGTGCCGAGTCATTCAAAAACAAAACATGGAGGATAAAATATTGCAATGAATCGCAATAATTCAAGTATCGTGATACATCGTGATAGAATCGCATCGTGGCCTGTGAATCGTGATTCGAATCGAATCGTGACTTCTTTGGCAATACCCACCCCTAATATATATATATATATATATATATATATATATATATATATATATATACCTGAGCAAGAACTAAGAACAACTCATCAGAATTAAACTCTAACCAGATGAATTTGATTTAAGAACCAAAGTTGTTATTATTTAGCTTTATAATTTAACAACTGTTTGAAAAGTTACAGCAAGTTTCATTTTGTTGAACTTTTATAAAGCAAAACCCAAATTCATCCTGCATGATAGGTCCTGGTGGTTGCAATGTCTGAGTGTGAAGCTTCCTGAGACTTTCTGAGGTCAGCTTGGTCGGTCCATGTTTCCAAGTCTGAGAAAGAGCTGCATGTGGAGCTGGTCTCCATCTGTAGGATCACAGGCAGAAACCCGAACTGTGCTGATGCAAGTCTGACTCGTACCAAAGTTAGGAGTCTTCAATGGTTTTATCTGGATGGTTTGATGGTGGCCATACTGACAGAAAGACCTTCAAACGCCTCCCTTAGATTTCACTATGCATCAACTTATGTTTTTAAATATCAGAGAAAAAGAAACAGCTCTTAAACACTGATAAAGCTCATTAAACAGCCCTTTATTAAAAATGGTGACCAAGTTTCCACTATGTTCCATTTGCAACTTATTTTTAAGTAAAAGTTAGTTTTTACTTTTTGTTTCTGTGACAATTTTCTTCTCCTTTTCCTCAATGACCACACATTTTTTTTTAAATAAAATGTTAACAGCTAGTTTTTAAATCTAAGAATGACCAACTCCAAGGTTTGTTTGTTTTTAGAATAGAATAGAAAATTCCTTTATTGTCCCAAAATGGGAAAATTCAGGTGTTTACAGCAGCAAAAAGGTTGTAGAAAAAAAGGGTACACAAATGTGAACCTTAGAAAAATGTATAAGAATAATGCTATAGTGAAGAGTTAAAAAAGAAACACATAAAATACTGTAAAGGGTTTTGACAATATTAACACTGTGCACCTGAGGAATAGCTTCCATGTTTCTCATGTTAGAAATATAATGTAATTCCTTTCTGTAAACGGAGCTCAGTGACTTTACCACAATGCATTCACCATGTGGATTCATGGTAAACATTTTATGATAAGTTTTGGGATATAAATGTAGCTTCATGCAGCTTCTATCAGATCTCCTCATTATACTTTTTTCTACTTTCACTTCTTTTTTCTCTCTTGCAGCTTTTATGTCAAATCCAGTTTGAGAAGAATAAGATTTTCAAAAGAGAATTCCACCTTTGGGGGGTAAGTAACACAAAGAACCTTTAATTTAATAACTCACTTTGATCTTCAGTAACATGGGTCCAATAATGGGCAGTAAATATCTAGTTTATGGTGAGGCTATTTCTAAACACAAATGTTTGCTTTTTAAATAAAACAATTAGCATTTATATATACTTCTAAATCCAAAGAGCCGTTTTACCACGAGACCAACTGAATAAAGATCCTTTATATCCACAGATATTACACAGCCTTAAGATTCCTACTTTCCTTTTTGTTAAATATCTTTAATAGAAAATGTGAATTAGGGAAGCTGAGGCGGAGGCATTTCTTGCAAGAAATACAGTTAAAATGTATTTAACGTCCTCAGACGGAGGGATAGAGCTCTGACTGAGGGATTTCAGTTCATTTATACCTTACAAAATCACACACACTCCCCCTACACTGTAAAAACAATCTAGAAATAAGTAAAGATTACTTAAATTAAGTGTATTTACCCTTAAATTGAATAGGTAAGTAAGAGGTTTTGCCAATGGAATGAGTATTTTTACTCTTAAAATAAGATAATTAGATAAAATGCACTTGCAATAAGACATTGCAATTGTTTTTTTTCCTTTTTTTAAATATAAATTGTGTAGTTCCATTGGCTAAGTGTCTTATTTACCTCCTCAATCCAAGAAAAAATGCACTGATTTTAAGAAAAAATGACTTATTAAGATTTAAATTCTTTTGCAGTGTAGGGGAACGAACCCACCCCCTGCATAAGGAAACTTTCTCACACTTTAACATTTGGTTATTCCCAAGAAAAAAACACGTTCATCAAGGACATCAATTTCAGCCAGATAAACACGGCATGAAGACAAACAGACTGCTGCAACACTTCTAAACAATCCCTATTTAGGCAAAATATTTTATCTCACAAATAGGCCAAGGAAGATTTATGCTTCCACAAAAATCTGCAAATTTATGTGCTTTTTTAGTTTTTAAAATAACGACAAAATATGAAGGTTTATTAAACAGGCATCATTTTGGATTCTATTCTACAGGATATTATTCTATAAAAATAAACACTTAGTTTCCAAGCTAATGACAGTAAAAAGTAGATCTAAAAGCATGTTTTTATGTCTTTAATTTCATTCTGTAGTGAAAATTAAATTCAAATGTTCTTTAAAAACTTGCCAAAGGTTATAATTATGGTATTTGTTAAACCATTCTATATATCATCAGATGGAGAGGGTCTGCAGGTATGGAATGATTGTTGACCTCCATTGAACTTTCAGGTGGTCAATGTCAAACAGAGCTCAGTCAACATGGTCCCGTCCAAAGTGGAGATCACGCTCCGCAAGGCCGACCAGGTGGCCTGGGGCAAACTGGAGGACCCAAACTACAAGCCCGAGCCGGAGCCTGTAGATGACGACCTGAACGAAGCCCAGGAGTCCTACCAGCCCGACTGGGACATCGACGATGACGACATCAGCGACTCGGATGAGGAGTGGGCCTACGACACGCCTGAGAACAAGAAGAAGGTGGAGGAGATCGAACAGCAAAGGAAGAGCAGGGAGGAAGAAGAGATGCAGAATTTAAAAAGGAAGGAGGTGGAGGAAGAGATGAGAAGATTGATGGCAGAGCAGAAGAAGATGGAGGAGGAGAAGAGGAAGCTAGAGGAGCAAAGGAGGGAGGAGGAGCAGGAAGGATATGAAGACATGCCTGATTTGGAGGAGCATGGTGGTGATGTGGAGTGATGTCACACAAAATAAGCAGTTTTCTTTTTTTCTTTCTTTTTTTTTTGTAGCAATCAAAGTTACATTTTCTGAATGTGAAAAAGGTTAAGATGTCTGCTTTTTTTTTCAGCCATAACTTAATGTTATGTAAATACCTTGACGCTTTGTTTTGCATGATAAAACGACGAGCCCACTGCAGGTCTTTTTATTTTATAGTGCAACCTTAGCAGAAGAAAATAAATGTTTTCTATGTCTTTCTTTCTGTCTAAGCTCATCTTTCTTTAATAGTTATTTGGTGCTAAACAGAATCTCTCCGAAGATTTGATCAGATAAGATAATTAGCAAAAAGAATGTGATGATTTAAGTGAGTTAAGTAAGAGAAAACAACAATATTACTGAATAATTTAATTCCAATTTAATAAAAAATATTTTATTTTTCCAAAAGGGAAATTTAATGTTAAAGTAACTCATAAGTTGTGGGTTTTTTTAAACTAGTTGTAGGCGTTGATAGCTGTGGGCAGGAATGATCTTCTGTAGAGGTCTGTGTTGCAGCAGACACGGAGAACCTTCTGACTGAAGACACTCTGTTGTTGTTTAAAAATCTTCTGAAGATGATGCTCACTGTTGTCGATATTTTTCTTCTTTTTTCAAAGAATTCTTCTTTCTGAAATGATCTCCAGAGGTTCTAGAGGAGTTCCTAGAACAGAGCAGACCTTCTTTATCAGCTTTTTAAGCCGTTAGCTCTAACACTGTTACCCCAGCAGGGGGTGGAAGAAGAGATCAAACTCTCCACAGCAGATTTATAGCAGATATGTAGCATCTTGCGGCAGTCACTAAAGGACTTAAGCTTCCTCAGGAAGTAAAATCTGCTCTGTCCCTTCTTGTAGACGGCTTCACAGTTCCATCTCTAGTCTGTTTTCCAGATGAACACCAAGGTATTTAAGCTCCTCAACTACCTCCACTTCTTCTCCCATGATGCTAATAGGTTTCGACGTGTTCCTGTTTCTTCTCAAATCTACAATCATCTCCCTTGTTTTGTTGGCATTCAGCATCAGATTGTTTTTTCCAAACCATACCACAAAGCTTTTTGATGAATCAAATGATTGCAGAGTCATCTGAGTATTTCTGCAGATGACAGGACCCTGGTACTAGAAGTCAGACGTGTACAGAGTAAAAAAGGAATAGTGAGAGTACCGTCCCCTGTGGTGCTCCTGTGACTACTTTTTATGTGTCTGTGTTTTTGAATTTGTCATTTTCCGAACTTTTTCTGTCTTTTATTGGAAATGATTTTTACAACCTTAAATGTAGCCTTTTTAGACATATGCCCCAAAAAATAGGGCGACAGTGGCGTTGGATGTAGGAGTTTGCCCTGAAATCGAAGGATTGACGGTTCAAGCCCCGACTCCGACTTTCAGTGTCGTTGTGTCCTTGGGCAAGACACTTCACCTGCATTGTCTACTGATGGTGGTCAGAGGGCCCGGTGGCGCCAGTGTACCGCAGCCCCGCTTCTGTCAGTGAGCCCCAGGGCAGCTGTGGCTACAATGTAGCTTGCCACCATCAGTGTGTGAGTGTGTGCGTGAATGGGTGAATGAATGTAGTGTAAAGCGCTTTGGTCAAGTCTCCTAACTTGAATAAAGGCGCTATATAAGTACATGCCATTTACCATTGTACTTGATTAGACAGCTGACCCTTCAGTCTAACAAACCTTGGTCTGTTGGTCAGGTAGTCTTTGATCCAGGTGATTTTTGATGCCTCCACCTGAGTCTTCTGGAGTTTCTCACAAAGTAAGTCAGGCTAAATAATACCCAATGCCCTGGAGAAATCAAAGAACATGATATTCACAGTGCTGTCTGCATTGTCTAAAATCAGGCATTCCCAAACTCGGCCCTCAAGGCCCCCTGTCCTGCAAGTTTTAGAGGTTTCTCTGCTTCAGCACAGCTGGTTATAATGATTGCAGTAGACCAAAAGCCTGTTAATCAGCTTTCAATTAAAATCAGCTGTGCTGGAGCAAGGAAACCTCTAAAATCTGCAGGACAGGGGGCCATGAGGACTGAGTTTGGGGATGCCTGGTCTAAATGACAGCGGGTTTGTTGAAGCAGGTGTACTGTATGATGGGATCTTAAACTCCAACTCCACAGTGATAAGCAAACTGTGGGGCGTCCTGATAGCTTCTTGTTTGCGTGCTGAGGTGAACCAACAGAAGTCTCTCTAGGACCTTCATGATGTGGGTTGTCAGGGCAACAGGTCTATTTTGGCACTGGAACAAGACAGGAGGGCTTCCACGTCACTGAGACTGTCTATTGGGTCAGACTACGGTTGAAGAGGTGCTGTAGAATCCCACAGAGATGCTCTGCACAGACCTTCAGTACTCTATAGGACTGACACCATCAGGACCTGGTGATTAAATATCTAATTGATTAATGAACTTGTGGGACATTAAAATGACCAGGGGATCAAAAAACAAACATCTTATGCCACATTAAGTCAGATTGTCCCACCTGTGTTCGCGCATTATCATTTTATTTGTAGTCACAGAATAAGAAAGAATGAAATGGATGTAAATAGGTTGATAGCGCCATGACTAAATTTATTAGTAAAAGAATCCTTTAAAATCTTCATTGTATGAGTCGTGCTTGAATCATATGTCAGCAATTGGTTTTCAACATGACAGGTTTATCTGGGATTCCATCCAACATAAAACCTGGCAAACAAGGCCAAAAACACACAGCTGGGGTATTTCTGTAGTAGTTTTAAACTTAAATTATTCAAAAAATATTTTCTGATAAAAGTCTCAGAAAAATGTGATCTGATTATGTTTGTTTTTTATTGAAGTAAATGCAATGTGGATGAATCAGAGGAGAAACCAAGAGGGCCATGGGCTTTGGAGGAGCTGCTGAGATGCACAGCTCAGGTGGGAGGATATTTAGAAAGAGCGTAGGAAAAATCTGGTCTCACTTTATGACTTGGAAAAGACAACAAATGTGTTAAAGTCTTACAGTCGTATTGGCGACTAAATGAACAAGAAGATCCTTGTCTTATAAGATCAATAATTTAGAGCCTACAATTAAATTCTGTGTGGTTTATAACCGTCATCTGAAAAATGGCAAAAAGGCTAAAAAATTATCTGAGCAGGTAAGAGGTTGGCCTTCCAGCACTAAAATAACCCTAAACCTGCAGCCAGAATGGCAATAATGGTACTTTGGATTAAAATGTACTTATATTTTAGAGTGGCCCAAATAAAGTCCAGAACAATGCATCATTTAAACTAATGCTCATCCAATCCAATTTTGGAAGAAATGCAATAAATGACTAAATACTGGAACTAAAAGAGGAATATTCTTGTTATGTGGAGGGACAGAGTGGTTACCTGACTCAATAGATCCTAATAAAAAATAAATGCAGCAGAAAGAATGAAGAAAAAGCAACAACTTAAGAAAAAGACACAACTTTCACACTTCAATAATTCATTTAATCTCCAGAGGGTTGCACTGACTTTGTCTTTGTCATACACTGCACATGATAACACACGAAAACACCTTGCAATGTACAAAGTCGTGCAACATCTAGTCCGGCTTCCCGCGCTGCGTACAGTCACTGTTCCATAACGGCTGTCCGATGCTGTTGCACTAACGCGGTCAGACGCTTCAAATCAGCAATTTCCTCTGCAGTCATCGCAGCTCCAGCTCAGCGCTTGGAAGAGTTTGTCCAAAAAAAAATCACATTTCAGCATTTTGAAAACAAATTACACAAAATATAGAAAAAAAGACAAATCATCTTTCATAAACAAATCCGAAAGGCAGTCGATTAAATGATTATTAAAAAATAAACAGGCAACTAGTTTTTACAAAATGGCTTTCGTATCTCAACGTTTTTGTCATCTTTTTCAGTACAGCATATAATTGGAACTGAAAGTGACAGAAAAAAGCACTCAAAGATTGGTCTGACACCGGCTCAACACCTCGGTTGTGTAAACGAGTCATTTGTAATCAATAAATAACACTGGACAGTTTCAATATGATGACTTAAGATTTTCAAAATAATTACAGTTTTCAACATCTTTTACACTGCCATAGGTGCGATAGGACATCATCACATTTAAGTTTAAAACCACCAATGTAATAAACCCGTTTTTACATCTGTATTTATATATGATTTATGATTAAGGTTAGATATTACATTTTACCAGCACATTTTATACAATATCATAAATAAAATATATTTTCATCAAATTAATTTGAAAAAAAAAATGCATGTAAACACTCAAAATCTCAACGCACACACGCACATATGCAAATGTTTTTTTTTTTTCCTATTAAGTTTGCTTCATTGTAAAGTGCAAGGCAAGATACAGTAAACTTTGAAATGTACGACACGCAACAACCTTCGCGTCTGAAGCGCATCAAAAGCTTGCACACACCGCATTCGTAAAACGCACTCACACCTGCACGCGCTTCCTAAACCCAAAACACAGACTTGGCACAACAACCACTAAAGCCTCTAAGGTTTTGAGCGTGTAGCTGGCACACTATGGATACAGTAGCACAATCCTACCACAGCTGAACATCTACAGCGCCTCACAGTGACTACATCCCATCAGGGGTTAAGTCTGAAGAATCAGAAGAAATAAAAGATTTCAAGTCACATTTTTTTTTTTTTTTTTGTCCAAAAACTATAAAATGCTAGTAGCATAGATAATAAATGAGATTTGTTTGCTTAAAACACAAAACATAGCAGTTCAAGCTAGCTTTTTGAATCTAGAAATCAGTAAAATAAACTAAAAACCACGAATCGGCTAATTTTGCAACTAGTTTTAAGCTAATATTTAGGCTAGCTTGTAAATTTGAGCAAGCTAACTGCATTGAGCCGCTATGTATCTCAGCACACGACGGCTAACTTGCATACCATTCTGTCTGCAACATTTTCAGCCCTGTATCTGTGGATTTTTATAGCATTTTACTGCAACCAAATTCTGCAATTTTGCCTGTTTTCATATTTTTCATAACAACAAAATATATATATTAGCTATTTGTAAGAGTGCATTTAGCTGCTTGTTTTTCTAGCATTGGTCGGACACTGTTAGCAAGGTTTGCCAGGGTTTTTATAGGTTATAATGTAAAAACCACACACCTATTGAAACCTATTCAATATTACGGTCTGCTAGCACTCTGAGAGGAAATCAACATAAAATAATATTAAAATGACATAATCTAAGTCAGCAGATGCTTTTCAGTAGCTTTAGACCTAAATTAAGTTTTGCCCCACCCCCACTTGTTGCCCACTTTTATTTCAGTTTCAATAAGTATTCCCTGCTGGAAAAAAACAAACAAAAAAACATGGGCAATCATGGTGCTGAAACTATATTTTCCAATAATATAAAATGCTAGTAGCATGGCTAATGACTGAGATTTGTTTGCTAAAAGCACAAAACATAGCAGTTAAAACTAGCTTTTTGAATCCAGAAATCAGTAAAATAAACTAAAAACAACGAATTGGCTAGTTTTGCAAATAGTTTAAAGCTAATATTTAGGCTAGCTTGTAAATATGAGCAAGCTAACTGCATTGAGCCGCTATGTATCTCAACACACGAAGGCTAACTTGCATACTGTTCTGTCTGCCTGTTTACTTCACAACATTTACAGCCCTGTATCTGTGGATTTTTCTTGCATTTAACTGCAACCAAGTTCTGCAATTTTGCCTGCTTTCATATTATTCATAAAAACAAAAAAATATATACGTTAGCTTTTTGAAGAAGTGCATTTGGCTGCTTGTTTTTCTAGCATTGGTCGGAGGCTGTTAGCAAGGTTTGCTAGGGTTTTTATAGGTTATAATGTAAAAACCACACACATTGAATCCTATTAAACATTAGGGTCTGCTAGCACTCTGCGAGGAAATCAACATAAAACAATATTAAAATAACATAATCTAAGTCAGCAGAGGCTTTTCAGTAGCTTTAGACTTAAATTAAGTTTTGCCCCACCACCACTTGTTGCCCACTTTTCTTTCAGTTTCAATAAGTATTCCCTGCTGGAAAAAAAAAAAACATGGGCAGTAATGGTGCTGAACTATGGGCTAGTGCTAATCAATCTTATAATGTTTTTTTGGGATTTTAAACTACAACAGGCAGGTTATGTGCCGTATCTCTAATGCGTTCATGCCGAACAGGTTTTGGGTGTCAAAAACTTGGATGCTGGGTCAAATGCTCCGTGTTCTACGCACTGTTTGTTTATCTGCTCTGTTCTGTCGTTACAAGCTAGAAAACACTTTAGCTTTAGGTATTTATAAACGGTTCTCCTTAGCTCATTAAAAATGTTTCAGTGCTGTAATAACGCCGTTTTCCACAGACTTTGCATGCAAGTCGGATGCTTTAAGACCCAGAATACATTCGATGTGAACGCACCTCTAACCTGCTAAATTCAGGCTAGCAGCCCGAGCAAATAGTTTGATTAAATAACCCGTTATACTCATGGTTATCGTTACAGGAGTAGTATAAACATATCATTTTAGTTTAATAAGGGATGGAAAACTAAACAAAATCAACTCTTTCATTAAAAAAGAAATCTTATATTATTCTTGGAAGATAATCATGAAGGCTATGGCCAACAACAACCATGCTCTGGTTCATACAAGCTAAAACAATGTTTAAAATTAAAACCTCCTGCAAAATTTTCTGTAAGCACTGTGATACCGGAATGCCGTTCACAAATTCACTACTTTGAGGCAATTTCCACTGTGAGGCGAAGAAAGGCTTGGCATGCATGCAGGGACACGGAACAGCATCTATATCTATGATTGCCTGGGAGCTTCTCAAAGGGGGAAGCAGCAAAGCCAGGACCTCTTTACAAATCACCATGTGGGAAAATAAAATGTACAAAAAATAGATATATATTTGTAATAATAATCATAATAATAGCTTTTAACCACAGACAAGGCAAAAATCAAATACATATTAGTACTTATCCCTATGTTTCATATACAATCATGTAGTATGACAAAGTAAGAGCAACAAACTGAGAAGCTGCTATGTTTTTTTTTATTTTTTCAAAGTGTCCTTGATTCTTCCTCCTTCTGTAAACGCCCTCACCAGACAATCGCAGAAATAATCGGTCTGAGTCATTTCATCAGGAACTGTTCTTTAAAACGGTGTAAAACACACACAGCAGGGTGAGATTTCACTCCCACATAAAGCCACATAATAAAACTCTTTAATCCTGCCGTCACATGGCTGAGTTCTCCATGAAATGACTCGCGGTAAAGGTTATTTTTGCAGCGTTACTGCAAAATTCTAGGACCACTGAAGAACCACTTTAAAACCACAATAGAAGCGCTGTGAAATCAAACCGAACAGCATTGTCATTATCAAAAGTCCACACAAGTACATTCCTCGGTATATTTTTTGCAACATTTATGATATTTTCCAGTTCAGTAGACAATAACGCTGAGACATCTCAGTTTGTTCATTTTGTTGATTCGTTGCCGTTGGAGTTCACATGGTAGTAGCACTAAACAAATAAATATGCAGTCCAAAGGCTATTCAGAAGTTCAACATCATTAATTAAACTAAAGAGAGAAAAAATAGATTGTAACAACTTATAACAAAAACTAATGTTTACACCTGCCATGCAAGGTGAGCACCACGTAAACACATTTCCTTTGTTTTCCCAGTCTGCATGGTTGTCACCTTTGACTTGCTACTGGCTGCACTCAGAAATAAAAGCAGAACAGCAGCATTAAAGCAATGCCACACCAAAAACAGGCCCTTTAAAAAAAAAAAAGAATAAGAAATTGGATAAAAATAACCTGCTGGTCTGCAGCAAAATAACAGATTACAAAGAATTAAAACGGAGCTAAATGCTTAAAAATAGGGAAGAAATGAATCTCTTCAGTTTGTGACACCTCTATGAAAGCCACAGGGCTTTAATGATTAGAGAGGAGGGAGGGAGGGGGCCATACCCCTCATTTAGAGAGTGATAAAGCGGCTCACGCAGGGATTCGCCTTCCTTAGGACTCAGCCTCAGTTGCCCCGCCTTTAATATCCCACGATCCTGCAGGACACAAAAATGTATTAATTAATTATCATTTTTTTTAATCCTATGATATTAAATTGTTGTCAAACTGTGTTTATAGCGCCTTATACAAAGATTTTATTAGATATAACAGAGAAACATAAATCGCCTACAGAAATTGTAAAAAAACTAAGAACAAATAAAACAAAGTAAACAGTGATGTTATTTAGCAAGTTAGAATAAAACACAAAGGTTTGAATAAAGATCTAACTGGGCTTACTGCTAGTCTCTAATAGGGCATTTAAAGCTGCAGTCTGTAACATTGAGAAGAGAGCAGACTTCGACTGAAAATTTGAAGAAAAACAGGTTTCACGCCACTCCCCCACCCTCTCTGCTTCACTCATGCCCCACCTCCAAGCTCCACCCCTCTCACAGCTTCTGCGCGGCTACCGCATGGGACCAGAAAGGGCGGGGGCGGGATTCAGCGTGTGTGAGCTGTGATTGACACTCCATCAGACGCTCCTCTGGCTGTGATTGGTTGTTTTGACTCGTCCCGAATTATTCTTTCCAGATTGAAATACAGGCAGTAGGCGGGACCAATTGAAGCAGTTTTTTTCACAGGTTACATATCACATGTACTGCTGTCTGGGCATAGGGACAGTTTTAGCCAATATGACAAAAAAGGGATTTTTAAAAACTTACAGACTTCAGCTTTAAAATATCACGGGTTTGTTATTTTGACCTTTGATTATTGAGCGCCTTGTTGATCTATTTGTATGGAAGCCTGTTGCCGCCACATGAAAAAAAAAAAAAATGCCAAATAGAAAGTAATAATCATCAATCAATTTTCAAACTTTGTATCTTATAATTATTACTTTGAAAGTCGCAATTATCCCTTTGTCACTCATAATTATGACTTTGAAAGTGGAAATTATGACTTTGTATCTCATAATTATGACTTTCTATTTGGCCTTTTTTTGTTTCAATGTGGCGATATCGGGCTTCCATACAAGTAGATCAACCAGGTGCTCAATAATCAAAATAACAAGCCAGTGAGATTTTAAATTCCCTATTAAAGACAAGTCTTCAGCTCAATTAGATCTGTATCAAACCTTTGTGTTTTATTCTAACTTGCTAAATTACATCACTGTTTACTTTCTTAAACATTTTTAGTTCCTAAGTCATAATTATGACTTACAAAGTAATAACTTTGACTTTCAAAGTCATAATTAAAAGATAAAAAGTTTGAAAGTTGAATATCTCATAATGATAACTTTGTGGTGGAAACGGGCTTCCAAAATTTCGTCCAAAAGGAATTGGTAAAATATTTCTGTGAATAGGATGTAATCAGCACATTAGGAAACCCTGGAATTTCACCGAAGGCTATAAAACTGTTGAGCAAAACATGATGGCATAAGTCTATTACCTGATTTTCGTACGGTCTTGGTTCATCAAAATTTCATGTAAATTAGAAAATTCAATAAAAGCTTTCATTTTAACTTTTATGTGTTTGTTGTAGATTTTAGACCTCAGTGACAAAGCCTAGAAAGGGATTATCCTTCCCTCCTAAAATTAGATGTTAAGGGAAGCCAATATAAAGTATAAATGGAGCCCTGAGCAACATCACTTACTTGTGGCGTTCATCAGGGCTTCATTCTGGGCCCCCTGTTATTTATTTTTTATTTTTTTAAATGACTAACTTTCATTAGCCAATTTCTAACTCATATGTGTTCTTTTATCATAATCAAAGCATGAAATTAGAAACTAAAAATGGTGAAATGATAAATTTGGGAAACATCTTTAGTGTCATACATCATACGAATATGTCTTTTATTTTTTTTCTGAAATACTTATCCTGTCCTGGAAAATATGGTGATAATATCCCAGATCTTTCCAGGCTGCAAAGGATCACAGTGATGAGGTGAGCTTTTACCTGAGAGTGAACTGTTGGACTTCTGTTTGTGAAGCTTCTCCTTCTCTTTCTTTGTTTTGGGTATAATCTTCAGCTTCATACTGCTGCTGCTTTTACTGCTGCTCCTCACAGCATCCTAAGTTAAGCAGCAGGATAAGTTAATACACCCCAAGAGATTTTAAACACTTCTGCTTGTTTGGAACGATAAGACATACCTCCTCGGAGCATTGCATGAGTGGACAGATCCAGTGGATGTCATCCAGCTTAAGGAGCTCGGCACTAAGGTTATTCAGAGTCAAACGGAGTTCTTCCTCCTCAGGAAAATCAGTCTGAAAGAGAACATGTCCTTCATCATTTACCAGATCTAAAAAAAAACCGTCTGTTTATATTCACTGCCGTCTGTCTACACTGCTAGACTTAATAAGACATATTAAAATACCAAAGATTTTATATATAATTAATTTAAGGGCCTAACTTCAATAAATTGAGAAGAGATTTAAAGGATATGTCAAATAAACACAGTCACCACATTTTAAACAAAAGAAAATAAAACTAAAACACAAAACTACAGAAGAATCAGACAACCGACAGTCTAAACCTTATAGGTTAAGAATAAAAGCTAAAGAATAGCAATAGAAGAATAACTCTAAAAACATGGAGTGAAGTCTAAGATGTAGAGCTACTTTAAACTAAAATAGTGAGAAAATTAAGTTATGGTGAGATGTTAGCATGCATACACTGCGATTATATAATAAATCTGGGAAACATCATAGGTTTAGTTAATATTGCTTTAAAAATTACCAAAAGTTAGTTAACACATTTTGCAGTATAAATCTATAAAGTTTGGTTTGTATACAGAAATTGAATTTAGCCCACTTTTCTAACTTTGGTAACTCTTCTACCAGCTCTTTGATGGAACAACTAAAAATAATGCAGGGTAAAGTTATAGCTGTTAGTATTCTTATTTCTAGTGTTGCAGCCAGTGCCATTTTTGGCTCGATATCTGGCTGTGCAGTATTAGCAGATACTGATACCATCTGTTTGAAATTGATGTGTGTGTGTATATGAAGAACTGCATGCTACTTGGATGTAAAATAATTGCCATCATGGCTTTGTCAATCTGCTGCCTACCTTTGTGAATCAGGAAAAAGACTAATACAAAGTTAATCCAGTAGAACTTTTTATTTCCTACATGGAATGGGTGACAATAGTTGGATAAACTTTTGGCTCTCAAAATGGTATCGGTGCTCTATTTGTTGGTACTCGCAGGTATCGATACCACCATTTTAGTGCTGGATCGGGGCCCTGCCCGATACTGGTATCTGTATCGGTGCAACACTTCTTATTTCTGAAAGGCTGCAGAAAATCTATTTAATTCAGCCGAATGACATATGGAAAAAAGGAGTAAAGAAAACTGCACTGCAACTCCGATCCAGGGGATGGCAGTAATGATGCGGATATGGCTTAAAAGAACAGTAATGTAATTATTTTAATTTTGCTAGCAGAAAATAACTTTTAGTTTCTGAGTCTTCTGAAAGAAAAACCTTTTTGTTTATTCTAAAAGTTCATATTAGGACTGTCCTGATCCAGTATTCTATATCAGATATCGATCTGATCTAAAAATCTAAAATTGGCCTGTTTCTTAAATCTACAATACTGACTGTTGATAAAAACATTCTGCTTCTGTTTAAAGTTTCTGTAACCAATTGCTAATATGTGTCATGTGTTATCATACCTATTGCTGTTGACTATTTCTCTGGTTTAGTAATATCACTTGATCAAGAGATACAGTACAAAATAAGTAATTAGATCCTGTATAATCTGTGCTAATATCGTATTGGGTCAATATCGGTATCGGTTAACTCTCATAGCTGCGATATCTGTAGCGTATCGGAAACGAAACAGTTTTATCGAGACGCCCCTGGATTCAAATAGTGCAACAAGTGATAATATCTGACTGTGCTGCTCGATATAGATCCTTAAGCCTGAAAGGAAATGAAGTAACACATTTAAAATGCATATTTAAACTAATTAAATAAAAATAAAACGAGTGAAAGGAAAGTATTCCTTGGAAAAAAAAAAACCCTCCAGAAACATTTTCAGGTTTTACACCTTGTAAGAAAAGCTACTTTAATCATTTGTTTTCTGCACAAAGGACAGTTGTCTGATGGTATACATGTCCACACTGAATTAAAGCTACAGACTGAAGAAAGAAACGAAACGACAGACATTGAAATCTGAGAGGCCAAAAGGCTCAATAGCTTTCAGCAAAGCGAGAAAAGGCAGTGAAAGAGCAAACATGGATGAAGCTTCAGACTCATACCAATAGTTTCCCATCGAGCAGCATACTGGTCTCTGCCTGGAGGACTTTACTGCTGTTGACGATTTCCACCGCCGTGCTGCGACTCAGGCACTGAAACCAAAAATAACATGTGAAAAAAAAGGAAAACAGATCATTGTTTCCAAATGTTCATATATTTGCTCGACCAGACAGATGGACTTTAGGTCAAAAGGCCTGAACATGAACAGCCTGCAGGTTGAACTGAGACCCAAACATATGGCTGAAAATCTGTCCCTTTTTTTCTCTTTCGTCCATCATAGCGGCCATCAGCCTCTCTGTTTGTCCTGCTAAGATGGGCGTCTCACCTCGTTGCTGGACACTTTGGCCTCGGTGAGCACCAGGGCTGTGGCGTTCACGGCGTGAGCCAACTCCTGCTCCACCAGCTTATGGGTCTTCGCTGCCTCGCGGATTCTAAAAAGAGGGAAAAAAGAAATACTTGTAAATAAGTTGCAGGGTCATAATCAGGGAGGTAGTGAATGAAGTCCTCTAATTTGCACTCATTTAATCCTCATTAATCAACATGAAGCAGAAACTGTTTCTAAATCAAGGTAGAAAAAAGTGTAATTTGCTGATAATGAATGTTTGGCTTCTTAAGGAACGAAAAAAGGAAAAAACTGAACTGAATGAAGACGATGACTAATGTCTTAAAAGAGGAAAATAAGGAGCAAAATTCAGCCTGAAAGGATTTTGTATTCAATTTTTTTTAGTTTAAGCATCATGAATGTTTGCTTGCCTATTTTATTTCAGCTGTTTTATAAACAGTGTGTTAAAGTGTTGCTTTATTGCACAGTAACCTTTAAAATCTTTAAGAACTGCCAAAGTTTCCAGTAGTTAGAAATCCAGCAAGTTTCCCCCAAGGTCAGAGAGTTTAAAGTCGTAGGGAAATCATATTTAAATATCAAATAATTCTGGCTTAAACATTTATATAAATGTACTCTTTATCAGAAGATATTGTCGCAAAAGTTAGAAAATTTCTATTTAAAAAAAAAATCCTGTCTTAAAATCTGTGGGTGGTTTTTTTCTCGTTATCTTATGCAGGCCAGTTAGTTATACGTCAGCTGGTACAACTAAATTCGGCCAATCATATATTAACGGTCATCTGTCAATCAAATATTTTCAGTCCTAGCATATTGATCGCAGCTAATATACGCAACGGTTGAAATAATAACAATCATTATTTACTAACTCAATGGTAAAATAAATGATTCTTATTTCTTATTTGCTGAATTTAGGTGTACAAGCTGACGTATAACTGACTAGCCTGCATAAAAAAAAGACTACATTTATACAAATGTTTAAGCCAGAATTATTTGATATTTAAATATGATTTCCCTACGACTTTAAAGAGGCATTATAGAGTTTTCTAATAATACTGCCACTTGTGGCCAAAACACGGAACTGCAGCACTCTTATGCTCCTCGTAGCTTGCTCTTGTATGTAAAAAGTGTTGTTGTTTTTTTTGGAGTTGCTATTGGTGCCTGAGTTGAGCTGGATGCCGGTCGCTTCTTAGTATCCACAAAACACATCTTGAATATAACGCTTCGGTTGTTTGATAGTTTGGACACCAGAACAAAATGGGAACTACTGACTCAAAGTAAATTCAGGAAAGAGGTGTGAGTCCGCTCAGACACTGTTTTAGCTGGATCAAAAAAAAAAGTTATCTTAAAGACAATTTTCAGTAGAAAAACATTAAATAATGTCTGTGTTTTCTCTGGCTTGGGTCCAACAATTTAGGCGGATATAAATTAACCACTAGATTTCTGCAACAGTGTTTTTTTTTTGGTCTAATGTTACCCAAGTCTAAGTGCTTGCCCCTTTGGCAAAAACAATCATTTAAATAAAACCAAACACAACACACAGTGTTTCCATTACAAATGTGTAAGTTCTGCAACTGCAGTATTTCCATGAAATAACAAAAACACAACTAAAATTGAGATTTATCCAGATTTCAGCCATCATCATCCTCCAACTACCATCTGTGCATCTTTTTACAAGGCAGTACGGTCCAGCTGCAGATCGCTTGACTTGTGTGATGCGAAACAAGTGTTTCCAAAGCAGTTTTGCAAAAAAATTAAGAATTAAGAAAACCACCTAATCGAAGCGAAAAACTTTTAATGGAAATTGCAGCTAATTTATCCTCATAATTACAACTTGATGGTTTATTGGACAAAGAAGACAGGTGGTTTGAAAGAGGTGTGAAGGAAACCATTTACGTCAAGAGAGAAAAACCTATAACGCAGCGTTAGAGTTGATTCCTTCCCACTAGAATCTAAATCCTCACCGCCATGCAGGGAATCAAAACACCTAGACTGTTTCGCCAGGCCAAGAACGACCCTAATGACTTCCCTTTGCAGAGGCATGGGCCAGTACCGGGATTTGCAGGCCAACATCGTCCTCAACGATTCCCCATTACCTGTTTTTGGTTCAATTTGCATGTTTTCTAAGCCACAACAAGTTTTTTGTTTGGGTCATTTTATAAGCCTGGAACTTAACGCTACTGCAGACATTTTGAATAGAGAAAGCTTTCTGGGTGGGAAGCAAAATGTGTTCAAACTTGGAAAACAAAGTGCAGTTGTTTGTTTATAAATTTTTTGGAATGGTTTATTGAAGTGTGCTTACTGTGAGGCATGGTTGGGAAGGAATGGTGATGGGGGATTGATTTTAGACACATAAAAGATGCTAGAAATTAATGACTATCCAGTGTTTTTTTATGTGACTTAATCTCAAAGCAAAACTAACCTCTTACACCCTAAGGGGGTATAAATAAATTTCTGCCTGACAAAAACACACAAAAGTAAATAACTTATAGCCTCAAAGCTATTAGATTTAAGAAGAAACTTTTGGTACGTCTGTAAAGGTAAGATGTCATAGAATGGTTTTCTGGTGTCAGCACCATTGTAGCTTTGACCCTGCCTGAAATATTAGGGACAAAATACAAAATATTTTGCATTTTTTTAACCTCGCCAAAATTTTCTTTGAAATAAACATTGCAAAACACTACCAAAATATTATTTATAGCACAAAAAAGTAGTACAGACTTTCAAATCTAAATGTTGTGTAAAAATATACCAAATTTGGACTCAATCAGATGAAACATAATTATTTTAAAATGGTATTAGTGAGAAATTTCTTAGGCGGAGAGGCCATTTTGGCACATTAAACCATAAATGTCACCAAACTGTGCCAAATATGTTTTTTACATCAATACTGGGGGTTTGTTAAAATTACAAGGTCACGTAGCAGCTGGACCCACCGGTGGGTCCGTAGGGTTCAAGGGGCTAAGCATTAGTAAAGATCCAAAGCTTCTCTTACTTAAACGTAAAAAAAAATAAGAAAGACAATTTAACTACATATGTAGCATTTATGTATTTATAGCTGGTATAAGGAGCAGTGACGTACTTATTTATGAGGGTATCAGCCACAATGCCCAGCTGCTGCACCTGAGCGCACTCCTCCTCAGTGAGGTACTCCATGGACTGCTGGGAGTTGAGGCGGGGCCTGGCGGCGCGGTAGCTGTCAATCTTTCTCTTATCCTCCCATGACTTCAGCGTGCTTTCAAACGCCTGATGGGATGGAAACAAACGTCAGACACTTCATGAAAGCTTTACAAAATGCTAAACAGAAGGAAAAATATTCGAAAAGTCATAAATGTGAACCTAATAAACAAATCAGGAAGCAGAAAACAACATTGGTGTTTTGTTTTTTATCTCCTTACTGATTCAAATGTTTGCGTTTTAATATTAAATTAAAAACCTGTTATTATCCAGAGTTAAGCGTCATTAGTTTATTGAAAGAAGGCCATGTTTAAAAGGAGCAGACAGTGTTCACTGGGCGAAGGAAACCATGGAAACAAACTGCCCAAACACGCTCAGCTCAAGAGAGCTCTCAAAGCTTTGAGCACCATGAAGGAGTGAGCAAACACAGAGGGGATGGATTTGATTTAAGAAGTCTTAAAATAGAAAGAGTCAACAACGTGAGCAGAGGGCTGCAGCCAGAAGCCTCCAGAGGACACTCAGCTGCAGCACTCATGACATTTCACGCCACGGTCTGCCAACCTGTCTTTACTGGAACTGAAAAGGTGCACATTCTTCAGCGTATATGGGTGTTTGATCTCACCCTGTCTCTCGTGAGCATCTGAGCACGGTTCTTGTGCACGATCTCCACGATGCCGGGAGGCTGGATCCAGGCTTCGCCGTCCACCTGCACGGGGACCCCCTCCTCCCCCAGGATGGTGATCTTCACCTGTCGGCACTGAGAGCCACAAACAGCAGAAAGCTATTAGAGGGACGTTCATCCGTTTCATTAAACACCTGCTATAATAGTGATTGTTTTTTTCACAGATGAACGACTTTCACTGAAAGCTTCATTAGTTAATTGTTTGTCTAACCAGTTGAGACGGACACTATATTGTAAATTTTAATGATTCACTTCTGTTCTTTTACTTATTGATCTTTAAAGTTTAACTTTTTGCTGATAAAATGCAAAAGTTTTTCCTGTTTAAAGCTAATTAACAAAAAAAAAAAAAAAAAGAGAAATGTCGGGAAGGTTTCTCATATGTTTCTCCTGAGCGTCTGTTACCTGAGCGATGCGATGATGCTGCAGGTTGATGACTCTGGACACCGCCATCTGCATGCTGCCAAACACGGCCACCACCTCCAGCTTCTTATCATCAAACGACGGAGCTCCAAAGTTCTGCGACAAACAATTCAGCTTAGTTAATGAACAACTTTCAGTATCTATGAGGTTTTTAAAAATGAAATCAGAGGAAGACCTCACTGATTTAATAATAATTAATCCTAATGATCTGCATGAATCGAATACAACCTGGCGAGCTTTTCATTTTGATTAATTATTAAAAATAAAGGAATTGAATAGTTACCAAGAGTACTGGAACATAGATTCTAAAGCAATTATAATTACGTAGAACTACAAACAAATTAAACATTTTCCATGTATGATTAAAAAAAAAACTAAATTTTTTTAAATATGTAATATTATGCATGTTTTAGTGTTGTACATTTTAACATGTTTGGCCATTTAAAAGTGAATTAAATTTCGCAATAAAGGTTATCTTTTTCTATAGGTCAGCCATTTGTTTATTTCCAAATGTTAGCTCACTGATCTTTTTAGCTTAATTGATTAATTTGGGAAAAAAAAAATATTTAAAAGATGAATCGATCACTAAAAGAACCAACGGTTGCTGCTTATCACCAGAGTTTCTCAAGCTGGCAGGCCTATTGCTGTTGTTAATAGTTTCCCTTTGCTAAGTCCTGATGAGGCGGCTTGTAGGCTGAGTTTCACAGCAGGTTGATTGATGCTGAGAGAGGACCTCTCCCACTGTGGCAGTTTCTCTTTTTCCAAAGATGGCTTCCCTGGCCTCCTACTAATTATATTGCTTTTAATCTAAAAGTTAACAGGCCTGTTGCAGTCATCATGACTCGGATGACTGATGTCATTCACTGGCTAGTGCTTATAAACAATAACAATGTGTGTCACAATTGACACCTAATCGACATCAATAGAAAATACATCTAATAGAAGGTTCTTATTCCACCATACTCTTAAAGCTGCACAGTTTTCTGGAGGACGTTTAGCCTCTTGAGCTCTTTTTTTGAAAGATCATGGTTAATTATATCCTCGTGAGACCATCCTGATCTCGCAAGCTTTCAAGGTTTCACTTGCTAATCAGTCTGGAGACTCTCCGTTGAAGAAAATTTGGAGCCGTTCACCAAACGAACATCCAATCAGCGTTGGCTTTGAGGAGGGTTGAGGTGTGACGCAACGAGAAGCGCGACAGTTCAGTCTAAAGAACATGGCGGCTTCAGCCAATGAAACTAGCGTTAGCGTGGCTATCGAGCAAGTTTTATCGGAATTACACTGAAAGAAGAGCAAAACACTGCTCTGGAGGCTTTTCTCAGAGGAAAAGATGTTTTTTCTCTTCTCCCGACTGGTTTCGGCAAGAGTAGCCTGGATTGTGGTTATGTTTTCGTCGTCGCTCTGTTAGTACATCATATGCTTCGTTGATCTGATTGGTTTATTTGGCCCGTCTATCACCAACATTGGCCAATCAGCTAACTAGTATTTTTGCCCCTTCCCAAAATTACTTCAACAGAAGGTTTCCATATGGATATGCGGAGCAAATCCATCTGGTGGAGTCAGGTTAGGTTAATTAGGGTTACTGTTTAAATTTCAGCCTTTTTTTCTCCTGGATCCTCATTTCAAATAGGAAAAACAAATGAACTCCTCAATAATTATCTATACTGACTATTATGAAAAGCTGGTATCGTTATACATCAAAACAAGGCTCTTTATTCTTCATATTAATAGGATTCCTAAATAGTTTGATTTAATCATTCAAAAAACAGGAAGGAAGGAAGGAAGGAAGGAAAAATGGAGGAAATTAAGAGAATCAAGAAAGAAGGGAAAGACGTGGGGCACGCAAAAAAAAAAGAAAGAAGGAACGATACAAGGAAGCAAGGGAGGAGGCAAGGACTGAACATTTGTGGTCCTTCTCTGGGGATAAAACAATTTTCCATATTTCTTTTCCTTCTCCACGCTTTTCAAAACCTGAGAGAAACTGAAATTAAATTCTCTGTTTCTTTTCATTTCTACATGGAGAAACAGATGTTTGCAGCTGTAACTCTGAGCTGCACTAAAATAAGCTAACAGTTATAATATGTAAAGTATGATCCTTTAGTTGTAAAGAAGAAAATCCATTTTATAGTAAATCCTTTGCCCCTAATATCAACAGGAAGAGCATAAAAAGGTGCCGTGTCTGCATGTCCTCTCTCAGCATGTCTGCTTCCACTTAACATGAGAAGTTATGGTTTTTCAGCGGTGCTCACATTGTCCTCTTTAGTTCCTCCCCAGAAGTTGATTCCTCCTGCATAGCTGGGAATGTTGAGAACAGCCAGGCCCTGCAGACTCGGCAGGGAGATGGGAACGCCGTCGCACTGTGGAAACAGAGAAGAGGACCTTAGTGTGTCAGAGGAAACTTGAGGAAACTGTCTCTATTAAACTTTCACAGGCTTGTCTGTCTGACCTCCAACTGGACTCTCTGCTCCAGGTTCTTGTAAGTCTTCTGGACCAGCTCTTTGGTCCCCAGGACTCCGTACCACATGAAGTTTTTGGTGCGACTACTGCAGATTTAGACATCAGAAGACAATGTTCTGGTTCTGGTTTCCTCTAATTAGACGCTGACTACACACCAGAATCCTACTTAGCTGCTGTCCTTACCTGCATTTCTTGGGATGTTCGTCTCTCTTGTTGTTGAACTCGAGGGAAATTTTTGCGTCCAGTCCGATGCCAAAGTAGTTATTCATCACACACTTCTCTGTGCATTGACTAGAGAAAGATGCAGCTGTTTAATAATTCAATTAAAGCAAACATGTATTCACATCATGTTGCAAGCTTCAGTATTATTATTATTGTTTTAGAAATATTTATATATATTGCAGATTGATGCGAATAGTGCGCAATACATGCAGACATTTTTGCTAAGGCTGGCAACTATATGAAGCGCCTAATGGTGCACGGGATACTTTAAGAGTGGAAAGTTGCAGTGTTTGACTGCAAGAAGAGCGGACCGCAGCTAGCACAGCCATCCTCCACTTAGCAGCCTGTGTGTGGTACAAAAACCGGAGCGGAGTGATTTAAAATCTCTACCACCGGACTCGTCTTCAACAGGCAAGTTTACGTTTGTTAGCGTTACTTCAACTTAATAGGTGCATAAACTCAGCAACCAGGTATCTCTGCGTGCAAGCATCATCCACACCCTCAGAGCGGGACTGCTGAGAGAGCAGATACGTTCATCTTTTTTAATTTAAACTGCTAAGTTAAAAGGTCTTCAATATCTAAAAGTAAGCATAACCACTCACTTGTCACTTGTTTGCAACATTTCTTTTGCACTGAAAATAATCTTTATGTAAGAAGAGTGCTTGGAATTGAATTATCTGAGTTTAAAATAAAAGTCAAGATTCTTTACTTTAATATTTAATGTAATTTTCTTTTTATTAGAATTGATATTATAAAACTGGTATTGAAAAAAATATCGTTCAGGCACCGATATCGAAGGGACGATATCGGTATTGGTACCGGAATCTAAATGTTTGATTGATACCCAGCCCAGTTATGCTTAATTTTGGTTCTGGTTCACTCATTTAAAGTCCCATTAAAGGTGAAGCTTCTGGTTGTGGTCTAAAAATCAAAGCAAACCCACTTACACAGTATCCTCGCTGAAGGTGACCGTATTAAGGCTCTCTGGCTTCTCCAGGACGATGGGTGAGGTGGGACTCAGCCCCCCTGGACAGAATCATCATGTTTTATCAGGCAGATTATCTCAGGACTAATGCATTCACCTCACTGAGATTAAAATATGACTTACGTTGTTCAGCATCCTTCAGCTCCTCACTGTTCTCCCTCTTGATGGATGACGAAGATGGCATCCTCTGGACCTGCCTGTGTTTGTTCTGCTCATCCACCACTGAAACCATGACGTTGGGTCAGTGAGCACCTCAAACTGTATAAATTAAAGCAGCGCTCTGGCTGCTGTTACCTTTCTCCGCCTGTTCGATGATCTGCCTCAGGGCTTTCTTCAGGCTGTTAGCTCGGAGCATCAGCTGCTCTTTGGATCGGTACGTTTTGCCTTCTGAGCCTGACTCTCCTCCGCTTTCGCCAGGGCTGGAGCTGCCGCTCTCCTGGCTGGGTGCTGAACCTGCAGGCACCACCTGGATAAAAGCAGAGAAGTCAGTGTTTGATTTTATAAGCACATGTAGAACCACAGAATACCTCCTTATTTGAAACTGTGTGTCTTTGAAACCATTTAGTGTTAGATCAGCTGCAGGATCAGGGTCTGAACTCTCCTGCATTTCTGAATTCGCAGAGCAGGAGTTGGAAATCCTGCTGATATGTGAGGGCTTAATCTATTTAGGATAAAGTAGCATCATGTGTTTTGATGTTTAGGTTCCATAAGGAAACACATACTAAGAGTGGCTCAAGTTATCCTGAACTATCTCTATAGTTTTGCTGCTATAGGCTTAGACTTCTTGAGGACATAGGGATCCCTATTTCATCATTCTGCTTCATTCTGTCTCTATTCTCCCACTCTGCAGTATCTATTAGTTCAATCTCTAACGTTATGCTCTCTCTGCTTTTCCTCAGAGTAGCTTTGCCTCGTCTGTTCCTGTTTGGCTGTGACGCCATCCTGGAAAGAAACATCAGCTGTGCTGCTTCCATCAACAACCTTGTTTATAGATGTTGGAGATCGGCCTGTTTTTCAGTGTAGTCCTGTTTCTCTGACTGTGACTGGCTGGATGTGCTGTCTTAATCCTCTGACATGGTAGCTGGCTCAGAGCTCGTCTGCCTGGCTGTGTGTTTTCTGGATGGGGCCGCCTTTTACAGCTGTTTTTTGTATCTCTGCTTCTGTCTCCTTGAACCCCAGTCGGCCTCAGCAGATGGCCGCTCACACTGAGCCTGGTTCTGCTGGAGGTTTCTTCCTGTTAAAAGGGAATTTTTCCTCTCCACTGTCGCTACAAGCATGCTAAGTGTGCGGGATTGCCTTAGAGTCAACGATTCAATGCAATCAACTGGTTTACCTTGGACAGAAAATCAATTTGACTGTATGATCTGGTGAACTGTTAAGTGCCTTGAGATGACATGTTGTGAATTGACGCTATATAAATAAACTGAATAGAATTGTTTATTTAGTTTGCAGTACTTATTGTCACATTATGACCACAGACTTGGATTTTTATTTAATTAGGACTGAATTCAAATGTATTTCCTTGGATGCACGTGAATAAAATCCAGTGTTACCAGTTCCCCTTAGAAATTGCCTCATTATATAAATAAAGTATATATTTCTTTCAATTCAGCTTTAATACAAATGCTCCATGCTCCACCTGAGTGGTTCAGATCAAAGTTACTTCATGTGTGTCAAAGGCAAAAGTTTAACAAAGCTATTCTGGGATGATATTCTAGGATGATATGAATTTAAGCTTTTAAAGAAGAAAAGGCAAGGGGAATTTCTTAGTATTGAAGGGCTAATCACACATGCATCCTGCAGACTTTCTGTTATAAAAAGGGGAAAAGAGTTGCTGAGTTTTTTTCTCTAATTGGTTTTAGCCTGTGGCATAAAATCCCAATAAACTGCAGAGGTTTCTTAGTTTAAATTGGCAAAAATCAAAATAAAATCCAAGTGATGTGATCATATTGAAGGGTTAGGGCAGTAAACCTTCTGTGTAAATGAAAACAGTCCTACTTTATTTCATTACAACATGTGTTTCTGGTGCTTGTTCTACCTGAGCTTCTGCTTCCTCGCTTAAGGCCTTTACCAGCGAATCCAGTTTCTCGTTCAGCAGTGCGCACTGGGAGAGGACATAAACAGAGAGGAAAAGATCAGGCAGATTTCTACTAACACTCGCGTCCAAGATTACTATAGAATTACACAAAGAGAGAATAAAGTAGATTTGGTTGTTTAGAGCATTTACATCAGTGACGATGTATTCAACTTTTAAATGCATATTCTGGCTGAAAATATAGGGTGAAGCACAAGCCTGAAATCAAACCAATTTTCAGACACTGTTAATAGAAAAAAATGCCACTTTTCTGCAAACAAAATCACCAGAGCAACACAAGATAGAAAAAAACCACAACTGATCAATAAGTTAGATGTGTGAAAAAGAAACTGCAACACTGCCTACCTGATTATAATCTTAATCTACATAAATTAATAAATTTTTTTCGAGTTTTTGCTGCACTAGTAGCTCGTTTTTCCAACAGTAAGCTGACAGGAGAGGGGGTATGAGCGAGGGGGAGAGACATGCAGCAAAGGACCAGGGGTCAGATTCCAACCCGGGTCAGCGATTAAGGCCTCCGTACATGGGCTGTGTGCGTTAACCACTGCGCCACCAAAGCACGCCCTGATCTACATCATTTAATCCTAATCCAATCATTAATAACAATCATCCTTTTGTCAAGTTATGCTGTTTTCGATAAGCTAGATTTTTATTAACAAACATGTTTTGTTTTCTTCTCATCTGGGCGCATTAAATTGGTTCATCAATGCTTTGTCTGATCAGCCATGAGAATGTAAAACTATCTTTTCTCGTCCCCTCAGCAAATAAATATAATTTTGTTAAAAACAAATGCAAACATATAACTATTAATTATTAGGGGAAAACAAATAAAATATACAGGGATGCCAGGTTATAGCATTTTTATTTCAGATACCATATTGAATATTGCAGCCCTGAGTTACTGACCAATACAGATGTGTGACCCGATACGATATTAGCATAAATAATACATACTTTGACTCATTTTGTAGTGTTGCATTATAAAAAAGTCTTAATGAGGTGATTTTAATAAACCAGAGAACAATAGTCAAGAACAATAATGATGAGAACAGCTGAGCCATTAAATATCAACCTATGGATTAACTGCAGTGTTTCTATCAGGATGCTAATATTCTGATTTTTCAATATCATTTCATCCTTATCTCATTTTTTTGATATCATCTTCAATTAAGTCCAAAAGAGAAACTAATCAGCAAAAGAGGAATTAAAGAAAAATTAAAAAGTTGTTTCACGGACAGAAAACACAGGAAGGACTTTAATCAGACTATTCCTTTTAGGAAAGAAAATGCACTTGTTGCTTTTATGATAAAGCGTCGGGTTCAGAGAAACAAATGTTGTAATAGTATTTCAGGTGCTGAATGTGCTTTTTTTTAAAAATAAGATATGTATTTCCTTATTCCTTATTTCCTAATTTTTCTCTTTATTTTTTTCTAAATAAAAAATAGCAACTAAAAACACAATACATTGAATAATTTAGCTTCTTTTTGCAGAAGAAGTAGCTAAATGTGCTAGCATACAGAACAAGATCATAGTTGAAAGATGCAACTCTGCTTATATGCCAAAAAAAATAATTAACAAAGCTTCTTGAATGGGAAGCGAAAAATCTACAAACTTGGAAAAAAAGTCCAGTGGATTGCTTTTAATGTTTTTTTTTTTTTTTAATGGAATGACTATGACCTTCATGACTTAAAATCCTCACCATCTTTTATTATATTTTGCAATCAGTGAAAACCGCTTTTCTCAGTTTTGATCTATTTTACAGTTTACATATAACAATAAAACATATGCTCTTCTGCAGATTGCATATGTAAATAATTCAGGGAAAGCATGATGGGTGACAAAACTACTGGAAAGCAGCGATAAATAAGACGTGATCTGCTGCTGTGTTTTGTTCCTCCTCCATTTCAAACACACACGCCTACATCTGCCCACCACCTGCTGTTATACAAGCGCTTACATAACATACACACATAATTAAACATTTTACCTTCTTGGCCATAGCATCTGCCTCCTCCTTGTTCTCTGTGGCTCTCTCGTACGCCTTCCCCACCTCTGCCACAAAATCGTTCACCGTCCCACACAGAAACCTGCCGACACAGGTGAGGGAGGCGGAGAGATCAGATCAAGGTTAGGGCTCAGCGCTGAGCGGATGATTGACATGCTGAAGATTTGATGAGTCATGATGCTGGTGGTGGCGACTGGCTGCTGCCTACCTACCAGGCAGCTCCGTCGCCTCCTCACAGTCACTGTTTACTCACATCTGGTACATTACTGCTGCTGCGGTGTGACTCAGCAGGGAGCTTTCTCCAAACTCACAATGCTCTCCGTAAACATTAGATCATCTGAAACGAGCTGTGCCTCCAGTGCTTCATCTTTTCCCTAAACTGATTTTGGATTTGTGGCTATTTATATTAAATTTCTGGAGGAAATATGTAGCAAATGCCTTTTAAAATGTATCAAGGTCTTCAAACTAAATGCAGTTAAGGCTCTCTCCTCCAATTTGTCCGTCATCCTCATCAGTGTGAACCCTTTTAGCCAGCAGAAGGTCTTTGTTAATGTTCAAAGGCATCCATTAGAGACTGACAGCAGCTTTCCCTTACCTCCCCTCATTTATTACAGTAAAGTGAATATCAACACCTGACAGGCTTTTATGAGACTCTGAACACAGCTAAAATCACTTTGCGACTGACTAAACGCCCTCGGAAAACTGGAGTACTTTCCTAAGTAAGGTATCTAATGTCTTAAACTCATCAGGTTAAATGCAACAAACAGAAGGGTGAAGAAAAGTGCTCCGTAATGGCGGGTGAAGTTCTTTCTTACTGACTGCTGTGAACTAATGCACTCGGATGAGCCCTAAATAATGGCTCATCCCTCTCCCTCCCTTCCACTTGTGCACACACTCGGACTCTTAAGTGCATGTTTGCACTTAAAACAGGACCAGAGCAGAAAATCGATTCCTGCTGAGCGCCTGTGAGGACTCTTTTTCTAGTTATCGTTCCTTTTCTTTCTCCGCCCCTGGATTTAAAGCATCTTTATCCTCTTTCACCTGTTTCCTCTTTGTTTCTAGGGTTCAATCGGGTTCTTGTTTAGTTTTGAATGCAGGCATTCGTGGCACGTACTTGGCAGAGGAGATGACGTCGCTGTGCTTGTCTGAGTCCAGGATCTTGGCCAGGTGGCAGGCCACGGAGTCTGCATACTGAGTGATGTGGACCTGAAACATGGACAGAGGAAGCCTCCAGTAAACCAGGGAGGAAACACCTTGCTGTTTAGCACTAACATGCTGCAAGAAGGAAAACTGGAAACTATAGATTTTGCAAAGCATTTTGCCTGTGACTTTAATTCTGTAGTGACATTATGTTCTTATTCATTCTCCTCCATAATAAGAAGCATTTTTCTTTTATTTCTTCATGAAGTTATGAACCTTTTTGTACAGAAGATTGTTATGAAAATATAAATAAGTAATTACGGTTTTGCAGAAAAGAAAATAAAGAATGTAAAGCATATCAATAAAACAGATATTAAAATGTATTAAAAACATAAATTAACTATCTAAAAATGTGGATAACTGAGAAGAACATTTATAGAATCATACATCTAAAACTATATCTTTTATCTACACTTCTTTTCACTATATGTGAAAGATGGGATTGTTCAGATTATCAAGCTGTCTGAAGGCTCTGATGGAAAAGGAAAATAATCTGATTTTGTGCTTCGGCGCTGATCTAAATGTACGTTTGGATCATTATTTGTTCAAAGACCAAATAATAACCTTTTTTTCACTGTGTCTGAGTCGATCACATTTTAGGTCTAAAATATTCTGACATTTGGAAGAGTTCAGGATGTTAATCCTATGGCCTTCAGAGAAAACAGGACCAGAGGATTACAGATTCATATTTATTCATTTACATATTTATTACCTGGTTCAAACCAAACCCACCCGCAGGTTTGGTTTTTTTAAAACCTCCTTTCCAGTCAGATCTGTTCAAATGTTACCATTCCAGTTAGTCCTAGTTCATAATGTAGATGTTTACATCTATAACAGTAGGAAAGAAAAGGCTTTTCCTTCTTTTCCTCACTCACAACTGGGTCATTCCTGTTTTACTCTGTTTCTAACTGTTATTAAGAGATATTAAATGCCTGGTTATGCTCCTGCAGCAGTGTGTCACAGTGAGCTTGACACAGGTATTTTTGATTTATGCCCAATATTTAAGCGTGGTCTGCGCTATGTTATTCAACGCCACAACGCAAGAGGGACAATCAGGAACTAGCTGTAGGTCTAGATATGGCCGAGGCGGTGAGGAAGTGGATAAATGCAAGGGGCAAGTTTGTGCGACAACGGAGGGACATGAGGGCGAAAAAGAGCGGGGATCCAGGTGGAAAAAAGGTCCCTGCGTTCTTGCACACCTCGCTCTTCTAGCTGGTCCAACTTCATGAGTGGTTCTACACATCATACATCATCATACATACGTCATACAAACAGGAAATACACATAGTGTAGAGTGAATGTAGATCTGACCAATCAGATGCCTCCTTTCTCTCCTCTCTGCAGACGACCTGGTTTCTGAGTATAAATCAGCCTTAAGAGCTATATATGTTCATCATTTGTTCTCCTCAGATTCTGTGTGGTTGCTAGGTCAATAAATACTGGTCTTCATTCCGCATACAGACTGATGGCTCTGTGTCAGGCCTATTTATACACCAGAGAGGAACTGAAGAAGGAATCATTCATGAGAAATTCTAATTATTTCAAAGTGATTTTTAAATGATACTAATAAATGTGCTCTCCACTGGAATTTTTTTAAATTAATTTGGCTTAAATTACGCTGAATTCTTCTATTGAAAATTATTCTGCTGCAATAAAGGGTGAATTTATCTTACCTCTTCCCAAAAAAGGAAAAGAGCTTTAATGGTTTAAATTGTACAGCACATGTCTAGATTTGACCAACCCCCATTTTTACACCTGATGGTTTGCTTTAACAAAGCATGCTTTATATTAAATTACAGTTTGTAACTTATCATCTCAGCTGGTGAAAAAAAGAATTGGTTTTAAAGTTGTAGAGAAAAGGGCTGGGTATTTTCCCCAAGCCCTGAATCGATTCGATATTGATTAATACAGTTCTAAATCGATTAATTTCAATTCGATCTCTTTTTACAATAATGTAAGTGGTTCAACTGTGTTTCAATATACTCATGTATTTTAATTTTCCCTGTCACATTAAACACAAAGTGCAAACTAGTAAAACAGACAGTTTAAACTTGAGATGTGAACAAAACTGTCTCATTAGTGCAAACTTGTTTGTGAAAAGTGAAAAAGTTAAGCCTCACTCGAGCGAGCAGACGTGACACAGCGGGGACACAGCAGACATGCATGAGCTGCATTATCTTCCCTGCACAAACCATATTTGCAGCGTTGTCTATAGCAACTACAGGGTGTTTGCTGGTCAGCCCTCATGTCTTCAGTCGACCTATTGGCTATATTTGCAGGTGTCTGGCTTGAAGTCATCTTGAATTCATCTCTCCTGCTCATTTGAATGTGAACGTCACGCGCATCACTATAAAACAAATCGATCTCATTCCCTAGACATCGATTTTGCAAAAATGTAAAGGAATCGATTCAAAATTGATTAAATCGATTTTTTTACCCAGCCCAGAGAGGTGCACGACTTTATATTAGTGAATAAAGTGAATGTGATTGGTTGATTTTTAAGGGGCGGGATCATTGTGGTGGAAGGTTCACAAGCAGGTTTGATTGTGGTCGGTTTGTTGGAAGCATCTTGCTAACCAGTTAGCAACTTAGCGCTAGTAGGTTCCAAATGGGAAATTCTATTGGGACCAAGTAGCACTAAATTGGTGACTTAGAAACGACACTGTCAAGGAACGCTATGGACAGAGGAAACATGCAAGAGGAGGAGAGTTTTGTGTCGGAGGTCGTGGATGAGTCTCCTCCTCATACATTTTGTATTTAGAGGAGGAAGCAGAAGCTTGGTTTGGTGTAGAAGGCTTCCAGCCGTACATGTTTGAGTCCTTGCCTCGCAACGCTGCCAGTTCTGTTAGCTCTACACCTGCTGAAGACACAGACGTCCATCCCTGTGAACACTGGGACAGAACTCAATGGGAAAGGAAATTATTCTTATTTCAACTGTTGCGTATATTAGCTGCGACATATGAATCAAAATGCTATGACCAAAAAGTTTGATTGACAGATGACCGTTGATATATGATTGGCCGAATTAAGGTATACAAGCTGACATATAACTAACTGGGCTGCTTAAAGTAACGGGAAAAAACCCCAAATATTTTAAGACAGGATTTTTTTAAAAACAGAACTTATGGGACAATATCATCTGATAAAGAGTACATTTATATACATGTTTAAGCCAGAATGATTTGACATTTAAATATGATTTCCCTACGACTTTAAAAGAGGAATCATGTAAATATAAACATGTTTCTAAATTACCTCATCTTCATATTTGCAGCAAAGAGTGCTTTTTTTTAATCTATTTTTTCTGTTTTCAGTCCGATTGCCTTGGCTTCTATTTGCTTCTTCTGAGCTCTGTTTTCATAGATGCTATCTGTGGAAAGCAGACAGCCTCCTCAAAGTGCTGCAGGCTAATTTACCTGCAGAGGAGAGTCGTGGCTGTCATCCTCCTTCCCTGTCGGCGTTTGTTTACCGGTCGGGGGCACCTCGTATGTCATCACGCTCCATCTGAAAACATAAACAGCGTTGATAAGCCTAACGGGAAACATTTTATCAGCGGCGGGGGATTGAAAGACAAGCAGTGTCTGATGCCGCCGACAGGAGATCAAGAAAAACTTGACGGCAGTTGAAACTAGGAGCAAACAATATTTTCTTCAAGCTCACTAGAAACCTGCTGTCATCACTGACTTAGTCATGTCCTTTATTTCTAAAACAAAATATCTGTTGCAAAGAATCTAAAACAACAGTTTTATTGGTCACTAAAAGTATTTTACCTTTGGTATAGTTCTTTCATTCCTGCCACCAGTTAAAAATATAGATTCTTAAAATCCTACGTTATGTTTTCACAATATTTTTTTTTTTTTTGCATTATTAAAAAAGACAAAGATTTAGAACAACGGACAAAAAAAGCCCAATTTTGAATTGCAAAATTTAATTTTGTTGCTTTTATTAGGAACGTTTTTCATATAAATCCAAGTTAAAAAACTTTGAAAAATTGAACTCTGAAGGCAAAGAAAGAAGGTCTGAAATAGTGCCGCTCTTTTCTGAACCCAACCTGGTGTCATTATCTTTAACGCGTCATCTTTTTGCATTGCTATTTATTTTAAAATTTTCCTATAACAGTTCAGCATATTTCCACTGCACTTCAACGAAATAGGAAGAAATGTTTCTTTCAGGAAAGGACATTCTAAAAGTACCTTTTTTCTCCATTAAATAACATCTGTTTTAAATGTAAACCTCACTGCAATGTGATAAAGTTGATCCGACTTCATCCAACAGTAGAATCTGAGATGATTCCCTTAAGTCAGCATGCTGGATACTTGCATGGCTGAACAATGTCCCTTTGTTTGGAAGTCAGCATGATCCCTCAGGTATTTCTAAGGTATGTTCACTTCCACGATTCACGATTATAAGACGACAAATGAGCAAGTAATACCTTAAATTTACTCCCTGTCACAGAAGCCTTATTAAAGGTATTTTGGAGGATTTTCTCGAATTTTTTAAAAGACCCTCACTCTCCACTTAAAAAAAATATAAAAATGCGCATGCGAGTGCGTGCACGAGCCCGTTTCTTCTCATGCACGCCCTGTTTAAAAGTTGCTGTTCTCATAGCTCAAACAGGCTTACTATCCCCGAACGTCCGCCCTAACCCCTAAATCCCTCAATCACTATATAGATTGCAAACTTTATATTGAACTCAGTTAACTTACTGTTCGGACAGATGATCACTTCCCTATTGGTCCAGTGCTGTGCCTGCGCCATCTTTGTTATTAGTCGCCGCTGTCGGGTAGCGCCAGGCTATGGCGACAGCTGGCCTCGGTGACAGCAAATCCCGTAATGTTTGGGGAGGAGAACTCTCCGCACAAAGTGTTCTGGGATATATCTGCCTCTTCGGGGGCCTTCCTTTTCTTCTCATATACTTCGTAGAACCGCGGTGAGAAAGGTGAGCTTCAATGACTGTCTGAAACCATAGCTCACCACACATTTACTTCTGAAAGTGCGCCTGCAAAAAAAATATATCTAACGGGACGAGCACGAAGGACGGTCTAACATAAATATATCACTAGAATGATTGACAATTAGGAGGACCACTTATTAAGATGATCCACCCAGAAATAAAAGATCACTCTCAATACCTTTAACTTTTAAATAATTTCCCCATTAATATGCCCAAGTTTACACCTTTTAGTTACTAATAAATATTAGTGTTGCACCGATACAGATACTAGTATCAGGTGGGGCCCCGATCCAGCACTAAAATGGTGCTATAGGTGTTTGCGAGTACCAACAAATAGGGCACTGATACCATAGAGTCAAAAGTTTATTCAACTATTGTCACCCACTCCTGGTAGGTATTAAAAAGTTCTACTGGATTCTCTTTGTATTAGTATTTTTCCTGCTTCACAAAGGTAGGAAGCAGCTTGAAAAAGCCATGATGGCAATTATTTTACATCCAAGTAGTTTGCAGTTCTTCATATATACACACACATATCAATTCCAAACAGATGGTATCGGTATCGGCAAAGCAAGATATCAGGGCCAAAAAATGGCATCTGTGCAACACTAATAAATATACCTCCTCATCTGGCTTTTTTTGATAACCCTGTTTTATTATCTTTTAAATTTAAAATTTTCATAATTGTCCTTCATGGTCTCGCTCTGTTATGTTTAACTGAGATGTTGAGCATGCATCGCCCCAGCAGAGCTTCCGGTCTACCGATCAGATGGTTCTGGATGTTCCCAGATCTCGTATAAACAGTGGAGCGATGGTTCCTTTGTGGTTACCGCACCTAAACTGTGGAACAGCCTGCACCTCATTCAGCAGGCTCTCACAGATCTGCCCCCTTTTTAAGTCCGGATTAAAGACTTCTTTTTTCAAAATGGCTTTTAATACTTAGAATTCAATGATTTATGCTCAGGATTTTTTTGTTTTTTTTAAATGTTTTTATCTTTCTGTGAAGCACTTTGGTATTCCTGGTGTTGTTCTAAAGTGCCATACAAATAAAATTTGACTGATTTTAAAATGAAGATAAAAAAATGAGCCACTAAAGTCAAGGACTACTCGACAGTCTGAGAACTTCAAACAGGCAGTTATAAATAAAATTTTTTTTAAAATGACAATGAAATACAAGGTTGGATGTTCTACAAATTTTTTTTGTGTAACAAAAAACTAAAAAGATTCTTTCAAACAGTGTAAGGCTTTAACTGGAACCAGCTGCTCTGCTCTGAAGCTTTGAACTTGGGTGGAGTTCAATAGTTTGGATCGTTCCAGTCTACTGATTATTATAGCAATAAAAAAACAAACATTTTCTTATCAATTTTTTTAGAAGGTCATCTCTCCAACAGCTTGTGGCATCAGATAACCATGACCCTTCCCTCACAGGTAACCTTAAACTAATCTGCAAAGAGATTCTCTTATCTTTTACATTTTATTGGAAAGAATGAGTCATAAAAAATGACACAAGCCGGGTCACTGTGGACGTAACCTGTCGTTGACCTCGGCAGGAATGACGTGACGTTAAACATCCCGGTTCTTACCGGTCCAGCATTTTGGTGGTGGCTCTCTCCAGCTTCTCCAGGATCTGCAGCAGCTGAGCGTCGTCGTCACACAGGCCTCCCCAGCCCAGAACGCGAGCCAGGTCGTTTCCCGTTCCCAGGGGAAGAACTCCCAGCTGACACTGAGGAGACGCCGTGAAATTAAGCTTAGACGCTGATCAGTTATGTTTATTTAAGGTGGTTCAAATCTCATTTCACATGCTGCTAATTATCAATTAACAGAAGGCTAATCCTAAATTAAAACCATATCAGTGCAGCTGTGGAACAGCATTAATATGGCTTAATTAATAGCACAACAATTGGCTTACACAGTCAGGGCTGCTGCAGCCTCCTTTCTTTCCACTGATAGTAAACATAAAGCAACAAACATCTCTTTGACCTCTCAGAATCTGTGCTTAATTTAAATGGATTGGCAGCTTTTAGGCCTCAACTACCTCGACCAAACTGCCTGAAAATGGGTAAGAACGTTTAAGAACAATCATGTCCTGGAAGATACATGACCAACATAGTGGAATGGAAGTGCATTTGTGGGAGTCAAAAGTGAGGCTTTTAAACCTGCTGTTAACTACATTGGTGGCTGCATCATTTTGTGAGCAGTTTTGGTACTTTAGTACTGATTTATTGAATAAACTGCACACAATTTAAGAAGGAAAACTACTTTTCATATTGCTGGTGAATGTTCTCAGTCATCCAGGTCAGAAAAAAAAAATTTGTTTCCAATTTTGAAGACGTTTTGGTTCCCATCCAGGACGCTTTTTTAATTCAAACCACCGACCTTTAAGACACTTAGACAGCTATGGGGGATTGCAGTCTAACAAAAGAAGCCAAATGACCCCCATTCTTTTTTTTTTTTTTTTTATAATTATATTTATTGGTTTTTAACGTTTTAACAAACAAATACAATACAAGAACAAAAGAACAATCCAGCTCTTAAAGTTAAATACCTATATACGAGCATATGCGTACACACACGCACATATACATACCGATCAAAGAGAAAAGATGGGAGAAAAAAAAAAAAAAAAAAAAAAAAAAAAAGGGACAGCAATGAAAAACAAATGGTCCGAACCAGAACATTTCAGATGTTTACAATTCGGACATCCTCAAATTATAAATCCTCTCCGGAGAAGAGCCGAGGTCTCAAATCCTGCATAAGAAATAAAAGGTTCCCAAACCTTATAAAAGTTATTTTCTTTATCGTGCAGTTTGCTCGTCAAATAGTCCAAAGATATATAGTCCAGTACTATATTTAGCCATTGTGATTTACTTGGTGCCTTGTCAGAAATCCAATTCAGTACCACACATTTTCTTGCACAAAAAGTAAGCATTCTGTAGAGTTGATGCTGATGTTTACCAATAATACCGGTGTCGGTTAAACCAAGTAGTAAATACAATGGGTTGAATTGTGTGCCCATAGAGAAAATCTTATCTAATTCACATTTTATTGTATGCCAAAAACGTTGAATTTCTCTGCAGGACCAGTAACAATGTGTGAGGCTACCAATATCCACTCTACATTTCAAACACAATGGTGAGAGGCTTGTTTTGAATTTACTTCGCTGAGAAGGAGAAATGTGCGCACGGTGTAAAATTTTAAATTGTATGGCCTTAACCCGATTGCAAATACTTAGAGACTTTGCATTCTTCCAGGCCTCATCCCATCCCTCCTGATTTATTGTACACTGCAATTCCCTTTCCCAAACTTCTTTTAGGAGAAATGTATTTGGTAAGGGGTGCTCTTTCAGCAAGTTGTAAAAGGTTTTAATTGGAGTTTTTACCCTGGAGGAAAAAAGCTGTTTTTCACACACTGAGATTGTTTGGTCCACATCGAGTGTGGTTTTTTTCTGAATGAAATCTCTCATTTGTAAATAGCGAAAGAAATCCTGCCTCCCAATATCATATTTATCCAATAGTTGCGAGAAAGATAATATTGTGTTACCTTCCATCAAGTCAGAAAGCGTACGAATTCCTTTTATTGACCATGTTTTGAAGCCAGAGTCCATAACGCCTGGCAGAAACATCGGGTTATCACAAATAGGTGTAAGAGGTGATATAACTTGGAACCTGTCCTCAAGTTTTTGGACCATTTGCCATGCCCTCACAGTGTTAATAGTAATGGGGTTACTGCAGTACGTCTTTATGGCATAGTTTTTTCCCAAAAAAAGTAAATTTTTTAAAGGGAACCTGGACATAGAGCTTTCTATATCGAGCCACAGAGAAGTAGGCTCCCCTGTCCAATCAGCAGCAGCACGCATGTGAGCGCTGATCTGATACCTTCGTATGTCTGGGAGAGCAAGGCCCCCACACTCGGCCGGGAGGCACAGTGTAGAAATTTTTAAGCGTGGTTTCCTTCCCGCCCATATAAAAGAACTTAGCCATCCGCTTAGAGCCTTAATTGTTTTACGGAGAAAAAGAACTGGAATCATTTGTATGGGATATAAAAGTCTGGGTAAGACATTCATTTTTAGAAGAGACACGCGGCCCAACCAGGAGAGAGGCAGCACTCTCCATCTTTCAAGGTCCAGCCGAATACGTTCAAATAAGGGGGTGAAATTGGCCCTATACATTTTGTCAAATGAGGGGGTAATTCTTATTCCCAGGTATGAAAATCCCTCTGGGGACCAAGTGAAAGGAAATGGAGCAGGTATAGATGGTTGATGTTTTAATGTGCCTAGTGGCATGACCTCTGATTTGTTAAAATTGATTCTATAGCCCGAGAAATCCCCAAACTTGTTAATGGTCTCTATGAGATGTGGGATAGAATCCTCAGGCTGAGATAGAAATATGAGCACGTCGTCAGCGTATAAAGTAATCTTGTGCTGCCTCTCCCCAATGGTCAGACCACATATCCCCTCATGGGTCCGCACCGCCTCCGCCAGAGGCTCCATAACCAGAGCAAAAAGCAGGGGCGATAGAGGGCAGCCCTGGCGTGTTCCCCTTTGCACCCGGAAATTTGGCGATCTTAAACCATTGGTAATAACAGCTGAGCAAGGCTCGCTGTAAAGTATTCTGATCCAATTAACAAAATTTTCCCCCAGGCCAAATTTTCTCATGGTGTAGAACAAATATGGCCACTCAACGCGATCAAATGCCTTTTCAATGACCCCCATTCTAAAGGGGTGGACCCCTTTGTTCCAATTTGCATGTTCAGGGTTTATACAGGAATGAATAACTCTAATTTAATGCTTTTTAATGCTTTTTAATGCTCCTAGAAATTATTTTAATGCCACCAACAGGTAGCCATCAACAGGCTGCAGCCATGCCCCGAATTCCTCGTTTTCCAACCACTTTCGTTGAAATTGGCATTCTTCCCCATTCTCTAGCTTTTTCTCCAACTCAAGCTTCTTTTCCGAACATACGTCTTTGCGATCAACTGGAAGCAGTTCCACGCAAATATATCGTGATATAATACGTCTGACGAAATAGTTTTTATAAAAAATTTTTTTTTAAGAAAGCATTTTAAATGCCACAATAAACACATTTAATGAATTGTAAGGCCAATTAAGGCCTTATTTTAAAAAATAACAATTTAATGACTTTTAATGATTTTTAATGACCGGTGGAAACCCTGATGTTTTAAACATAAAAACAAGGTTTTGTTGGGCTGCTGTATAAAACCTCAAACTCAACGCTATTCCAGACATTTTGAATTGAAAAAGCTTCCTGGATGGAAAACGAAACGTCTTCAAACTAGGAAAACCAAGTCCAGTGGATTGCTTTTCATATTCTTGAACTTCCCATAAACAAATAACGGGACAGTTTACCCATACACCGTCAAATACACTTGAAAAGGGAGTTTGGGTTGGATAAAACAGGCTAATGCTAGTGTTCTGAAGATTTTTTTTTACCAAATCTCTTAAGAAAAGTGTAAAGTGGATAAAAGACATCCAATCTAAATCATCCCCACTAATTCTAATAGGAAGCAAGGTCCAATATTCAGCCAGAATTATACCAGGACAGCATTGATGCCTAAAGTCACAAAAATAATTCACCCAAATGTAAAGATCAAAGAAAGTTTTTTTATTAACGAATTCCCATTTAGTTGTTTTTAGACAATTTAAAAAAGCTATTAAATAAACGTACAAGCTGGAAATTCATTATTGAATTTCAAGTTTATTTACGCTGAATACATAAGGTATATATTGATCAAAATGAACACTTATTAGTGTATTTGTTTTAAATATATAACGTTTATATAAAGCTAACCGGATTATTATGCAATTCCAACAAATACACTTTATGCATTTGAAATAAATAAAATTATTAGTATCAATTTTGATCAAGTTTACCTTATTACTTCAAAATACATAAGCCTGACCGTTATGTATTTTAATTAAATAAGCTATATGATATTAACAATTATGCATCATGTCAGGTTCATTTAAAAGTTTTGTTTTAAAAAGATCTAAAAAAGTATTTTTTATGCCAAAAATTTACATAATTATTTTATTCCCCTCAAATGTCAGGTTCTACTCAATGTGTAGAGTAGAACCTGTGTGTATTTCTCTTGATCTGTGAATTATAAAAATATACAAACTACCCGAACTTGACAGCTAAACCTCTTTCTCTGAAATCGATTGAAGTTTTTTGTCATCCGATGATTCATCTATCACCTAAAATTTAGAAAGGAAGCATATTTCTGAGCAGCACTTTGTAGTTTTATCGAATCGAGCTGAAAGGTGTGAAATGAATTTACCGACGTATAAAAGTGAATCTTCTTTGTATTCCACTCCATCGGGTATGTGGGTGATTTCTCTGCCCCGTCAGCACTTTTTGCAGACTTATTATGCATAAGAATATTCTATCAACCTGCCCTTTGCCCTCTCCTCCTCCTCTCCTCCTTGTTTCTCATCCCTGTTCTCACCTGTTTATGGAGATTGAGCTTGTCCAGCTCGGAGAGCACCCAGCCCACGCTGCCGTCACCCCCGCACACCAGAATACGAAATGTTACAAACTTCTGGAAGAGCCGCAGCCTGCGAGCAAAGAGAGAGATGGCATGAGAAGATTGACATGGAGGGTTTAAACGTGAGGGCTATGAGAACAAAAACACACCCCAGCTCCGGTCCTCCATTCATTAGGTCAAAGACCTGAGCCGGGTTCAGGAGCTGCTTGAACTTGCGGAGGAACTTGACGCCCTGGTTGTCCCCGCTCTTGGAGTTCACCAGGACGAGCAGGGGGCTGGCGCAGGATCCAGAGGTGGCCTTCCAGAAACCTGATCATCAAGAATTAGGAGTTAAAGAAAAAAAAATATCTAAAAACAACCAAAAAACTATACTTAAAAGAGTGAGAAGATATCTGCACTGTTGATACACTAAAAAAAAAATAAATCAGCTTGTAAAAGTAAAAACCTGAACACATCATACTGAGTGCTATTAAGTAGAACTTACAAAAACAATCTTTAGTGTGGAAGTTTAAAAAAACAGAGCTGAATTAAGAGGAAACACAAAACGCTGGAAAAGCTATTGGATGGAGGCAGAGCTGGAGGCAGAGCTGAGAACCAGAATTTACAAAATAACGGGAAAATAAACTAAATACAGGAAAGATGCCTGTTGCTTAAACATCAAGCTTGACAATAAGGCTCCTGCCTAGTTATAGTAAATCAGTGAATGATTTAAACATCTTAGGCTAGGTTCACAGTGCAGGCCTTAATGCTCATTCCCTTTTATTTCAGAATGTTTTCTGTGATCGTCTACATTTCCAAATATTCGCGACTTGCATGTGATCTGCTGTGTTAACTGCATTCATGCAACTTAAGTGTCCTGCATGCACAAGTAGCGATATTGCTCTGTGTTTAGGGAAATAAACACGGATGATAGTGCTGGAGCGTTTCTTGCAATCTCTCAATCATTTCTTTTCCAACGCGATAATAACGCAATGTTTGCAAGAACATCAAAAAGAAAGACTGCTCTCCGCATAATTATACACCTTGATTGTTCGTTTTTTTTTCAGCCTCCGCGTAGGAAGAAGCAGAACAGTGATATTTGTCGAGAGTTAACGAGGTACAGGTTTAGATTTAGCAAAGATTTGAAAAAAATCTGATCTGTGTTGTTCAGAGTGTAATGAAAAGATCAGATACAGGTCGAAAATTGGCAAAAAAATAAATCCTACTTGTGTCACCTCAGGTTGCCATGGAAACATAGCCTAATACTCAACAATATTGAGTAATACTGAAGAAAAAAACGAGCCACTAGTTGTAAAAACTCAAAAAAACAAAAAGAAACTCATAATATGTGACAGGGCCCCTTTTTAAGGGTAGTTTAATGTTCTCACATACTCTACATATACATTTACTGGTGCTTGTATAATATTAAGGAAAAATGAAAATAACTAAAAAAAAAAGGTTTACTTTGAGATTAAAAGAAAATCACAATAGTTTTTCATTTATTATACAGTTTTTTTTATTTTATCAACCTTGATGGAAGGCAGATATGTTTGTAAACAGCCTTTTTAGAAATGAAAGGTGTGGGAATAAATACAATTTTCTCTTTACACTTTTTTAGGGACTATAAAGTTCCTTGAGATGACTTGTGTTGTGAATCGGCGCTATATAAATAAACTGAATTGAATTGAAAAATAACCTGTTATACGTTCATTTTTATGTACTGAATATTTTCAATTGACATTTCCACCTCGAAATAAATCATGATGACGATGCAGGATTTTACTGTACTTATAGATTTCTTGTGTCGCAAAGAGAAAAAACTCTTTGACCGAAAAGCGGTTTTTAGAAAATCTGTAAAAGTAAAATAAAAATAGATTTTACTCATGAAAGAAAAAATGTTCATAGATCTTATAGAAGTTTTAATCAAACAGAGTTTCTCTTCTCTGTAGTTTGTACCTTAATGTTCTAATTCTAGATCAATTTCTGTCTAGAAAGCTGCATATGAGTATAAAAAAACAAAGTTATGTTAAAAATGAAGAATCTACAGCTATATTGCATCAAATAATTCTTTAAACTCTAGAGATTATTAACCAGGAAGTTTTTTTAGCGGCACAAAAAAAGCTTTGTTCTTGGTTCTTGACCTCAACCTGCTCTGCATTCCCAGCATTTAGACAGGAACGGTTACATTCCTCTGCTCCCCCCCCCCACTGTCAGTTCAATAGAGTGTGGAAAAGTAGGGTGTGTGGGTGGGCGAGTGGGCGTGGGTGCCGTCTCACCATCTGAGTCGATGCTGTTAAGTGCAGTGGGTGGAATGATTGAGACTCGACATTGACCCAGGGGACACACCTTCCCCATTTGTTCTTTACAGCTGCTATGCACCTGAAAACACACACACACACACATGTGGAGGGAGTTTTTTTGTGGACACAGTAATTGCAGATTTCAGTGGTGGGAGAAAGGTCGTTACATCCCACTGAAACCCACCAAATGCCAGTTCTGTAACCTTTACAAATGCCACTCTGAATCATTTGTGCTTGTGGCTCTCAGTGTTTTTATGCATTGAGAGCCGGACTTTGTGTTGAGGGTCAATGTGCTCCATCCCAAGCTTTCGCCTAATGGAAGTGGAGGAAAGTAAAAGCCTGGCACTCTGTCTCCCAGTGGCAGATTCTGTTAAAACCTTTCGGCAAGATAACTGCATGACTGCCGCCGGCGCGGTGGGAAGATCCAATGATCTTAGAAGCAACTGTTGATAAAACGACCCTGAAATCTGATCAGCCCCAAATCTGATGTGCTCAGAAGCTTATTATCCAGCAGTGACTTTCTGTTATAGATATAACAATGCAGCAGTTCAGTGTGAGCAAACCTACAAGCCTTTTTAACCCAAATTTTACTGAATTGAATAAAAATAATGTCTAGATATAAAGGATGGAGCAGATCTAAGCAATTATATAAATGTTTGTTTGCCACTTTCCTTCTGTAGTTCTTACCTCAACTAATATATTTGTTATTACTTTAAGGAAAAGGAGATTTCTCATTATGTAAATGGTGTCATAATATCCTGTGGCATAAATAACAAAACAAATATTGTTCAGAAACAGTTTCTTTTTTATTCCTTTTTATATTGCATTGATGAGTTATGGAGTTTTTTACCAACAGATTATTTATATTGGAAGCTATAAGATGAAAAAATTTTTCTTGTAGAAAATGTGATGGAAGAAACTCTAACGGGTTCTAATCTTGGTTGAAACAGAAAAAAAACACAGATTCTGACGTCTTATGAAGCTAAACTGTCTCTATGATGGTGTGCATGATCTGAACTTAACTTAAACTAAGAATAACTTTAGCTTTTTAGCATTGCCCTAAATAACTTTCAAGACTGATTTGAAATGACAGGTTTTGACAGGAAGGAGGCTGAAATCAATCCCACTCACGATGGCCTTGCACCAGAGGCAGCGCCAGTCCTGCAGCCGCCGCACGCTGCCACAGTTCTTGTCACACACCACGCATTTGGCACTGACAGGCAGGTTGCCTTCCAGCCACTGGTGTGGCATAGACACCTGAAAACATCCAAAAATATGAATGGATTGTTATTTATAAGTTCCCTTTGCTAAAGGAATATGGAACTAGCCGTTTATACCACATCGTGGCATAGCTCTAGTTTTCTGTTGCTGATAGAAATTGAAAGAAAAGAATCGAGGAAAGTAGAATTCCAACAAGAACAAGTTAGATATTTCTAGGATTAAATGTCTCACCCCATCCTCATCCTCAATAATCTCATTTCCTATAGAGGCCAGTGTGGTCCATTTGCAGTTGTTGGTGGAGCGAACTGCACAGCGCTTATGAGCCTTGAACTTGCAAACTGCAAAAAAAAAACATGAAAAGTAGAAAAAAGTTTCAGTTTCCAAAGTTTTTCCTACTCGCAAAAATATCGTTATTACTGAATCATTTTGTAGGGATTTTATGCATTACTGTAAAGTGACGTATAGGTTTTAAACTGAATAGAGAAGTCTGTGAACCTCAACATCCAAGACTTAAAAGCAAACTTTAATCTAAACTAGTGTGCTCTATTATCTCTGGCAGTATGTTTAGCATTGCTGTCCGGCTGGGTGGTAAAATTCTTTACAGTGTCCAACAGGTTGCCCAGTATCTGGCTCCATCCATTTCTCCATCAATTTGAAGCATCCAACAGTGTTCCAGCTGGAGAGACTCCAGCATGATGCTGCCATCACCATGTTTAACAGTAGCGATGCAAAGTATTCGTTTCCTGCCACACAAAAACACTTCTACATAACCTTTATATGTTCCATTTTGCTGCTTTTTTGACTACAGCAGCTTAGTTAAAATGTTGGTTTTATGGTTTGTACCAAGCTGAAACGTGCACTGCAAAAAATTTTAATCTAAATAAGTCATTTTCTCTTGAATTGAGGAGGAAAGTGAGACACTTTGCCAATGAAAAAAGGCAATTTACATTTAAAATAAGAAAAAAAACAAATGCATTGTCTTATTTCAAGTAAATATTATCTAATTATCTTATTTTAAGAGTAAAAAAACTAATTCCACTTGCAAATCATCTTATTTACTACTCAAATTAGGGGTTAAAACACTTAATTTAAGATTTTTTTTTTTACTTGTTTCTAGATCAGAGGTCTTCAACAGGGGGTCCGTGACCCCTAGGGGATCCATAGGGGTACTGCATGGGGGTCGCGAAAAGTTTGGTTGATTAGACTTTTTTTTTTTTATATTCCCCCTGCAATTTTTCTACTAATTGAAATGTCTTTAAATACACATTAACATGAATTCAACACACTGCAGTAAACAGATAAATGGAGGCAGTAGATGTCTTTCAGTCATCATTGCACACATTCAGTGACACACAGGAGCTCTTTCAAGCTGGGCACTGTTTCATTCACAACACCCATCAACCAGGAATCAGAATCAGAAATATTTTAATAATCCCAGGGTGAAACTACTTTCGTTACTTACACCATTTTTAATAGAGTGACCACCAACTTGATATGACACAATCTCATACAATACGTATAATTAGGGGGTCCCGGCTCCCATCTCGCCATCAGTTTGGGGTCCTTAGCCTGAGAAAGACCCCTGTTCTACATCGTTTTTGCAGTGTGACCTCTTATGGTTTCTTTTCAGGAATGTTTGTTATTGTTGTAAATCTCCCAAAAAAGGCTAAACTCATTTAGTGCACAGAGCAGTGGATCTTAGTAGATCTTGCAGACCACGGGTCCCTTGGCTGCTTTTCTGATGGATTGGACAGTCTTCTGTGAGATTTCCACAACCTGGGGTTTTATTTTATAACCTAATTCTACTGTAAACCTCCCTACAACTTTATTGCTGAGCAGTCTGTTTGCTTATTTTCTTTAATTAATCTTTTAGTTCTTCGCAGAAAAGGCCAACTAATACTAAATACCAACATATATGTATGTACTTCTATCAAATTACGTAATGAAAGGATGACCATTAAATACGTATGAATAGTTTTCAAATTAATAAGAAAAACAATGCAGATAGAAATCACTTGGCGTCCATTTTTAAAGCTAGTTTAGGCTTAATTAATCAATGTGAACTGATTTCAGAGGCTAAAATAAGTACATCTATTCTATTCAAGCCAGAAGCTAGGAGAGCTTTTAAAAGTAGAGCACTTTAGAAATGAATAACCGTGGGCATCGGTGTTTAATCATTGCTGAAGAAATGGAACTTGACAAACTTGTTAGAGTTTTTCTTCCTCTCTGCAGCTACGGATTATTACCTTTTCTGGCAGGAATCACAGCGTGTTTGCTTCGTTAGATCTGTGCAGGATTCTGGAATTTGTTCAGGAATTTTAACAGGGTTAAAAAATAGGTTTTTATCGGGACCCGACTTCAAAATGTTTTATGGACGGGTTCAGATTTTCCTGCTGATATGAATGACGCAGGAACGCAACTATTCTTTTGTCAAACCTGCAATAAAATTGTGTTTGCCTGGAAGCAGAGGAGTTATAAACCACTCAGTTAAGGCTCCAAATAATGATAAAAAAAAAATCTTTAACATAATATAATGATAACATAGTATGATGTATAGAAAAACATTAAGTCTGTAGGTACATGAGCAATGCCCTCACTGCTAACACAGACCAAGACAGCTTCAGCTTTCTTCTAATGTATGCATGGATGCAGAATCAAAGTGCAGCCTCCTAAAAGTGTGAGCGAGTGTGCACCTTCACAGGACAGGCCGTGGGAGGTGACGCCTGGCAGGGCCTCCCTGCAGACGTTGCAGAAGGTCGGTCTTGCGTGCGAGCAGGCGTACCAGTTGTGCATCCCAGAGAAATGCTCCATGTTGAACTGACTGGCCTGCGCCATGCAGAAGATAGAGGACAATTACTTTATGGGTCCAACTGACCCTGCTAGGAATTAAAATTTATTCTGAAAAATAAATAAACAGAAATGAATCAAGGAACACTAATCAGCAAGAGAGGCGTTGAAAAAAATCTAATCAAATCTGGACCAAAAGATTAAAGATTTTAGTTATGGAAACAAATAAAACTGGAAACCCATTGAGAGGTTAGAGACACTCACTTCATAGGTTTCCCATTTTTGAACCGACTTAAGCGCTGTGATCCAGTCCTCCATTTCCTTCCTGTTTTCGGCACAAAGCATTAATTTACGGAACGGGGTGATCACCTGTGAAGAACAGATGAAAATCAGTCAATTTTCAGACCGCATCTGAAATATTTGTAACCACGTCAAGCCAACGGATGATTAACTGATCTGGATGATGCTACAACAGATGAGCTTGTGATGTATTAAACTCTACACGCTTTGGTGTTATGTACCAATGCAAAACTCAGTGTGGCTGAGAAAGAATCACCTTTGACTTCAGGTTGAAATGAATGAAAAATGCCTTAACTTGTTCCAACAGTATATAAACAACAGCAACGTTACCATTCATCCAGATAGTCGGCACTTCTTTATTAGACTAAAGCAATTCAGATTTTAAGATTAGGGCAACTATGACTCTTACCATGCACTCAATTTATTACTACAGTAAACACTTTTCAAATGAGTCACTCTTCCTGGATTATGACTATTCGGAGATTATGTAATTCAGATTAAGAGTCAGCCGTTTGGAAACATCTATGTTTTCATTTACAGATAGAAACCTGAGCTGAGCTGTTTAGTATTGTTCAGTTTAGTTTCATTATCGGTGAAGTGTTTAAGGATTGCTTAGAGGAATTTGGAGGCTTTTAAAAAGGGAAATCATTCTTTATGTCACAAGTTAACATAATGCTTGAGTTTAAAGAGAGCATGAGAGATGAGGGGATAACAGGAAGGCACAGATATAACAGAAGATATGCTTCGTTTTACTGGTTTGAGATTCCAGCTAAGGTGAGGTGAAAAACAATTCTAACCATTATTCATCAGTACAACAAACTGTGATGGATGATATTTCAATCTGAAAAACTCACAGAGAGAGAAAATGCAATTAGAAGAGTTTATTGATACAATAGTTTGAACTTTGGCGCTCAGCCCTCTGCAGGATACATAAACGCTGATTTATACTTTAATGCAGATAAACTGATGTATGAGAGTAAGGATATTCCCCCCCGGGCCTGAAACTGGTGGTGGAGTTTAGATATATGAAGTTTGGTTGATCCATAGAGGCTGGTATACAGGGTGATGCTTGAGTTAGATGTCACTGAATGAACAAAGTTGCATAAACTGTCCATGAACTGTCCATGAAGAGCAAGCATGAAGCGACTGTGGAGAGAAAAAACTCCCCTTTGGGAAGAAATCTCTGGCAGAACCAGGCTCAACATGGCGGTCTACTTGCCAGACCGTTTAATGTGACACGGAACTCCATGAAAGTCTGGAGGGAGTACACACTGGAGGTGAGGTTGAAGGAGCATCGAGGAGGAGTCGGATGAGCTTACTACAATGGTGGAGAAGGGGATGGGGGTGGGTTGTCTGAATCAAAGTCCGACATACCAACGGATCTTGCGCTTGTTGAAGAGCAGGCCAAGAGATGATTTGGATTGGCTTTTAAGGAGATTGCTGGAAGATGATTGGGCATCGAGGAAATGTGGCTTGAAGCGGATTGGCTGCATTGGAGGCGGATCAGCCTCAGATTGAATGGAAGTAATCAGAGTTTCTTCAGTTGAATTTCCGCCTTAGCTTCATGTTCGTGCAGGTGTGGACAAAGACAAGCGCCCCTTTGGAGCGCCTCTACTACACCGCTGGAAATATTGCGCACACTGCTAAAACCCAATACCACAGAAAGACTTTCTTTCAGTGGTATTCTTTCTTACAGTTTTATCTTTTCCTGTTTTTTCTGACTTTTTTATGAGATATTATAGTTTTTTTTAATTGTTATTCATTTGTTTATCTCTGGTTCTGGTTCAGCTGCTTCAAGTCGTAGGGAAACAGCTGTACCAAACGTTGCATTTTCAAATTCTCCTGAGTGGTCTCCGACTTTACACTAGTGAATAAAGTGAATGTGATTGGTCGATTATCAAGAAAGCGGATTGTTGTGGCGGATGGTTTGCAAGCAGGTTTGGTTGTGGTCGTTTTCTCTGAAGCATCTTGCTAACCAGTTAGCAACTTAGTGCTAGTAGGTTCCCAATGGGAAATTCCATTGGGACCAAGTAGCACTAAATTGGTGACTTAGAAACGACGCTGTCAAGGAACGCTATGGACAGAGGAAACATGCAAGAGGAGGAGAGTTTTGTGTCGGAGGTCGTGGATGAGTCTCCTCTGTCATACATTTTTTATTTAGAGGCGGAAAGCGGGGACGAAGTTGTTGTGGAAGAGGACGCCAGAAGCTTGGTTTGGTGTAGAAGGCTTACAGCCGTACATGTTTGAGCCCTTGCCTCGCAACGCTGCCAGTTCTGTTAGCTCTACGCCTGCTGAAGACACAGACGTCCATCCCCGTGAACGCTGGGACGGAACTCAATGGGAAAGGAAATGATTCTTATTTCAACTGTTGCGTATATTAGCTGCGACATCTGAATCAAGATGCTATGACCGAAAAAATGTTATTGACAGATGACCGTTGATATATGATTGACCGAATTTAATTGGCTGACCTATAACTAACTGGCCTGCATAAGATAACGAAAAAAAAAAACCCACAGAGAGGACTCTGTGACAGGATTTTTTTTTTAATTGAAATTTTCAAAAATGTTCTGATAAAGAGTACATTTATATATATGTTTAAGCCAGAATGATTTGACATTTAAATATGATTTCCCTACGACTTTAAAAAACAACAACAAAGAAACACCCAGTCTCTGTTTTGCCGCTGCACAGTGAAACTGGGGAAAACCGCTGAAGCTGGAAGGAGTTTTTGTGTACCATTAAAACAGTGTTTGTTTGTTTTAGGTTTTTTTTGTTGTTGTCTTGGGCTGCATTTTAACCTGCAGGGGGGAAAACAAAAACAAATAAAAATGCTCTTAAAAAAGCAACCAAGTCTATCGTCGATGGTCATTAGAGTCGTCCAAACGCCCAACTTTACTTCCAGTCTCTGTCTGATATCGAACGTGTCTGCAGTATTTTTGGAAATCTTTGAGTCAACATAAGGATCTTTACTCTTTAGGGAAACATCCTGTCTACATTTAATAACAGCGGTAATCATCAACAAGTCTTTCAAAGATTTCAAAATGTCTAAAAATCATGTTGTCTTTTCTTATTTTGAACAATAAGAACTGTTTTACAGGTACTCCTCCTTATTTTTTCGAATAATCCATTAATACCGGTAATCAAATAGCAAGATGGTTAAAGAAGACTTTTTATACATTTTGAGCAGGTGAAACTAAAACTTTTCCAATTGAGGAGTTCTGCATAGAGCATATTGACAGATGAAATTATTATTTTTTTTTAAATCTTAAATGCATAATCTCTATATATTTTTATTTACAATTTTTATATAATACTGCTCTAAGTGGGCTGCTCTTTCAGCGATAGTCATGTTTTAGTGTCTCTATACTCCAATTAACGATTAATTGATTATTAAATTAGTAACGATTAATAATATCAATTGTTTCCACTCTATAACTTAACTAAAATCACATCTGGACAGCTGGAAAAAGTAATTTATTAATGCTTTTATTCTTTCAAACTCATAAAAGATGAAAATCAGAAATCAAATAAAATCCCTATCTCAACCAAATCCACATTAAATCAGGGAATATAAAAAAATTAGGACTTTTCTTTATCAAAGATTTATCCTTCCCACTTTTCAAAATAATAAAATAGCAGAAAAAGCAGGAAGGCATTAGCTGCTCCATCTCCCTATGTCCTTTTGATCTGACCAGCCCAGCTTAGACCAACAGCTACATGGTTGAGACCCATTAATCATTTTTATAATTTTCCACCTTGTTTATGAGCAGAATAACACCAACTACCAATTTGTTTCGCACATAATTATGAAGAGCAATGAAATGTCAAACTATCAATGAGTCATATCAAAACAGAGAAAATGCCACAAACTACTGATCATTTGGACAGTGAATTTAGAGAGCGTATGCTTTCTAAAACACATTAAAAAGCAACTTGTGTGGCTCTTTTTTAACCGGAATGTTAATAAATAAATTAACAATAAGATTTAAGATGTTAAAATTTGCGAAAAAACATTCTTTTAAATAAATTAATGTTATCATTCATACTGATTTGTAGAAACTATAACTTAAAAATGCTTTGTTCAATTTAAAACAATCAAATAACAGCTAGAAAAAACGTCACTCGGATAAAGACAAAAATTAAACATATTACTCCCTATTTCCCATCCAGATCTGTAAGATTTAGAAAATTGTTTAAGTGTAGGAATAGGCTGTTAAGTGAAAAAACTAAATAGAAATGTTTTATTATTCAAAATAAAGGGATTTGCTTACTGTGAAGCTGTTGTTGATGTTCTTGGTGCTCGTTTCAGCCACGCTGGCGTCTGATAGGTCCACTTCATCAAAGATCAGGGACTGATGGGGAAACAGAACTCTGCAATCACCTTTGATTTCGCTTTTTCAATGCATAAAGTCACATTTCTAATGATTATTTTCATAATTATTAATAATATAGTGAATTTAAAAGCAATGCAGGGGAACGTTCACATGTTTCTGTACCTTGCAGTCTTTGGCGTAGTAGAGAGTCCTCCCTCTGAGTTTGAAGTATCTCCTCTTCCATCTTTGGAAGGAGCTGGTCTGTTTTAACAGGATTCCCTCCTTCACACTTTTCTGTCATGAGAAAGGGCCAAAAAAGGTGGAGAAGGTAAGAAAAGGCGAAGAGAGAAAAAGAGAAAACAAAATATCTCATGTAAAAGCTATTCTACTTAGACTTCACACATAAACAGAGTGGATTCTGTTACTAGGACGACTTTCTTCAAACAAGCTCACAGCAGAGGAGGAGAGAAAGTAGCAAAAATAATCTAACACCCTGATAACAACATATTTAATTTAGGAGCATAATTTTTTCAGACTACATAGGAAACTAAGGAGCACCGCTCAGGAGGGGACTGTGAGACTACGATGCTCGGCCATCCATAGCAACCAGAAAATTATTTGCATAACCAAAATATACGATTCAAACAAGGGATCTAAAAGCCACCACTAATTCTATTGTGTCAGCGGCAGCCTGTTATCATTTACTTCTCCTTTCCTTCTGTTTATGAGCACACGCTCTGAGAAGACTGCAAGTCATGGGTGATAAATTTCAGATTTGACATCCAGCATCAACATGAGGATCTGCGCTGCCCGACGCTCAAACAGGCAAAGAGACAGATATCATCTTCAAACTCTCAGCAGGTTTCGTGTTACCGCCTCTGAACCTGTGCATTTATCATCTAATGTAGCAACATTCCTGCAGGACGGCCAGAGCAGCTCCGATCATATCAGCCTGTATGACAGGCTGCAGAGAGTACGGAGATAAATACCGTGCGTCAACCGGTGTGACTGATATCGCTTCGTAGATGACATCACAGCTGGTCTTATCAGGGCCACTCTTCCAATATGGTTGAAAAAAATAAATAAATATATATATATGTACAGAAACAGCAAATTTATTTTAGTGTCTTTTCATTTGTTTTTTTGTCATCTACAAATTTGATTTCTTTCACTTTCTCTCATCTAGCCTGTATGCCTGCTTTTTCCTGTCCAACCTGTTTGCAAAGAGATTCCCGGTTTCCTGGAGGGCAAACATATTCAACAGCAACGGCTGCAGATAAATAAAAGACTCCTGGATCAACTGGCATGTCTCTAAATGATAGATCCACTGAGAGATGATTGGAAATGATGGGTAAAAGCAAAATAGAGAAGTAATCCCAGGTTTCAGCATTCACACCACTCTTCAGTGTGGAAGGAACAAGAAGAAGATCGTAAAATGAATAGTAAGCAGTTTTAGAGGAACTCTTTTTTTCCCTCTAATTTTGTCTGTTTATTTCCTGAACAGAGCGCTAAACTTTGGGCAGGAGTTTGTCAAATAAAAATAAGAGTAGAAGCAAACTGATGCGCTCCTGCAGATAACAGGAAGCCTCAATGTATTTCAAAATGTTCTTTTCTTTATTCTTTTGAGCTTTCTTCTTCTGTTACGGAAAACATGCAAAATTCACCAGGTAATGATCTTTATTCACTACGCTAACTGTGAGCAAGAGATTTAAAGTTGAAAAATAATAGCTTTGTAGTTGCTATAAATGAAAACATTTGCTGTAATTGTAGTAGGTTGCATTTAAAGTCTTTGCAGCTGCATCTAAAAACGAGGAAAAAAGGCAGAAAACCTTTGATCATTGCATGCCTGTTTAGAAGTCATATTTTTCTTTGTGAAAGTTTCGATGAACTGATAATACTGTCTGGGTTTCGATTACTTTTAACTCTAAAACATCCCTAAACAATAAAGGAGAAAAACTTTACAGGAATTCAGATTAACAATGAGAATTTTTGATGGTTTTAATATGAGAAAGAAGCTAATAGAACTAAAGCACAGTACAGGTATGGCTAATATTAGGGAAGACATCTGGATGGAAACCCACGAGGAACAAAAAGTCAATTATCAGAAACGAGGCTGCACTGTTACACATGAGGGAGCTATAAATAGATGTAACTAAGTTTTTTTGGTTTGAAAATATGTGGGGGAAAAAACGCAGTAATGAATGCAATGAATCACTAACACAATCTCACTTAGCTCAGCTTATTGCAGTGTGTTTCATTTTCAGCACTTGCTCCACCGTGCAGTACTCCATCCGACTATTCTGCCCAGGGTTTTGTTTTTTCACAGCAAATGTGCCTTCTTCCCTTGAGGGGAGGGAAAAATCTATCGGCATCATGTTGGAGACAACAGCAGGGAATGAGAGGAAGGGACCGATGGTGCAGGAGTGACAGATTGGCTCATGGTATGGATCATTAGCAAGAGAAATGGAAAAGGGAACAGGAGTGTGTCGGAATAGAGGGAGAAAAAAGACGAGTTACAAAACAGTGACCTCCAGCAAAATTACATAAGAGAAAATTGAGGGCTGTCAGTCACCTTCCAGGCAATAAAAAAAAAAATGCACAAAGAGTAAAGGTCTGTAAGCTAGCTAGCACATCAGAGATAACATCAGGGTTCAACAATTGCCCTCTAGCAACCAGGGTTATCCAACACAGCGGCAGCTGCTCCAACACAAACAAAAGATTCAAGCTAATTTGCATTTTTACTTCTTAAAGCAGTTTGCTCCGAAACAAATAAACAAACAAAAACTTTGGAAATGTGAGGCAAAACTTTAAGGAAAGTAATTCTTTAAAGTATATCATAATCTGGTATCAGAGAGGCTATCCAGCTCAGTTTGGACTAAAGCAGCTGAGGAGCTGCTGGAGATAAATAAAGTCGTAAAATAAAGAAAACAAAACAAATATGTTGTGTGGTGGAAAACAAATGATACACATCACCCTGGTCCCACCGTCCTATTAGTGAAACATGGAGGTGGATGCATCAGGCTGTGGTTGCAGTCTTACCCTCCAGCTGGAAAAACAAAACCAATATTTCTGTTTCTTTTCTGTTTTGAAAGTATTGTGGAGGATTTTCGCAATTATTTTTAAAAGACCCGCCCTCTCCACTTAAAAAAAAATGCACATGCACATTCCCTGTAAGTGCTACCAAGAGGAAACGCCTTTTAAACAGGTGCGAGAGCATGCAAGAGCCCATTTCTCCTCATGCACGCTCTAGTTCAAAGTTGCTGTTCTCATAGCTCGTACAAGCTGTCTGAACGTACACCCTAACCCCTAAATAGAGTCAGTTAACTGACCGTTCAGACAGATGATCACGGCTTTTTGCTCCATTGGTCACGTAACTCCTCCTCCACCGCTGGGTGCCTGCGCCATCTTTGTTATTAGTCGTCTGTGTGGGGTATAACAGCCTATGGCGACTGCGGGCAGCTGTGACAGCAAATGCTTTGCGAGGAGAGCTCTCAGCACAAAGCATTCTGGGATATATCTGCCTCTTCTGAGGCCTTTCTTTTCTTCTCGTAGACACTTTTTCTCTTACGACCCTTGGCCTTTTTCAAAGAACCGAGGTGAGAAAGGTGAGCTTCAGTGACTGTCTGAAACTGTCACTCACCACAGATATATGCCTGAAAGCACACATGAGCAGAAAAAGATAGCTAACAGGGGACGAGCATGTAGGACGGCCTTATGTAAACATATCACCAGAATGATTGACAATAAGGAGGACCACTTATTGAGATGATCCACCCGGAAATAAAAGATCGTCCTCTATACCTTTAAATCGTAGGTCTTCAACAGGGGGTCCGTGACCCCTAGGGGGTCCACGGAGGTACTGCATGGGGTTCGCCAAAGTTTTGGTTGATAACACTCTTTTTTTAATATTCCCCCCTGCAATTTTTCCACTAATTGAAAAGTCTTTAAATACACATAAACAGGAATTAAACACACTGTATTAAACAGGTAAATGGAGGCAGAAGATGCCTTTCAGTCATCAATGCAGACATTCAGCGACACACAGGAGCTCTTTTAAGCTGGGCACCGTTTCATTCACAACACCTGTCCCATCAACCAAGAATCAGAAATACTTTAATAATCCCAGGGAGAAATTACTTTCATTACATGACTCCATCTGTAATCGAGTGACTATAGGACCAGTTTGATATAACACAATTTCATTCAATATATATAATTAGGGGGTCCCTGCTCCATCTCGCCATCAGTTTGGGGGTCCTGGACCTGAAAAACGTTGAAGACCCATGCTTTAAATAAAAGCAGTTAGATCAAGTTAATTGCTTCCTTTATACATTTTTTTTTTTGTAGCGGAGTCAAAATTATTCTATCAAACATAAGTTGTTTGAATTTGATGCATGTCGATACATTAAAGTAAAAACAAACAAAAGAAATCTTGCAGCAGAGTTAACATAGTCTATTGAAGTAAGTCTCTGTATCTTTGAAAATGGGGAGCCTCATAACCATCACCCTAATCAACAATAAAGAAACCTGTTTTTAACGGATCGATTTAAATCTAAATCTGCTAAATCTACCTAGTAGGACTGCATGACATAAAAAAAATATTGTGATGGCTACATCAGCTATTTGTGACTTCTTTCCTCTCTCTGCTCTGTTCTTCCATCTCTTTGCGACTTTGAGCGTTTAGAGAAATGTCGTTTGTGTTTGCCGCTGGCATCTGCTGCCGACAGACTCTGTCCAAATAGCTAAATATTACATAAGCATGAAAAACACAAGGTCATAATACTCGGCTGACAAGTTTTGCTCTTCAAACATGGTATGAATATTTCACATTCATATTAGCCACACTATTCACAGTGAATTTTGCAGCCGTACTGCCTCTACCTTTTGCAGCAGTTAAGTCGAAGTCCACAGCATTGGAAAGTGGCTAAACCAAGTGTTGAAATGTTGGGCGTGGCAGCAGCTGAACTGGTTCAATATTCTCTATGGAAACTGCTGATAAACGTTTGTGTTTACTCAGACTTATGAATACAATGATTATTGCTATACATCTGTACAGCCTGTTTAAAACGGGCCATCAAGGAATTTCTCTATGGTAACGCGTTCAGGCATTTTGCCAGAGTCGTTTCTTCTAATGAAACCGAGGTCCTTGAAACAAGTCCTCAACGATGTCCCATAAAGGAAATCAGATAATTACTGAACTAGAGAAGTGCAGAGGGCAAACAGATAGTACACATGTAATGTACACAGTAAATCATAAACGTCTGCGGTGTATCATCATCTGTTAACTTGTGGTCGCACAGCAGCCAAACCCAGAGGCTCGGCTCCTTGGCGCTCCGCTCAGAGAGATGCTGTCAGACAGACGAGTGTATTTATTAGAGCGGGACTAATCACATCAAAACAGTCAGCCCCTGCAGACCTGGAGTGGAGCAGGGACGCACTGACACACCACCCTGCACATCTGCACGCCGCTCACACAGCCAACCGGAGCTCTGGAGGACACCCCAACATAAATCTGTCAGAGTCATATCTGTTTGAATCTGGCCGGGTACACGCATACAAACACGCGCGTCTGTTAGCATATACCCTGCATCAAGGACAGACCTTCAGCTTCTACTTCATAAGAGCTATGATCAACAAAAGAATCATGTTTGTGGACAAAATGAGGAACTTCTCAATGTCATAATAAGGACAATAAAAGTTGACCACTGACAGTGAAGGCAAAGAATAGAAGAACATGCCTCAAACAGCTTAGGTCACAGCTGATCTAGGTCGTGCTTCACCAACTGAGCAAAAATTGGTAAATAAAATTAAAAGAAGACATGATTTACATCCAAACGACGTCTACATTTGGTTGAAAGGTGTAAGCTGTATTTTTCAGATCATTGAAAAGACGTTGAAAACTTGGTTTACGACGTCTATGCCTCCAAGTGAATTAAATTGCGACAAAATAAGACCGACCAATCACAGCTCAAGTTATAAGAACTATTTCTGGACTAAATCAGGACTGATGGAACATCCAAATTTAGTCTAACGCCTGGTTATTGGGGGCGAAACATCTGAATGCAGGAATATTATGATTATTCTGCTAACAGCATTTAAAACTATTCAGTAAAACCAATACAGGAGTGTTCTGTGAAGTTTTCTGATTTATTTTTAAGGTCCTTCATCTGAAAATTGTATAATTACATTACATTCTACAATTTAAACACATTTTTTTAACATAAATGCTATTTATGATAAATTTTAGAAAAAAGAAATGTCGCTTCTTCTGCGCAGGTGTCTAAAAAACAAGAGTTATTAGGTTCTTTGCTGTTTCAATTATGTTCACAAGCATCCACAGTGCATTCTTTAAGAGGAAACCTTTCAAAATAGTTTTCTTAGGTGACGTTTGTCAGGAGTCCCAGAACTGGACATTCCAATGTTAAAAAAAATAGTTCAACTGTTTGTTTTTTTGTGGTTAGTTTTAAAACTAAACTCTTCCCGGCATTACTTTAGATATTGTTTTAATATATAAACAAGACTGGAACGTGTATGTTTGGAAATCAGCGAATGTAAATCACTATTACCAAGATTAAAAGGAGGGAAGAACATTCTGAGCTTGGACCCTGTTAAATTATTGCGTCTTTTACTTTGAAAATGGTTTAAAAGAAAGTTCTTAAAATTGTTGTTTTGTTTGCATGAAAATGAGAGTAACAGCTTTAACTCTAATACACCTTTTCTACATATTTGTTGTAGCTCAAACCATTGAGTAGAATGTCCCAGCAATTGTATAACAATCAAGTGTTAATAAAGGGTTTGTTGCCAGATACTAGGATTTTACTGCTTCTACCATGCCTTAGAATGCTGCACAAACAACCAGGGTGTGTCAGTGAGCAGTCTGCAGAACCGGCTCATATATAGACGTTTAAAAAGGATTAACAATACATTATAATTAGCTATAAAAGCTAAATTAAAAGCCGTCCTAATGAAAGGAAGAGTGGAAAGCCTGAAACAAGCAGGAGAGAATGGGCGGTACAGGAACCGAAACACTAGAAACACGTGGAGCTTTGATTAACTTCACCACCATTTGATCCGAAGAGTCACAATGAAAACTTTAGCCTAATAAACAGAAGCACCACAGAGAGCGTTCTGACCAGCTGTCTCACTGTGTGGTGTGGAGGCTGCAGCGCCTCAGACTGGAAGATGGTGAGAAGAGTAGAGAAGTTCCTCTTCCCTCCATTAAGAACATTTCATCCCAGCGCTGCTTGTTCCCTGACCCCGTAACATCATCAATGATCCCTCACACCCCCACCATGGACTGTTCTCCCTGCTGCCCTCTGGGAAGAGGCTTCGCAGCATTCGCTCCAGGACCAATAGGTTCTGCAAAAGCTTTTTCCCCACCGCCATCAGACGGTTGAACCGTAAAACTCTAAACTGGACTCACATTATGTTGCACTACCAATGTTGCTGAACTCCTATAGTCCTTTTAAGTAGGAAACAACTAAATGTTCTACTTAATTTTGTGCCACATTTATTTTTGGACTGCACTTTTCATATTAATGCCCTTTTTCGCCATTATTTAAACTGGCATCTTTTTCTACTGTTTATATTCTGATCACTGGCACACTTTATATTGGTAATGTTTATCTTACTCCAACCGCACTATCATTACAATGTTGTAAGCTGTACGCAAAAATGTTGTGTTGTATACACTCTGTGAGTTCGAAATGACATTAAAGTTTGTCTTACCCCGAAATCCCACATACTCCGTCTGCGCTCCGCTCCACCCCGCTGCGCTCCAGACCGCCTGCACAAAGCAAAGCCTACAGCCGCCGCTGTTGCTCCGTCCCCTCCGCTCTGAGTTCCTTGGAGATCGTAGAGGGCATGCGCGAGATGAACCAGGGTTTCCGCGGATCATTAAAAATAATTACAATTCATAATTCTTTTTTTAATCAAGGCCTTAATTGGCACTAAAATTAATTAAATATGTTTATCGTTGCATTTATGATTCTTTAATAAAAAATGCTTCTAAAAACAATTTCGTCAGATATATTATATCGCTATTAATTTGCGTGGAACTAATCATAAAGCCGTATGTTCGGAAAGGAAGCTCGAGGCGGAGAAAAAGCTAGAGAATATATATACGTATATATGTGTGTGTGTTTACATACATACAGGAGTCATGGAACTCTGCTTACAGCTCCTTCATATTTCATGTACACTAATAACTTGTGTTCATGGTTCTTGTTGATGGCATTAAAATAATTTCTAATAGCATTAAAATAGCATTAAATTAGAGTCACTCATTTATCCATTTTTGAATGGATTTGATTAAAGTTTAAGTCCCTCGGTATAAAATAAATATTTTGATGGAGATGAGAAATCTGCTTCCTCGTTGGTGAATAACCAATAGTTTGGATCCAATCATTTAAATAAACGGTGTTAGTTTTTTTTTTTTTTATAGATATTTATAAGAATTGTGCTATAATTTCTAGTCACCGATCCGTTGCTGCTATATTTTAATTTGACGATGTTTGTTGATGTTCTTTTTCCTGTTTGGTGTGATTGCAATTGCGGATCTTGACCTGGCCGGACCGGAGCGGAGCAAAGAATAGCTTGGCTCCGTAATTTGTCGGAGACGGACGGAGAAGACGTACGTGGACGGAGACGTGCGGAGGAGTAGCGGTGGATGTGGAACAGCTCTCATTGATTTCCATGAAAGACAAGCGCTCCGCACGACGTACGTCAGCGGGGCGGAGCGGAGCGGAGCGCAGACGGAGTATGTGGAATCTGGGGGTTAGGGTAATAGTGCAAAGGTTTTCTGCCTTAGAGAATACGAAACAAAAACAAAACAATCAGGTGTTGATTTGATTTCACCTTGCTTAGGTTTGACCAAAGCAAAAAGGCAAAGAAAATGTTTTAAAAGGAAGCCATTCCCTGAGTGTGCGACTAGGAGAGAGAGCAAGACTTTAAAAGATAACAGGAAGGCTAAACAAATTCAGGCTGCTCTGTTTTATTATTATGGACATAAATAATGTTTCCTTTCAAAAACTTGGAAAGCTGCTGATAAATCTAACTCTGTTTACAGATCGTACTACATGCTGATTGATTTGAGCAGACTGTAGAAATCTGATTGCTCAAATAACATTGAAAAGTCAAACAGTAATCATCTGTCTCCGTTATATAATATTAAAATAGTTTTTTTACGACTGGTAACACCAATGGCATGACATCTGTCTCTGATAATAAAAGCCACTCACAGCAGGAGGGCTTAAAAAAGATACTTTGAACAGCTTTAATAAATCTTCTCAAAGCACCTAAAGAAAAAATAGCAGGTCAAAGCTTTTAAAAATCTGGAGAGCACAGCTCTGCCACAAATTTCCGATAGCTGAATAACTAAAATCCCAGATCTAAACAACACAAAGAAGTGCTTCAGTCGACTTTCCAAAGATTTACTGGTAGCATCTGCAAGAAAGTGAAGAGTAGATCTCTGAAGACCGTGAGACACTTTGTCCACTGTGGACTTTAGCCCAAGATAAAACCACAGCACACAGAAAGCTCTGTATCTCATTCAGGATGTACTCAATATCACATGCTAACATAAATGAATACGTCACATGAACCAGATTGTTCCCTGGGAGACTAACCTCCTCCACCAGCAGATTTTCTCGGGGCTCCTCTGAGAACCTGGAGTCCAAACTGGCATAGTCACGCCTCAGATTGGCGTCTTCTCCGGGCCCTCTACGCAGCAGGAGGGCTGCACAGCACCCACCCGACCTACAAAACCCTAGCATCTGCGCATACTGATGACCTCACTTAGTCTAGAAACTTTACCACACAGCCTGTGTGTCTAATTGGACGGTATTTGCCCTTCTCTATCTTTGATATTCCCAGCTGTCCTTTTCCAAATGTATTTCCACACACCCCCTGCTCACACACACACATATACACCCCAGCCTATGTTGCAACTCCTTTCACACCGGCAGCTCTTCGGACAATACATTCCCTACTTCCTTGTACTCAAACTTCCTTTGTGAGGTGGCCACGCCCCCTCAGGTGTGCTGCCTTAATGTAGCTCTCCCCTTTGCTCATGCATAGGACAAGGCGGAGCATGCAAACAGACTCTGCCTCATGAGTCACGCACCTTATCATGCAAGTGTCTGTGGCTGAAAGTTGATAGTAAAACTCAACCACTTCCTTCGGGCTATAAATAAAACTGGAGGAACCTGTCTTCACAGAGCAGACAGACACACACTCTGAGGCTCACACACCTACCCTTGTTTGGACAAAGCACCGACTCCCCCCCATGACCCTAAAAGTGACGTCCTGCTTCTGCAGGATCAGGGAATTTACCTGTGCAGGCAGTGCTGAGGCAACAAGCAACAACAAACACTTTAATGGCACCCTGAGCTGATTTAAATCCTAAAATGTGTATCGTATAAAATATACAAATGTGCGCAGGTGCATGTGCACACAAACACAGATGACAAAATGATGGGGATTGTGATGGCGGGCTGCTTTGTTTAAAGGAGCTGGAAATGTCGCTGCGATCACTAACTCCTGGCAGCCTCTGTGTGTGTGTGTGTGTGTATCCACTGCTGCTGTGTTGCCTCTGCGCTGTCATCCAACTGCTTACAGCGTCAAATCAGCGTCTCATCAGCCAAGGCAAATTGCAGCCAGTGCTTGCTCCTCTATGTGTTTGTATGTGGATGTTTTTACTCTAGTCGGTGGATAATTCGGTCTCTAATGAGCAGAAACATGCTGCTTCCCGCACACTCATCCGCCGACACCAGCTCCCCTTCTCGTTGCCTGTCTTTGTCTGTGCAACCATGCGTCAGGTTTTCCTTACTAGCACCTTTCAGTCTTTTTTATTGTTTGCTTTCCAAAAACTTGAGACGTTTTCTCTCTCTGTCTCTCTCTCTGAACCAGTTGTGATTAAATCATCTCAGAATCGGGTCAAAGGCCTCGGTTAGCAGCTAATGAATCATACTATTCCTACTCATGTGAAAAGACTGAGAATAGCACATTATTCCTGTGCAGTCAATCTCAGATGTGTCCTTGGCCCTAATAAAAAGGTTAGAACGAAAAATGGAGGCAGAAATATGTAGCTGTTGTCTTTGATATGTGAAACTGACTGATCCTGCTTCAAAGGTTCAAACAACCCAGTTTAACAACTTTTAGGCGAGAGATATTTGACTTTTGGAAACTTGCAGTGGCAGCTCACAAAGTCATGTTTATTAATGGAGCTGTGGAAATTACCCAGCTGTGATGGAGGATTTTTTACCCTAGAAGAGAGGAGAAACAAAGATTCTTCATCAAAAGAGGCGAGAGGCTTTTGTTTCCTCTGGAGGAGCTGCAAAAATCCATGGCTCAGAAGGGAGAAGCTAGTGACAGGACAATTTTAAGTCATGCAAATTTGATCTTTAAGAGAAGGTATTCAGAAGCAAGCCAGAAAAAAATCTGTTTTTGGCGATATATGATATTTGGCTGCCCTAAATAATATATTGTGTGTGTATATATATATATATATATATATATATATATATATATATATATATATATATATATATATATATATATATATATATATATATATATATAGACGTTGACTGACTCAAACCCCAAAAAACATGGATACCAAAAAAAGTAATTGATCAATATCTTCTGATGAACATACAGCACTCGCATTTTTATCAATAAATTTCATTTTGTCAACAGGGAAGAATATTACGATGTATAGTGATATTTCGATATCGTGATAACATTGTATCGTGACCCAACTATCTTGATACGTATCGTATCGCATCACCCATGCCAACACTAACCCCTACTGTAATCATGAAGACGGCTCTAATGAGACTAGAGACAAACTGATACTTCGGCCGCCTGATATTAGTGATGTTCCAGCATCAGCCAATGCATGCATGCATTGGCTGATTTATCAGCAGCCATGCCTTGAGGTGCATGCATTCCTGCTATCCATTGCTAATGGTATTTAGCCTGTGTTTTAATAGTGTCTCTGTTTATATAGTGCCTTTTCAAGTCAGGGGATTATATTCAGATGTTTGCGCACACATTCACACACTAATGTTTTGTTTGATTTGTAAATACGTTTTTATTCTTGGTTAATTTAACACCTGTGTGAAATTTTTTACCATTGTCTCGTTTTTAATCAGGTAAATAGAGGAAAGGAAAGACATATCAGCTTAAAGAATCAGCCCCCTAAATCCTGGCAGCAAATATTGGGGATCAGTTAGATTTCAAAATAATTGGGATCGGCCTTAAAAAAAGTGTGTGTAAAATGTGCTGTTAAAAAAAGTGTTGTAAAAATAGACTTTATTTGAGGAAAATATATCTGGGTGTAAAGTAAGTACAATACAGTTAAAATACTGTAAGGTAAATAAAATATTGTAACAAAGTCGTTGCCATGTTGTTTATACTACAAACATTACAGGTATTGCTAGGTCCTATAGCGCTAGCTCTGTCCAGACAAAACAATAATAAGGAACGTTAAACCTTATTACTTCGAGCCTGAGGGCTTTGATACTGATGAAAAGAAATCACAAGAGCTCGGCATAAGAGGTTTATGTTTGTGAAGCTGCTGCTAAGAGATGCTAACTCAGATGGAGAGCTATGCTACAAAGAGTAGTGATGCACGATATTGGGATTTTGGCCAATATCGGATATGCCGATATTTTAAAACTCATGTAGCCGATAACCGATATCGATACCGATGTTAAAGCTGGACAAAAATAAGTAGTCATTGAAAATAGCAGATTTGTTATCCATTTCTGACACTTTGAAAAATAATATACTCAAATTTATTTTCATATGCTGATATCAAATAGATTTTTAAAAACGCGGTAACGATCTATTTTACTTTCAAAATCTCGTGAAATTTCATCCTTCTGTTACAAACTCTCGTGATATTTTGTATCCAGTATTAGTTAACTGTCCTTCCTTCCTTCCTTCCTTCCTTCCTTCCTTCCTTCCTTCCTTCCTTCCTTCCTTCCTTCCTTCCTTTGGGTCAGATGGCCCATAGTCTGGTAGCCTAGGTGCCATTCCGAACTTAGTCCCGCCCACAAAGTTTGAGGTCGGGGAAGTTCGGTCTGGCTCTGCTCCATAGTAGCGCAAGTATTATCGCCCACTGTCAGGCGATCCAATCAAATTGTCAGGGCGGGCTTTATACGATGATGGACAGATGACCAACAGTAACGTAATCAACCACGTGACCAATGCGCGCTTGGGTGACAACAACAATGGCTGCCGCTGGAGAGTTTAGGTGAGTAGATTCTGCTATTAGGTCTGTTCTAGAAGATATCAACAGCAAATTAATTTTAAAAGAGGAACAGAGAAACGCGATCAAGTCTCATCTTCTTATTATAGGCGTGCAACTGCACGCTTTGATTTTTGTTGACAACAACTATGCCTTGCTTAACATACGTCACGCATTCCGTTGCTCTTATTGGTTGTAGGTCTATCCAATTGAGTGCAGAGGCATTTTTTTTCCTGGTTCGTTCGAAACACGCCCCATAATCACAGCTCTATGGAGCAGTATCAGACTCATATTCTGACTAGAATTGAGTCGGACTACGTCAGGCTAATAGTCTGGACCTTAATCCCATTAAATCTGAGGTAAGACTGCTCTTTCCAAATGCTCTCAATCCAAACTTACTGTAGCCAGAGCTGATGAGAGATTAAAAATCAAGTTAAATCAAAATTACACAAGCCTTTACTGAAAATATAAACAGGTCAAATATTTTTATTGCTTTTCCAGCAATGTAGCCGTGCATTTTTCCTGGCAGTGACACCTACCATTTAGACAAAGGACGAGACACGTTAAGTGCTAGAATAAATGACTTTGACTCAGCGTATTCTCTACCTGATATGTGCATGGAAACACAGGATGCTTACTGGAAGAGTGAAGTCTGAAGCTGGATAACAATGTTAAAAGTCTTTTGATCAATGTTACAGTCTTTGCTGAGAACCTTTTTAATTCACTGTGTGGTCTAGAGTGAAACAATGCAGTGCCATGAGTAAAATAGAGTTTCCAGTAGGGTAGTTCAACGAGTTTACTAACTAGGGAAGTTAAAACCTTATGAACTGTTTCTGTTTGAACCAGTTAGCGAACCAGTGGCGCCCACCAGACAAAAGCTTTACGCAGCTCTTCCATAGCCAAATATTGCATTACTATCTCACACTAAAGGGCTTGTTCCATATCCAGGAGGGGAAATTTACGGATATAAAGTGCCATGTTAAAGTACTTAAATCACTTAAAATTTTTCTGATAAAGTCATTCTGCATTTACAAACTTCCATGTATTTTCAGGGGTTGACATTAAGGACTTTTACCACCTGCCCTTTGGGCAAGTGACTTTCACATTTCATTGGCACAGAAACAATTTTTACTTGCCAAGTTTAGTGTTTGATAAATACAGTTCCCAATATTCATTTTTGTATATATATCAATGAAACATGTTTGTTTTTAAAATATTTTTTTGTAATTCAGTATTTTTTAAGTTGACAGGTTCCTGGTGTGTATATGCATGTGTCAGATAATGAACTCAAGCCTACGTTACCGTGTTAACATGCCTTTCAATCCTTCCTGCACATTCTTTTCAAACTAAACTTTGCTTTTATAGTTTTAATTTATATTGAAAAATATAAATTGTAATTTTAAAAATCTGAAAAAAACAGGTTAAAAACTTAAGATAGATCCCAAGACAGAAGTCAACGTCATAAATGAATAACTTTTATTTTAGAGTCACGGTATGTTTATACAAGATAATACTATTAATATAATGGGACTTTTCTAGAGAATCATTCTATATAGTTATTTTATACAGGGTTTCCATTGTCTAACATAATTTCAACTGACTCAGGATAAGTTTTCCCTCACAAAATAAATGCAGCCGTTTGTCGTTTTGGTAACTACATCAAAATTACCGCTAGGTGGACAAAATTCACGCAATCTGGTGGAAAATCACCCGTTTTTTCAAATCACGCGAGAATGTGTACAAAACAACAAAAATGGCGCCAGCAACGCTTCTGGGTCGTTTTGATCGAATGTCTGTGATCTTAAAGTAATTTTGAGTGATAATTTTTTTCTACTCTCCCAACAATAAAAACTACTTGCCCCGGGAGATCGGGTGATGGTTAACATCGAGCCCTGATTTTATTACGTTTTGATCTAACAAACCAACACAAACTATTGCATGATTATAAGGTAGAACAAAAAAAAGTGCTTACATTTACAAAGAAATAAAGTCATATCATGTGTGACACAGAAGCTCATCTTTAAACTGATATCTGATTACATCCGTTTAACATCACTTCAGCTCTATTCTTGACCTGTCTGCTCTGTCCCTTGATGTTTATTCTATAATGTTCTCCCAACCTCTCAAAAGGCTTTATTTAATTTATCCTCTGAAAATGGAGAGAGGCTCAAAGGCAAACCTACCAAGATATGACCAAAAAGAGTGGACTAGGCTGGACTAGGAGAGTATTAATCAGAGAAGCAGTTAAGGACAACAGGAACGCTGGAGGAGCTGCAGATATCCACAGCTCAGGTGGAGGAATCCTTTAACTTTTTCATTCTATAAAGCCATCTTCTATTGAAAAACTGATAGAAAACAGCCATTAATGAAAAGAAGTCACTAAAAGTCTTGTTAGCAGTTTAACTCTTAACACATTTACTTAATTTGAAGTATCCTTGCCTATTTTGCATACCCAAATGAAAAGCAAATGACTGAGGAACTGACTGGAACATGTTGGATACATAATTTTAAAGCTAACACCTTTTAGTTTCTGAAAATATAAATGAAAATACGAATGTGACTAAAACACAGCCTAAGCTGCATCAGTTCATACATGTTCATACAATTTTTCTTCTTGAAAATAATAGTTTTTTGTTTGTTTTTTTAACAGCAGTAATAACAGTAATAAAAACATGCTTGAGAACAGGCATGTCTCATTGCATTACATTTGTTCTACATCATGTCAACCACAAATGCAGAAAATTTTAAGACCTCTAGCTACAACAGTTCCAGAGCTGTGGGGCTTTGAACCTTTGGTTTCACCAGCGTCTCCAAATCTCTCCAAATGTCCCAGATGCTTTTACTCAACCATTTGACCTTATTAATAAGCATGAAGCATTTTAATGGCCACAAAACATTTGTGAAGCAAGTATTTTTCCATGTTTTTCAGAATCAGTGTATATGACAAAATGTACCATCTACAAACGTAAAATATAAAACATAAAAATCTATAAAAGAAAAAAAAATGAAATTTCTGCTTTCACGCTAAAATAAGTTCCAGTACCTTTTCTGAGCTGTATTTTTGTTTATTTTTCAGCCTTAGGCATTGAAATAAAACAAAATCAGCGTCCAAATTTCAAAAATATCGCCGCATTGTTAGTAATCAGCTTCGAACTGTGCGCACTGATCCAGTCGCAGCAGAGTATTTCACTCTTACACTAGCCGGCAACATCTGTCTGCTTTCTGCAACCCAGCCATGTCTAGCCTTGTTCAAAACCTTATTTCATTTGCTACAAAGCCAAACAGCCCAGGTCTAATATCGGTCTACTCGGTGCGTCATTGGCTGACAGGCAAGAAGTGCTTGTGAGACTTCAACAACTGTGCCTGACTCAAATCAAGTCATACAAAGATGCGGACACTTTGGTGTTGTAGATAGGAAGACGATGTGAAATAAAATACCAAACATTGCTGGCTAATCCTTCAGGAAGTCAATCTTATTAACAAGATTCTGAGCATTAGCTATGACCAGCTTCTCTGACTTTATGTGGCGATTTTCTCATCATGGTATTTTTTTTTATACGAATATGCTGGATTAGTTTTATCTGTGTATCCTTATTAGACGAATGAAGTATAAAAAATTAAAGAGTGGATTTATAAAACGTCTTCAAAGGTAGGTTGTTGTGGTGTTAATTGTGCTTTGGTGCTCGCTGTGTCCATAAAATAATGGTTGAACTTTGTCTAACATGTCAATACTGGTAAAACTTTTACCCTTGTAAATGGTCCTCAGCGATCGGGTGGGTTTTGAGAGGTTAACACGAGGCTTGTAGAGCACAAAGCAACTACATGAAAGGAGGTGCTCTGATAAGAGAAAAAAGCTCAAGGACTGCTTGGTGTTAGTAACGGTAGATAGGACAAGATGAATTATGCCTGTCTGTTTTCCCTCTGTGAACTTTAGCAGTTTGGGTCGTATCATTTGCATCCGATTTGAACATCTGCTGTTGAGAGTCTCTGTCCAACTGGCAAAATATAACATTAGCATCTAAACAGATACTGCAATCATCATACATTTCCAGTATATTTTGCAGCTCTACAAAGCATTACGTGTGGTGGACAACTGAGAGAGTACAGCACTCTGAACACCACCTGCAAAACCCACAGAGTGATGAATGGTGTTGGTAACATCATACTATGGGAGGCTTCTTCAGAGGGACAAAGACACTTATCATAGTTGATATTTAGGAGCCACAGTGGTTTGGTATAGCTAAAAATATATGCATACTATAGTAGAAAGGTAGTAAGAACCTTCGGCATAATTAGACTTAGATTTAATTTGTCATTTTGTATACGCAAGTGTAAAAGAAAATAAATTGAGTTTAAAATAGCTCTCTCGACAATTTAATTTTGTAAAGTGCAGTCTTGATAAGGTAAGCAGCAGTTGTTGTTGAGCTGCTACTACTGCCTCCAGCTCCTGAAGCACTCGCCTCTCCTGGCTCAGGGGAGGAAGAGAACGATGATGACGATGCTGTGAGGATGGTAGCCCCCTGGGTTGAAGAGGCTGACGTGGTTGATAGAACAGTGGTGCCATCGGCAGGTTTAGCAGCCACAGACGATGCTGGAGAAGGTATGGAAGCTGGGGGGTGCCGGGAGGAGTTTGCTGGGGATGTTTCAGCATTTAGCAAGGAAGCATCTAAAGTGCTCTCCTCATTTTCACCTGCAGAGGCCTGAGCTTCCCCTCTAGATGCCGAAGGTTGCCTGGGAACAGTATCAGAGGAGCCTCCATTCACGCAGAGCTCTTTGTTTCTATGGGCGCCGTACAGCATCTGCCCCCCCCCCCGGCCAACAGCACCGCCCGGTACTGCTGGAGGCGGCCAAGACGTTACATAATTAAACTTAATTTACCCATGCACTCTATGAAATATGACTGAACTTGAGCTCCTATGATTATCTCATTAAGTCTCATTAACATGTCAGTCAGGGTGGGGATAAAAAAGTAATATAATACGTAATATTACAGTTTCTAAAGCGGGTAAAGTGTTACAATTACAGACAACAGCCTAAATAAAGATGAGTCCTAAATAAAGCCTCTTTTTTAACACTTGTTTTATATCAGGAGAAGATGGTTTTTAAACATCAGAAGAAGAAGATGGCTACAATAATCAGTCAAATGTTTTCCATGTGGCACTAATTATTGTTAATATTGGATAAGCTGATCAGGAAGGCCAGGTCTGTGGTAGGATGCCTTCTGGACTCAGTGCAGTAGGTGGGAAACACAAGGATCCTAACTAAATTAACATTTCAGTTGGATAATATTTCCCACCTCATGCATGAAGATGTTCCAGAACTGGAGAGCTCCTTCAGTGACAGACTGCTGCACCTTAAATACACCAGGGAGCGTTATCACACATCCTTCCTCCCAGCAGCTGGAAGACTCTATAACCATCACTGTTCCCAACAACCTCAATAGGTTGTTACATTCATGCTGATTTTGCAGTTCCAACCTTTATCAGTTAAATAACATGCTGCTGTCATTATGCACATCTCTGTCAGTGCTGCTATTTTTTTTTACACATATCAATATATTATATTTATTCTCCACATGCAGATTGTAAAAACACTGTACAGTACAGCATTTTATTAGTTTATTTTATTATAACTTTGTTTATTGTTGAATTCATGTTAATGTGTATTTAAAGACATTTCAATTAGCAGGAAAAATATGCAGGAGAGAATACATAAAAAAAAAAAAAAGTCTAATCAACCAAAACTTTCGTGACTCTGTGGACCCCCCTAGGGGTCGTGGACCCCATGTTGAAGACCTCCGCTTTACACAAATGGATATATATTGAAGAAACAAAGGTAACTTGCAATCGAAACTATATAAAATTTTGGAATGAATTTGCCCAACACCAGTCATAATGTGACAAAATGGAAAAAAGTGAATATTTTCACAATATTAACACATCACTGTTTAATTATTACCGGCTACTTTGTCTGCCTCTTCAGAGAACATGTGTAACTTCATATTTTTACAATTAAAAGGTCTGCTTGATGATTCTTAAACTGACGCCTTACCAATCACAGCAGCTGTTTATTCATGAGCTACATGTAAATGAACAGAAACACATTTTCAGGTGTATGGTTTTCTTTTTTTCAAAAGCTAATAAAAAAAAACACACACACACTCACACACACACAAAGGCTGTCACAGCCACAGAAGCACTTAACCTTTCCAACAAGGCCGTGTTTTTCCAATCATGTGGACATGCTGTCCCTGGATGCACATTGTTGGAATGCCAAATGAGGCTCGGTCCAACCGCACCAGCTGGGATGTGAAAACAATGCAGTTCCTGTAGCTCCCAGCAGATGGCAGACTGGGAAAGAGATTATGCCAGAGCGAGGTAGGTGGGATGCACAAGAAGTCACAGCATGGCAGAAAATAAAGAGAAACACAAATAACCGAAATATCTATGAAAATATATTTGATCCAAAAAAAGAAGAAGAAGAAAATGAAACATGAAATTGGTTTCAGATTTGGCAGATATAACCCTCCACAGCCTTCAGAGTTATGTGGAACTGGTTTATTCATAGAGACAAACAGTGGGATTCCCATGCGCATGAGCCAATCTTTCTCCAACACTCTGTTGCTTTTATTTTAGGCAACCTGCAGCACCACAGAGGCAACAGAACCACCCTCACGTAATAAAGTGACTCAAAAACAGACGCTGCTACAGTCCGGCTACTGTGAACCCTCCACTCATGTGGTACTAACTGACATCTGTTAGCTTTAGTCACCCATTTTACAGATAAAGGCTACTGTTAATTGCAGGAATCCCCCCCCCCCTTTCTGCTTTCTGATATCTGAAGTTGGTAACGAGGCATGTGGCGTTACCATAGTAACAGCCTGACTTACAAATCAACCTTCAGCTCTGAAACTTGAGGTCGGACACAGGCTGAAAGAAATTATTGCTCGTTACGGCATCTATTGTGCATTACTCATGCAGGAACTAAACCGGCTTCCTCCGAGAGTTTCTCTCTCTTTCTGAGAACTTTCCCTACATCATAAAAAGAAGAATCAATCTATATATAAAATAAAAAGAGCATGTTGCTACAGAAAAAAAACGGAACAGGTTGTATCCTCTGTCATGCATAAACAAAACGTCTGACCACACACACACACACACACAGAGCGAGAACAAGGCGTGGGAGGACTTTGCACCATGGCGACCACATCCTGTCTCATGTACCTCTCTGCGTTTATTAATAGACACTAACACACACAAACACATACACATGATACGCTCAAAAAGCCATCAGAGATAAACTGATGACACCCGGTTGTGTTTTGCATGGACAGATGGCCAATCGGTCTTACACATTTCTTCAAACCGAGCCGCGTCTTTTGTTTGTGTTGTTTTGTTGAAAATCCGGACAGTGTTTGGCTTCTGCCTGTGTGGTTTGCACGCTGAAGGACAGATAATCTGTTGCTGCAGGGGGGTGGGGGGACAGTGGGCTTGCCTGCAAGCATACGGAACAAATCTGGCTCTGATGCTGCATAATCCTCCAACACACATAAACACAAACACACATCTCCCCGAGAAAACCCACAGACAAACAGATAAGTCTCTGAGCCAGAAAGAGATCGTTTGTGAAAAAGAGGTGGAAAGTCTCTTAATGTGCTGATGCGATTAGCACATCCTCCCTGATGATTCGCCATGTGAATCACGTTGCCGTTGATTTTCCGAGCTGCTGGCGAGGTACCCTTAAAATAAGGAGTTTGCATATGAAACAGAAGAAAGGCAGCTATTAGTTTTAGCCCCTTCCAGATATACGGCGAGGCAGGACGAGGAGGAGGAGGAGAAGACGTGGATGTGATGTGATGGCAGGTGAGGTGGGGGAGGAGGAGTTTAGGGGATGGGAGCAGAAAACAGATGAATTATGGGGATGCTTCTGAGTGTGTTTGAATGCTGTGATTATCCTCCCATGATCAGACTGGGCATTTTAATCTCGACTCCTCACACTCAGGATATAGTATGCTGATGATCCTTCGCTTGTTCTTAAACGAGGAAAAATACAAGAATCACGTCTACTCTAAAATAATATATATGAGGAACCTAATTATTATCTAAAAGCAGAAAAGGAACAAGAATTTCCCTTTAAAATTTCAGGAGTGTAGTAAAGTTTCATCTAAGTTTTCCTCCAGATGGGTGCAGTCCTACAGTGCTCACAAACAGCAAAAACTCCTGCCCTGTATGTGAATATCATTATTTTAAAAATTTAAAAAATTTAAAAATTTTAAAAATTATTTTTTTTTTTATCTTTATCTGTCTTTGATCTTTTAACTTAGTGAATAAATAAATAAAAGACCAAGAGAAAAGAGTATGTCTATGTGTCATGTCACAATGTGTTGAAAGTGATGAAGGATTTTCTTGATTTGTCAGCTCTGCCCAGGCAAATCTCCCCTTTTTATTTCTTAGACCTGTTGCTTTTTAAAGCCGTAATGAAATAATACATATTTCTTCCTCATGGATGTATATCAATCTTATTGAAAATTCAAGTTACATAATAGATTTCAGGCTCTCTTATTCTAAAAATTATTTCTTATATCATCTGCTCCGCATTTTGGCCTTCAGACAGAATCCAGATTCAAAAGTGTCACAACCACAAACCTTCATTCTTTGACTCACTTAAAACTTGTTTTAATGAGCGGCTAGAGACAGCTTGGGGTTTTTCGCCCACCCAGTGCATCAAGGTGTGAAGTCAGTGGTGTGTAATAACTACTGTGGGAATTTACGCTGAATTACTTTCTTTTTTGATTGGAATTTTTGTCCATTGGCGATACCCGCAGGTACTGGCTATCAGTGCTGAATCACTCATGCTTTAAGACAAGTTTTTCTCGAAATGCACGCTATCGAAAATTCAAAAGTGTGATAGTGTCTGCCAGTAAACAGGTCATGAGGTCAAATCAACTTTCAAAGTCAGAGACTGTGGCTAAAGTAGTGACTTTTTCTCATGAAGTGAGTTTTCAAACCCTCTTTTTATCAAGTGAAGTGTCTAGTAACAAATCTGGTCATTTTTTCTGTGTTGTCGGAGACTCCGGAGACTAAACCGACAGTCTTAGAGTAGCCGTGTGCAGTCTCCTCTCTGACAGCAGCCAGAGCAGAAAGGAAACCCTCTTAAGTCCTTCTGCATTTGCCAAATTATTCATGCATTTGCAGAGATACCACTGTGCTGACAATGGAGTACCCTTTTTCGGAGCAAGGATTGGACATTTATTATCAATAGGCGGTAAAACTTTATTTATCAGATCACTCATCCCAATCAGAGAACACGCCATTGCAACTGCCTTAGCAAAACGTCACAATGCGTGATCAGTTAAAAAGACTGGGTTTTAGTTTTGATTAATGAATATTCTCGAATGACACGGGATGTATAACAATGCATTAGTCTCAAGAGGGTAGTGGGCTCTTTCAGTGGCCTAAATAAAGCTTAGAAATTGTCCCTGTCTAATGCAGTTTAAGGACCTGAAATACTTTCACTTTGCATAGATTCATAAGTATTATGGACGCCATCGCTAACCGCCTCAGTGTGTATATCCGCCATGTCTGCTCGCTAGTCTCCCGGAATGATGTGGCATGGGCAAAAAAAACAGGGGGGGGAGCTGGGTAGCGCAGTAGCTAGCTGAATTTGGTAGCTAACAGGTTAGCCTCTTTTAGCTCAGTAAGTTATTACCATATTAAGCTACACTACTTTAAATTCGTGACTACAAGCGTTCGTTTTCTACAAGTAGAATAATTGTTTATCTAAAATCTCAACGAAAGTTATTTTTTAGGATGTTCCATTTGTCCTCCAATGCCCTCAGATCTTAAGAAAAGAATAAAATAAGCGGAGACTTTTTTGCAACCCTGTAAATGGCAGAGCTTTACCTTAGAACGCAGTACTTTCCTTCAAGACTGATAATTATTTTTTTCTACTTTCGGCTACTTTAGATCGCCAATAGAAACGTGAAATAATAGCAAATATAGGTAATAATATGTTGAGACTCCAAAAGAGAGCTGATCTTTAAGAAACGGGTGCAACGGTTTGTCCGAGTGGAGTTGCCATACGATGACGTCGCAAGAAGGGGCGGGGCCTCGAACAAATCTGACCACCCGAGCAGATCTGGTACCTACACGCGTTTCTTTAAAAAAAAAATATATATATTTTTAATCATTAGTATCTGAATATTTCAAGATCCAAGTAATTAACGACAGGAGAGCACTTTTGATTAAATGTTTCCTCCCATCTTTAAGTAATAGCTGGTTCAGACAAAATACTGAAGGTCCCTGTTATTATTACCCTGATTATTTTAATGTGGTGCAGCACATTAACATTTTCTGTAAATGTAAAGTGTATTGAAAATACAATGCATTGTTTTAATTATTGTTATGAAAAATACTGTACAAAGAGATTTTATCTTTTTTTCCTCTTTTTTGTGTTTGATGTTCTCCCCTACAGCATGAATCACATGATCAAATATGCGAAATAGCTGATGTCATATATGGACGTTTTAGAACAGCAAATGGCTGCTTTCTTTAGGGGGGAGTTGATAATACGGTAGTTTTTGTGGGGCGGGGGTCGCTTTACATTATACAGTAGCTCTGAGGTTTTTTAGCTAACATTCACTCAAAATTGGTCTCTTTGCTTTTGACTAAAGTACTGTTTCTATGCTGGGCCAGCTTTTAAACCCTAAAACAGATCGACCAATGCAGGCCATTTAAAGCCAAAGCCAATAATTCATATTTTCATATCAATCTAAACGATTGTGCTGTTGATTTCTTTGGGGGATGACTCTACAGCCCCATTTTACTTTCTCTACCTCTATTTACATAACAAAAAAAATGCTAAATACCTTAATTCAAGCAAAAGAGAATCCTTTATATACAAATCCAACTTCACAAGATCTCAAGGCACGGTTGCTGAATGTAACAAAAATAATTAAAAAATTTGAAGTTTATTGATGTCACACTGGAGAAAATTACCTCTGCATTTAACCCATCCCCTTGGTGAGCAGTGGGCTGTCATCATGGGGCGCACAGGGAGCAATTGGGGGTTAAGGGTCTTTGTTCAGAGAGCCAGAGTGGCAGCCTGTGGGAGCGGGGCTTGAACTCAGAACCTCAGGATTCCAAGCTCTATATCCTAAACACTAGGCTGCCACTCCTTAACAATGAATCAGCAAACTCATTAATGTATCAACCAAAACTGATGCTAGAATAAAACACTAAAACCAACACAAAACATTGTCCGGCCAATCTTTAAACCCAAATTACATCTCTGTCAAAAGAAATTCTATAATTGACCATTATAGCGGGAATCACTTACAGCACAGTTCAATATTCTATATAATTTAGCAGCAGTAGTAATTACATCATATGGATTTATATATATTTAATTCAATGCATAACCATCACTATAAAGTTACTGATCAGAATCTCTTATCAGCTCATCGGGGCTGATATTCAAATGCAACATACTAGAACTTCCAGCTTTAGAATCCCACAAGTTTCAGTCCAGCAACACAGGATAGCTAATGACGAACCTTATTTGCATTATAATGAACGCTTTGCATTAAGAATGTTAATTTCTATTTTTGACCTGGCAGAAGTTTTCATATGTTGAGAGGACTGCTCAAATACTTCTCCTTTTAAATTGACTCATTGGTGTTGATCCAACCAATCTGCCTGCAGATGTACCACAACAGTTGTGATTCAGACACCGGTGCATCGGGGCGGATAAACAAGCAAAGTTAATCCTGGCTTAAAAATAATTAGTAAATAGATGATTATTAGCTGAATGTTTATAAAAAAGCCCTAAAAAAAAACCTCAGATATCGGTGTGATTAATGCTGCTAGCATGCATGACTTTTTTCTTTAAACCAGCTTCAGGTTCACATCAGGAAGCCAACAGCAGAGATTTCCCATTAAAGTATGTTTTAGCCGACCTAAATGTGAGTCTTTTAAAAAGTCCTTTCTGCTCTGCTTCGCTCAACTCTGACAGAACGATGCTTAAAATAGCTCCATCCAAAGGCACACTGGTCCGGTCCTCTTCACCAGCGCCGTCCAAACCTAGAGTTACGACAGCTGGGCCTCTGCTACACAAACACTGGCAGTAATAAGTGACCGTCTGGAAAGAGCAAGGCTTCAGGCCTAAGAGTTAGTGATAAAGACATGGGAGCCTATGGACTGGGTCTGTGACTAAATACGGGGGTGAAGTCATTCCATATCATGTCAGATAACATGAATCAGGGGATTTGTTTTGTCACTGCGACGTCCTTCCCAGTTCCTGTAGCTGGTGGAGATTCTCCCTGATTAAAGGAGTAAAAACCTTTTTTCTTGGCTCTCTTAACTTTAACTGAGAATTTATTTCAGATTTAACTTGTTCTTCTTTCATTTTATTTAATAAAGCTGTTAATACTATTTCATTTTCATTTTTGTGACATTTCTTTCTCTGTAGTTAGCCTCACTCTTCTTAAAACTGACACTAAGAAATGGTAAAAATCTTTATTTTTTTATAAATAGAAATGTGGAAAAAAATGGTTTTGGCGATATATTTTTGGCTGCCAGATATGCTGTCCGGCACAGCGCTATATCTGTAGTTGAGGCAGTCAAAGTGGAAGACGTGGATTGACTTAAACCCCAAATAGCATGGATACCAAAAAAAAAAAAAAAAAAAAAAAAAGATCAATATCTTCTGATGAACATATAGAGCACCCACTTTTTTATGTATAAATTAAATTTTGAAGGCAGGGAAAAATATCGCAATATATAGTGATATTGCAAATATCGTACTGTGACCCAAGTATTGTGACACGTATCGTAACGCAACACCCATGCCAATACTCACCCCTACCTATTAAGCATATAACCTATTTATTGCACATAATTTTGTGAATGGAGATCAAAGAAGTTATAAATTTATATAAAACACCCTTTATTTCAAATTGGGTTCAAGCTGTGCAACTACTGTATGTGAATAAAAAATACTAAATAGAAAATACTGTAAGTACTTAATACACACATACAATATTTTTATCACTTGAGTACAAATATACAAATGCCCCCAAGTAAAATAAAATCAAACATGAACACATTAGAAGTAAAAATAAAATCGGAACACCTTAAATCTCAACAGAAAATCAAGAAAACAGGATGTGATATAACCTTCCTGGTGCAGCTGCTGTTGTAAAGCTACATTTTATTGCAGAGTAAACTTTCTAGGTCAACAAAATGTAGCCCTCAGCATTATCTACCTGTTCAGTTGGAAAAAAACACAGAACAATAGGATTTTTCAGGTTTGCTCATGTTTCACTCCAGCAAATTCCCCAACAGTAGTGAAACCTGATAACAAACGTGAAGCTTGAGAAAGGCGGAGTGGGGATTTGAGACTTTACATGTTTTCGTCTAATGAGTAACATCTCATTATATCTGAATTACAGCTTCTACTCACTCATGTTTGTTCTGCTTTCCTTTTTTTACACAGGGTGCCTGTCAGTGTGGATGGAACAAAATATGGTTTGATTGAGCTCATATTAGATAGAAAATCCCTCATCAGTACATTTGCTGTCAAGATACAACATCCACCTAGTAATAAAGTGACACCAAAGCAGAAACAAATCAGTTCCAGCATGAATCATGATGAAGATGCAAAAGTTATATAATGAAAGGTGGCAATATCTCAAAGCGCCCCGTGAAAAGGAATGCTGCATGTCAAAATCCTAACCGTCTGAGCGCAGTGATTGTCACCCTATACTAGTTAGAATTAGGGCTCCACCTCACCGTTATTTAAAAACTCTATTAATTTATCGATTATTTTATAAAATAGTTGATTAATAATTGGATGTTAAAAGGTTCCTTAAAGAAAACTTTTTCCAAAATAAACTAGGTCAAAGTAAAGCGATTCCTTTTGATGAGATCTGGATAGAGTTTATTAACTGACGAAAAAGTTTTTGTTTTATCTTAAAATGCGAAATGTATATATATATATATATATATTTTTTTTTTTTTTTTTTTACAATTTTGGTATAACTGCTGCTCAAAGGTTGGTTAATATGCCACCTAAATTCATATTTTACGATTAATCGATTAATAAATGAGTTAATGGTTATATCAATGATCGATGAATCACAATTAATCTGATTAATTGATTCAGAACTGGTTACAACCCAGGTCTTTATAGTTCAAATTACATACATTGAAAAGTAAAAACAAAAAAATAAAAAATATACATCTAGAAATTGGCATGATGCAACAAATTAGTTAATTAAATAATAACAATAAGCTTGATAATTTCTGTCTTCATGTTTGTTTGTTCTCTGTGGGTGACAAAGAGTTATATTTTCTATGCGACGTTACAACAAACATGCTCCTGCAACTAAAATGTAATCTACCAAAGTACAGTAGTTTTTCTAGGTGCAGGAAGAAAGAAGCAGCGCCTCCGTCTTCCTTCTAGTCCACAGATGTGATGAGCAAAATACTTAGAAAGCCAATGCAAACTGGGGCATAGAGTAAAGTTATTTTTATCTCCAAAAAGATGCTGCCCTTTAAAAAGCCTGAATTACGGTAAATATTTCAAATATTTGCAAAGAAATTTTGAGTCTTTCTGTGCTTATTTTTAACTGTGTTTATAAAACTGTTGGTTTAGCCTTTTTTCCAGTCTGAGACAAATAGTTCATATTTGCTGAAAGTTTATAATCCAATATATGCATGGCTTTGTTTATGTGTTTTTTTTTTATTTTTTTTATGTGTTCAGTATTTTAGTAAACAGAGCGTTAAAGCCCAGCCTGTTGTTTGAGTGGTTTTGTTTAGTGGTTCAGATCCAGTGTAAAATGTTCTTAAAAAATAAGGTTTATTGATGGTTGACAGGGTGTGTTGGGAGAATTCATTGTCCATCAAAATGTTTCATGGTTTTAATAGATTGAATAAAATAATTCCAAACAAACAGACACAAATTGATTCCATAATTTTACTGACATCAAGTGGCCATCTATCATATTATTACTAATTTCATTGCAGCATAAATTGAACAATGTTTAAAGTCCAATCAGAGCCTCTTTATATTAGATGTTAAAAAAGCACTTTTCCTCTGCTGTTTTTTTTCCCACTTTCTTTCTCATTTTTTATCCTTACGCTTTAGAGAGTTTTTTTTTCTTATTATTCTTTCTCCACCATTAACTCTAATGCTTTGTCTTGGATCAATATTTCCTTCCATCTCATTTTCCTCTACTATTCCTTTTCTTTCCTTGCCCTCCCTTCACTGTTGAGATCGATTCCTAAGCTCTGCTCCTCATTTTTCTAATTTGATTTCATTTCCAGTTCTTCTCCAACCCCTTTATTTGTTATGTTTTCCACCTTAACACACTTTTTTCAGAGGAATGCAACTCATCTTTCCACTCTTTAGGCTAAAACTAGTCATGATTACTACTCCATTGTTTTTCTAGATTGGGTCACTCCTTTTCTTTCTGTCAGCCCCATAGAGAAACCGCCATCTTTAGTGGAGTCTTATAAACTGACTTCTTCAATAATTCGTCTTTTATCACATCAAATTCCACCATAGATTAAATACAACTATTATTTACAGATGTAGAATTATAACACTATTTATAAACCATTTATTGGGTGAAAAAAAAAAGAAATATAATCTCTAACATTAAATGCAGGTCCAAAAAACATGTTTTTATCTCAACAAATGTTCTCGTGCACAAATGGCCTTAGTTTTTTTCTATAAATCAGAGAGGTAGTTTTCTAATGATACTGTCACCTGTGGCCAAAACAGAGAACTGCAGCACTCTTTTACTCGTTCTTGTAGCGTGTGCTCTTACTTAACAAGATTTTTAAACATTTTTCACCCATTTAACATGGACGACCGTCACGACACAACTGCAGAAACAGCGTGGGAACTTCTAACCCAAAATAAAATCAGTAAAATGGGCTACAGGCTTATAGGTGCATTGGCACTGGACTACTGAGGTGTCAGCCTGCTCATCAGACGACGTTTTAGTCGTAAAGAGTCTAATAAAAACAGTAAAAAGACTTTGTTATAGATATTTTTCAGTAAAACCTTACAAAGTGTCTTACTTTCTCAGTTCGACAGCAGATTCAAACCAAAATATAAAACTTCAATTTAAATGCTCTCATTTGTAATATGTAGCCAAAATACAACCAGTAACACACAACACTATAAAAAATACATATTTCTTAAATATATTACCCCCTTAAAACATCTCATTTGGAAAAAATAATTACCATATTGTGTCCTGTGATGCCTCATATGTTATAATTAGATAAAAAATACATTCAGGTTTTGCTTTTAGTAACCAAATGTAGCTGTAAAAGCAGCATAATAGCAAAACATAATAATAATATCACTGATTCTTCAAAAAAGAAAATAAGGATAAAATAATTTATTGTATGAATGTCCAACTGTAAATCTAGTAGTATTATTACACATGAGAATTAAGCAAATTTTCTCTCCTTTCATTTAAGAGACTGGTCAAAAATATCATCCTTAATGACCATGGTTTTAATGTAGCAGAAAACCAACCAAAACAAAACAAATAACAGTCTCTCAGATTTTCTATTTACACAATGATTTCTGATGTTATTCAACTGTATGTCATCAGAACTAATGTGAAAACAACAACAAAAGACACTAACGTCTTTATTTTATATCCTGAAACAATCCAAGCTTGGCCCAAACGCTAGAGAAGCCGACATTGCAAACTTTATGTTTTTACAGACTCAAATGGGCCACAAATGTGTCTCCATTATGTGTGCTCTGGGGGCTGAAATGATGAAAAGCTATTAAGAAAGGAAGACAAAGTACGATGATGGGACCCTTGGCACGCCTTGTAATGTGATGGATGGAGCAGACCTCTAAGTGTCTAGACTGTAATCTGCTTTATCACTGTGGTCACTCTTTGTCCACTGAAATTCATCCTCCACAGTCTGGTGGTCTGAACGCCCTGACCTAAACGATTAAAGGCACAATCAGCAGTCTTTGCAGTGTGGGTTTGAAAAATATGGTTTGGATTCACTTTGTTCAACTTTTACAAGTTTAAAGGAGCTTAGATTCTAAAGAAAATCAAACAAAACGGTAATTTTAGAGATAAATCATAACATATAGGTGGATAAATACTCTAATTCAAGAAGCAACGTATTGAAAAGAAAATGTAGCATATCAATATTTTCTGTTTATTATTTTTAAATGTTATGTTAGATACATTTTTTTGTCTTCTGCTTTAAAATCGAACTTAACACGAGTGAATAAAGTGAATGTGATTGGTCATTTATGAAGGGGGCGGGATTGTTGTGGCGGAAGGTTCGCAAGCAAGTTTGGTTGTGGCCGGTTTGTCGGAAGCATCTTGCTAACCAGTTAGCAACTTAGTGCTAGTAGGTTCCCAATGGGAAATTCCATTGGGACCAAGTAGCACTAAAATGTTGACTTAGCAACAACACTGTCAAGGAACGCTGTGGACAGAGGAAACATGCAAGAGGAGGAGAGTTTTGTGTCGGAGGTCGTGGATGAGTCTCCTCCATCCTACATTTTTTATTTAGAGGATGATTACATGTTTGAGCCCTTGCCTCGCAACGCTGCCAGTTCTGTTTAGTGTTGCGCCAAAGCCATTTTTTGGCCCCGATACCCGATACCTGGCTGTGCAGTATCGGCCAATACCGATACCATAATAATGTAAAATAATTGCCTTCATGGCTTTGTCAAGCTGCTGCCTACCTTTGTGAAGCAGGAAACAATCTAATACAAAGTGAGTCCAGTAGAACTTTTTATTGCCTACCAGGATTGGGTGACAATAGTTGAATAAACTTATGGCTCTGAAAATGGTATCGATGCCCTATTTGTTGGTACTCACCGATACCGATACCACCATTTTAGGGCAGTATCGGGGCCCTGTCCGATACTGGTATCGGTATCAGTGCAACACTAGTTCTGTTAGCTCTACACCTGCCGAAGGCACAGACGTCCATCGCCGTGAACACTGGGACGGAACTCACAGGTAAAGTAAATGATTCTTATTTCAATCTTTGAGTATATTAGCTGCGACATATGAATCAAGATGCTATAACCGAAAAAATATGATTGACAGATGACCATTGATATATGATTGGCCAAATTTATGTGTACAAGCTGACGTACAACTAACTGGCCTGCATAAAATAACGAAAAACTCCCACAGATTTTAAGACAGCATTTTCTTTTTTATATAAATTTTCTAAATTTTGGGACACTATCGTCTGATAAAGAGTACATTTATATACATGTTTAAGCCAGAATGATCTGACATTTAAATATGACTTCCCTACGACTTTAATTTGAGATATTTTTTCAAGAAAATAAATAAAAATAAAATAAAACCAGTTGCAAAACAGGTGTCATTCCTTTGGTGAAAACCCTCTATCTCAGACTTTTATTCCTACACCGTACTCTGTTTTATCATAAATGCCAAATCAGAGAGAAAAATCATGGTAACATTTAACCAAGTTGGTTAAGACAGCTGAAAATTGTTGAAATACTGAAATGTGGTGAAATGTGAAACAAAAAAAAGGCACTGGGGTGAGTTGCAAAAGCAAGTGAGTTTATAATTTCAAAACGTGTGTGTTTTAGTTTAAGGGGTGTGTAAGTGTGTGGTTTTAAGAGCTTCCCTGCTATCCATCATGCTAATGAAACTGAACTCCTCCCACACCTCCCCATCTACACTTTTTCTTTTTCACTACTTCACTCACTCCCACTCTTCCTCCTCTCCCTCCATCACTCTCCCTTTGGGTTTTAACTGTTTATGTAAAACTCAGAGTTAAAATAACCTTACTCCATGTGCACATGTCGTGTCCACAAACACCCACACGCATAGCCAGCCTGTTTTGACAGCTTTCCAACGCGCTCTGCCTGTATTTGTTTAACAAAATGACCCTCTAAATATAGACGCTGTATCCCTGAACAGGTTCTAAAAATGGACTCCGTCCCTTAAGATTGTGAGTACAATTTTCTTTGTTTTAATTGTTAACAGCTTTAGTACAAGCACTGTAGTTCTCAGCTTCAACAAGTTTTTAAAGAAATCCCTAAAGAAATCTCTCCGTGGATGCTTACATCCAATGAAAAAAAAAAAAGTTTCCTCCTGCTTGTTTCTCCTGTTACACTTTAAGGAACGACTGTTTGGAAATGCTGATCCTGCGTAACTGCGAGCGCTCTGCTCAGATGGCGGATGTGTAACAAGAGGATTGTGGTTCGCATTTACATGTAGGCGGATTACTCCTGGAGCTGAGGTGGGATAGCAGCGCTGCATTAACAGGGGTGGTTACAGATCTTTGCCGCTGTATCACGTAACAGGGAAACTGTTGTGTAACCGTGTCGTGAAGCAAGTGATACTTATTCAGCTACCCTGAACAATGATGCATCAAATTACTTCCAAAAGGAAGAAAAATATAAAACCCTTTCCTTTCTAGGTTTAAAAGCTACATCCCTCATCCTGCTCATATTAATCCTCCACTTTTTTCCCCCTGAATATAAAAAGGAAGTTATGACAAACAGTATGAGATGAAGTGCCTGGAAAATACAGTTTAGAAAACTTTTTTGTGCAACTTCTTAAAAAAACTGTTGGTCTGCAAAACCTGATCAGGTACTTTAGATAAAAGGCAACAGAGTGTACTATTAAAAGCAATACATGGCGTTTGACATCATTATTAGAAAACTTAAATAATTAGGAATAAATCAGAGATTGGATTTTAAAGTCATATCGTCCAGCCTCAGTTTTTTTTTTCCCCATCCTAAATTAGAAGTTTCTGCCTGAACTTCGAACTTTTTCACAAGGTACCTGCAATAGGGGGTTTTCAGTGACGTCACTGGCCAGCTCCCGGTCCGCCATCTTGGGTGGCATATTATCGTATATTAAATATATCATGTCGCGAATAGATAAGTACGCCAGCACGCTAGAGCCACCAGATCATGGAACATATCTGAGGAAATGTTCCGTGATCGACCATATGGACCCCTATGCCCTCCACTGTGCCTTGTTTAGCACTAATCCAGATGATTGGCCAAATGTAGAGCACGGTAACATAGTTCATTACCCGGTGTTCAGTGAAAACCCTCTGCACACTCTGGAGGAAATGAGAGCGTACAAGGGTCTAGAGGCTCACAACCAGTTCACATCTGGTTGGGTACGAGATGTCGAAGTGATGTACATGAAGGAAATCGCCATCATACGTGGACGGGTGAGTTTTAATAAGATGGTAAAAATTTAAACGATCCGACGCAGGGCTCGCTATGCTAGGTGGCTAACGGCTGGCGGTGCGCGAACAGTTCCAAAGCTACAAGTCCTTGGAGTCTCATGTGCAGTTTACGAATGGATGGGTTCAGGAGCTGCAGCTCATAAAGCCAGCAAACAGTGCTAACCGTTAGTGCTAACAACCACTCAGGCATGTAATGTACTTTTAACTAGCTGCTATGTGTTTCAAAGGTTTGGTTAGTAACGTTAACTGCCAAACCTCCCTAAACCCTCCGGGTTTCTCACATATTTGAGCCTTTTCCCGCTGGTTGAAATCAAGTTAAGGTGAAATTAATCAAATTAAAACACGGCAGAGAGAGGGAGTCCAGTACGCGGTGGTCATAGGCAGTAGTCTGAGTAGCGGCGGCGGAGACGGTCAACATTGCGGCCACGGAAAGTAATACGTCATGACGCCCAAGCCCTATTATTAATATATTCTTACATGTTTTAAATGCTTGACAGTTAATTACCTGTGACAAAGTGAGCACTGCAGACTCTGGCGTGTTCCAGCTTAACACCGTCCAAATCGGACCTGGATATCCGTGTCAGCCATAGGTGACGGCGTTGTTCAGATAGCTGTTTTGTTTTTTCACATTGATTCACGATTACGGCTGGTATGCGATAGAAAGAGCGTTGATCTCCACCTCCACGGGCCGTGCAACCAACAATTACACACGATTTCACCATTTTTCACTGTCAATACTGCCTAAGGCTGCCACCCAATATGGCGGACGCGCTGAGTAGTCACGTGAGCGCGACGTCACATGAAAACCCCCTATAGGTACCTTGACTAAAACACAATGTAACGTACTGCATCATTAGTAAATAAACGGCCTGAGGTAGAAATCTTGGCGCTGATGACTGGCCTGATTACTCTTCATTCTCCTTCCTAGCTCCGCCCAGTTTCTCATCTGATCCACCTGCTCGAGCCCCTGTTTAACCAGCCCTCTAACCAGACCTTAGAGCCAGATTATTTATGAGCCTTTAGTCAGAGTTTATCTAGCATACCTGATTGTGTTTCTGATTGCCTGATCCTGACCCGTTCTGCCTATGGACCTCTGAGCCTGCCTGTTCCTGTTCTGATCTGTTTGCCTGACCTGTCTTCGGACTCCTGCTGATTTCTGCCTGTTAACCTAACCTGGAACTGTTTCCTGTCACCAACCTGGATGTCCTTTGGACCTCTGTTCTTCTGGTTCTGAATCCCGAGCACATCCTCTACACCTGCTTTGACTTTTCCCTCTGGATTATCCTGCCTTCCTTTGTCTGCTTGGATCTGATCTCCTGTCAGTCCTGTAGTCTTCAAGGCTTCAGTGCCTAGAACTCTCTGTGCGGCAACTGCTGCGTCTGGGATCATCCTCATTCTCTGGGCACGGACTGAACTACAAAACCCCGTTAGTGACTCATGCGTTCATAATCATCCTCCGTCAGGTTTACGCAGTCACTAACCTGTGTTCCCTTTCTGCAGAGGTTCCCGCCTTAGATTCCCTAGTAGCTTTTAGTTTTGAAATAAACGCTTTTAAGTAATTCCACTTTTTGTCTTGCCTTAAATACTGGGTCCTCTCTTCTGAGCAGTGACAAGATAAGCTCTCAACAAAGAAATAGCCAAGTTGGCTACACAGTTGCTCAGGAGGAGCTACAGAGATAAACAGCTCAGAGGAAGTCTGATGAAAGGACAGCTGTTTCGCAAGAAAGCTCCAGAAATTTAACATTAGAGGCAAAAAGCAAGTCATAAGAAGTAAAATATCTGTTTCACAAAAAGCAGCTCTGTCATCAAAGCTATCTGTTTGGTAAAGAAAAAAGGTTAAAAATATGTCCCCTTTAGTTCTACTTTATAATCAAAAACATTGTATTATCGCACACAATTCATTTAGCATTCATCATATTTAATAAACTTATTAATCTAAATAAAACTGCACGACATTCAAGGGGTTTTAAAAGTAATCATGTTAAAACTTCAGACATCTAGTTGAATTAAATGAAGATAAAGAAGAAGAAATAAAAAGAAGAATGAGAACAAGGGATGTGGTTGAACCTGAAAAGAATGATAAGGATAAAGGAGAAAAGCACCAGAGGAGATGAAAAGACGTGTTGGAGTTTGCCACGGTGTGGTAACAACACGGCGTCTTCCCTCCTGCCATCGGTGTAACAGGTGGGTGCAGGAGTGAGTGTTCCAGCGTAGGCGTTCATGCCACAAAGACACACCTTCACAGTGCATCCCAGTTTGTGTGTTTTCTCAGAGGAACACCAGATTGCTGCACAGCATGAACAGCCAGATACAGAGAATATTTCCACAATAACCAAAGATTAAAGATAATATTAAGATGGATGAATTCAGTAAAGTTTAATGAGGAAGTGTGAAGACAGCAAGAATTGACATTCTAAATAAGAAGGAACTAAAAAAGGCTGAAAGTAGAACCGAAAAAAATATTACAAGAGAAGACCGGATTAGAGGAGGAAAGAAAAAGGAAGATGAAGGATAAACAAAGCAGGTCCAGCTGGGGATGTGCCATAAACAGTAACTCTGATTCTAGAATAGACCCGGTTTCTCTCAAACATAGAAATGTTCAGACCAAAATAGAATTTCTGAGTGGTTAGTGGTGCAGAGAGAATGACAAACATACATGGGTGTGTGTCTGCGTGTTTTTTTTTTTTTCACACATGCAAACGAGTCAGCGATCCGTCTGTGTCTCTGGTTCCCATGTCTGTTCGTCAGACTGAAGGGAATCCTGCGCTTCAGCGACAGCAGCACCCAGCTGCAGGCAGGCACACGTTGTGGGGAATTTGTCATGATCTTATCATGTGCACACACTCAATCCTCTGCAGAGCCGCCGCACAAACATACATGCAGAAAAAAAAAAAAAAACTGTAAATCTGTGGAACAATGTACTGTAAAGTGCTTTTATGTGCTGCATGACTTTTTCACTTATTGTACATGTTATAGCGATTTCTTTTTTCTTGAAAAAAAAAATCAAGAAAGCCAAACAGAAGCATTGTTAATATTTTAGGTAGCAATATTAAGACTTACAAGTTTCTTTAGGGTAAAAAGGCATCAGAAATGTTGCATTTTAAATAAAAAGTTTAAAATAGTATCAGTTTGGATTGAAATTGTATTTAAAAAATTGACATCTTGAAGTTAAAAGTGTAAAGAAGCATTGCAACTATTGTATTCATACCACGGCCACTATTCAAGAACATTTACTGCCTCAGAGATGCCATAGTAATACCTTTAACCCATGTAAAAATAGACAAATCATCCAAATCAGTGTCACTTGTCATTACAGATTGCCACAAATAATCCCCACCTTTAAGACAGACATTTAATTGAAAGGCAAAGAGGTTCTAATGGGCCCACAGGACAACATGATGTAGGAAAAAACAATTTTCTTGAATATTTTTTATGTTTTCTATTCATTTTTTTTTATACGACAAGTAGCAAATTTTTTGGACAGTAGGTGGACAGGAAAGGGGGTGAGAGACATGCGGGAAAGGACCACAGGTCGAATTCGGGCCTGAGTCGGCCGCGTAGAGGACTAAGGCCTCCGTACACGGGTCGTCCGCGCTAACCACTGCTCCACCTGCACGCCCCGCAATTTTCTTGATTAAATGATTCCCTTGCTTTGTCTGAGCTTGTAATATTTTTTAAAATACCTTTTGTCTTATTTTTATTACAATGATCTTGGTCACGGAAAGCTTAATACTTAAAATATTTAAAAGCTTAAAAAAAGCCTTTCGCGAAGCTGAAGTACAAAGGAAAAAAAAGTAGAAAGTACAATACAGAGTCTTGCGCCGGGTCCCGTATAAAACGTACATCTACTGGTAGAAAAAAAAAACTATTTAGGGTAAATATGAATGAAATGCGGGTATCAAAGAAATGCAGAAAGAATTAAATTTATTTATATATTTTTTTTATTAACTCTATATCTTCAAAATTAATTGATTCAAAAATATCCAGATAACAGTAATTTTTTAAGCAACGAGGCAAACCTTACTTCAGCCAATTTATAGCTGGTAATCTGTAATCTGAGCCTGAGGCAAGGTACTTTTCTGCCTCTGTTATTATAAACGGCTGTGTGTACACATTGTCATCACGAGTCGGTAAACACTTCGTCGGGTCGCTCTTATGCTTGTTTGGGTTTTAAATAGGGATAGTTGCGGGTAACAGGTTGGGTCTTGGTTCTGAACTCTATAGGTACAGGTGGATACAGTGTTGAAAAATCAGACCCATGAAGGGCTAGAGCAATGAAAAACAAATAACATCAGCAATAACTATTAACTATGAGTGAATGGATTCCCTGCCGGAATGATGCAGCAATCAGTTAAAAGTAAGAAACTGTAAACCTTCAGTCGATACAGGCTACTTTCACAACAGAGATTTTAAAACCACTGTAGTTAGTCCACCATTATCCTAAAAAGGCAAAGAAAAAACCAACCCAACAGACAAAAATAAAATTAAAAAAACAGTGTCATAGGGTCTTTATGTTGTTACATAAATGTATAAATGTAGTTGATGTCCTGAACCTCTTCACTAAACTATCCAACCTTATTAAAACTCTTTCAGGGCATGCTTTGGTGGCGCAGTGGTTAGTGTGCATGATCCGTGTACGGAGTAGTCCTTGATCCGGATGAACCGGGTTTGAATCCTTTGCCCTATGTCTCTCCCTTTCCTGTGAGGCTTCTGTTGAAAAAACAGGCCACTAGTACCATAAAAACTGTTTCCAACTATTTTGTCTAAGGATTCAATTTCTTAATTAGTTCTTTTACTGAAATGAAGAACAAGATTGTATCACATCTTCTGTTCTGGCTTTGGGTGCGTAAAGGTGGGAGACCATGCATTCATTCTACAAACAATGACTTGCTCCAGAAATCAAGCTCTGCTACAATTTAAAGCAAGGTTTGGCATCAAAGGACTGTCACTGGCTACAAGAAAGCTTTTTTCCCTCTTTGTTTAATTTAGTTTTGTTCTGAGACTCACTCACATTAACTTTAAATGAGCTAACTCAAGAATAGGAAAAAAATCAGCAAAAGCCAAAACAGATGAAACACTGTTTTTCTGAGCCAAAACATATTCTAAGAAATTGGAGATATTATTCGCTGAGTAATTTCAGAGTTAAATAGTTTAACAAAAAGAAAATAATGGATTATTCCAAAATAAGGCAAGCATGATTAAACTTCATGACCTCATATTATGCCGACTATAGTGAGTTCCTAATAGCGCCAACAACAATTATCAGCTATTGTAGGCAAGAGGTTTCTGTTTACAATATTTCTGCCACAGGTGTGGCAGAAATAAACATCAGGTGTTGATGTCCATCCAAAACTATTACCGATATGCAGAGTGATAATCCATAACCCTTCACACATAATCTCACCATGTATTGTGCACGACTGTATTGTGATGACATTCACTATTGGACATGTTGTTTACTACCATAAAGCAAAATTAAGCAGGTCTTTTAAAGTGGGCAAGAGTCTCTTTGGAGAGAAAAAGCACTGTATTTTCAGGGCTTTAGAGCACACCTCACTATAAGCCACGCCCACTAAGTTTCTTTAAAAAACTGGCAACATATAAGCTGCACCTGGCTATAAGCTGCTGATATCTAATGCAATGTCCCACACCAAACCTGTAGGCTTAGCCCCTGGAGTAGGGACAAAGAAGAATGCTAGCGTCCATTAGCTTGTTTGCTCGCAGATCTGTCACTACCCAATCCGTCGCAGAAGCACGATCTGCTCATTTGCGAACAGATATACATCCAGGTCCTTAACTCACTAAATAATGCTAATACACATCTTTATGACTTTTGTGAGACAATTTTGATGCTTTTTACATTTTCTTCGTGCTCAGAGCAGTCTGGTAAAATATGATGAAACCATGTTTAGCTACATTTTAGTTGTTTCTTTTTTTAGATTACGCACTATACAACATAAGGTTAAAACGAAATGAAAACAAAATTCAAAAAGACTAAATTTATGTTTAAATCCAAAGCCGCAAATGTTAGCCACCGGAAGTAGGATCGGGCAGAGACTAGTGATAAAACAGAAAGGATTTTAAGGCATTTATTTTCTCAGCAAATACATTATTAACCTTTAATACATTATATTTTAGTATGTTTACGTTTGGGGATGGAAAATGTAATTTAGATATTTTTAAATTGAAGATGACCCGGATGTATATCTGGATGCGCAAATGAGCTAATAGCGCACGCGGAACGGATCTTGCTTCCGGAACGGATCGGGTAGTGAGAAGCTCTAAACACTTTACGATATTTTCAATTGCTAAACGCAGATACAGCTCAAACTCTATGACGAAACCACAGGGTTAAAAAGTTTACAGCTCACGATGCATGTTCTCACACGTTCTGATGCAACCTCACAAACTGAATTTCAGACATGAATTTCAGACCGTACGATGGACATGAGAGGCTAATCGGCGGCCAGTAGCCTCTCACGCCCGACTCACACACGACTCGAGATCAGCCCAAAAAGGGCAAAAAAATCGTACAGTGTAAGCCCGTCTTAACAGCTTCTACTGAAAGATGGGGCTTCATCAGCTCTTTATTTCAGCTCTGCAGGAGTTGAGCCCAGTCTCTTCATTGGTTCGGCAGCTTTAATTCAGCAAATAAATGTCAAAATTTGTGAATTCGGGACATTTGTTCTCCGTCTTGCCTGCTGCTAGCTTGTTGTTGTGCTAAATGAAAATTAGCACCTTATTCTTTCTTTTCCAACTTTGACTCCCCCTCTGGTGGTTAGGAAAAATCCACTGAAAAGTCGCACCTTCTTATAGCTGTATTGTTTAAAGCGTGGGGAAAATGCTTATAATCCAGAACATAGATGGTAAAGTTTGAAGGGTTACTAAACACCACATTTGTAACTATAGCAGAGATCTACCTGCTGATTTAGATTTTCTCTTTTTTGTTGATGTAACACTTACAGATTAAGCTGTCACTAAGCTTTAATGTGTCAGCAGGGTTAGGGAGCCCATACATGCTATCATTCAAAGCAACAGCTGTGCCTGCTCATCAGGGCTTCAAATACAAAAAAAGACATATTTCAATTTGTAAACACATCAACAAACAGCAGTTTCTTTTTGTTCTTTACCACAGTCTTGATTATTGCAAAAATCAGTGATTTGAATCAAGTTGGCTGGTACCTCTTCAGACACAACAGTTTTAGTATTAAATTTAACAGAATTGTACTGTATGTTATAATCTAAATCCAGCTTGGTTGGATGGAATTAAATCTAAACCAGGCTTTGTGATTGGAATGTATAAGTATGGATTTGACTGATGAAAGTATAGAGTAAATGTTACATTTAACTGCTAACTTGAATATTTTTTTTCTTTTGAAGAATAGCAATGGACTTTTAAAAGAAAAATAGAAATGCACAAGTCGGAGCTTGAAGTAAAACTGGCCTGAAAAAGCCTGACTACTGCATTTCTTACCTAAACAGGAAGTGTTGTCTAAATTAATTTACTACGAGTATCGTCGAAATTAAATCAACTTCAAGTGCCTCCAAAATTCATCCAACTTAAAAAAAAACAAAAAAACAAACAGACTGCTATTGCATCCAGCCCCTGCTGAACTTCCATACCTGGTTGTCTCACAGCTGGCTGAAGACATTTAATCTATCATCCAGTGAGTCTTAAATTCAAGCTGCAACCTGACTATTTTATTATGTTCTGCTTAATCTACCAACAATACACACCGCAGCTGATTTACTCTCTTTACACTGTTTGCTCTAAAGCTATTTACTGCATAGACAGTGGACAATTGGGTTAATCATTTTGACTTTTATGTCTGTGTACCAATTTCTATACACACTTATAGGGTGAAATCATTCGAGGGGCGACAATCTAAAGCTACAATACCAAGTACATGTATTAAGACCACTTAAATGCACATATAAGGGTTATGTGTTTCACATTGCTAGGCAATATCTTTTTTTTTCTTGTCACAAATCACCTTAGAAAAAAAAAACCTGGACAGAGCAACGCTCTTAAAAACGTCGACAAAGAACAAAACAAAAACGACTCTACTTATCGCTTCAGACACATTTGTCAGTATATTCTTCTATCATCCTCGTCTTTTCTTATGACTTGACTCTGCCTCTGTTTCTACTCATCCTCCTTCTGTTTGGAGTGTTATTCAATAAGTCTTTTGTTTAAACAACAGTGAGCTCCCTCAACCCTGTTTTGTGTTTCAAAGGATGTGGCTTTTCTCTTGAAAAACAGCAGTTTTTCTCTCTGAAGGTCTTTGTGCAACACACAGAATTATATGGGTGGGTACCAAGAGTGTGTTGTTGCACATTAGGAAACGATTGCATTTAATCTGGGTGTGTTTGAGTGTACCTATTGGGAGGCCTGTGCTCTGGCTTGCACTCAAGTGTTAAAATGCATCTGCCTGTATGCTAAATTTAAAGGTATACGTTCTTTTTCCAGGTGGATCATCAAAATAAGTGGTTCTCTCGATTGTCAGTCATTCTGGTGATATGTTTACGTAAGGCCGTCCTACGTGCTCCCCCATTTTCACTTACCAGTGGTGATTCTGAAATTGGAAAACTTGTATGAGCGATGCAAACAGCAACTTTTAAACGCTCTTGCACACGTTTATTAGACGTTTCCTCTCTGGGGCGGGTACAGGGTTGTTTATGTGCATTTTTTTATTAAGTGGAAAGGTCAGTTCTTTTCGAAAAGTCTCAAAAATCCTCAGATATACATTTAATGTCTGCACCCGATAGATTTAAAAAACAAAACAGCAAGATGAGCAGACCATCCTTACAGTGAAATGTGGAAGCAGCATCATAATGTGGGAAAACAGGAACAGGGGAAGCTGATCAGAGCTGGAAATTTTAGGGAGGAAATCTGCTAAATATTTAAGCAGGATATCACATAACCTAAAAGACTTGCAGCTGTACTGTAGAAATTGTTTCCACATTTTAAAATTTCCTATGAAAATCTTTGCTTTATTTTACAATAACTTTGGATTGCATTAACATAACAAAAAGTCCTGATAAAATGCATGAGAGTTTGCATCTGCAACATGAAAGAAATGTAAAAACATTTCATTGATATCAAAAATTCTTCAAGGCAGTATATTTGTCTTTATTACCAAACTCCAATTGCTTATAGAAAATTGGACAGATTTGGAGTTAGCTTTTTTTTTTTTTTTATCGCGGGACTTGCTCGTAAATCTAATTCTAATAGGATTCACTGTCTGGCTCAGACTCAGTCTTGATGACTAAGAAGAGGGAGCTGCAGTGGCTGTGAGACACAAAGGCAGAGTAAGTGAGCGGGATAGTGATGGAAATGGAGAGAGCTTGGCGTTTGTGTGGGTTCAGGCCGGGTAACCGCTCGTTCCTAATATGATTATACATCATGTTTTTTCCTCATATTTTTTGCGCCAATGCCCTTGGCTCAACTTACAAAGAGAAGAAGCCTAAATGCAACTTTTCCATCTTATATTGGCTAACTGGACCCAGTGAAAAAGAAAAAAAAAGAAAAAATGACAAGGAGAAGCACTGCTGACTGAGGTTGAGGGGACACTTAGGAGATTGCATCAGCAATTAGAGCAAATGCAAGAACTGCATCGAGGAAATTCTACAATGAAGAGCCGGACTAGGCAGAGTGTATGAGATAAAAATCTGCCAACCTCAGCAGATGGAGCTGGATCAACACAACAGGGTCCCATTCTCTTTAATCGAGATGATGATGTGGGATATGTTTCCAAATAATTATGTTGCAGGGGACAGAGAACAGCAGGAAATAAAGAAAGAGAGGGCAAGTAAGAGTTACTGTCCCAGGAAAAGCAAAACAAGACGGGAAATTAACGGTAACAGGCCTTAGTTAAAGCAAATCAGATTGAAACATGTTCTGTAAATGAACTGCCTTAGCTCCTTAGCTTGCACTTTTTGTAAATGTACTGTGGTGAAGTAGTAAAATCAATGACTGCAGGAGACAACAGAGGTGTAACATGTGATACAGGTTAAAGCTAAAAGCAAATCTATGATATGAAGGTTAGTGCATCATCAGAGGTTTAGTTTAGTTTAGTTTATTTAGGATCCCCATTAGCTGTAGCAAGCTACAGCTATTCTTCCTGGGGTCCAACAACAAAACATGAAATAATAAAAAAAAAAAATTACAAATGAAATAAAATTATGTGGACATTAAAACAACATCTCCCATAATCTATACATATACATATATACATACACACATATACACATACATATATACATATACATATATACCCATATACATAAACAGAAACAATCCAAACTAATCAAAACAAACTACAAAGCACAGCAAGTGAAGAAGACAGTCCTAATCATGTTTTACCTCTATATTTAATAAATGTTCTTTCAATGATTTTTTACATTTCCTTAAATCAGTTATCAGTTTAATGTAATTCGGCAGTAAATTCCATGCTTTCATACCTCTATACATAACAGTTCTTTTTAAGGCATTTGACTTTACTTTAGGCAAACTAAAGTTTCCTTCAGTCGCATGCCTAGTCATGTATTCGTGATTTTCTGAACTAAAAGTAAGGTTTGTAAATAACATATAAGGTGTTTTTAATACAGATACATTTCTAATCATAACAGTCAATGAGTATGAAAGTCTGTCTTTAACCAACAACCAGTTTAACTTTTTATGCATTGTTATGATATTTGTCCTTAAATCACACTTTAATATTATTCGGGCAGCTCTATTTTGTACACGTTGTAGTTTATTTAGCATCTCTCCAGGGGCATTTGACCAAACGACTGGGCAGTAATCCATTTGAGATCAAATCAATGATTGGATTATCATTTTAAGAATATGTGGGGACATAAAGGTTGCATGTCTTCTTATGACTGTGATTCCTCTACCCATCTTTGCAATCATGTTATTAATATGTTTTCTCCATAATAACGTGTTATCCACTGTCACTCCCAGAAGCTTGGACTCATGTACATTCCTTATCGAGACGTTATTGATATTAATATTCAATATATGATTACTGTTTACGTTGTAATTTGACCTCACAATCATGCTGTTAGTTTTTGCTGTATTCAATACCAGTTTATTAGCTTTCACCCATTTATCCACTCCCACTAGTTCGTTATTCATAATAATTTCTAATTCATTATTTGTTCTTGCTGATGTATATATAGTGGAATCATCTGCATACATAATTATTTTAGTTCTTTTGAGTATGTATGGTAAGTCATTTGTAAATATTGAAAATAATAAAGGACCCAGGCAGCTCCCTTGAGGTACACCACATGTTACAGTTTGTTTTTCAGAAAATGCACCATTAAAATATACCGTTTGTGACCGGTTAGTTAAATAACTGTAAAACCAAGTAAGTGCAGATTGTTCAAAACCATAGCAGGAAAGTTTTTCTAATAGCAGATCGTGGTCAATTAAATCAAAAGCAGCTGAAAAATCTAGAAACACAACTCCCACCATATCTTCCATTTCAATACTCCTAAGCCAGTCATCAGACATACTAATTAGTGCTGTTGCTGTAGAATGAGCCTTTCTATAAGCATGTTGAGAGTGACAAATTATGTTATTAATCGACAGATAATTATTAATTTGTTCATATACTATGGTCTCTGTTATTTTTCCTAACACAGGTAGTAGACTTATCGGACGACTATTTGAGCTGGAAAAGGGCAGTTTCGTATTTTTCTGTAATGGGATTATTTTTGCTGTTTTCCAGGCTTGTGGACACACTGAAGACATAAAACTTAAATTAATAATGTGAGTAATTACAGGAGCGATTTCATCAGCAACCAATTTGAGAAGTCTGACATCCAGTTCATCAACACCCGGTGGTTTATCTTTGCACTTTTTCAGGCAATCCTTTACCCTCTGCAAGTTAACCATTTCTAATTTAAACTTGGACCTTTTCCCTTTCATTATTTCATTTCTTATTAATAAGTGAGATATTTCATTACTTAGGTTAGGCATATTTTCTCTTAGTTTTGCTATTTTACTCATGAAATAATTATTTAAATAATTAGCAATTTCTCTAGGTCCAGTTATGAAGCCATCGTTTGTCTCAAGAAATAATGGATGCGCTCTATTTTTCCTACCTGTCAAATCATTAACTATCTTCCCCATTTTTTTGCAATCATTCCCCGCCTTCTTTACTCTATCTTAATAATAATTCTTTTTTTTCTTTTTATTTAGCTTGGTCACAGCGTTTCTTGTTTTCCTATAGAGGCACCAGTCTTCCTTATTCCCAGTTATAATTGCAGTTTTTTTTCATTTGGTCTCTCATTTTCATAGCTTCTTTCATTTATTTGTCCAGCCAGGGTGTTTTTGGACAAAGAAATGAAAGAAGCTATGAAAATGAGAGGTCATTAATAATGACCTAAAAAGGCATTAAAGACACCTGCAACAGCATGAAGCTCTTTAACTAGCAGAATTTTAGGCACGGGCCGTTTCTCAATATGCGTTCTTGAGCGTTCTCGTTTGCTCGTGTACTCGTGACACGTCATCAGCCTCAGCCCGAGTACCGTTCCAATTATCGAGAACGCCAGATCGAGAACGCACCAAATCCCTGGATGTTGTTCTCGCCCCGCCCTCTTTATCGAGCATGCATCAGAGCAGACTTGTGCGTTCTTCAGACTGACTGCTTCCCCAGAATGCCCCGTGGCCGCAGCTTGATTCGAGACACCACTCACAGTGGTAAGTTAAACATTCCCTTTTCTGCTGCTGTTGTTCTTCAAAAGTACGTTTTGAAATCGTTTGAGGCGATAACATTATACATTTAAGCCTCCCTGTGTGGCCTGTTTACAGAGTTAGTGCGAAATAAAAAAAAAAAACGACGTTGAGCGGACCAGAGTGACCAGCAGACCTCCGAGGGTAACCGCAGCCAGGGCTAATGTTACCCCGTCTGTAGTGCACTTCTCTCGGTCTAGTTATGTGTGAACTACCGCTCCTTCTGATGGCGGTTTTTTTGCTTTAATTCGGCCAAACGTCCATTTGTTTTGTGTTTATCTGACTGCCTTGTGCTGCTTTATTAACTTAATACTTGCTGGAATAAATAGTTTTGACTGTTAAAGAAATGCTAAAGAACGTTGCATGTGATGACGTCACGAGTACGCTTCTGTTCCAATACACATACGTGCTTGCGTGCTCGCGTTCTCGTCAAGTCCGATCTTCCTGCGTTCTTGCCAAGAACGGACTTGACAAGAACGCGAGTACGTACTCGTACGTACTTGAATTGAGAAACGGCCACAGTATTTTTAGGGCTGTTCCAACCATTGCATTTCCGAATTCTCCCGAGTGGTGCCCGACTTTTGTTATGGCGGAAGAATCGCAAGTAAGTTTGGTTGTGGCCGGTTTGTTGGAAGCATCTTTAAAAGTAAAGGATTCTTATTTAAACCGTTGCGTATATTAGCTGCGACATATGAAGCAAGATGCTATGACTGAAAAGATTTGATTGACAGATGACCGTTGATATATGATTGGCCCAATTTAGGTGTACAAGCTGACGTATAACTAACTGGCCATAAGATAACGGAAAAAAGCAAACAAAATTATAAGACAGGTTTTTTTTTAATAGATATTTTCTAAAATTGGGACAATTTACTCTGAAAAAGAGTACATTTATATACATGTTTAAGCCAGAATGGTTTAACAGTCAAATATGACTTCCCTACAACTTTAAGTGATGCTAAAGTTACTAACAGCTCCACGTCCTGCGAAACATTAGCTGCTAAAGATGTTAAAGTTACTAACAGCTCCACATCCTGCTAAACATTAGCTGCTAAAGATGCTAAAGTTACTAACAGCTCCACATCCAGCTAAACATTAGCTGCTAAAGATGCTAAAGTTACTAACAGCTCCACATCCTGCTAAACATTAGCTGCTAAAGATGCTAAAGTTACTAACAGCTCCACATCCTGCTAAACATTAGCTGCTAAAGATGCTAAAGTTACTAACAGCTCCACATCCTGCTAAACATTAGCTGCTAAAGATGCTAAAGTTACTAACAGCTCCACGTCCTGCTAAACATTAGCTGCTAAAGATGCTAAAGTTACTAACAGCTCCACGTCCTGCTAAACATTAGCTTCTAAAGATGCTAAAGTTACTAACAGCTCCACGTCCTGCTAAATTTTAGCTGCTAAAGATGCTAAAATTACTAACTGCTCCATGTCCTGCTAAACATTAGCTGCTAAAGATGCTAAAGTTACTATAACTTTGTGCCATACTGAATATATACGGTTTTTGTTCTATTTGAATACATATGTTTTGTTGACAAAACATCATTATTCACCGCTTGCTAGGTGCTAAAACATGAATGAACCAATTGTAACAACAGAAAGCTGCATGTATATCAGTTTTAAAAAGCAACTTATCTTATGATCTTTAAAATAGCATGTTTTTTTTTGTCTTGAACAATATCTTTTGACAAAAAGGTTTAAATGCTGAGACACCATTAGCGTCTCTATTTTGGCCTTAGTGAAATGTCTGCATTTGATTGCAGAAATCTGAGAATGCTGCGCTTAAAATAAAAGTATCTGAACTGTTACACTGTTTTCTAGGTTCTACCTCTCTAGGAATAAACATATCAAGAGTAAAGACCTTAATAGGACAACATTAACATTAAAGTGGTGGTGATTGAAAGTACCACTGTTGTTGCTGTGAACCATTCATCTTCATGGACTTGAAGAATAACAGCCTCTGGTAGGCCTAATTCTGTACTGTGTAAACAGAACTAGCACACGTCGCCTGCTCCTTTTCCATTCCTACCATCAGAGGAGGTATCCTGAAGGCTACATTCTTTTTTTTTCCTAATGCATTTTCAAACTAAACCCACATTCAGTTCTAACAAAAGCCGTTGCGCTTCTGCACAGCTAATGGATTCTTCACCAAGGTGACGGGCTGGATGAAAGATGCAAGGGAAGCTCAGTAACTTGCCACATTTATCTATTCTAATTAATAAATCATTCATCAAACAAATCTCTTGTATCTTTTGTACTTAGCGCCAGACTTTTTAATGATAAAAATCTCTCTCTAACACATGACACACATGCGTGTAAAAATAGGACGAGCTGTTTTTAGAAGGGAAGCCACATCCTTTGAGTGGAGGCACCCTGACACTAAGTGAACTACTATTTTCACCCTCTCCCTCTCTCTCTCTCTCTCTCTCTCTCTCTCTCTCTCTCTCTCTGTCTCAGACTTGCTCAAACCATTTCCAGTTAGAGTCACACTTACATCCGGACATTTCAACAAACATTTTTATGGTAGGCACAGAAAATTAACCAACTGCAACAGGACGTGTTCCAGTTTCAGCTTTTTTACCTCTTTAGTTAACGGTACATGTGACGGTAGAACGGTGCTTCTAGATGCTTTACTTTGTCCAAACTCAAGTTAAATTTAATAAAACCTGGTAGAGGGGTTAAACATTGTAAGACTTGTCTACCAGTAACCAGGGATGGTGTTAAAAAGAGGTAACCGGTTCTTTTAGCTTCCTAACTGGTCCACATATCACCAAAATCACAGCCTGTTGTTGAGAACATCTCTAATTAAACAAAGTTTATCTTTAAAGCCTTAACTCAAACGCATCATCTAAAAGCTATCTGCATAATTCATTTGATTGAATCACACAGACATGTTGGTCCAAATTTTTTCCGTAATAGAAAAACCAAGCAGATTACATGAAGTCATGACTTACAGCATCCACTCCTCCTGGACGGGCATGTGGAGATAGTGGACGATCTCTTGGATTCTGTCGTTTATTTTCTAGCAAGGCTTCGTACCAAGCATGCATGAAGCTGCAGTGGAAAGGAAAACTCCCCTTAAACAGGAAGAAACCTCCAGCGGTGCCACTGTCAGTGTTGAAGGCCATCGGCCACGACCGACTGAGGGTTTGAGCAAACCAGCACCCACACATAAAGAAGTTTCTCTGAGAGGAAGAGAATGATCTCACATAATGATAACGAGGAGTAGAGTTTTCAGTCCTACATGCTGAATTTGCAAACACCAACTAATGATTTTAAAACATTTAGTGGCTATAGTTAGGGCTGAGGAATTAATTGCATTTGCAATATAATTGCTCCTTAGAAAAATGAAAAATGCAATTTTAAAATCGCAGAGGCACCCAATTTTTTTGTCACAATACATTTTAAAAGAGTAAGACAATACATTTCTCCCTTCAGCCCTGTAGGTGGCGGTGATGCGATTAAAGTGAGTATACTGTTGCATAGAAGGGAACAGAGAGTTGCATCTCGCACCTACATCTATGCATTATAGTACAAGTAAGAACTTTTTCATGCAAATGTTCCAGCAAAGTCCTGCAACACTGGATTCTATCAAGGTCATAAAGAAAAAAGAAACCTGTAGTAGAACATCAACATACTCGTGCTCACTGCAAAGGAAAATCGCAATAAAATCACAATCGCAATATTAGCTTAAAATAATCGCAATTTTGATTTTTGGCAAAATCCTTCAGGCAAAGTTATAGGCGACTTTCTGTGGTTTTAAAATTAGATTAAAGGCTATTTTAATGTTGCTCTATACTGTATTACAGTAGAAGCCATTCAAAATTTCCCCACTTTCCTTGATGGATCCTTGGCTGGTCCCCTACAATTATTTTCTAAACATAAATCTAGTACTAAAATGTTCTTTCTGTGATTTATGGACATTAAGATCTAAAGAGAAGCACCATCTCCTGGTCAGAACCTGTAATTCAGTGAAAGAGTGGAGTCAGAATAAAGAAATATGCACACCCAGGAGAGAGTCAGGGGCTGGAAGATGGAGGTGATTTAACTGGGAGTTGCAGGTAAGTGGGTTGCCACTCGGCTGGCGTTTGACTGGCATTTTGAGTGGCTGCTGCTGTATCTTACATCGTCTTGGTGATAGGAAATAATAGAAACAGAGAAAGAGGAAAAGCAATGTGGTCACATATTTTCTCCTCCAACTTGTCTTTTAAAGAAGGATGAAGTTTAATGTTGGTTCTAAATTAAACAGAAGATTCCAGGCAGTTTAAACATCTTTCAATTAATCCGGTTATTACCTCAAAGACAAGAGCTTTATCACTGGAACAAAAGAATTTGTTTGGCTGAATAAATAAATAAATAAATAAATAAATAAATAAATAAATAAATAAATAAATAAATAAATAAATAAATAAAGGGATTTACTGCAAGCCAATAAAAAAACAACAAAGATCTGCAATATAGCTTCCCAACCCACTGGTTTAGATGAATGGTTAGCTCTAAATATTGCCCTATCTTTTTCTACCTACCAAATAAAGAGCAACCCATCATTTTAGCCTGAGCATTAAGTATTTTAAATGTTGTTACATGGTAAATGTCTCATTTTCAAACTGTTCAGGGCTGCAGATCAAAACCAAGACAAAAAAAAAAATTATAGATGACCTCTCAGTTATTGAAATCAAAGTCCATAAACTGTTTGGCTTCAAAAGGTGTTGCAAAAACGTGAAAGAGCACAACTTTACAGACATGTCCACAAAATATGTTAAAAAATATATATACAAAGAGGTAAATAAAAAAAGAACTGATAGTACCAGAAAGTTTAACACATCAATAAGGAAGTCTCCTGAATGAATAATTGTAACTGTGAAGTGCACCAGTGGAAGTTTCTGGTGAATATATCAAAGTCTTCCTCTCTGTGTTATGACACACGCAAGCACCCCCCCTTCCCCACACACACACACACACACACACACACACACACACACACACACACACACACACACACACACACAGAGCGCTTTGTCTTTTACCTCAACTGTCACTTCCAGGAGTGGTTTTCTTTTTTTATGCTGCTGAATCAGATTGTAACCCTCCATGTGGTGTGTGCTCAGTCAGGGGGTGTGAAAGCAACTGGACATTGATGCTGTTTCATGCAAGATCAGGCTCTCACACAGCAGAAAACCAGGTTTTGCAAAGCAGGCTTCAGTCCAAAACGACAAACTTAACCCGAAAACACTGATCTGACTGTTTAGGACAGCAGGACTGCTAAAGCAGCATGTTTGTGTTGCAGACACTGCGCTGTGGTGACTGCATCACGCTTCCTGTTGCAGTTTCAAGTGAGGCCGAATAAAAAACCCAACTCAGTCAGTCTATTTTTGGTCACAGATAGAGAGAAATAGAAAGATGAAGTAAAAGCAGGGTTATGTCAATAAAAAATAAAAAAAAAGATGTGCAAAGAAGTCCGAAAAATTCTAAAGAAAAGTAAATGAAAAAAGACAAATCTACGGGAAAAGAAACACCCAGCAGTGGGTAAATGTGTCTTCTGCTTTTTGTCTACTTTCAAAGTTCAACATTTGGGGACATGCATTAACAGCCGAGCATCAGAGGAAATGTGTCGTCTGTGTTTCGTTAATAGAAACGTGCTGCTTTGACGTGGACAGCGTCGCGCTGCGGGAAGTGGTGAAGCAGCTTAAAATAACGACACACTTTTCTTAGCTACAAATAACTGTGTTTTTTATTAACTCCAGTCTGAAGCTATATTACTTCATTTCTCTCTTTGCCACGTGTTTGAGCATTTACTGTACCTGCATACTTTCTACTGTACATGCACACTACCTAATATGCATGAATACTTTCTACTGTACATGTATACTGTCTACTGTAGATGCATACTTTCTACTGTGCATGCATACTACCTAATATGCATGAATACTTTCTACTGTACATTTATACTCTTTACTGTACATGCATACTTTCTACTGTACATGTATACTTTCTACTGTACATGTATACTGTCTACTGTTGATGCATACTTTCTACTGTATATGTATACTGTCTACTGTAGATGCATACTTTCTACTGTGCATGCATACTACCTAATATGCATGAATACTTTCTACTGTACATTTATATTCTTTACTGTACATGCATACCTTCTACTGTACATGTATACTGTCTACTGTTGATGCATACTTTCTACTGTACATATATACTGTCTACTGTTGATGCATACTTTCTACTGTACATGCATACTACCTAATATACATGCATGCTTTCTGCTGTACATATATACTCTCTACTGTGCATGCATACTTTCTACTGTACATGCATACTGTCTACTGTACATGTATGGTGTCTACTGTTGATGCATACTTTCTACTGTACATGCATACTACCTAATATACATGCATGCTTTCTGCTGTACATATATACTCTCTACTGTGCATGCATACTTTCTAATGTACATGTATACTGTCTACTGTACATGCATACTTTCTACTGTACATGTATACTGTCTACTGTTGATGCATACTTTCTACTGTACATGCATACTACCTAATATACATGCATGCTTTCTGCTGTACATATATACTCTCTACTGTGCATGCATACTTTCTACTGTACATGCATACTGTCTACTGTACATGTATGGTGTCAGAAGGCAAATGCATATTTCTGATCCATATTTAGCATATATATGTACATATACGTTCACAGTAATTTCAGCCTGACAATTAAAGCAGCTTAGTTGTGTTTCTGGGGCTCTTTTTGGCGAGTCAAAACTAAACAGTCAGATCCTTTTTTGATCAGTAAGTCCTACAAGGTGGCATCAACAAACTTCCGCAATGTTGCAGATTTTATTGAACAAAAAAAGAATTAAAGATACCCATTTTAAATATCAGTTCCAGTTTTGAAATTTAATCTAGAGGAAGCAGGGAGATGAAGGGAGCAACTTCAAAGAAAGTCGTATTCCCTCTGTTCAGATACATTTGCTGTTCCTTCAGCGTTCTTGAGAAAAACACTTAGCAGCTAACAGGAAGGCTGATCTTATTACATAAAAGTTACTCTTTTTTAAACTTCACAACTCTTTTGTTAAGAGGTAAAAAGCAAAGAGTTTATGAGTCAGATGTGTGCAGTAATTTTAGCAAAACAATTGAATAACGAGATGCTACAGTCAGTTCAAAAAGCTACATTTGTGACCATTTTTGTTGTTTTCAAATCCCAGTAAAACTGTTTTAAATCAAGTGTCCGCTCACACAATGTGACACCGGCACTACTTCTAATTCAAATAGCTGACTATTGCACACGGCAGAAGGCCAGAGAGAGATATGCTGTGTGTTGAATAGAGTTGTGACATTTTAATAAGATAATAAAGAGAAATGGAATCAGTTAAAATTATTAAAAGCAGTTAAAAATGAAAAAACGGCCATAAATTAGTCAGAAGAAATGTGATCTATTGAAAAAGTCAGGCAAGGTAAAACCTAAATACAAAAATCCCAAAACAACAGAAACTATTTGATACTGTAGGATCATTGCCTTTTTTTTTTTTTTTTTACCAAAAGACAGATAATGCTCAATTTACAAAAAAGGACAAATAAGAACTTCAGTATCTTTTGGGGGTTTATGTATGTTGATGCTTTTGCTGTTTTAAATGAAACTGCAAAAACATGTTTTCAAATTAAAAATAAATTACCGAGTGGATGTTTCTGATAAGAAATGAGACGCTTCAAACTTTTTCTATTTCGCTGAGCTTTTTACATATTTCCGCTGGTATTTTGACAATTTATTTTCCACAAAAAGCTCCAAGTCTTGGAGGTTTAAAAGCCTGACCTTCACCTCCGTTTACAGATTCTTAATCAGAATCAAGGCAGGACTGGTCCACATAAAAAGCTTTTTTATGACTGTGGGCAAAATTAAAGGATATTTTGGAACTAAATCTGCCTGGGGTATAAAGAATTTTGAGTTTATATTAGCAGTTAAAGTTAGAAACGCTTACATTCATTTCATCCTAAGTGTTTTTCAAGGTAAACTTGATGAGAACGAATGAAAACCCAAAATCTGGTTTCTTTGATGTTTGTTTTCCTTTCATTCAGCCTCCAAATTTAGAAACAGCACAGCTGACCTCTTTAGCAATCACTCTTGATGGCTTATACTCATCTTGACTTTCTGCACAATCTGATGCAAACTCCCTTCCCTATTGGATTTTTGCAGGGCACAACTTAATAACAGCCTAACATTTATTCTGAAAACCTGTTCTATTGGTTGTAAACAATACTCTCATTTTCAAAAAAAAGTGACATTGTATTTCATTAAGAGACACACATCACTCACATTTACCTCTGTGTGCCTCAAGGTTGAGCTCTACCGAACTTTAGCGGTGTTGAAACATTTCTTGACCAACAGTTTGTGAAACCGACTGAGGATATGTTGAAATAAACGGAAAAAAAAAAATGTATACAGCGCACGGTTGGTGATGCTCAATATAACCTCAGAATTATTTTCAGTTCCTGCAAAGCATGGCTAATAATTGATCTCCACTGGTGAGGTGTTTTATACATCTCTGATCATTTCTAATCCTGATTTAAAATCATTGAGAAAACGCAGAAGTATAAGTATGATTTTGTTCACAAAATCTTCACAAATTCAAATTAATGTCCAGTTTCAGATTCAAATGCTATGCAGAAGTGCAAAATTGTGACCTTCAGATCAATTAAAGAAAGCTTTTTAATATAAGCAAGCATGACAAAGCAAATATCTGCACTCACAGGCATGCCGAACCCATCAGTTAAGGTGCCTCGAAGAAAAAACACCAACACTAAACTCCAACAGTGTTTCTTTAGTGAGCTGACAGCAGAGACTGAGGCGGGAGGTGACCTTCACTGAAAATACATCTATGTATGCATATATATATATATATATATATATATATATATATATATATATATATATATATATATATATATATATATATATATATATATATATATATATATATATAAATTACCAACTACTCACACAAACACTGAAACCTAATTTCCCACTTGTGATTGCACGCAAATACCCAGCCACAGATTAATAAGGGCTCAAATTATTTCTAACTACACAAACACAGTTGATGAGATACTGTCGACTCCTCGCTATTAGCACATTTCCTAAGTGAGTGTTAGTTTGTTAGACACAGTCACTTCAGATTACTCATCATCTTTGTCTTTCCGTCTCCCAAGAACGCACACAAACACACACGTTCCTTAATGGCGCGTTGCAGACTGAAGATTGATGGCGGTGTAGACTTTGCAGATGCACGGGGAACGGAGAGACGGGAGAAGAACGGCGCATAAAAATGAGGTGACAATGGAAAAGGGCAGAGGAAGGAAATGTGCGGGAGATTTAACACACGGCTGTTAGAGAAAATCTTCCATCAAGTCTCCCCAACAACTAAGTAAGAGCAACGTTAGAGGATTTATTTCCAATCTAATCACATTCCCTTCACACGAAACCCCCGACTTTCGAATTGTGATTACTCGACTTCAGCACCAGAAAGTATCAGACAATCTTGGCTCAGCTATTTTTTTTTTTGAATCCCACAAGATAAATGGTTGGATTCCTTCCACCTGCTTTTGTATTCTTAGAAATATGCAAACCTATTTACCTTTGTTTGGTCCATTTCTACCAGTCTCAGCCACAGCCAATTATTCCCACAGGATGACACTGCCATCACCATGTTAGACTTAAAGGTTGACACTAATCAAGATCAGCTATCTCTTTAGTTATGCTACTATAGGCTTAGACTGCTGGAAGACATAAGGACCCCTTTTCATCATTCTACTCCATTCTATCTCTATTCTCCCACTGTACAGAATGTGTTAGTTCAATCTCTAATGTTATGCACATTAGAGTCAAAGCCAAGCAGTTCCTATATGACACCATCCTGGAGAGAAATGTCAGCTGTGCTGCTGCCATCAACAACTTTGTGGATAGATGTTGGAGCTTGGCCTGTTTTTCAATGTAGTCCTGTTTTTCTGACTTTGACTAACTGTATCTGTGTCTCTTTCATGCTCTTACATGGGAGATGGCTTGGAGCTCGTCTACCTGGAAGTTTATTTTCTTGAACCCCAGTTAGCCTTGGCAGAAGGCCGCTCACACTGAGCCTGGTTCTGTGGAGGTTTCTTTCTGTTAAAATTGAGTTTTCCAATCCACTGTCGCTACAAGCATGCTTGGTGTGCGGGATTGACTTGCAGTCAAAGAGTTGATGCAATCAACTTGTTTTCTTTATATAGAAAACCATGAATCAATCTGACTGTATGATTTGTCTCTGTAAAGTGCCTTGGGATGACATGTGTTGTGAATTGGTGCTATTAAACTGAATTGAATTGAATAAAACAAAACCAGACTTTTCTCTCTTACTTGTTTTAAAAAAAGCATAAAAGGCAGGTTATTTTAAGAAGACAGCTTCTAAAGTGCCCGCTAACCCACCAGCTAAACTATTAATCATTAATGTTTTAAAACACATAGAGAAATGCCTATATCTCCTAATAATTGACATTAAAAACTGATTTTGATGTTCAAATGGAAGTTTCTATATAAACATTTCCAACAAAACGTGTTTAAAGTATGTTTCAGACATTTTGTGTTTGTATTTCATTTAACCTCAAATCAAAAACATTTTAGGACTTCCTGTTTCCTTTCAAGATAAAGACATGAAGAACATGATTGTTCTACATCTACAGGAAACCAAAGGTCAAACCAGCAGAAACTGATTTGGATGCCTGTAAATGACAAACACCTGTTTTTAAAAGCGTTTTATTCTTTGAAAAACACTCAGTGGATAGAACCAGTCCTGGTAATCCACAGATTTACTGCCTGTGTCCATTTATTTTACATGACCATACAAACAGATAAAAAAACAAACTCACATTTCATTCACGGCATATTTGAAACATTCCCTTGGGATCACAACAGAAAAAAATGAAGTGCACTAACAGATGCAATCAATCAAAGGTTTAACAGTCAAATATAACCACCTGCCTGCTAGCATGTGTCGGCACATCTCAGAGGAATTCTAGGACCGACCTGCCTGAGGTGAAATTCACAGTTTCTGACTTTAAAATGTGTTTTCTTTATTTATTTTATGTATATTGATTTGAATCTTAAAAACTTTATAGAGGTTTTTACTGTTTTACAAATTATGCATGTACAAAATGAAAATAAAGGATATTTGTTGTTGTTTATTTTCTAACAAGCAGAGAGCTTATAGGAATTCACTCCATCTACACAGCTGACTGACAACTTATAGCAATAGGTGGTGGACTGAGAAGTTTGAGACGATTTTATGCTTTTTATTTCTAGATAATCCATCATATAAAAAAATGCCATATAACTTAAATTCTCTCATTTTAAAATGTTGAATTTTTAAAACTACAGAACTGCTAAGAGTAAGATAATAAAAGGCATATGGGTCTGGTATTTAAAGGCTGAAATGAGCTAGTAAAGACAGGCTGATGACAAGCTGAATAGCCTGTTGACAGGCTGAACAGGCTGGTAGCAAGCTTAAGCTTGTCAGCTGAAAGTTCTGTCCGATGAAGGAGTCTGCCCTGCAACTGGAGGGTTGTCGGTTCAAGCCCCAGCTCAGGCTTTCAGTGTCGTTGTGTCCTTTGGCAAGACCTACTGATGGTGGTCAGAGAGACTGATGGCGCCGGTGTTTTGTCAGTAAGCCCCAGGGCAGCTGTAGCTACACTTGTAGTTTGCCACCATCAGTGTGTGTGTAAATGGGTGAATGACGGAATGTGGTGTAAAGCAGCGGTCCCAGACCACCGGGCCGCGGACCGGTGTCGGTCATTTGGTACTGGGCGGTATTCTCTCCCAATTACATCAGTCGGTGCATCTGTGCCTCTTGACACAGGTTAATTCAGGTCAAGACTCATCCTATCTATAACATCCTATCTTTGTGAAGCGGGATTTTCTGTGGTTACAGCGACCAAAACAAAGCTACGGAGCAGACTGGACATCAGGAGCACATTTCGTCTGTCATTGTCTCCGATTACGCCTAGATGGGACCGGCTTGTTTTATTTTTATGCTGTTTGTATTTGATTTTATGCCAGTCGTATCATTTTACTTGATCGTATTTACCCACCACACCCCACCCCCAACCCCCGGCAGGTCCGTGAAAATATTGTCTGACATCTAGCACTGTATTCTACAGGCCATCTACCCTTTGGTCTATGCTTGACTGTAGTTTTTGGCTTCCACTGCCCTCCATGCGCATGTGCGGACAGAATTTCCACACCGGCAACTAGGAAATTTTGCAACTAAGTGGACACATCTACATGGAAAAACATGGCGAGTAAGCAAAGCTCCATATTAATTGTCAGAGTTCCTTGTGAAGAAACTTCTTGATAACCGGGCAGAAGCAGGTGAAGCTGATTACCCCATTTAGCCGAGTGGAGCAGAGAAGACGGAGGAAAAAGGCCAGCCATCCCAAAAAACAACAGCCAAAGGCAGTCTGCATGATTGGTATCCTATACTGGATAATGCCTTATGTCTAGTTACCCTGTTAAAATTAAGTGTTTAGTGGAATAACGGACCCAAGACTTGTTAATGCGCTTGTTGACGTTGTTGGGAGTATTATTATATTGTCTTATTTAAAGAAACAATGTTGTGTATTGCTCTTAATAAAAAGATGCATCACTCTTTTGTAGGAGTGCATGCTAACCCCAAAGAAGAAAGCCTTTTAATAAAGGAAGCTGGTGACAGCCTTCGTGAAACCCATTATCTCTTAGCGTAGCTTTTGGTTTGTCAAGTGGGAGCATCACTATTGAGCTGTTTAAATTGGTCGATAGAGCAACCCTCTGGGAGGCTAGTGTCCCCACAGTGGGAACTAATTGAGATCCTAGTAAGGATCACCAACTGTATAATACATCGGGAGTTTACTTTAAGGTGTGAGGCAGAAGCCAGGGCAGGTTGTAGGACATTCTTTAGATCATCTAACTGCAAATAAGGATCCAAGTGAAATTCAATAACAGGTCGCCAACAAGCCCATCTGATAGGAGACGTAACTACTTCCTGAACAGCACAGGCAGAGACAGCGATGACCATATTTGCTGAGCCTTAAGGATGCAATGTGTTTAGTGCAATTTTTGTCCCATCGGATGTAGTCCAAACGCCTCTTCAACGTTCCTGCCAACCTGTTAGAACGGTAAATATAGGCATTAGAAACTGGTGTTAGTTGCACATATTTCTTATATAACAGACTCCAAATCTGTCTCTGTGTGCCATCCCATTTGCCGTCACCGCTCCACATCTTCCGCTTACTAATTTTCTCCTCTTTGTCCATCTTACTCCCTCTCCCCTAGTCTTTTTCCATGTCTCCCGCTCGCTGGTACTGACCCACATGCTGCTGCAGCTGCATCACATCAAGCTGAGGGCATACATGAAGTGCGCACACACACACATAAAAAACAGTAGCCATCCCACACACTTGAGCATCTCTCCTTAAGCCGTTTGTCAGCAATGCTCCCCAAACACATCCACCCATAGCTCATCCTCGTCTCCATTGCAGTCAACACCCACACAGATATCAGCAATGGGAGTGAGATGCAGACATGAAAAGAGGAATCCACAGGAATAGGAAAGGGGTGTGGGGTGTTACGTGTTGGTGACAACTAAAAACAGCAGAAATATGATTGGTTACACAATCTCAAGGTGAAATACTATTTTAGAAAAAAAATGGGGGGTGGAGTAAAGAAGCTGACAAAAGTTTGCTGTGTGCTAACGGCTAGAAAAAAGGATGTAATTTCTGAGAATATAGAGAAAACCAGAATACAGTTTATTCTTATACTTACTAATCAAGAGTCAAGAGTTGCACTGATGGGTTCAGAGGAGGAAACAGAAAGATGGAGGCGTCTAAACAACATAATGAAATGACTGAGCATGTCCCTAACAGTGTAAAGGATCAAACCCCCCTAAAAACAACCAGTGTGGTTCCACATGAGCAGAAATCAGAAATAACACACCCTCAATCCAACTGGAGCTGGTCAAACAAGAGGAAGAGGGAGAGAAGAAGAGATGAGAAAAAAAGAGGAGTGTAAAACCTTATGTAATTGGGCCTGGAGGTAGAAAGGGACAAAAAAGAGACGAGGAGACGAAAAAGCAGCGAAAAAGCCAGAGAGGTCACCCACAAAGGAACTGCCTGAAAGCGCACAGCTACCAAAACAACATGCAAACTGTGACGCAACTGACATTTGTTCATAAAAATTACTTCTAACAGGGACAGCGTGAAAAAAAAGAAGAAAATGCAGTTGTTTCTGCATTGTGTGTGTAATTTTATTAAAAAAATATCTCACTTTTTTTTACTGCTTTCTTTCTCTGTTGTTCTAGTTTGGCTTTAGGTCAATTTGCCGCTTCACCAATTCATGCCTTCATAATACACCCACATCTTGCCAGTTTGTTCTTTTCTACTTCCTTTTTTAGCTAAGAAGCACAAAACTCTACAGTTTCTTATTTACACTTCATGGATTTCAATTACACATTTTATATAAATACACTAAAATCTGTGGCAGTCGTAGACGACACCAAAGGTTTCTGCTGTGCATTAACTGAGGAATATTCCAGATGAAATGGCTCCATTTCATGCCTGAAAAAGATGGGCATAAAACAACCAAATACTGCAACAGAGTCAAAGGAATAAAAAGAGAAACTGAGCAGTTTTTATCTTCCTGACTTCACCAAATATCTCTGTCATCTGCTGGGCAACCAGACCCACGACGCTTTTAGCCTAAGCAGCTCATGAGAAAACACACACAAAAAGAGTTTCACAACTAAAATTAAACATTGCACAATCGTTTATTTTTTCCCCTGTCTCACTTCTGCAGACGCTAAAACTCATTCTTCTTCCCTTTTTTATTGTTCTGTTTAATAAAACTTGGTGATTCTAAGTGTTAATTTAGGGTTAATTTTAAAGCTAAAGCTCTATAGCAAGAATTATTATTAAATTTTTTTTACACTTCTAAACTTCTGTTTATATATTAAGATTAAAACCTTTCGCTGCTGAACCAGACTGGTTAAATTATTTCTGGTGAGGTTAAAAAAAAAGTAAAAGCTAGTAAGAGTTAGAAGGTTAGAAAAACTGCATCTAATTAAAGGCATTGTTGGCAATGAATGTCTTGAAGATCTTAGACCTTCATATTTAGAACAGAAAAATGACCTGCTCTGTCAAGTCGAGGCGTGATCAGCCTTGACTGCTAACCTCACAGGAATTCCTTTCCATCCAGTGAAGACGCCATAATTTACAGGGTTTCTATTACAAACATTTAATATTAGGGATGTCTTAAAAACCTGAAATGAGATGACGGAACTTGCAAGACGCAATTCAAGACATGTCAAAACATATCTATGGTTCATTCTGTCAGTCAGTGGTGCAGAGATATTTCACTAGATAACAGGATGGCTGATTGGCTTACATCAAAGTTACCCAACTCCATTCATTTGAGCTTTAGGCCCAGGGCTCAATGTTAACCGTCGCCCGATCGCCCGGGGCAAGTCGTCTTTATTGTCGGGAGAGTACAAATTTTATTGCATTTGCCCGCCGGGCAAGTGCAATGATCGCAAAAAAAAATGTATTTATCACTCAAAATTACTTTAAAATCACTGACATTCGCTGAAAATGACCCACAAGCCGGCGCCATTTTTGTTGTTTTGTACATATTCTCGCGTGATTTGAAAAAGCTGCGTGATTTTCCGCTAGATGGCGTGATTTTTCTCTCCTTGGGGAGAGAATTCTGTAGAGCAGGAGCTGGATGATGAATTTAATCTATACTATAATACATGTTAGATTAAAAATGATCAGTCAGGGATTAGGAAAATAATAATAATAATTGTATGCGCACAGTGTAAATATTTCTATCATATGGCAGTCTTCTCTACAGTGGTCATACATTAAAAAATGTTTATTAAATTTTTTTTTCTTAGATATTGGAGTGGTGCATTTAAATGTTATAGAGCTAAACATGTTAAATTGGTGAGTAGTAGTAGTGTAAGTTTTGTTTTTAGATTTTTAACATTACAATTTATATTTTTCCAAGCACAAAACAGTTTAAAGCAAACTTTAGTTTGAAAAGAATGTTCAGGAAGAATTGAAAAGCATGTTAACACGGTAATTTAGGCTTGAGTTCATTATCTGTCACATGCATATACACACCAGGAACCGGTAAACTTACTGAATTACAAAAAAAACTTAAAAAAAAAAAACTTTTTTCATTGATATATATACAAAAATGTATATTAGGAACTATATTTATCAAACATTATACTGGGTAAGTAAAAATTGTGATGAAATGTGAAAGCCACTTGCCCGAAGGGCAACGTCAACCCCTGTTTAGGCCTTTTGTCTAACAAGTCTAACAATATCTGAAGATTCTCAGTCCTCCAAGTGACATAATGGATTTAAATAGTGGCAGCATTTTAAATATCTCAGAGCAAACTAAATATTCTAAAAGAAAAATACAACAGGGCCACTGTTTTCACAATGCTAACCACTCTAATAGGTTGCATAACATCGTAAAGACCATTCAACTCACAAGAAGTTGCTCCTAACTGGCAAATAACTAAAAGCTAATGCTAAAACCTTTAACATTAGCAATTCCAAACAGAAAGTAAGGTAGCATCTTTTCATAATTAACCCTCACAACAATAGTCTACAACTTTCTTATCTAACTGTAGTAAAAGAATGTTTAACAAACAGCTTATCAAGGTAATCCACATAGCTCTGTCACTATTTGTGTTCATGAACAGAAGCAAAGATTTCCAGCTCAGATAAAACTGCAGATTAAACAAACCGAAGTGGCTGTAGTGATTTGTGAATTGATGCACATGATTTTTGAACAGTGCAAAGAATGAACCTTCGGATGAGCATGTAAAGCTACTTAAAATGAAACAAAAAACGGAAAAAAGAAAACAAAAAACTAGCAATTTATGAGCTAAAAATGCAACTTCTATGCTTACAAAGGTATTTGATTCTGAGTATTGCGTATCTAACGGTGGTATATATTTTTTGAATTTATGGAAATGTGAATGCAAATAACCTTTATTTAGAATCATACGTGAACTACTAAGTTTAAATTTTCATCACCCTCTCTGTTATCACTCTTCAGTCCGGAAGGTGATTAGATAAAGCCTTCAGTAAGCTAAAATAGAAGCTATTACTTTCAGTTTTCTGTTAGCAGAGCGTACAGCTGCTCTGGAATAAAAAGTTGCATTAGCTGCTGCTAAATAACGCTAAAAGTAAAAAATCTGCTTAACAGAATTTAGTAAATTCTAAGGAGTCAAATTTAAGCATGCTGACATTGAGGAAAATATGAAAAGGGATAGGTCTCTATAACTTACACAAAAACTACTGTAGGATGTTTATCAAGTCTCTTGATAAGGGACAACAGTAACAGTAACTGGAGTAACAGATTAAATTATGAGTAATAAGGTGAACGGAAAATATTACAGATTATTACTAATAAAACACATTAATAAGTCCTCTGCTGCCTCCTACTAAATGTTTCTATATTTAGTCCAATACATCGAATCTCAACTCTCACTTCCTTTTTTCCCTACTTAAGTATCCCCACAGCATGACGCTGCCACCCACATGTTTAACAGTGCGGTCATACAATCTCTAGAGCATCAGAGACTGAAAACACATATTAAATCAAACTATTAGTATAAAGCAAAGCTAGATAAAAACTTTTTCTTTAAAAGAAATTAAAATGCTGCGTTTGTTTTAACGCAACGTGTTGTGCATAAAAGGGGGTAAGAGATCAAAAGAGGAAAGGCAAGATCGAGACAGGAAGTGTTAGGGCGAGGCTGGATGAAACGCTCTGAAATGGAGAACAATGTGTTCATGCAATATTAACATCTTTAATGCAGACAAATGTTGACGTATTTCTCTAAGTTCCTTTGTTAAACTTCAACAGACTAGTTTGGTTTGGTAGATATGAGAGTATAACCAGGTTTATGCCATTTAAAAAAAAATCTTACATATATTCATCTGAATTTCTTGGTAAATTAAGAAAATCAGGTTGCGCTAACTGAGAGGGAATTATGGGAAAATCAATCTCCTTCTATCTTCAAATCCTTTCCAGTCAGTAGAGTCTGAGGGATGAGTTTCACATAGAAGCCAATCAACAAACCTCTGAAGACCTAATCAATGTGATTACAGTGCAGTCGGTGGAATCTCAGCTTTCTAACATCATGAAGAACTTCAGTAAACATGTTTGGTGAGGTGTTATCAAGAAATTACAAAAAGAAAAGTGGGGAATTTGCTTCGACGCCAAATCAAAGTCATACATATTTAATTACACCAACAGAATGAGACGGAGATGACACACCATCTGCGCCATTATTTAGGAACCTATGAGCGCGAAGCTAAATTAATCTAATGGTGCCGTTATGCCATGTCACAGCTAATAAAGAGTAGCAGCTCTTTAACAAGCACGCTAACAGACTTTGTCTGTAACGAGGATGGTGAGAGGCAGGGGACAAAATGAGTCACGCATAATTAAATCTATGAAGGAGGCAGGAATTCTGCTCAGCAAAAAATGGAACCTTCAAGTTTATTTATAGCTCAGAAAGTGCATACATACTCTCGACATACTCTTATAAAAGGAAACAAAAGTACTAATCGGCTCAAGCTATTGTCACTGGAGCGTAATCCTGAAGTCGTTGACAAGCTTAATCTACGTCACCTGACTAATGATACACGCACTGAGCAGCAGGTATACAGAGTCAGGTCCGTCTATTACAGGGGTCTGCAACCTTTAATGGCCAAATAGACGTCTTTTCCCTGAGTCCTGCTGAGTAAACAGCATTAGAACCACAAAATATTACATCAATTTTAATAAACACAGACTAATATTTCTGTGAATTATCTGCAATCTTAAAAACCAACATTTTATTTGTATTTTTATCTTATAAAAAAATAATAAAACATAATTTCCAAGCTAATTAAAAGAAAACTTGCTCTAAAATCACACTTCTTGTTCTTTTAATGACTTTCTGTGCTGAAAATTCAATTTGAATATTCTTTATAAAAAACCACTAAAGCTTCAAAGATGGATTAGCATTATTTCAGTACATTAGTTTGCTTTTTATATCATTTTTAGCCACTATTAAGAGCCATTGTATAGGGTCCAGAGAGACAGATGTGACTCGGGAGCTGAGCTTCTAGCATCTGAACAGCTATGTCACCTTTGCCCTGTTTAAGACCGAATTCTGTTCAGGGGTGTGAAAAAATATTTGAACCCCTGTTAGAATGAGCGAAAAAAAAAATAGACTGGATGATGGCTGTTATTCAGCTGAAGCATGAAAAATCTGCGTTTTTCAAATGCAACATAGTTAGAACCCAAACGACAGCAATATAAACTTTTTTTTCAGCATTGGTAATTATAATTGAGAGATCTTATAATGATGTAAATGACAAAGATGTCAGTGTTTTGTTTGAAACTATTCTTCAATTGAATAAATATCCACAAATACTGGATAAAGCTGGATTTCCTTTTAAATGTGAATGTGGTTATAAAAGTTCGGCCCCTGAACTGTTTGTTGGTTCAAGAATCTGTTGATCCACTTACACCTTTTAGTCTTTGTGCTTACACATCTGTTCTTCATTAAAGTCAACCTGTCCTACCAGGATTGCATTGTTTTGGTAAAGCCAACATTTGCACAGAGGTCACTGCATGTGACTTTAGTCAAAAGGAGCTAATTGTTTAAAGGTATCTGTCAGAAGAAGAAAACAAACAAAATCACACATGATTTTAAGTAAATGTAGTACTGCTGTGAAGTATAAGTTTAATTAAAATTAAAAGAGAAGCTTGAAACTGCTCAGAAAGGCTTTCAAAGTGATGACAGCAGTAAAGAAGCTGGATTTTCTATAACTTGTAAATTGGTTTATTGTTTTCACAACTTAATTAAAGTGATCAAAATAAATACTAAACATTCCTTTGGACATTATTCTGCTACAGTGAAGATTTTTACTTGAAAGTAGGGCTGGGCAATCAAACCATAAAATATATATCGCAATAAACGTCTGATCAATAGGAAATACAAACAATAAAATTATCTATGATTTCATTGAGCTTCAAACCAGAACTGTAGGGTATTCTGGTGTATTTAAGCAAAAGAAAGAATTAAACCTCTCGTGGCCAAGATTTGTGAACTCTTTTTAAATGGAATGATCACATAGGGTTAAGTCTCTAATTTCTATTTGGCCTTTTTTCCTCCCCTGTCTTATTTTTTAAAGTTAAAGCAAGAAACGGATCTGTACTTATTGAAATCTACTGATATGAAAGGCTTTTGTCGTGATAGCTTTTCAGCCATATTTAAAATTATTTTTTTTAACATATCTTTATGCCGTATGTTGGCTAAGATTCCCAGTCATCTTGGTCATAGTTATTTCAAAAATAAGTTAAAAACAATCCAGGAAGCTTTTTCAATTTATTTGAAAAATTGGATTGAAAAAACTTCCTGGATGGGAAGTGAAACGTCTTGTGTATTGTTTTTAACTTGTTTTTTTTTTTTACATCTTTACGCCAAAATCTCAGCTTTTAAGGGAGTAAATAATTGAGGATTTAAACAAATAAATACCATATTATCCAGACTATAGAGCACACCTCACTATGAGTCACACCCTCTAAATTTTTTTGAAAAAACTGGAAACGTCTATCTATAAGCCTCAATGCTAATGTAAGCCGCTAATATCTAACTGTCTCCCACCAAACCTGTAGGGGGAGCTCTACATATCGCCCCTGGAGTAGGGATGAAGAAGAGTTGATTCAATCAACGGCTTTTCCTTAGATAGAAAACTTTGAATCAATTTCACTGTGTGATTGAATTATTAAGTGCCTTGAAATGACGTGTTATGAATTGTCGCTATATAAATAAACTGAATTGAATTGAAGAATGCTAGCTCTCTTTAGCTTGTTAGCTCGCAGCAGTAAGAGCTTCTACTGAAAGATGGGGCTTCCTCAGCTCTTTATTTCACCTCTGCAGGAGTTGAGCCCAGTCTCTTCATTGTTTCGGCAGCTTTAATGTTACAAATAAATGTCAAAATGTGTGAATTCGGGACATTTGTTCTCTACCGTACGTCCTGCTAGCATGTTCTTGTGCTAAATGAAAATTAGCTCCTTATTCCTTTATTCCCAACTTTGACTTTCCACAGAAAAGCCGCATGGTTCAGAGCGTGGGAAAAAAGTGGTGGCTTATGGTCTTTTATAACAAACACTTTAAAATAGGGATCAGTTTCAGTTTGATACTGGAAATATGATTTAATTCTAAGTCTTCAACTTCTGCTTCACAGTCACATTTAAATGAACACTATCCTTCTCTATATTGTCTCTGAAAAAGACAACCCTGTACATGAACTACTGCTTTATTACTATTTGAGAGTATTTCTAAGTTTTTTACAGGGACTTTGGTGAAGAGAAACTCCTGCTTCTCCAACCAGCATTACCAACCCACTGTAGTGTTCATATGATTAAATTATGTGATCAATACCAGACTTGAATCAACTGCCATTATCTCCCGTGAACAAATCGAGCATTATGGGATGCCATCTCCATGGCAGCAGTTTGCGGGAATTCCTTGCCTCCCATTGATTGGCCTGTGTTTTACAGTCTGTGGTCAGCGCAGGTGATGGATAACGATTTTAGCTAAAACACTTAGCTTTGTTTTTTGCCATTGCTTCATACACGCAGCCCAGAATGAAGAACTGAAGCTCATCTTCCAAAACGGAGGATGTTATTCATTAACACCTTTTTTACGAATCATTTACACTTTTATATTTTCAGATTTATTAAAAATCTTTTTTTATGCAATTATCAAATCCAAATTTAGGAAAGTGTAAAGTTGTTTTAGTCCTAAGCCTAAATTAATTACAGTTTTCCTTTTATTTATATTACTTTCTATTTATTCTCTAAGCTTTCTTTAATTTCCGGTCTCACTAAACCCCTTCATGACTACCTAAAGCCATTGTGTTACTCCCCAAACAAACAAAACCAAATATACAGTAGTAACATTCACATCATGAAATTATGCATATGAACATTAAAAATAAAAATGCAAAAATAAGGAACAGTTTTAAAATCATTCAGAACTGAACTCCACTGGAAAAAAGCATGTAAAAACATAACTAACACCTATATGATGAAATGGTCGGCATAAATTATTTTATGCCAGTCAGTCATAAGGCAAGGTAAGGCAAGGGAAATTTATTTGTATAGCTCAATTCAGTACAAAGACAATGCAAAGTGCTTTATATGATGAAAATATAGGAAAATAAAACAGATTATAAATTAAAAAATAAAGAAATCAAACAAAATAAAAAAGCAGAAACAAAAAAGAACATTAAAAACAGCTGGACTAAAGAAAATAAAAAAGTTGAACTACTGATGTTTCAGTTGAACTTTTTAACTAGAACAGTGGAAGGCAATCCTAAACAAATGTGTTTTTAGTCTTGATTTAAAGGAACTCAGGCTTTCCTCACTGTTACAGTTTTCTGGAAGTTTGTTCCAGATAAGTGGAGCATAGGAACTAAATGCTGCTCCTCGTACTCCTCAACATGTTCAGACTTCAAACATTCATATTGATCAGCTATGTTTCCACTCTACCAGTGTAACATGAGCCTCAAGTATTTTCGTGTCGAGGGCTGGTGTTTCTTCATATGCCAGCAAGAACCTAATATCAAGCAATCAATACCAGAGTCCAGAGGCCACCAACAAGAAGGCCAAAAAAGAAAGGATATTGCCATGCAGTGATCACATCCTGTGTGACAGATTCTAACACAAACCATCACAGTGATGGTGAAAATGGAAAGTGACACAACGAGGCGCTCTGCCGACCTCAACAGACCCCCGAAATGCTGCAGATAACGTCAAAAGTCTCATTTAATCGATTGTACAAGATAAGGTGGAAACCAAGTGAAGAAAAAGACAATGTAGATGTCTGACAGGCAGAAAGAGGGAGATAACAAATGTTTTTGTTCCACCAACAACACATGAAAAAGTCCATCAAATGGCCATCTTAACACATCTGAAAGTCAGAAAGGTTTGAATTTTTCACATGCTGCTAAAAAACTGAGTGCTTAATATGAGCTCCCACGAAAGCTACGAATTCAGATCTCAATTTTTGATGATTTCCGTTGACTTAGCTGAGAATGTTCTGAGAGCATTTTATGTCATAATTTCATAGGGTTTCTCTTCCTAACTTTAAAGATTATGGTTATGGTATTATATATGCTCTGAAATGCTCCAAGCACATTCGAACAGGTCTAAACATCTGGACAACTTGTAAAACCACACATGGTCCCTTTGCGTTCTCCTACCTTGGCCCTTATCTGTCCGGACGTTGATACTTTGCGGATCAACTTGTGTGAAGTCTCGTCTTGTTCTCCGTCGCTGTCTGAAGACTCTTCTGCAGCTTCTCCTATCTGAAACGCAAAGAGCGGTGAATTACTTTAACCTCAATGTGTTTCTGTGAATTTCTTTTCACCAGTTATCACAAAGATGGATTTTATCACTTTATTCTAAAGTTGTTTGTGAGGGGTGTAATGTGTGAACTCGCTGTGCTGCAGACAGAGCTGACGGGAAACAAACTTTTCACGTTTAGAGCTTATGGCCAGAATATAAGGCCCCACCCTAAAAATGCAACTGTTGCACAGAGGCATGTTAGCAACACTTTGCTCTCAGGCACTGTTTGGACAAGAACTGTCCATTAAGTTTCTGTTTCAGTTGACATTTTAGTTACGAATCACAGGCCACTACAAAAAAATGAAAAACAGTGTATTTTCCCTACCACACCAATAGAGGAGAGTACGCTCTTAAAAACTCACATGCAATGAAAAAAACCCTCCCTGCTTAAAAAGGCAGCAGCAACAAGTCAAACTGGACATCTCTTAGGGCTATTTTGTAGAGGACGTTTTCTTTTTTTGTACACAGCAACAGACACCATCACCTTGGAAACCATTTTCAAATCAAACCCTTTCCATAGAACAAATATTTTGTTGTGGTGTAGTTAAATTTGTAGGGAAGCAGTTGTTCCAACTGCTGCATTTCCGAATTCTCCTGAGTGGTCTCCGACTTTACACGAGTGAATAAAGTGAATGTGATTGGTCGTTTATCAAGGGAGCGGGATTGTTGTGGCGTAAGTTTTGCAAGCAAGTTTGATTGTGGCTGGTTTGTCGGAAGCATCTTGCTAACCTGTTAGCAACTTAGTGCTTGTAGGTTCCCAATGTGAAATTCTATTGGGACCAAGTAGCACTAAATTGGTGACTAAGAAACGACACTGTCAAGGAACGCTATGGACAGAGGAAACATGCAAGAGGAGGAGTTTTGTGTCGGAGGTCGTGGATGGGTCTCCTCTGTCATACAGTTTTTATTTAGAGAAGGAAAGCGGGACGAAGTTGTTGTGCAAGAGGACGCCAGGGCGGCAGAGGCTTGGTTCAACATATTCTCATTATCAGTTCGTATGAAATCGTACGAAAAGTTATGCACAGTATTTTGTGGGTTTTTGACGTTTTTCCTCGAAATACCATATCAGTGCGCATGCACAGCCAGCCAGACGAAAAAAGCAGAACAGCGGACGGACGTAAAACTGAGACGGACGAGCTTTCGACAGTGCAATAATTACTTCATGATGTCTCTCACTGGGTTGCTTGCTGTTTTGTATGTTAGGGTTAGGGTTAATTGTATGTTAAAATGTAAAGTATTGAAAAGTGCGTAAGATGCGCATGCGCACTGATATCTTGTCTCGAGGCAAGACGTAAAAATACGATTTCATACGACGAAAAAAACGTCAAAAACCAACGAAATACTGTGCATAAGTTTTCGTACGATTTCATACGAACTGATAATGAGAATACACTGCTTGGTTTGGTGTAGAAGGCTTACAGCCGTACATGTTTGAGCCCTTGCCTCGCAACGCTGCCAGTTCTGTTAGCTCTACGCCTGCTGAAGACACAGACGTCCATCCCTGTTAAAACTGGGACGGAACTCAATGGGAAAGGAAATTGTTCTTTTTTCTTATTTCAACGGTTGCGTATATTAGCTGCGACATATGAATCAAGATGCTATGAACGAAAAAAATATGATTGACAGATGACCGTTGATATATGATTGTCCGAATTTAGGCTCACAGGCTGACGCATAACTAACTGGCCTATAACTAAACAGCAAGTTTCTAAATTTTGGGCCAATATCATCTGATAAAGAGTACATTTATATACATGTTTAAGCCAGAATGATTTGACATTTAAATATGATTTCCCTACGACTTTAAATGTGAAAAAAAGAAAAGAATCAAGTTAGCAATGTCTTTGCAACCGCTACTCTAACCCGGCACTGCAAGCATAGAGTCAATCTCCTCCTTTGAACCAATTAAACCTAGATTATTTCAAAAGTCAGAAAGGTTTTGATGGAATATAATGTTCCAAAAATGAACATATATTTACACGACTGGCCCTGTCTATAACAAGCATTATTAAAGTAGTAGCTTTACAACATGTAAAGGTGAGAGTTACACGCTAGTCTGTTTTTTTAATCTTTAAAAAAACCTACCCTCAATGAGTATTTCTTTCTGAATGTCGTAAAATAACTTACATATAACTTTAGCTTTTTAAGCCATGTTCTTAATATAATCTAGGTTTGTGACAATTGCTGGTATCTGTGCAATATATTTTTTGAGCTACTTATTGAATAAAGGCTCTTGCACCTCTTTATTGTTGGTGAGAAAGACAAACTGGACTGTTTTACACCCATAAATTCTGGATGATGACGAACAAATAGAGACTTTGTTTACAGCATCCACCACTCATTTGAATATAAATATGATCTTAAAATATTTAGTTGTTTTTTTTTTATCAAATGAAAGAAGTCCTACTAAATATGAAATATTTATAATATATAAAACTTTCAGAGAAGCAAGTAATGTTCATTAGCCTTTGACTTTAGTTAATGGGAAGAACTAATTTGGATCTATATAAAAGGACGAATCAAAGAGGGTTACTTAGTACAAGATCATCGGTGCTTCCAACAAGAACCAGTCTCAAAATATCAGATACACCTGTTTGGGCGTTATGTAATCTTTCTCTATGCGGAAAGGTAGAAATAGTGCCTTTATTGTTGAGTACATATTGTTATCAGATCTGGAAATAAGCTGCCAAACAATTTACCTAGCAGTATTGGGGCCAGTAAATAGAAAATAATTTATAATAAACAAAAGTAGGGCTACAACTGATGATTATTTTGTAAATCGATTAATCTGTGGATAATTTTTTCGATTAAACGATTAATAATCGGCTAAGCAAAGGTTCCTTTAAATACTTTTAGCTAATTTTAACCAGGTGAAACTAAAAGTTTTTGTATAGAGTATATTGACAGAAAAAAAAAACAATTTTTTATTTTTATCTTAAATGCAAAATGTTTACATATTTTTTGATATAACTATTGCCTTAAGTGTCTGTCAGCTAAAGGCATGTTTTACAGTCTTTACACTACAGTTAACCATTAATCAATTACTAAATTAGTCGAGGATTATTTCAAAAATCAATTAATCCGATTCATTGTTTCAGCCCTAAAAAAAGCATAAAACTCATTTTTGCACTGCTAAAAAAAATCCCTAAAATCCACCAACATCTGCCTTGTTTGTGTCATGGGAAAGAGCTTCATTCAGTTAAATGCTCAATGACTGCTGGGCTCCTAGAAATAGATCCTACACTGTAGTGTGGAGCCCATTTTAGCAGCCTAGTGCTATGTAATCAAAGGGATGATTATCACTAAGGGCAAACTTATGAGAAACTGTGGTTGACCACAGTCTGTGCAGCACAGCGGAGTTTGCGCCCTTTCATTTAGCCGTAGGACACAGACATGTCCTCTGGAAATTGGTACTTGTTTGTAGGAGACAGAACATTTATTTCTGCTTTTTTTTTTCTTTGAAGAAAAGGCTCCAGTTATTTCTACTCCTGCTAAAATATAACTCTTAAATCAAAATGCAAAGTAGTCTTTATAGAGCATCCTAAGTATAACAGGCTGACATTAAATGATTAATTAGTTTTGGTTTCTGCCAACCTGCAATTATCTGCTACACATGCTGTTTGTGGCTTACAACTGGAGTTTTTAAGGGATCGGTCGTTATCTTTCACTTTTCATGACCGTCTTTTTTTTTTCCTAAGTGAAAATGCTTCTTAGCAGAAACCTTTGGTCTTTCTTTTAAGCAATGGAAACACCAGCTAACTAACTGCACGCAACAAAACAGATCAGCTGCCTCTTTTGAAGTAATAGTTTGCTTATTTTAGTGCATATGACAGGCTTAAAGAGACAAAATATATATTATTGGTGTAAAAGTGGTAATTGAACTAAAAAAAAAAAAATTTTTTTTTCATAGAAAATGGTTTCTAGATCTTAACTACTTTGCAAATATTTCCACATTTTTTGTAAGTTTTCTTTTGAGCTAAATATCCACTAATATTCCTATGTGTTTAAAATCTGTTAACAAAAACATAGCGAATTCTGTTAAGTGCTGGTTTTTGTAATTAAAGAAAGTTAAAATGAAACTTACTAATGTAAAGTTTATCACACTTTTTTCTCCCTATTGGTACCTCCTTTATTAAAAAAAAAAAACGTGTGACATCACAATATCCTGTAAAACGTGTTGTTAGTTTATGATTTTTTTTAAACTATTGTCTGTGTTTAATGATCTTTTCTTGCCTTATTGCCCTGATCTAAAAATGTTTCCTGGCAGTTATTTGCATTCCATCACTTCCTGAGCGCTGAGAGGCAACAGCAGCTTATATTTAGACATGTATAAAAAAAAAAAGATGAGTCATATTTCACTGGAGTTGAGCAACAGATTAACAACACTGTGAGACTTCAACCTTTGAACTTGCTGTAAAAGAAAACGCACAAACGGATGATGCTTTTAAATTTAGCTTTGTTTGTTAAGTGGGATTATGTGAGATCACCACATCAAACACTTTTTATTGTACCTTTTATTCTTTAAATATGTTTGCTGCTCATATGGGGGCCTAACACATTCACATGTTGAGACTGATTTATTTAGTTTCTCAAATATGGAAGACCACTGGTCTAAAAATGACAGCTTTGACAATAACCTAATGGAGTAGAAGATTCTCAGTCCAGTTCCAAGTTTGAAGACGTTTCGCTTCCCATCATTTTGAATTGAAAAAGCTTCCTGGATGTGAAGCGAAACATCTTCACACTTGGAAACAAAGTCCAATTTTCTTTTTTTGCAATAACCTGAATTATTCAAGTTATTGCAGCATTCACCATGCCATTTTACTTTTTTACCCAGCAAATCAGACATGCTGACAAAATATCAGGTAAATTAAGAATCAATTTACAATTAAACATGCTTATTATGCAGGATTATATAAAATAACTAAAGCGTAACAAAGTAATAGCAGTAGCTCATCGGGGCCTTCTAAGTTATTTGGAGTAGCTGTTTACAATTAGCAAGTTGTTTTCCATGATTTTTAATGGCCCCCATAATTTACATTCAACAGCCGATTTAACGGCTGATCTTCTTCACCAATCATATCTACCCCTCTAAAGATGTGGAAACCGCCCACTGTCAATGCTTTAAAGCAGTTACTTCAGAAATGTTGTTGTTTCACAGGCAGTGTTTAATGTTTTTTTTTAGTAAGATAAAATTGAAAGATCTTGTATCTTGTGATCTTATAACAAAAGAGTGTCAGTTATGAAAAGAAACAGTGTATTCTCATTATCAGTTCATATAAAATCCTACGAAAAGTACGTTTTTTACGTGTTTTTCGTTGTATTTCATCGTATTTTCACGTCTTGCGAGACAAGATATCCTTACGCACCATTTAATAACATAGAATTTAACATACAATTAACCCTAACCCTGACCCTAACCCTAACCCTAAGATATAAAACAGCAAGCAACGTAGTTAAAGACATCATGAAGTAATTATTGCACTATTTTTCCCATTTTTACGTCCGTCCGCGGATCTGCTTTTTTCGTCTGTCTGTCTGCGCACTGATCTGTATTTTCGAGGAAAAACGTCAAAAACGTACGAAATACTGTGTATAACTTTGCGTAGGATTTCATGCGAACTAATAATGAGAATATGTTGAAAGAAATTTGTATCGGTCAAAATCGGAAACAGCATGTCGGGCTTTTTAAAGATCAGGAATCAGTGATCGTCAGAAAGTGGTAATCCGTGCACCACCAGTAGAATCTGTCTTCCTTATAAGTGAAGGAGAAGTATGGAAGCTGCAACAGGTAGGGTAAGGGGGGCTACTCTAAGCTAAAAACCCACTGAGAAAACAGTGACATCATTATAGTCTCTTATAGACTCACAGTTTTCAGTTTGTTTAGGTCTAAAATGCTAATTCTTTTAGTAAACTGAAGGAATTTCAATATGACACTGATTTATGGATCAGTGCATGTATTCCTAGGCTTGCTGATGTTTTTTGTCAATAGGGGCAATGGGCTGTTTGTTGATGCATTTCTAAACACAAACGATTGATATTTAATAGTTTGGATACCAGGAAAAATAAACACCTGTTTTAGCCATTTAAGCCTGCTGACTATAATAATCGAGATAAAATCATCAATTTTTGCTTTAAGAATGAAGGGTTGCTGCAGTTTTCTCTGGAAATTCTTTAAAGCAACTTTAAAGCCTTAAATAGGTATAAAGCAAATTCTACGGATAAAAAAATTTGTTTTAAAAAGCATAGACAAACACCAACAAATACTCACAATGTGAGTTCTTTCAGAATCAGCTTGGGGGGATCCCAGGGACTCTCCAGGGCCAGACACATACAGGACGTTGGGGTTTAGTTTGGAAGCCATGACCGGTTTGCAGAAGGAGAACAGGTAAGAATGGATGAATTCAACGGCTGTGAGATATTCTGGATGAAAGAGGAGGGAGAGGAGAGAGATGTTAAAGCTGGGGACAAAAGCTCTCTTTAAAATAGATATTTCTATCCAGGTCCCACTCTGGAAAAGATGGAGGGATGAATTATTGATAAGCAGATTTCTTTTTTTTTTTTCTCCTAAAAGCAGAGAGTGCTCCAGGTTCTCAAAGTTGGGAACACATAAACAACAACCTTCCCATGCAGTTAAACCTCCCCTTCTCTACTTTGGCAGTCTATTAAGCACATTCACTTCTTTTTCTCAGTTCCTCTTAATTCTGCCAACTTTATGTGCATTTTTAAAAAAAGCAGCCCCTACTGCAGGCTGTTTAAGGTAAACAGTAGCTTCATTTCTTCTGATAGAAGTCCCGCAGCCGGTGACGATAAAGAGGTTCATAATCTTATTTTTAAGCAATAAATTCATAAAGCGGATGATCAGATGAGGAGCTGCGTGCTTCAGAAGCGTAAACGCGCGAGATCAGAACACTGAAACCCTTTTTTTTTTTTTTTTTTTTATAAGATTCCAAATAATGATGATGAATTGTCGGCTTGTTGCGAGGCTGTGCGCGTGGCGCGCGTGGTGCGCGTGCGGGCTTTCCTTGATTACGATGCGGCCACGTTCTTCAAAAGGACCTGTCTGCATCTCACCACACCGCCTCTCCCGGTGGCACCCGACCTGACCACTGAGACAGTTTATGTTTAAAATAAAATGACCCAAAAAAATACAAAACGCTGGAGAATGAGCATATCTTTGATTCCGACGCGTCTTCTGACACATTTATAAACAATAATAAACAATAATAACGCACAACAGGCTGCGGAGCGCTTCATCATCATGCGTTTGCTCACATCCAGCACTTATTTATTAACTCCTTGCTTTTATTCGCTTCAGCTGTCATCAGAGCCGATGCGTTCACGGTGTGTGCGGCCACCTCCTCCGCACAAACACGGACCCTCAATATAATAATAATGATAATAAAAACAGGAGCAGCTTCTACCTCCGGACGACACTCTGCTGCGGTGTCTCTCCTTCTCCCGGTGCCCGCCTGGGAGCCTCGTCTGCCGGGTAAGGCTAGTGCTGGCAGCCGGCGGTCAGCAGGCGCTCTCCGGTGGTGCTCGCCTTGCAGAGAGAGACGCGGTCACACGCATAGCGCCGGAGCGGCTGTGAATCAGGTAGGAAGAGGGGGGAGAGGAGGGGAGGCGGCAGATAAAAAGACAGAAAGAAAAAAGAGAGAGAGAAGAGAGAGAGAGAGGAAGGGAGAGAAATGTGAAAGCGGCCGTGTTTGAGCCGCCTCAGAACGCTGTGCCGAGGTTAAACGGAGAGCAAATAACGCGCGCACGCAAGCGGGCACGACACGCGCGTGCACGATGGAGAGGGCGCGAGGATACAAACAGCCTGCACAGATGCGTATAAATAAACCCTATGCTGAGGAAGATTCTGCTCTTTATGCGTTACAGAAAACAAACAAACGAACAAAAAAAAAAAAAGCATTTGTTTTTTTTCCCAGGTTTTTTTTTTTTTTGGGACAGACCCCAAACAAAGCAGCAACTGATAGTTAAGTGTGTCCAGGAAGATGTGATTTTATAATCTCAGAATTATAACTATCGGTAAGCAGAGACTGTAGTTGCTTAGGGGCCCCCGACCTCTTAGGGCCACCGTCATTGACATCTGTGAACTAGGACTTCTCTGTGCAAATTTAATGGTGTAAAAAATTCATCTTTAACCCACCTGGTACTGGGACCTTATTTATACCCCAACACATGTGAGATTTCAACATGATGGTCAGCCGTTTAAACAGGACATCAATAGCAAAGCAGACAGTGTTACTTTTATTACTATGATAATAACTGTGTATAGCTGGTAAAATATTACACTCATGTTTCAAACCACAATAAAGATCTTAAAAGAACAATTTATTTGAGTATTTTATTTTTTACAATACGACTTGGAATTATGGGTAATCCAGAGCGTAGATTAAAACCATAACCGTTTGTACAATGTGTTAGTGATGGAGGGAGGGTAGGGGATGGGATGTTGTACTTCATATGGGGCCCACCCAGATAATGTTGCTTACAGGCCTATTGTGTGGTTAACGCCATTGTGCGGTACACTTTGTCTATTTATCATCTTTTCAGTAATGATACACCTCATGTTTACTCCAGAGTGAAATGTTGAGATAACCGCATCATATTATGCTTTAAAGCGGAAACTTAAATGGAGCTAAATACAATCAATCCTTAAAGAATACCTGCAAATGATTTGGGAATGGGGTTAAGGTTCACATTGTACACCATTGGGCAAAATCAATGAAAAAATATGAATGTTGTCAAATAGTTGGGGCACATTCATTTTCTGACATGCTTAACCCCAGGTGGATTTGTGAGGGGTGCTGGTGCCTATCTCCAGCTGTCTACAGGCAAGAGGTGGGTACATCCTGTACAGCTCACCAGTCCATCGCAGGGCAACACAGTGACAAACATTCACACACACAGCTAAGGAGAAAGTAGAGAAGCCAATTAACCTCAACGTCGTGTTTTTGAACTGTGGGAGGAAGTCAGAGTACCCAGAGAGAACCAATGCATGCTCAGGGAGAACATGCATAACCCCGGTCCAGGAAACAAACCCACAACCTTCTTGCTGCAAGGCAGCAGTGCTACCCACTGCACCACTGAGCAGCCCTATATTAATCTATGTTTCATTAAATATGTGAATACAACTTTGTAAAAGGTCATGAAACCAGCACCTCCATGTTGTCTAAATCAGAATTTTCCAGCTTCTGTGTGTTTTTTTCCTTTGGTACTTACTACATAACCCTAGTCCTATGCCTGAGTTAATATTAATGGAAGATGGTTGAGCTCTAATAGTATATTTAGAGTTCCAAAAATTATTGGGGAAAGGTAAATATCTAAAAAAAATAGCTCTGATGTAGCTCAGTGCTGTTCCAATAAATAACACTGGCCTGTGGTTGTGTGCTTGTGTGTGGAGTAGGGTGGGGGAGTCTGCTAGCAAGAATGAAATGGATTAGATTAAAGGTCAAAGTAAGAAGTGAGACGCAAATAAATGACTTGATGAATAAACCAATGATTACAGACACTCCTCAAGAATAAAAAAGTAAATAAATTTCCTAAAAGCGCGTTCATGAGTCTACGGAAACCGCGGCAGACCAAACCAGACGAAAGTGCGCATTCAGCTCGGCAAAGAACTCATGCTCTTCCTCAACACTGAAGTCCTCAGACATTTTTCTTTCGTTGTTTCTTTCTTTGCACAGGTAAACAGCACATTTCTTCTTCTACGCTTGCATTATTGGAAGAGCAGACGCTGAATGCGCACTTTCATCTGGTTTGGTCTGCCGCGGTTTCCGTAGCGTCGTGAACTCGCAGGCGCGCGCTTTTAGGAAATCCTATACCCTACTGTTTATGCTCTAAAAACATTCTAAATGACTTCGTTTCGAATAAATTCTGGATGCTACCCACTCAGGACACTTGGAATACATTGGACGAGCAGTATGGAGGAATATTGACACGTTTTTTGTGGACTTTTATGGACCTTTCTGCCTCGGGCACCATAGAGCTCCTTTATTTGAATTTCAGCAGACAGCAAGAAGCCTCCCAGATCTCCAGATGCATTTGAGATATCAAAAAAGTACTCCAGAGTGTTGTTCAGCATGGGGGTGAGTAGAACATGAAGGCTAATCATGTTTTGGGTGTATTATTCCTTTAAGATATCAAAAGTAATTCCAGTCTCAATTTAAAATGAATAAAAATCCCATCTCTAAGTGTTTTTTGAGAAAGTATGGACTTTACTTAGCGTCCATAACCATTTCATTGCTCAGTGATGAGATATGGATCATGACCAAAGCTGACCAAATGAGCCCTATCTGTGAGGTGGCCAGATTTAGTCTTTGAGACAGGGCAAGGAGTTCCATCATCTGGGGGTAGTTTGAAGTAGAGCCACTACTCTTCCCAGGTGAAAGAAATCCGTTGATCAGGATGAATATATGGAGCCTTAGTTCCCCTGCCTGTCCAACTGAAAGGAGACCCTGGAAAAGAACAAGATCCTACAGTTAGTGTATAGATGATAGATAGATGGGGAATTGGTCCCTCACTCAAATCAATTAAGTTTAGTTATATAGGTCCCATTCACAACACATGTCATATGAAGGCAGTTCACCAGATCATCTAGTTAAATTGATTCAAAGTTTTCTATCTAAGGAAAACCAGTTGATTGCATTGACTCATTGACTTTAATGCAATCCCTCACACTAGGCATGCTTGTAGCGGCAGTGGAGAGGAAAAATTCCCTTCTAACAGGAATAAACCTCCAGCAGAACCAGGCTCAGTGTGAGCAGCCATCTGCCGAGGCCGACTGGGGTTCAAAAAAACAGAAGCTGAGATACAAAAAGCAACTGCAAAAGGCGGCCCCGTCCAGGAAACACACAGCCAGGTAGACAAGCTCGGAGCCAGCTCCCGTGTCAGAGGATGAAGGGAGCACATCCAGCCAGTCACAGTTAGAGAAACAGGACTACACTGAAAAACAGGCAGATCTCGAACATCTATAAACAAAGGTGTTGATGGCAGTAGCACAGCAGATCTATCCAGGATGGTGTCACAGCCAAACAGGAACAGACGAGGCGAAGCTACTATGAGAAAAAGAGAGAGCATAATGTTAGAGATTGAACTAACAGATTCTCCAGACAAATGGAGATAGAATGAAGCAAAATGATGAAAAAGGGGTCCCTATGTCCTCCAGAAGTCTAAGCATATAGCAGCAAAACTAGCTCAGGATAAGCTAACTATAAGCTTTATGAAAAAGGAACTTTCGAAGCCTATTCTTAACCCTGTAATGCCAAATGTATCATATTTGATACATACCGTTTCTGAAATGTTTTGCGTCTGACACCTTTTGCATAATTTAATGGTAAAAACTTTGCTCAAAATCCTATTGTACACGATCAGATATACCTGATAACAGAGGGCAGAAGACTACACAATAAATAATCTTGACTTATCGCATAGTAATAAATTATTAATATCAAAAATGTATTTCTGTTTTTTCTTTTTACATATTTTGTTAAAAAGGTCAAATAAGGACTTCAAACAAAAAAAAAGTAATTTTCTGTTTTGTTTTATTCTTGGATCGGGCTTTAAAGGGTTAAAAATAGACAGAGTGTCAGGACTAAAACAGATAGCTGGTTCCACAGGAGAGGATTCACAGATTCCTTTGGATTGAATTAGAGGGCTGTTTCAGTTTTGTGCAGAAACTGGGCATTTAATAAATTCCAGTTTGCACATCTATACTGGATTATTCTACTTCAAAGAGAGATTTATAATAAAAACTAAGTTTTTGCAGAATGAGCTTCATTGGGTTGGTAGCATTTAGTATTTTAGTGAAAGGCTGTTTTGGATTGTAACAGAAGATTAATGTAGAACTCAAAGATTTATAACCACATTTAATTAAATCAATGCACTAATTGACTCTTGAATTAACAGACTTAGTTATGTAGCTTATTGATAGAATAACAATCTTTCCCTTAGGCCTATTTAGCATTTTTTTTTTTGGTGCTTTCAGTACTAATAAATGAGCACCAGGCGCCAAATAAGTTGAGTATGTTGAAAGCTCAATTTCTTTTAAAGTGCTTTCAGATTGACATGAGTGATTTATTTTCCAATCCTGCAGAGACCAGTAGAGGCACATGTAATCTTTGGGGCTGAGTGTGTTTAGCTAACTGCTGTATTTCTGCTTGACATTTCAGAAGGCATCGGGACTCACTGTACAGTACAAATGTAAACAGATTCAGTTTAGATTCATGTGGCTTATTAGATTTCCCTTTCCCCAAAGGTTCATGTTGTTGTTTGTTGCTCATTATTGCTTTGACTACCAAAAATGATTATAGGAATTATTGCTTTTCAAGGTAAAATACCAATGATTTTGAAATGATAGTCCAGCAGAAAGGAGTGTTTATTGGTCAAATTAAAAGAAATGGACACAATTTTTTTAACTCCTAAAGGTATATATTTAGACTGGATTATATTTAGTGGCATTCAAGCTAAATAAGTCAGAATTTATTCATTTACCATGTTACTTAACTCTTGTCTACTTTGTCATCTCGTCAAAATTCCAATTAAATACAACTATGTGCCTGCAACATCCCAATATGTAACAAAAAGTGAAAGTGGAACCATCTGCTTTATTTGCCTGTTTGACGCCTTCATGACTCATGAACATCACTCCCATTCCACCACATCTGCAAACTCTGACATGTACCTCACATAGACATAAAGTCCAAGTCCCTCTGTGCCCTAAGTAAGTAGGTCCACACTGCTCAAGAGGATCCTGCAGCTACTTACGACCTTGTGTTGCAACATTCCTCGTGCAGGCAGCAACACATCTGCCTTTCCTCAGACGCTGTCCAGACACGATTCCCAAACCCGCTTTTGTTCTCGACTAATCTGCATTTTTGGCTCCCTCAAATCTTGACTTTTTGGCTGATTGGAGGTGAAATTGGAGCTTTGTGAACAGAGCTGCCTTTTAGGGCACAGAGTCCACATCTAATAAAGTGCTCAAGCTCCAGGAGAGGTGTCTGCATTAATGAGGTCTAGAGCGAAACATACTTCCACAAGGACACAGGCAGACACAAACTCATGTACCTTCTTAGCGCACACACTGGCACCACTGAGTGCAAGAGTAATTTGTTTGCTGTTGATTAAATATTTATGGGGAATTAGCTGTGTGTCTGCCAACAAACACTTGATTAACACTGTATGTCCCTTTTTTGAGCCTCCTGTCTGCGATGGTGTTTCCCTTTTTAAGTCATTCCAAATTAGCTTATGTTACTTTGTGTATATTTTTACGCTAAAAAGGAAAAAGGTAGATAATTGTGAGCTAAAAGGCTCACATTTTCACCTGATGAAACACCCTGATGATCAGGGGGTTCATCAGGGTGGTGATGATGTTATTGTGATCGTCCGTTTTTACTCTGGTTGCCCTTGACAACAGTGAGAAAAAAGGAGAGAGATCAGAAAGGGAGATAGGTGAACAAGACCATGAAGAAAAAAAAGACCTGTTGCAATGAAGTTCTTATTATAGATGTTACATTATCTGGGACATATGATATCTTATTTCTTAGTATGGAAAACAAAACACCCTAAACATGGTCTGTAGTCTCTGTGAAATGCAAAACCTACAAAGGTTTTTAAAACATTCTTTGCATATCTGTACCTTTTAAAATTTTCTTACATTATGCAACCTCTAACTTAACTGTATTTTAATGAGGTTTTATGTGAGAGCTCAAGTAAAAACAATGCATAACAAAAGTTAAAAATGCGGTATGCATGTCTTAAACCACTGCTGCAAGTCCTTTTAATCAGCTTTACAGATCGAGATCTATTTCCTCCTAAGCTTAAGCTTAGTCTCTGTTGAAAAGTATCTCAAATCATCAGCTTTAAATCTTTTCTTTTCTATTAGTTTCTCTGAACTTTAACTAGGTCATTCTAACAGATACATTTCCTTTGATCTGGATAAATCCATTGTCTTCCTTGCTGTGTGTTTAGGTTCGCTGACCTCCTAGAAGATGAATCTCAGCTTCTCTGTCTCTTCAGAAGACAAGTACCCCATAACATGATGCTGCCACCACTATGTTCCATTATGGGGAGTGTTTATGGTGTTGTACACAGTTCGTTTTTTCGGTCACACATATTGTTGTATGTGTTGCAAATGGTTTTTACTCCGTTACCTGTGATGTCCAACACAAGACAGGTTCGGTGCCTCCATATTGCCACAATAATGCTACTGTCTGTCATCATAACAGTTGTATTTAGCAGGATAGACTCTTTATGCTTTTCAGGTGTTTCAAAATTGTCTTTGTTGATTTCGGTGCGGCCAGTTAACAGGCTATTAGACTGACACTTAGACTAAATAACACACAGGTAGACTGGGTTTTTGTAGGTGGCTTTTGAAGACAATTAGTTCCTCTGAGTTTTCTCTTAGGTAAAAAACCACTAAATACCCTATTGCAAAAATGTAGCTTTCTAGCTGTGCTTTGCTTTTTACCTAAAGAGCTCACACAACTGGTGATGAGAGGTCAGAATTCTATAAAGTGGAAGGTCTCACCAGATCTTAACTAATGAACACTCTTCTTTTGTATTACTATGCATCTTTCTTTGATCACCCGGCTAGATATGATTGTGTTTATGTCAGGCTATAAATATGTCTGTTAATGTTTGCCGGCCACTAAGGAAAACCAGTTGACTGCGTCGACTCATTGACTCAAAGGCAATGCCTCACACTAAGCATGCTTGTAGTGACAGTGGAGAGGAAAAACTCCCTTTGAACAGGAGAAACCTCCAGCAGTACCAGACTCGGTGTGATCGGCCATCTGCCGAGGCCGACTGGGGTTCAAGGAGACAGAAGCAGAGACACAAAAGGCAAATGAAAATGGCGTCCCTGTCCAGAAATCACACAGCCAGGCAGATGCGCTCCAAGCCAACTCCCATGACAAAAATTTAGCTTTAAAACATTAGTGAGAAACACTATGCTTGTGTTTAGGCAACACAGTTTCACAATTTTCTATTTTTTTTTGTTTGTGAAAACACAAAAGTAATAAAAATATTTAAAATAGAAAGTTTTTGAATAGTCTGTAATAAAACTACAATGTTATGCCATACTGTTGATTTGGTCCATGACAAACAACCCCAATAAATGCTACTCAGTTTATGGCAGTAACATCACATTATGGCAAAAAAAACAAAATGTCTCTGCTTGAAAGATTAAAATGTTGCCAATAATTAATTCAGCATTGCTGTTTTTCCCCTTCAGTAAATGGAAGCGTAGTCCTTGATAACTCCAGGTTGGGTAATATTCCAATGACGTAAGAAAGCATTGAACAAATGAATGAAGACAAAGCAATACAGATTTCTCCCTCTATCTGTCACACCCCCCTCCATAAACACACACACACACACCTTCTTAATGCTCTCCCTGGGAGTTCTGCACAGCCTGTCAAATTTCCTCTCTTCCTCATCCAACTGTCTCACGACGTGTTTAATTGGATGTCTCGGTGGATTTTCAAATGATGAAATGTCTAAAATGATATCGAGATGAAAACTGATCTTTGTATGATGCCTTGTTTTTTTTATTATCGCTTCATGATGCCTTAGACGTTTACATCTACTGGTTCACAAAGTATCTTAATCTTTGTGCTTTTTTTCCCTAAATCACAGAAATTTTCTTATAGTTTTCTACCTGTAAATAAGATGTTTAAAATAGTTGGATAATTAAAAGATGCAGTAAAATACAACCTTTGAAATACTATACTTAGCATATTTAAGACACAACACACAGGCCTCTTTCTATTAACTAATCATGAAATCCAAAAGACAAGAAAGAACAATAATTTATGTCTGTTTTGACTATCCTAACCTACAGTTAAAGGTACATAATCACGATATTTGTCATATTTTAGATGCTCCAGTAACTCATTCTGGTTCCATACAACGTTTTTATGATAATTAACAATGTCTTGCTTGGGAATTATTTACTATTTTTGTCTTTTATGCTTTATTTTCGCTAAATCTGTTTAGTAAATACAGCCTTTCTGTGTATATTTATCATTACAGCATCATGTGACCAGGATTACATCACTGCGCATGCGTACAATTGGTTAAGAAGCCGAAGCACTAAAGGGGAGTGAATGTGGTGTGGATCTCCTAGTGTAGTTAGGAGAAAAAGGAAATGCAACATCAGGTGTAAAAATTCGCAAGATGTTTAATTCCAAGGTGGATCAAACTAAAGTTGCGCTAGGAAAACAGTAGCTACGTTTAAATACGTAAAATTTCCCAGATCCAATCTAAACCCTCGTTCATCTGACATTCAAAATCTCTACACTGGAAAAACGATCTAGAAATAAGTAAAACATTCCTTAAATTAAGTGTATTTACCCTTAATTTGAGTAGGTAAATGAGATAGTTTGCCAGTGGAATGAGTTTTTTTTTACTCCTAAAATGAGACTCTTACCGGTAGATAACATGCACTTGAAATAAAACAATCCAACTGTCCTATTCTTATTTCAAATGTAAATTGTCTTGTTCCATTGGCAAAATGTCTCTTTTTTTTTTTTTCCTAAATTCAAGAACAAATGCACTTATTTTAAGAAAAAATTACTTATCTAGATTTCGTTTTTTTTCCCAGTGTATTTAAACATAAAATAAAGAAAAATATCCGGTCAAGCATTCATCAGATTTAATAATTTAAGCAGAAAAGAAAGCTTTAATAGTAGTAGAAGAAACTGCCTGTTTTGCAAACAAATGCATACTCTGCTCATCCTCAACTTTAGCTACTCTTTGTATTTGACTCACACTCTTTCTACAGTTCTTCAGTCATGTCTGTTGATGTATTAGTTTCTTTTATTCTGAAGCTTCTGCGGGCTGTGAAGTGACACAGAGGGTAGCAATGCTGCATTGCAGCAAGAAGGTTCTGGGTTCAAGTCCACCCTGGGTCTTTGCATGTTCTCCCCATGGGTTCTCGCAGTCCATAAATGTGGCTATTAGACTAAATGGTATCTATAAGTTCTCCTTAGGTGTGTGCGTGAATGGTTGTTTTTCTCTGTGTTGCCCTGCAACAGACTGGTGACCTGTCCAGGGTGTACCTCGCCTCTCGCACCAGCACCCCTCACAACCCCAGTAGGGATTGATGGATGGACCTTTCATTGCATGTTACTTTTGTTCTGGTTGTCATTTTAGTTATGGGCTCCGCAGTACCTTATGCAATGAAGGATAGAGGGAACACATTAGAGACACCTCCGCCACAAGGAGGATAAGGAACCAGGAAATCAAGGAAAGCAAAGAGAAAAAACATCACGCTGATGTTCCCCACATGCGCAGTTTAGATGATTTTACTCCAAAAGATCCAAATGAGTGTGTACATGGATGGCGATCAAGAAAATACAAAAAACACCTCTCTCTTTCGGAATGACACTTCTCTCCAATCCAACAGAATCAGATTAGAATCTTCAGTCTGACGTCTTTACATGAAACATCTTTGATCTGTTCAGGACATAATTTGTGTCCTCATAAACGTACCTAGCATGACGGTTGCAGTACACTGAGGCTGGAGCTAGTAAGCATTCTGGTGTCACTATGAAGACGGAATACACGTGAGGGAGATGTCCTCACTAATAGAGCTACTGCTGTCTGGAAGGGTTTTAGGGCCTTTCCTCTGAGCTGTCCGTTTTCCTGGAAGTATTATAGCACGGTCAGGGCAGATGGTGCCTCGTATGTTTATGTCATTGCTAGGATTTTTTAAGGTTCAAGAAGGACTATGAAAACATTATCACTATGGGCGCTTGGAGTATGTAGCCTTATTTCATCATAATTAACAGGATTTGGGTCTTTGTGTTCCAGGCAAATAGAATGACTATATACCTTTAATGATCAAAGATTGAAAATTCCTAGAAACATAAAAAATGACCGGACAATATAACAAAAATGTGTTGAGCAGAAGGGAAAGGCAGTGAGTCAATCTTAAAGCCCCCCAAAAGAACCCGTATCCCTCTATCTTCACTTCAATGGGCTGTATGGTGGGCTTTCTGAAGGAAAACACTCCTTGCATCCTACCATAAAAATGTAAAACTGTTAACTTTGTTCAAGGTTAGTAAGACAATGGGATTTGGTTAGTTTCAAGTTTAACTCAGCACCTGGAAATGAAAAGAAAACTCCCAAAAAGCCCAAAGATTTGCTGTAAAGTACCTGTAGCCTACTGTTTATTCAAGCACGGTGGAAGATCTATGAAGCTGTGGGACATTCTAAAGACATCAGGGTTCTAAAAGCCCCTTTGATCCTTTAGATAAGAGCTGCAGAGAACAGAGTAAAAGGGATGAGTCATGATTCTGGACGACTATACACAAACTTAAATAAGAAAACTCAGGGGTTGTGAGAAGAATAGAAAGGGTATCCCATATATGTCTGCATCAATCCCATATGCAGCTGTCCAGGATTTTGTTTGACCTTTGCTGCTTGTCTTCAACCCGGATCTCTCTGCCCATCACTTGTCTGATTAGTCTAAATAAAAGCCCCCAGTTTTTGTTTTCCTAGAAAGGTCAGGAATCCATCTTTCTTATGCTCCAACATTGTAAATGTTATAGGATAAGACTGAGTGCTGTATCAGAATTTCGGAGCTTTTGGACTTCACCTTAACATGAATACCAAAATATGCTCAAATGTTCTCCTTGATATCTTGCTTTATACATTCTGATCTCTACAAAACATATATTAGACTATGATGCCAGGGAATAGACTGGAACAGAGCCGAATATGTTAGAGATTAGAGAGAATAACTGGTTAACAACTGATTAATCCTTGTTATTTCAAACACACATGCAAACCTCTTCTCCAAGCAGTAATTAATTATTTCAGGACTGCTGTTCTGATGAACTGTGGGTTAACAGACTTGACGGCGCACCCCTTTGCCTTTGAAAGGTCATAAAGGACTCTTAATGGGTTAAAGGAACATTATCTCAATTGATCTGGAATTGATCCAGGCCATATTGATCCGTTAATTAGGAAAAGAGGGGAGATAAATGAAAAGATGGATGGGGCAGCAGTAATTCCACCTCTTCATTAATCTGGAACAAAGCCAGCCATAGTCTGAGCTCCGTCTTTAGCTATTTTCGGCCTTGCCGTGATACAATTAGTGCAGGTCATTTCATCTGTGCAGGCTCTTACTCTGTTATTGCATGTGTAACTATGCTGCCACCTAGTGAATCTTTCCATTTAAGGAGATAATAAAGGAAATGAATCAGAAACAGAACAGGCATGCAGTAGAATTTAAACTATGTTTTTTACATATAGAGAATGAATAGAGGCGAGGTTACTGAAGACATGATGAGCTGCAGTAAAGTAAAACAGAGACCCTTTAAAAGCATAAATTATTTAAGTGTTGTCAGCCATTTCCTCTTTGATCTGTGAGATGGGCGTAATGATTTTTAAGAGCTAATGAGGCAGAAACTGGTAGGAGGGATGGAGAGCCAGAGTAGGAAAGAAGAAAGAGAATAGAATAAAGCGGGTCAAGATGAGAAGGACAGGGTGGCTTTTTAAAAGGACATCGGAGGGCAGCAAGGATGGAAAATACTTATCTGGTCAGCTTGTTGTCATGACAGCTGAAGATAATCAAAGTGGTTTTGTAAGTTATTTTGAAAGGATAAAAAGTCCATTGTTAACATGTAAGTGTATAGATGATCTCTAGTGTAGATAGATCATATGGGTAAAAGCTTTGTGGATTTTAGCAACTCCATGCTAATTTAGTTCTTTTAAAATTTGTACGTAAGCACAACATTTCCTCTCTTCCTGCTTTTATTCTTTTCCCATAAACAGAGCAGTTTGTACCCATGTGTGAGTTTCTCTCTTTAAAAAGCAATTTCTTTATAAATAAATGACCACATAAAGGAAAAAACTCTTAATATCCATTAATAATTATTTAGTTCAAATCTAAATATTAAACAATTTTAAGAGTTTTTTTTGTTCTTTTCAGGATTTTGGTACCATCTGAAATTATATGGGATTGAAACAAAACTGGTGCTAATTCTTTTTATGTAACCAGACTACAGACTCATTTTATCGAGGTAAAAAGAAGAGCGAGTGATTTCTGATTGAGAAGGAAGATGGAGTCTATTCTTGAACGGACCGGCTCAAGCAGGTTGTTTCCACAGCGATAGAGTAAAGCGTTCTGCTCTATGGTGCTTTAGTGGTTAAAATGCATGCCCTGAAATCAATTCCCCCAAAAGCTAAAAGCCTTCTGAAAGTTTTATTTTTGTCAATATGTTGCCTTCAACCCAATAGAACTCAATAAATATTCTTTATAAGGTCCTCCCTGTGATTCTAAGGCATAAAATGAACTAGAGCACATTTCATCTGTGTGAATGTCATATTGGAGCACTTTTACTTTAAAAACCCAACAAGATACAAGCCTTTTATCATAAAATCTTTAGCGTCATACAATGTCCTTCTTTTATGGTTTTTTATGTTGTTTTATGAAGATCTTAATCTAATCCTGCACGTAATGTTTTCAAGCTTTATTGTAGCTTTAAAGTACTCTTGATTATAGTGGTGTTTTTTTTTTTTTTTCCAAAATGGGGCCCCAAGGGCCCTCATAAAACTGGAATTAAAAATTCTTATGTTTCATATATATAAATATAATTAACGTAACAAACTGCTAAACTGAAGCTCTACCTGTTTTGGCTTATAATTTTCATAAGCCAAACTGGTAAAAGCTGGAAAGGTCGGCAGTCTGTTGCAGGACAACACAGAGACACACAAAGACACACAACTAAGGAAAAGTGAGAGATGCCAATTGACCTAATAGTGCTGTTTTTGGGCTGTGGAAAGAGGGTGGAGTACCAGGACAAAACCCACAAATGCACAGGGAGAACATGCAAACATGCAGAAAGACCCCAGACCAGGGATTGAACCCAGAACCTTTTTGCTGCAGCCGACTGTGCCACAAACTGTGCTACCATGCAGCTTGAGTTATTACAAATACTGCTGTTGGACTGAATAAGTGAATGTAGTGGAAAGTTGTCCACTGACGTGAAAAGGTAGTATATAAGGACACACCATTCATTTCCATTTACATCCAAGCTGCCTCACAATAACAGATCATGTGCAACCACACCAGCCCTGGACCTCCACAACTACCGTCTTTATCTCGAAGTCATGGACAGGCCACCTGGAGAGAGAATGATGCAATCGGTTTGTGCAACCAAAGAAACGTAACAGCGTCAAGAGGGAAAATGTTCACATTCAGTGACGTCTGGCAGATTATGTGAACAGGTGAACAGTTTACTCATGTCAACGTCGCGGATCAAATGGCCCATGGTGACATGGGGTTAAGGTACTGGAAGGTGTCTGTGATGGACATGGAAGACAGGTGCATTTTATTGATGGATGTTTGAAAGATCCATGATGAGATCCTAAGGCCCATTGCTGTGCCATTCATCCAGAACCACATTATCATGCCCCATCATGTTGGAGCATGATAATGCACAACCCTATGTTGCAGTTCTTGCATGGCCAGCCTACTCACCGCAATCCACACCCTCCCCTCCCCAAAATAAGAAAAACAGTACATCTCAGGGTTTTTATTTTTTTATTCAGGCCAATCTAAGGCACACCTACGCAATGCTATCTAATCAGCATCTAGATATACAACACCTGCTAGTTGAGATGGATTATCTATGCAAAGCAGAAGTGCTTTACAATCACAGATTTAGATATATAAGGGAACAATATTGGAGAGACATGGTTATTTTGTTATTTTAAACTTTGGTTTCAGCTTATAAAAAAATGAGAGCAAAAACAAAAGTGTTTGTCTTTTTGTTCAGTGTGTAACCTACCTTGGCTGACTACCTTGAATGCATTTTCCCTTTGCAACAACTTTATTTTCTGAGTCTGGCTTTTCGACTTAAAAACTCTCAAAACGAAACATAGAGCACATTTACAGCTGGACAATGGTATGAGTACGACCTCCCTCTACACACTTTTATTCAGCAGGAATAAAACACAGTGTTAAAAATTTTTGCTAAGATTCTTGGTTTAAACAACAATATAATGAAATAGGGATACAAATATAAAAAAAATTGAAATAGGATTATTTTCTTTAGATATTTTGTATCATTGTTAGTTTGCAAAGGAGCGTCCCGTATCATAAGCAGATGCTGTTCTGGAGGCAAAAGTTATCAATTACTTTAATTTACCTTAAACAGAAGGGGTGGATTCAGGTTTAAGCTTTCAAAAACCTACAAGGCAGCAATTGAGTTAGTCCCTTCCTGCTATCATCGCAGCCCCTGTACAGCAGAGCGGAGGACATTGACTATTCAGCCAGGCCCTCAATTCCCTTTAACGACCGACTTTTCAGACACTTAGGGGGCATTGCAGGCTAACAAAAGAAGTTAAACGACCCCCATTCCAAAGGGGTGGAACCGTCCGTTACAATTTGCATGTTTTCAAAACAAAAACAAGGCTTTAGTGGGCTACTGTATAAAACCTCGAACCCAACGCTATTCCTTATATTTTGAATTGAGAAAGCTTCCTAGAAACGTCTTTATACTTGGAAAAAAAGTCCAAAGGATTGTCTTTGATTTTCTTTTTTTTGGAATTATCAGTGTACTGACTGTATGAACTGGCATAACAATTTATTATTACCGTATTTTCACGACTATAAGGCGCACTTAAACGTCTTTTTTTCCCCTCAAAATGTGCGGTGCGCCCTTTGGTGCGGTGCGCCCTATGTGTGTTGTCACTGCGACTTTTGAGACCACCTCATTGAGGAGATGATGAAAGAGTGGCTGAATGTAAGGAGACCAGCTGTTTTTTTTCCACTCATCACCATTAATCTGTAACTCCATGCGTGCCCATCTCACAGCTGATGTGAAAAACATGGGGAAACAAATTAACGCTGTGCTCGCTGTTCAACCGCTCAACATCGGTGTGAACCGGACCCAGCAGGTGCAGCAGAAGCAGCGAGTTTACATGCAAAGTCAATGGTTGACGCGTGTATAGGTGCAGCAAAAGGTCCTGCAGCGCGTTTTGAGCCGCAGGTGCAGCACGTCGGGATCGTTTAAGCATCTGATGCACCGCCAACGCGCTGCTGCAGCTCGAGATGGAAAATTTTAAGTTTTGCTGCTGGACGCGCTGCATCAACCAATCAGAGAAGCTGATCTGGGAGCTGACAGCGAGACAGACACAGCGCTCTGATGAAAGAGGAGATGATGAAAACGTGGCTGAGGGAGGTGTAGCCTATGTGAGGAGACCAGGTGTTTTTTTCCACGCATCACCATCGCTGCGTGGCCATCTCACAGCCGATGTGAAAAAAAAGGTGAATCAATGAACGCTGTGCTCGCCGTTATCCCGGGGGGTCTGACAAAGGAACTTCCACCACTCGACATCGGTGTGAAGCGCCCGTTCAAAGTAAGGCTGCGAGCGGCGTGGGAGCGATGGATGGCCGACGGAGACCACAGTTTCACGATAAGTGGAAGGCAGCGCCGGGCACGTTACGCCACCGTTTGCGGATGGATTGTAGATGGACTGTGTCTGCTGGCTCTGTTGTTCAAGCTTTTGCAAAAGCCGGCATTATTTCTGAGGAGCTGCGCTGCACGGATAATGACTCTGACAGCGAAGAAGGGGAAATTGGCATGTCTGATTTAGCGCAGCTGTTTTATTCAGAAACAGAGGATGATGACTTTGATGGGTTTGATTAATACTTTGTAATAAATACATGAATAAAGCACAATCATACTCAGTTTTGCTCCCGCTCTATTTTTCTACCTGAAAACTTAATTCAACAGCATCCTCTGAGCGCGTCTCCTCCTCTTCAGCGCGGTGGCTGGCAGGTGTTTTTTCATCTAAATAATCTAAATCTTGCAGCTATATTTGCTGTGATCAGTGGGAATAAAGTAGTTTTAATATGTTTTTAAGTGAGAAAGTCCACCTGAAAACTTAATAATTGCAGTCAGTTCATCCAGATTATCTATTTCTGTCGGAGGCGCTCAGACCCCCACATACCAGCGGTGCACCGACAGCAGAAATCCTTTCGTTCACTGCGGCTGCTGGCAGGTGTTTTTCATCTAAATAATTGAAACTGCAGGCACCAGGATACCGGTAATAAAAGCGAACATATTCTGTCGGCAGGTTTCAGGATTTTAAGTTAATTTAGGAGTGATCACAGCGCTGTGTCATCTGCGATGTGTCTGTCTCACGGCCAGCTGCCAGGTTTGATTAATACTTTGTAATAAATACATGAATAAAGCACAATCATACTCAGTTTTGCCCCCGCTGTATTTTTAAATACGCAGTAGAGGTATTTAAAGGTAGTAGAGGACATGTACCTGTATATAAAAAACGCGCCCTATAGTCCGGTGCGCCTTATGTGTGTGTTAAATACAGAAATGGGACACATAACTGAGAGTGCGCCTTTTAGTACGGTGCGCCTTATGGTCGTGAAAATACGGTAAGCCCCATTTACACTACACTTTTAAAACCGTGATGAGAACGGTCCGAATACAGTAACTGTTTAAATGGAACCCATCTGAACTGGACTGTGCCAGACACAACTGTACTGTGCTAAATCTAATTTCAAAGGAGCGTGGTATGACCTGGGATGATGCTGAGATGAGGCTGTTATAGAAATTTGGGCAGAGGACGCCATCCAGACACATACGTTCCTGAATGTTATGGGCAGCACCATTTTTGTTTATGTAATTCCAGCCTTGAGAACTGTAGCATCGTGGAATGCTGATAGGAGGCGAGGAACCGTGCTAGCGTTATGGTATAAAAGGTCATAAGAGCTAAGCTCAGCATGGTTAACTGATCCAAACTTGGTCTGAACTCGGTACGGATAGCTTTCAGAGTGGTTGTGTAAATGGGGCAATAGCTCTGTTTTCAGAATTTATGCCTTGCAGAGTCTTACTTCTTGTCCTGTGTTTCTTACCTGAACTGAGCCATTTACAAAGAGAATAATGAAACTACTCTCCTGCAAGACCAAGAAAAGACCACGTACTTTAAAGGAACATCTTTTTTTTTTTTTCGTTTATCAAGACAGATGTCTCTTCTAAATGAAATCTTTGATCTCAATGAGGCAACCTATATATAATTGGGAGTTTGTATTTTGTTTGTTTCTTAAAGTTTGCTTTTAAATACATTCAAAAACAACCTTTGCTCTGTTTTTTTCACACAGGAACAACCTAATAGAATGGAAACTAATTGAAAAAGTTCATGTTAACCAAACTGAATTGAAAAGACCTCAATAAAAGGTTTATTTCAGAGAGAAAGATTAAGCAGAGTCAGTACCAGCCAATTTAAAACCGTCCATCATCTGTCACGCTTGTCGCAATTGGGGTCGCGAGGGGTGCTGGTGCCTATCTCCAGCTGTCTACGGGCAAAAGGAGGGGTACACCCTGGACAGGTCGCTAGTCCATCGCAGGGCAACACAGAGACAAACAATCCCTCACACACACAGTTAAGGAGAATCTAGAGATTAACCTAACATTCATGTTTTTGGACTGTGGGAGGAAGCTGGAGTACCCGGAGAGAACCCATGCATGCTCAGGGAGAACCTTCAAACTCCAGCCAGAAAGACCTTGGGCCGGGAATCGAACCCAGAACTCTATTGATGCAAGGCAGCAGTGCTACCCACTGCACCACTGAGCAGCCCGCCAATTTAAATGAACTATGTTAAAGAGCCGGATGAAAGCAGCTATGCCTTCATCTTTCCTGGATCAAATAGTTAGTATGGATGGCTGTTCCTACTCAACGTGTTTGTTTTGGAGGATTCACTTAGTTAGGACAGTGGTGGCCTAGTGGATGGGACATAGAGCTTGTAATCTTGAGGTTCTGGGTTTGAATCCGTCAGACTGCCTCCCCCACACTGATCCTTTGGTGCCCCATAACAGCACCCCACTGCTCCTCATGGGGATGGGTTAAATGCAGAAGTAACTTTTTCCAATGTGAGATCAATAAATTTCAATTTTCTTTATTACATGGAATCACTATTGTGACAGAATCAAACAATATGAAGGATTGCTTCCAAGTTAATGTTTCAATGCAGTGGGCTGAACATCCATTGGAAACTGCCCTCATTAGTGTTAAATGGTTAAGCTTAGCTTTTACTGTTATGTAAAGATTTTTGCATTGAACTGAACTTTGTACCACATTTAGATATGAATGTGCTGTTTGTCCTATGAAGTATAAAGGGATGATATTTGTTTTGTATTGGCTTGGCATAGATAATACAACCTAAAAAAATCATCTGAATTATTTTAGATGTTGCACTAGACGAAAAAACCTTTAAATGTATATTTTTCTCTAAGAAGTCACTTTAAGTCTAATCAAGATCTTTGCTTTGAAAAGCTGAGCCAGAAGGACCACTCCAAACTTTCCCACTGTGGAAGAATATAGGAGAGGAACGCGTGAGGATAAACTGGTGAGTGCAATTTAACAGTCAATAAAAGCAAGTGGTGGCAAAAATAGTAGAGTAGTGACGGATGTAAACCATCTATAGACAATCACAGATTGGAGAGAAAACAAAGAGGCCATTGAGTGTTTGAGTGAACTCGCTCTTCACCATATTGGTTTCCATGACAACACGAAACTGAGCGAGCAAACAGGTGGTAACCTCAAAGAGCGCAGTAACAAGGCTTTGTACACGGCGAGCAGAAGCAGAGCTGTTAATGAAGGGACACGCTGTGAAGAATGAACAAAAGCAAATCCACCATTAAATTCTGTCCGCCAGAGATAACTGAAACCCAGGAGAGGGGGTATGTTTTAAACTGGGAAGAGTTTAAACATTTAAAGATCAGCGAGTTGCACATCAAGCTTGTATTGAGCAGCTATCTGGATACCCTACCATCATTTTACTGTCTTACTTAAATATAGACCAGAAATATCTCAGCAAAATGTACCTACTTTCCTTGATGGGCCCCTGGCTGGTCCTTGGCTGGTCCCTTACAATTCCTTTTTAAAAATCAATATTTGTACTAAAATATTGTTTCTGTCATGATATGTCGACATTAAGATCTAAAGAAAAGTGTCATTTCCTGGTCAGACCCTGTAATTCAGTAAAGAAGGGAGAAGGAAAGGGTCAATCAAGCGTCTGCGAGTTGGAGGGGATTTCGCTGGGAGTTGGAGGGAAGTGGGCTGCCATTCGGTTGCCGTTTGCCTGGGAATGGCCATTTTGAATGGCCGCTACTGTATCACAACTCAGCGGGACACCAAGTAGATAGACTGATACATTGGCTGGTTAATATTAGTGGGGTATTGTTTTTTACTGGCATCGGCCGATATGTGTTTGCCAATTCATTGGTGGATTCAGCAGCCATGCTTTGAGTTCATATGCAGCTCATGCATTGCCATTACAATCCATTTTTTAGGCTTTGGATTTGTTAATAAATGTTTATTTTTCATTCAAATTGAGATAATGTGTAATATTTGTTTTCATTCCGTCATTTTTAACATAAATAAAAGGAGAAGAAACAATATTGGCAGAAGGAATAAGCCCACCCCAAAAAACCACCAACACATATCTGGGATCTGTTAGGCTAGGCATACACTGTACGATTTTTCGCGCTTTTTGGGATGATTCTGAAATTGTGCAGAATTGTTTGGATCAGGTTGAATTTCAGCCTCATCATGCGTCCTGCGTAGTATACAGGGGGTAAAGAGGGGCGATTGGCCACTCAAGACCACCTTCCGATCAGGAATCGTAAGGTCGAGAGAAAATCAAACATTCAGTCGGCCCTCGTGATGTGTTCATGGGCAAATCCTGTTGTTGAAGTAGAACAACGATAATCTACAAGCCGATTTACCAGAACCTCACGCAGTGTGCATGTTCAAAGGAGGGAGTTCTTTTGTTCTTTCTCCAAATTGATGAAGCTTAATCTCCGTCTGTCGGAGCTGCTCGGACACCCATACATCCATCCAGACACCCATTTGCGGTGTCTGGAAGACGTTTTTCACGTACATAATCCAAACTGCAGTCACCAGGATAATAAAAGCTAACATGTTTTGCCAGCAGGTTTTTTAAGTGAATTTAGGTGTTAATAAACTGTTTCAGAGGAGTGATCATAGCGCTCCACAACATCAGCTCTGTGTCTGTCTCCCTGCCAGCTCCCAGATCAGCTTCTCTAAATTGGTTGATGTGGCACAGCGAGCAGCAAAAGCTTTATTTTTTTTAAACTCCAGCAGCTGCTGCTTTCGCAGCGTTCTGCGTGTCAGATGCTCAGAAGCTCATGATACGCTGCTTCAGCTGCGCCGCTCCTACTGCTCAAAACGCTCTACAGGACCTTTTGCTGCGCCTTGATGCACTTTGCATGTAAACTAGCTGCTTCTGCTGCTTTAGGAGTGAACGTAGCATAACTGTAAGAATATGCATTGAGAGCTATGAACTTTGAACCTTGTGGTTTCATTGTACAGTTTGAGCTGTAGCTGGGTGCAACAATGCCCAGCCTAAAACTGATCGGCATCAACGTTACCTTAAAAACCTTACATTGGTTCATCTCTTTGTTCATCTAAAGAGACTCATTTTCCATTAGAAAACAGAGCATCTATACCTCACCTTTAATCTCACGAGTGTGCCCAAAGAAGTAATTGTGCATTCCCTTCAGGCATCAATCACCAAGACCAATCAAGCGCTATGGAAATGACTTAATGTTAATGTTAATTTAATAGAGCTTTGTTGGCTTACTCTGACCTAGATACATCCTTTATATCCGTTCCTCTTTTACTAACTCTCTTACCTTTTTCTTAGCCTCCCAGAGGCTATTTCAGCAGATGGGATTGTGCTTTGCCCTCCTTTCATTGGTCCTTCTCAGTTTTATGGTTTTGCTCTTCTGGGTTCCTATCCTCAAAGCCCTGTCCACTCAGCGGGGAGGATTGTGAGGAGCATCTTGTCTCCTCCTGAGTCACAGAGCTTCAGCCTTCTGTGTCTGCAGAGTAAAAACTATGATGAAAATAAAGATTCCAAACCCGATTTCATAGAGTTCATCCTATGGATTTAAATGACAGGAAAAGTCCTTGAACTCTTGAACAGCCTAACTGTCTATCATTCATTTTGTTAGAAACAGATGGTAACTTGTCTCTTTTCTGACTGTGCTGGAAAAACTGTTGCTGAGTCTTTTACCCCTCATATCTGAGAGGTGTTCCAAATTATTTTTTCTTTTTATTGTAAGTCATCTGCTCAGCAGAAAATGGTAGAGCTCTCTAGAAAGTTCAATGGATAGTTAAAAGAGCCATAATCTGATGATCTGACCTGAAAAACATACCGGTAATAGGTTTATAAAAAGTCAGTCATTTACCCTAATTTACAGTATTTTAAGCACAATGTTATTAAACTGTAATTTATTTTCCTATTTTTACCCTAAACTCTTAACTGATACTAAAGAAAGGATAGAATATTGGTGTCTGATTGTTCTTTTTTTATTAAATAAAAGAGCTGTGATGTGTTGCATCAGTTACCACCTTTGACAAATTTTAAACGATTAGTGAAAAAACTGTGATAAAACTGAGCAGAATATAGGAAGTCATCTTTTGGCAATTTTTATCAAAATAATTGACCTCACTTTGATCACAATATTCTTCTGCTCATACATTGATGCATCATTTAGTTATATAGCAAGAATAAACCTTAACATTTAATATTTGCATATTTAATCATAATAAATATTGTAGCATTTGATGCTGTTTAGAAATACATGTAAACATAACGGAAGCTAGTTTATAAGCGGTGAAGTACATTTGTTGGAAAGTAAGCTGGAACAGCTACTGTTGTTGACAGATTGAATCTGATCCTCTTTAGATCAGGTCAGCATTTTAACAATCATACATATTAACTGAATTCAGAATTTCTGTAAATTATTGTGAATATTACTCTAACAAGTTGACTAATTCTCCTTTGTCTTCACATTTACTACCTCATGGTCTGTCACATTTGCTGCCCAATAATAAAGGAATTAATACAGCTACAAAGGATCTATTAAAATATAAACATTATAACATCCTTTGAAATTACAACAGCAAAATCCATTCATCCTATGTACAACTTGTACAACATAAACTAAATCAAGTATACATTTAGACGGAACATGACAAAGCGCTCTAAAAAAAATGTATAGTTATTCTGCCACTACATAAATCATATCTTGCATGTTTCTTTTCAAAACAATAAAATGAATCAGGATACAATGACTTTAATTGTCATGTTGATTGATTTGTATTAATTTCACTATCCAAAAATGAGTCTTAATCTTTGCAGATTTACATTTAAAACAATCTTATAATTTCACATAAATTTAGCTTTTTATTGAGAGTCATTTTGTCAAGGTGGGGTTGAGGTTTGACTGGACCCAAATGCAGACATTGAAGCTGAAGTGGTATCTTGAAGATTTAACAAACAGGGTAACGAGCAAAAATCGAAAAACATAAATCCACAAAACACTGAAAACCAGGAATAATCACAACAAGAAGGGGGGAAAGAAATGACGACAAACCAGCAACAGTGACTTAGCAGGAGGCGCATAAACTGTATGGGAGAGGGAATCAAAGACCAGGCTAATGAGTAGATTGGGAGCAGGTGTGAACAGAGGAGTCTAGAAGGGAGCTAGGAGAAGGAAACTGACACAAGAGGGCAAAAAAGAAACCCCTAAGAACTCAAATACAACCACAAAACACCACAAATAGGAATTAAAACAATAAAACTAGAAAACAAAGAAAAACATCAAAGTGAAACTAAAAACTCAAAAAGAAAACTTAAACAGAACCAAAACTGTGACACATAAGCAATATTGATTTTTTCAGTAAGCCCTGAATGCGCTATAATCTGTGGAGGTAGTTCAAACCCCAAAGACCTGGAGCAATTCAATAATACTTTGTAATAAAACTTTATTAACCCTAGCAAGAAATTCTGCTTCAGTACAGCCCGTCCAAAAATACAAAAACACAGACATTATAAATGGAGGGACGTGGTGTCTGAGGCCTTGCTGCCATGAAATAATCATATTTCACACTTCAGCAGAATACAGTTTGAGACTGCAAGAACTGGAAGCACAAAAGCAGCACAGATGCAACACAACATCTTACGGGAGGAAAACTAGATTAATTGTAAAAAAAACAAAGATGCCATTTTTGATAAAGTCTAAGTAAAATTTTCATATAAAGATACATCTTCTGGGATTTACTTTATTTTCTTTAAGGGACAAACTTTTTGTCTTTGTTTTTATCATTATCTAAATCTAACTATTCAGAGGACTTCCGGTGACGTCATGATGGAAGCAACAGCTTAAACACTGGGCTCCGTTAAAAGTTAGAAAAATAACGACAACTTTATCAAGAAATACCATTCAATTTATACCATACTTGACTACAAAATGAGCGGCCCTTCAAAGACCAGATCGGGAAACAAACAAGCGAATTCTAAGGAATTTGACGTAAAACAAAGACCGCTAAGCCCGGCTAGCAGCACTAGCTCGGGCTCAGACCCACCAGATGCTAATGCTAGCCAAAAACATGATAAGCTAGCGGGCGAGACGTCTATGCTGGAAGAAATGAGAAAGATGCGACAGGAAAACGCCGAGGGACATAAGCAAACCAAAGAGGTACTTGGTCGCTTGGAGACAGCTGTGTCCGAAATAAAGACACAACTAAACGACCATAGGAGAAGGATTGACGAGCTGGAGGACCGTGTGGGTGCGGCTGAGGAGATGGAGGTGAGGCAACACCGGGTGCTGCGATACCTGCTTCAGCGCGAAACACAACTTGCAGCCACATGTGACGACCTACAAAACAGGTTAAGGAGAAACAATTTACGCATTTTCCAGATCCCAGAGGGGAGTGAAGAAGGGAATGTGGTGGAGTTTGTGAAGGATTTACTGCCTAAAGTGCTGAAGTTGCCACCAGATCTGGATATAAGGATCGAGAGAGCGCACAGGTCGCTCCTGTCCAGGCCATTAAACCCGGCGGCGCCTCCTCGCTCAATAATCGTGAGATTTCTGGACGCCGCGGTGAAAGATGTTGTTTTACAGCAAGCGTGGAGACAAGGACAGGTTTCGTTTCAAGACAAGAGGATTTTCTTTGATCAGGATTACTCCCCGGAGTTACAAAAGAGACGGGCAAAGGTGCATGCAGTTATCAAACAGCTGAAACAGAAGGGGGTACAGGCGAAGTGTTTGTATCCAGCACGCCTGAAGATTAAAACGGACTCTGGAGACAGCACTTTTGCATCGCTGATGGAGGCATCGGACACCCTGGAGCGGTTGGGGGTCCAGGTGTCTCACGGAGAAAGGGAGCGCCTTGAAGAAAGACTAGCAGGTGGATGGAGCATCAGCTCGAAGAAAAAGAGAGACGGGACGCTGTCTGTAGCAGATCTGAAGGCCATGATGGAACAGGAGTGAGCAGGAAGATAAGACAGGTGAAGATAAAAGATTAAAACTGTTTAAAGGTATAGCAAAGTCAAGTAAGAGTATGAGGAGAAAAGACTGAAGGTAAAATTGCTGATTGAGAACATTATTTGTTGTCTAAAAGAAGAAAAAAAAAAAAAAAAAAGGAGACCTTTTGTTTTACTTACATGAGTGAGCTACACTCACAGGGACCTTTTTTGCATCCTAGTGTAACACTGGTCTTGATTACACATGTTGTGTTCTACGTCGCAGGGAGCCCACCACTCTCTGTCCCAATGTTATCGGGGGTCAGGCATGGTTACAGTTCAGGGACTATGGCTGGCTGCATTTTTGGAAGTTCTGTTATTTGTTCGAAGTGTTCTTTATTTGTTTCCCCTGACTCAAGAGGTTTATCCAATGTCATTTTGCAGAAAGGTTACTTTGTTTTTATGCTTCTGTATGAGGGATACATACCTGGAGGCGGAGCAGCAATTTATTAATCAGTTTAATAAATTTAACCTTAATGATGACATCATTGACTTTAATAACATATAACATAAAAGGTATAAACAGCCCAATTAAGAGGAAGAAAATTCTGACACAACTAAAGAAGATGCAGTGTGCAATAGCCTTGCTTCAAGAGACACATCTCACGGAAAAAGAACATCTAAAGTTAAAAAGAGAATGGGTAGACCAAGTATATTTCAGTTCTTATGGAACCAGTAAGAAACGTGGAGTAGCCATTTTGATTAATAAGTCAGTTTATTTTAACTGTGAAAAAACTTATCAGGATCCGGAGGGACGATATATAATGGTAGTGGGAACCATTGCTGGGATAAAATTAAGTATCTTAAATGTGTATGCTCCGAACGAGGATTGTTCATTTTTTTTCAAAAGACTGGCGAATCTTTTGGCGGAGAAAGGAGAGGGCTTACTGCTTATAGGTGGGGATATGAATTGTGTTCTTAGTAATAAATTAGATAAATTACCCCCAACATTCAAATCCCAAAGTAGAATGTCAAAAAGTCTAGCGACCATGATGACTGAACTCGGTCTAATTGACATCTGGCGTCATCTCAATCCAAAGGAGAAAAATTTCACATTTATGTCCCAAGTACATGGCAGCTACTCCAGACTAGATCACTTCTTAATAACAAAAAAGAACATCCATCAGGTTAAAGAATGCTTAATAGAGTCAATTACAATTTCGGATCACAGCCCTGTAACAATGAAACTCGACCTGGGTTTGGAACCTTTTTTTCGGTATTGGCGGTTAAATGTATCAATATTAACAGATACACTTATTCGAGAAGAAATACAGACGGCCATTAATGAATACTTTGTTTTTAACGACAATGGAATGGTCTCACCCTCCGTCTTGTGGGACGCGGCAAAAGCCACAATAAGGGGCAAAATAATTTCCATAGGATCCAGATTAAAGAAACAAAGGATGCAAAAACAATTTCAGATTGAGAATGAAATCAAAAGATTGGAGGATGAACACAAACAGCAAATGAAAAAAGAAGTTTTGGACAAACTTAAAGAAAATAGAAATAAGTTAGATGATTTGTTGACTTATAGGGCGGAGGGAGCCCTCAGATTTGTAGACAGGAAATACTACGAATTTGGAAATAAGGCTAGCCGTTTACTAGCATTTCAACTGAAAAAGGCTCAGGCGAGTCGTATCGTCCCAAAAATTAAGCAACTTAATAGTAATTCAATTGTAACTAGTCCAAAAACAATATCAGACAATTTTGCTAAATTTTATGAACAGTTATACAAGAGTCAAAACCAGGAATCAAAAGAAGACAAAATTTATACGTTTTTTAAATCAGTGAAAATGACTAAACTGACAACAGATGAAGCTTCAAGGCTAGTTGAACCCATTAGAGAAGATGAAATTAGAGAGACTATTGGTAAATTGAAACACAACAAGACACCAGGAACTGATGGGTTCGCAGGAGAATTTTACAAGGTATTCATTGATGATCTCTCACCCATACTATGCAAGCTTTACAATTATGTCCTAGATTCAGGGAACCCTCCGGAGTCCTGGTCTGAAGCGATCATCACGGTTCTACACAAGGAGGGAAAAGATCCACTGCAATGTGCAAGTTACCGTCCGATCAGCCTTCTTTGCGTGGACTATAAAATACTGACATCAATTATATCCACTCGAATCCAAAAGTATATAAAAAAACTAATTAATCCAGATCAAACTGGGTTTATCCTGGGTCGACAGGGATCTAATAACGTAAGAAGAGCTCTAAATTTACAATCCTTGATGACAAAAGATCCCCAACCATCCATGCTTCTTAGTTTAGACGCCGAAAAAGCGTTTGACCGTGTTGATTGGCAATTTCTTAAACATACACTAATTGAGATGGGCTTTGGTGAAACATTCGTTAGTTGGGTTATGTTATTTTATAAAAATTCTAAATCCAGGGTTAGAGTTAATGGGTGTTGTTCAGAGTTTTTCAATGTGGAGCGAGGGGTGCGGCAGGGCGATTCCTTGTCCCCTATTTTGTTCGCCCTGAGTATCGAACCTTTGGCAGAGGCCATACGTCGAGACGATCACATACAAGGAATCAGGGATGGAGAGGGGGCAATTCATAAAATTGCCCTCTTCGCTGATGATATTTTATTATTTATAAGACACCCTCTTACTTCAGTCCCTAGACTCATGCATTGCTTAAAGGAATATGGTGACATATCTGGATACAAAATTAACCAAAGTAAATCAGAAGCATTAATGACGTCGGGACAACGGCCAGGCCAACTTAGTGATATTTTTCATTGGTCAGAAAAGGGTTTCAGGTATTTAGGGATAATTCTTACACCCAAACCTTCACAACTGTTCGATGCTAATTACAACAAATTGATAAAGAAAATCAAAATTGACCTGTCCAGATGGGAGGTCCTACCTTTGTCCCTATATGGCAGAGTGGAAACTGTTAGAATGAACCTGCTTCCTCGTCTTCTGTTCTTGTTCCAATCTTTGCCAGTAAGAGTCCCAGTTTCAACATTTAACATACTCAGCAAATTAATATCTCAATTTATTTGGCAACAAAAAAGACCAAGAATTAGACTTAAAACACTTCACTTACCCAAAAACAGGGGTGGTTTAGCTCTACCCAATTTAAAATGGTATTATTGGGCAGCGCAGTTATCAGCCATTGTGACTTGGATTGGAGGGGATGAGGAAGCAAAATGGCTTCAAATAGAACGGGGTGAAACTAAAGGTATACAATTATCTACTCTTCCCTTCCTAGATATCAAAACTGTTAATAAAATTAAAATTGGAAATGAATGGACCAAACACACTTTAAAAATATGGACAGAGGTTAAAAAGATGCTTAGAGATACAGGGTCAGTCTCCAGAGCTATGCCTATTGTTGGTAATATAGACTTTCCGCCTTCCACATGGGACCAAGGCTATAAGAGATGGGCAGCTAAAGGTCTTAAAATATTAAACCAATTATTCTATGGGGCTGACTTAAAGTCCTTCGCACAACTTCAGGAACAGTTTGATCTCCCTGCAAATGATTTATATAGATATCTGCAAATTAGGCACTACATTACTAGTCACAAGGAACGTAATAGACTTAATAGAAACCCAAATGATATAGAACAATATCTTATTACTATTGGAGAAAAGACCTTTCCAACTCGAAAACATGTTTCACATTTGTATAAAATTCTCTCATCTAATAATTATCATAATACCTATAATGTAAAAGAAAACTGGGAATTAGAATCCAATTCTATAATAGAGGACGAACAATGGGACATATTGTGCGAGGGCAGTCACAAAGGAACTAACAGCCAAATGTGGAGAGAATTCAGTTGGAAAATTTTAATAAGATTTTTTCGCACCCCATTTTTAATTTCTAGATTTGTCAAAAATCCTTCAGCGGCCCTATGTTGGAGACAGTGTGGGAAGATTGGTGACCATACGCACATTCTGTGGGACTGTCCGGTTATCAGTCAGTACTGGAGGGGGATTAGAGATGAAATAGAGACAATTATAAACAGAGAAATACCTTCAAATGCTTTGTTTTATTTACTGAATATAATACCAGACTGTTTTAATGAAGACCAAAAGTATATTTTGCACATTTTACTATTAGTAGCTAAAAAAACTATAACGGCAAACTGGAGACAAGTTTTGTCACCATCTATAGCAGAGTGGAAGAATCGGGTAAAACAAGTGTATATGATGGAAAAAATGACCGCTTGCTTACAACTCAAAGTGGACAAGTTCAATCAAAGATGGCATTTGGTGAAATTGTATTTGGGTGTGTGATTTTGGGCTCTAGTGATTCTAATGGATCGCAATCTGCTCCGTCATCGGTACTACTAAGGTATATAGTTGAATACGTGTGTGTATGTATACTGGGTATATATTATATATATAATTTTTGCTGTTTGTTTACTGTATGTTGTATTTTTGGCCTGTGGGTAAGCACCATGGAGGGGAGGGGGAGGGGTATGAGTTTGTGTGTATGTATACGTGCAGTTCTTCCTTGTAAGGTATTCAAAGTCTCAGGTGACCTGGTTTATCGTGCTGCATTTATGTCGAAATATTGTATATGTGGCATCAGTATTTCTGTTCTTGATTTAATTACTCTTGGCTCAGGGAATGTTCTTTTGTTGTGAAAAGTTTTAAAAATAAAAAGTTCTAAAAAAAAAAAATAAATCTAACTATTCAAATTATTTGGAATAGGTTAAGAGTTAAGCCTACCACTTGCTCTTGTAATTTGTTTTTAATTGGGGGGATGCAATGGAATGGTTAAAGTTCCTACAGTGGAAAAACACCTTTGACAGAAAAAAGGAAAAAAAGGAAACATATTTTGAATGAGCTTCGTTAATAACCTTTGAATAAGAAAAGTTATTTTCGTTACTGGTATTGAAAAAGCCTCAAGCAAGGAACAACTGCCTCTTCTCAATCCAGCAGCTTGCAGAGGAACAGAAATCTCTGCAGTATGCCAGGACTTCTTACATCAGTCAAGTTACCAAAACGAAAAAATGAAAAAAAATGAAGAAGAAAAAATTTTTATGATTTCCACTGTGGTGTGAGTCATTTTAACCCCCCTAGTTGTTGGGTTATTTTCTCACATATGGCAGACATCTTTGTCCTACTTCTGAACCTCTCCGAGTATGTTTTAATTTCCACCATGCATTTCTGTTAGTGCACTGTTAAACTTCAATCTCTTATTTAAGTTTTTAAGTGGGCAACACAGCTGTAGGTGTGCTGTGTTTGGTTGGTTCATCTCTGTTATGCAATCATATTCAGTGGATTGACCATGGAGGTGAGTGAGTGTGTGCATGTCGTACACCTACATGAGTATCAAATCCCAGTTACCGTCACTGATAAGGAGAACAGCAATAGCTGCCATAACAACAGCAAGATCTGCTGGGAAACGTAATGGCACAATGTTTCATGAAGTTTGACAAAAAATTAAAAAAAACTCATATCACACCTTCCTGCATCTCCACCAATTCTGAAGTCTTGCCAAAGATTCTCAAAATACAACTAGAATCCAGTCATTCCATCATGATGTAGCTCTGGATTTATGTTTAGAGGTCTGCCTGAAGGTTTAATAAAAAATGTTTATAAAAACAATTTCGTCAGATATACCGTATTATATCGCGATTAATTTGTGTGGAACTGATCATAAAGCCGTATGTTCAGAAAGGAAGCTCAAGGCGGAGAAAAAGCTAGAAAAAAAAAATATATATATATATATATATGTGTGTTTGTTTACATACATACAGGAGTCATGGAACTGTGCTTACAGCTCCTTCATATTTCATGTACACTAATAACTTGTGTACATGGTTCTTGTTGATGGCATTAAAATAATTTCTAATAGCATTAAAATAGCATTAAATTAGAGTCACTCATTCCTGTATGAACCCTGTGAGCGCTTAATTTAATATGACATGTTAAAAAAATCCCACCATCATCCAGCGTATGTTCAGTTTCTGCCCAAATATTTCTTTTGTTGTAGATTTTTGTAACAGGAATAACTAGGATAATTAAAAACTGCTTTTTTTAAATGAACTTGTTCTCTACTCCCAAACTCAGCATCTCTTCATCCATTCCTCTAATAAGAAGTTTCTTTTGAATGGATTTGATTAAAGTTTAAGTCCCTCGGTATAAAATAAATATTTTGATGGAGATGAGAAATCTGCTTCCTCGTTGGTGAATAACCAATAATTTGCATCCAATCATTTAAATAAACGGTGTTAGTTTTTTTTGGAATATATAAGAATTATGCTATAATTTCTAGCCACCGATCTGTTGCTGCTATATTTTAATTTGACGAACCGGAGTTTCTCGATGTTCTTTTTCCTGTTTGGTGCGATTGCAATTGCGGATCTTAACCTGGCCGGACCGCAGTGGAGCAAAAAATAGCTCGGCTCCGTATTTTGTCGGTGAAGGACAGAGAAGACGCACGTGGACGGAGACGTGCGGAGGAGTGGTGGTGGATGTGGAACAGCTCTCATTGATTTACATAAAAGACAAGCGCTCCTCACGACGTACGTCAGCGGAGCGGAGCACTGACGGAGTATGTGGAATCTGGGGTTAAATGTCTCTTGACTAGACCTCTGTTGGCCTTTGTTGTACCAAGCCTTTGACAACCAGTCAGTAACCTCTGAAGGTGCAAGCCTTATCATCATCATATCATCAGTCTGACAGTTTCTTCCCCCTGGCCATCAGACTACTTAATGCCACATAACACTCCTCCCCCCATGGACATGGACAATACACACACCTTAGTATAGTTTTGTCTTCAATTTAATGTATCATTTTCAATAACTCTTCAGTGCATTATTCAAAAACTCAGTGCAATATTTATTTATTGATGTTACTTCTTCAATAACTCAGTGCAATATATATGTGTATATATACTCTTACCCTGTATAAAGCTAGTTATTTACTCATAGAAAAGATATTTATTGTACAGGAATAAGGTCTTAGCTCTGTTACACTGGTAGCAAAGTAATCGACATTTCGTTGTCAAGATTCACCTTGTGTTTTTTGTGCAATGAGAATAAAGGAAGTCTAAGTCAAATCATTTAGAGACTCCTACCTTCATGATCAACATATTTCTTCAAGATTATTAAACAGATTTTTTCTTTGTATCCTTACTGACTGAAGTCTTGCCGCCAAATATAAACTCAAACAACACTTCAGAGCCACTGAGTTCATACACAGTGGGTGTCAAGGGTCCAAATTTTCTCTTTTAATATGCCCAGCGGTCTGGGGCTCTAAGACCCCAGCTAGTATGACTCACCTGTAATCTTCCTGCCAGCTAACCTTTTAACACCTGCCTCACAGGAAGGGAAATTGAAAAGCAAAGAGGGGTCACAGGATGCCATGCTGGGTGAGACCTTGGCAACATTTTCTAAAAGCAAGGGAGACTATATTATAGTATAGAATCTGCACCTTAAATGTAAGTGATCAGTCAGCTGCTGAGGACAGATTTTTTTATCATTTATAATGAACCGCTCTTCCTTCAAAGACCATAAATGTGATTAAATGCTTTCAGTTTTGTTACATCTAATAAGGAAAAGTCATCATGTTATGCAAATGTTTGAGGCTGCATAAATTCACAAAGAAAGATGTCTTTGCTTTGTAAATCTGAAGATTTTGTTGTTTTTTAAATCTTTTTGTAATTGTTTCAGTTTAACATGGAGTGCCATCTCAGTTGTAAAGACAGACTCTTCCTGATTCCTCAGAAGGGATTGAAAGTGGACGAAAATCAGCTTCTATGAAACAAAAAAAGATTGGGACCAGCTTAAGCTCTCATTTATGAATAGATGGCATATAAATGCTGCTGCTCAAGGGAATTATTTGCAAACAGGGTATGACTTCCTCTGTCAAACTCTGACCTAATCAAAATACCAACCCATAATGTCACATTATTGTTCATTTATCAGCGCTTATGGATGGGTGGAGCTAATTAGCTTCATCCCAATTCCAGTCTGAGCACAGTCAATGGGATCTATGTGAGACACAAAAGTTGGTTTATACACATATCTCTGGTACTGAGGATAGCATAAGATGTGCTTTTATAGCGTTTTAGTTGGTAGGAGTGTGAAACAAACACAATCCACTTTAGAGCTGTCATGATGGGTTTGAGATTTCTAACCCACATGCAGAGAACACTCAGGAGACAGAGGAAAAGTTCAAAGGTTTATTGACAGAGTTTTACAAATGTGCACTGGAACTGGGTTGGTCCGACTGGTCTCGGGAGGATCACCACTAAGGAGAACAGAGAGGTTAGAGGATTTCCAGGGATCCAGTAGTTTGTCAGGCGATTGAGTTAGTACCTGCTCAGGGGCGGAACAGATCAGCAGGAGGGGGGATAACCCTGAGGGTCCAGAGGTTTGTCGGCAGGCAGAGGGCTGAGGGCTAAGGCAGAGACTGATCGAATGCAGGCAGGCAGATTCCAGAACTGAGTCACTCCCAGGTTTCAGGTTTTCGGACAGGTCAGGTTCTGTAGGCAGAGAGAGAGAACTGGGTCAGGCAGGTTCACACAAAAACACAGAGAAATTATCAGGCAGGTTGGCTCAGGTCTAGCTGTACCGTTACTGGCTAACACTCTGGCACTGGAGTGTCAGTCTTTGCTCCTTAAGAAGGAGTCTCACGATGAGCAGATTGAAGAAAGGTGTAGCAGTCAGCTCATGCTCCCAGGAGATCTTGTGCGCCCTCTGGTGGAGAAAGTGGACAAACCTCCAGATCCCAACAAGAGCAAAGATGCACTGGGATATTTAAATGTTTAAATCTGGTTAGGTTGTGCACAACACGTAAATACAAGGTTACTGAATCTAAGACAGCAGGTGGACAAAATTGTGAGAGTTGTTACTGATTTTTTGGTTCAAGATTTTTTACTTCACTAGACAATTGAGTACAGAAGATTTGTAAACAGTAAATCAGTAAATTTCATAATTGGAGGCTAACTTTAGGAAATGTTGACAAAATGCATGTGTTTCCATTATGTAAAAATAGATTCATTGCTAGCTTTAAAATGTGAAAAACAAAAATTGACGAATAAATAATGATCAATAATTCAATACCGTACAGCAGAGGTCAGGGATTAGCAGACCAGGTTTAAAACTTTTATAAATTACGCATGTTGTCCGACGGCAGTGTCTAACTTCACTTGCACAGCTCCTCTTGTTAAAATGGTAAAGCCACCCAGAGCGTCTGGGATCAGGCTGCATGTGATATAAATTAGCAATGAGCTGCTGTCAGTTTAGGCACTGAGTGACAAAGATGTTTTGATTACATTTTGAACACGCAATTGCAATTGCCAAAAAGTCAGAGCTGTTTCTCTTTGCTGGTTCCTCGTCATTTCTTAGCTCCCAATGTGTGTTTTCCCTGATGTTCTTGGTTTTCTGTGTTTTGTTATTTTTTTTTATTTTATTCCTCAGTTGCCACCCTTTGGAATATTAAATCAGCAAGAATCAGCTTCCATCTCTACATTTGGTGTAGGATGTAGTAGAACCAAACAAAATTTTAGTTCGTATGCCTTACAAATCTGGAATTAAAACTGTTTTTGTTTAGTGTGGCTTTGAACTGTGCTACATAAACTGTCTTAGTTTTTCACTCAAACCTTCATTCCATTTTATCAGTCACTTTATCTTTTTTGTAATAGTTAATCCACTTATTTTAAAGTGTCACTTTTATTCTCCCTAACTGTTTGTTTGGCATCTATGCCTCTGCAATCTACTTTTAATTTCCCTAACGTACAGCACTTTAAATGGTCTTGCTGCCGAAATATGCAATTTAAATAAACTGACTTATCTGATATTGCTCAAAATCTCTTGCTGTTTATTCCTTCTCCTGCCAGCCCCTCCAACATGCCCTATGTCTTCCAACTTTTCCTAAATGCATGACCATAAACACAGCTTAGAAATGCCTTCTCATCAACTGGCCCATAAAAGAGATCGATCGATAGATCAGCCGGCTGATATTTTTTGGCCAATATTGCGTTTTCTTTTGTATTTATCTAATTTAGTGGTATTGGACATTACCTTCGTACATTTACCTGTCCATTAGTGGATTCAGTAGGCTTGAGATTTTATAAATAAATATTTTGTTTAAATTCACACTTGTGCAATATTTGTTATTATTGTCTCATTTTAATTATTAAAATTACGGAAGAGAAAACAATATCGGCCTGTAGAATCAGCTTCAAAGGAACAGTAAATATCTGGAATTGGCTAGACTGATGTCGAAATATTTGATACCATTGAGGTAAAAAAACAACAACAATTTATCTTTATTTGGAAACTGGCGTTATAAATCTTCAGAAAATTGATGGGTAGCAGTCACTCCTGAGGTTTCTCTTGTTTGGCATTGTGTGAACTCAACCAAATCACTACAACAACCTTATTTATTTATTAGCAACATCTGGCTGCTGTTTTCCATTAATTTAGCTGCAGACCACAATGATCTACTTCCACACTTAGTATTCCCATTTTGGTTATACATGAATTATTGAGCCACAGGTTTGCTAATAATCTAATGTTGTAAAAGTTGATGCTGTCTATTTTACCAAGTTTGATAACACGTCATCAGTTTTGTTGTTTTTTGTATTTTCCGTGTCAGGGCTTGCAGAAGTTGTCCAAGTCACCCCTTAGACCTCAAGTGACGCATACAGTTCTGTCAGCTGATAAGTATGCTACAGAAACACACTTCCACAGACACACACATATCTACAGACAGTTTGTGTGCTGCCTTTTATCATCAGCATCAAAGCTGTTCATTGTATGAATAAAAAGAATGAGCTATTTTCATCTGACACCCCAGTGTGGCTCCCAAACCGCCCATGTTAATATTGATCGGGACAGACAAGTGGGGATATATGTGTGTGTGGGACGGCGTATAGGACGACAGCAGAGCGGCTCAGTGGGGTCCTAACCTACAGCTGCTCACAGTGACAACACCCTGTCTGTTCTCATCACTGCATCGCATGAATGTAAACTTTTCCAGTCCCGATTTTGCCTGCCTCTCACAGCAACTCACGCTTCCTGAATGTGATACAGTTTAAAATCACTGAATGAATGTTATGCAATTGCTGCCATAATAATCATAGTTTAAAAGTAGTCAAATACGGGTTTGGTAAAAAAAAAAGTGGCTCTGTTCTATTGACACAGCTCACAAAAGAGGGGTATTATTTTTGGAGCATAAACAACAGTTTATAGATTCCAGCCCAAAATGAATGATATGCTGGAGACAATGATTAATATCCTGAGTCTGCTGTAAAACGAATGTCATCATTCTGCCCTTTCTGGACTTTTTGGTTCTGTTTAAGTTTTTAAGTTACACTTTGATTGCTGTCATTTTGTGTTTTCTAGATCTTTGATTTATTTTCATGAAGTTTGTCCAAGTTGTTTTCTAGTTATATTTGAGAACTGTTGTATTTCTTATGAACTCTCTGGTTCCCCCTTGTGCCACTCTTCTTTCCCTTAGCTCCCTTCTAGAGCCTTATCTGCTCCCAATCAGTTGAATCAGCTGACTCCACTCATTGTTCTCTTTGGCATTTATACTCCTCCTCTGAACATACTGGTTGCTGGATTCTCTTCATTCCTCATTCTTCCACTCATTTCTTTTAGTCTTCCTTGGTGTCTCCTAGTTTTGTCAATCGGTTTTGGATTATGGCTTCTGCACTTTCACCTCTTCATTAAATTTTTGAAGAAATCTTTTCTGCCTCTTCAGCTCTGCATTTGGTCCCTCAACAATTATCCGCTAATTCTGACAACGAAAGTATTTTTAGAAAATTTGTTTTGATTTTTTTACCCAGAGCCATCTTATACCCCATTTACACTACCCTTGAAAAACTGATCCATGCCGAGACCGGTCCAAGCTCGGATCAGTTAACCAGGCCGAGCTCGGTTCTGACGACCGTTTTACACATCACGCTATCTCGGTTCCTCGCCTCCTAGTGACGATCTGCGGTATTACAGCCAGTATTGAAGGAGGAAATCAAGCAGTTGGTTGTGGTAATGCACCAAAAGTTTTTTGCCAACCACCATAAAACACAAGAAGAAGACGAAGAAGGAGGGAAATCAAGCAAATCAAAATGGCGGTGCCCGTCACATTCACAAAGTTATGCTTGATTATTGTTATCCTCCCAGGTGGCATCATGCTCTTTTGAAGCCATTGTTTAAAATATTGCGTGGAGAAGATTTCGATTGTTGTTTATAGTTGTTCTTCTTCTTCTGTTTTGTGTTGGTTGGCAAGCAACTTCCGGAGGGGCATTACCGCCAACTACTGGAATGGAGTGTAAATCGGGATGTGCAGTCAGACAGAGATGACGTGTTCTGCTCATGCTCTCTTGTTATCAGAGAACCGAGCCAGGGAAAAACTGAGCCGAGCCCCCCTCTGGAACTGGTCTGCAGTTATCTCGGTTCGGTTGTGTCTAGCTTGGTTCAGTTCAGTTTGCTTTCCATTTACACACGATAAGTTACCTCAGTTACTAAGCTTGGACCGGTCTTGGGGTAGTCTAAATGGGGTATTTTAGAGTCATCCAGTGCAGATAGTCTAGCATGATGTGGGGGTAGCGGAGGGGCGCATAAGAAGTCAATGGCTGTGTACGAGCATCCCCCCTAAACTATCTCTATATAAGTCACTATATAGGCGTTTCGCTATTTTAGATGACTGTTCGAACGTCTAGTTGATGAAAAAGTAGCAGACACAAAATTTCCTAAAATGCACCTTTAAAAGTAGTGATCATCTGTGGTCATTAGATGAGCAGATATATCCCAGAATGCTTTGCGAGACCTCTCATGGCAAAGCACCATGGGATTTGTTGTAGAGGCGAGAAAGAACAAAAAAGATGTTGCAGGCACCATGTGGCAAGGTTATGTGAAAAACGGGGAGCGAAAAGTAGTGATCATCTGTCCGGACGGTCAGTAAACTGTGTCGCTATAAAGTTCACTATATAGCCCCTGCTCTATATTGTAATTGAGGCATTTAGAGGTTAGGGTAGACATTTGGACACAGCCCATGGTTTTATTCCCAACTTTTAAGATTTTCCCGTATTTCTTTCCTCCTTGATCTCTTCTTGTCACAGTTTGTAAAAAGTGAATAAAGGCCACCAGGTTCTGACAATATATATTTACAAGAAGCTGTCAAACAAGATGGTCATTTTACTAAAAACATCAAATATCCGATTCTTTTGATATAGAAACCAGTTCCTTGTCATTCAATTCCTTTTTAATTTAATAAAATTTGATTGGATTAAAACTTTAATAAAACATTTGACTTCTCTCAGCTTCCTTTTAAAATAGCTTTCTTCTTACCAGTCTTTCATTAAACAAGAAACAAAAAACAAAACAAAAAAACAACATATGTGTTGGAGGGCAGGTCTAACACTTTCCCGATCACCTGATGAACCCAACCCAATATTGTTATATAACCTAATTCCCCTTCAAACATCTCCAAAACTTCTCTTGACATATTTGTTGTGTTGCTTGGTCTCCACAAGGTTGTTATCTAAAGTGAAAAGAATCTCTTAGGCTTTCACAGAAACAATTGATTTAAACTGAGATTAAATTACATATACGTAGACTCTACTCACCAGAGATGACTTAGATGACTTCTGAAGACAATTGGTTGCACTTAATTTAATTGGATTTGGAGCTTAAGGATAAGAATGCAAATGGTTGCCACACTGGTCAAAAAAACCCACAATGTTTAATCTACTACTTAGTTATTCCTCATTTAAGAATGCTTTATCACATAAAATCAGCATATTTTAAGTTCCAACTGTAATTAACAAAGTTGTTTCCACTTTCTCTGATCATCTGCAATCTTTGGCTCATCTTTCTCCATCCTTACCTTAACGTCTTAATACTTTCATTCTTCTGCTATGTTTTCATTCTGCTCTGTCCAGTTTAGCTGACTCCAAAAGCCCCTGCATTGTCTTCTTTCTTTCCTTTATTAATATTTTGCACTTTCTCATCCTCTAACACACTGCCAGGTTTCTCTGGCACTCTGCAGGATCCCTCCTTCAGACACATCGATCACTGCAGGGGGCCACAAACAGACTCACATCAGCCTCTTGTCTCGTCAGGAACCAGTTGGAACAGTAGCACTTGCAGATTAGAGGACCAGACAGTGTGTATCTTTGTAGTCTATTAACACATACAGAGTGCTACTGGGCTATCTCTACATTTACATCTCATGACAACCTGAGGTTATATAGATTGACAGAAGATACGCTGAGGTGTAGGCTTCTTTTTGAAGATGGTAGTCAATGAATGTTACGGATGCGATCGATTGTAAAACATTTAATGGATTTAGGTGGTTACAAAGCTTTTTGCGTTTGTAAATTTTATCTTTGACAACTTGTCATGCAAAAAAGAAAAATTGTGTCTGTAGGTTGTTGAAAGATTCTTTGCTTTTCTCCTAAAGTATACCTATTGCTAACATTCAAAGTGACTGCATCACCTCTTATTTCATTATTTTTTGTTTCTTCTAGATAGGAAGAGGATGCACATTAGTACAGTTTCAAGCACCTGTATGCCACTTATTTCTTACACCTAACTAGTCCTTGTGTGGACTTTATTTTGCTTTCAGAACCACCTTATTTTGTGGCATACATATAGTAAGGTGTCGGACATCAGACAGTTTTTGAAGGTTTGCTGGGTTCTCTTCCATGATGCAATTACCCAATTCCTCCAAATTCTAAAAATGCTGTTTGATCGGGTTTTGGTGGCTATGAGGTCATTGAAGTACTGCGAGCTCATTCTCCTTTAAAAAAAAAAAGAGTTTTTGTGTCAATAGTTTGACATAATTTTTTCCTCCAAGTATTTTGTGTTTTTACTTACTCTACCTGTAATATTTGGAGTGTGTGTATCATTAGTTGGATCTGTGTCTATTTCTGCCCTGTTACTTCAGTCAGTGCTTGACTATTCTGACTAGGTGTAATTACCCACTCTATGTAGTGGTCCTCCCGTTGGTCCCAGTCAGTCTGTGTCTCCCTTTTAGTCACACTCCTTTCAAAAAACTGGAATAGTCTGTCTTTCTGAATCTTGTTTGTCTCTGAAAAATAAACCAAATAAGCCGGTGAATGACAACCAAAACCATCAGAAAATCCCATTTTGACTTTACACTCAAGCTTCTTTTTGTTTTGTTCATATGCCATACATTTGAAACCAAACTTTTTATTTTCGACAGATCTGGCCTTTTCCCGATGAAAAAGAAATTTGTTTGTTTCCCCGGTTCTCTTACAGTAACACTTGTTTCTTATGACTGTAGCTGTCCTGGCTCCATAAGACCATAGCTCTTTGGGTAAACCTGACTCGATCAGCATGCAGCGGACCATTTCAAATATTGCAAGACAATTCTCTCAGCAGTCCCATTTTGATGGGGAGAGTAGGGAGCAGACCTCTTCTGCTTGATCGCATTGTCTCTCAACAATGACTGGTACTCCTTTGATGCAAATTCTGTCCCGTTGTTAGACCTGAGGTGCTGTGTGTGCCAAGAACTGCTTAGTTGCCTCAACTGCCTTGTTTTTGTAAAGTTCACAAAGGTAGCATCAGAAAAGTCATCAGTCGAAGTGAAGGCATACTTGTACCTTTTAAATTACTCTGGCGAAATAGGTCCACCCAGGTCTGTATGTACTTGCTCTAATGGCTCTTTGGCCCTCACATCACTTTGTCTGTTTTTGCTTTGTGAAAATTCACCCTCTAGACCAGAAACTGGTTCAGGAAAGGGCAATGTGACTGCAGGCTTTCTTTCCAACCAAGCAATAGCACACCGGACTCCAGTCATCTCATCAAGTGTTAAGACTGGACTCACTTGATGAGATGACTGGAGTTTGGTGTGCTATTGCTTGGTTGGAAATAAAACCTGCAGCCACACAGCCATTTCTGAAACCAGTTTGAAACCCCTGCTTTAGACAAATTTCTCATTAAATGGGCCTGAAAGTTGTGTCTTTGATTTTCATATCATTTAAAACTGTTTCAAGTTTTAGAATATCATCATAGTTGCAATGGCCCATTATCTCATGCCATATTTTTAGATCCAAAGATAAATTCCAGGAGTCCTGCATCCACTGAGAGGTTGTTTTGTGGGTATCCAGGAATCATGAGTTAATCTGTGAGCTTGACACTCACAACTTTCCCATCACAGTCGGTTAGCTTGATCTATGCCTCTCCTTTCCTCGGGACACTGCTGGTGATCCGTGTTCCATACACCAGCTGCATGATGTGGTTCTTGAGCTGGAAAGTCTCATCAATTTGATGAAAACGCTCTCGTCAGTCATGATGTGTGCACCGCTGTCCACCAGTAAACCTTGCTGCTGTGTGCTGTGTGAAGCACGAATATCTCTTTTTTTTGTGGTTTTATGCCTGTCCTTATCACGAACAGTCTGTTGTCCAGTGTCTGTAATCGCAGCCACCTTGTTACTGTTTTGTGCATTGGTTAGTCAGACACAGAGGGCCAGCCAGGAAATTGAGACCAAGATCCATATTCTCTGTGAGACCGATCCCAATAAGTGGGCCAGTCAAATCTCCTGGGTAGAACATGCCATTAACTCTGCTACCTCTAGCACTACTGGGCTCTCTACATTTTTGTTGTTTTTGGTTTTCAACCACCGGTGTTCACCATCCATAAGAAGGAGTCTAACATTCCCTCTGCCTGCCTGTCTGCTCTCAGCTAGAGAGCCCATTTCTAAGGCCTTAATTGGTCGAGCCAAAGCTGCCTTCACAGGGTTGCTGCACCCAATTAGCAGGTGGGTCAGAAGGTTTGGCTTCCCTCAAGGTTCCCGTGGAACTCTGGTGGGACAAACATCATATGTGGAAGAAGTTGGAAACAATCTGATAACTACAGATGGGATGCAAAAATATCTCTGGGGTCATATCATTGTGCATATTTTGCATTCTAGTTTTCTTATTTCACAAAATGAAATAAAGATACAAATTTTTGTGAGAATCAGTTGGGAATGCCCAGGCCAGGTGACATTGCCTTGATGTATCTCACTGTCCTCCTTTTTGGAAGTTTCAGTAAAAATGTTTTATTAGTCTCCTTCTTGATTATCTGCTTGTTTATATCTGTTTTCCTGTTTTTTTTTTTCTTGCTTCACATGAGACTGATAAGCTATCACATTGGTTTTGGTGGGCTTGGTTTGAGCTGCTTGACGTATTTCTGACCTAAGAAAATTTGTTAATATGGTCTGAATTCTGGAAGAGAAAATAAATTCAGGTATCCGTTGAAACCGCTGCTAGATCCAGACTCTGGTACAAACTGGAAGGAAACCTGTGTTACAGTGGAACAAATAAGACTCAATATCAGACGACATTTGCGGTTGAAAAGCAGCCCTGCAGTGTGCATGTGTAAATCAATACAATGCTGTATCATCATTTATTAGATTAACCTTTCTTAGTTACTCTTTGGATTATATATTGCTTTCATGTTGTACACTTAAACAGAACCGTGCCCTTTCAAAATGCTGCCTTGCATGTTTAACACTGCTGGCAGCAAACTCAAATTCTATGCATAACAGGTAGTGAATATGCACCTCGATGACTTACTGCTTTTTATTCAGAACTTTCTGACAACCAGCTGAAAATCTCTGGGACTTCCCTGTGTAAGACTAGATTTACCTTGCTTTCTGAAACAGAACCTGGAAGTGAAGATAAAACACAATCTTATGGAGCACCAGTGTTTTCTAACAGATAAAACATTATTGATAATCCCTGATCCACAACACAGGGGACTGGCTGACATTTAGCTCACACAGGCCCGAAATTAACTTTATTAAAGACAGAGGAGGAGTACGTAAAGGCTGTCTCTTATGTCCAAAGCTAATGAAACAGTTCTTTATCCAGGGTAAGGGTAGTGTCTTCTATCACTTGATTGGCCCTGTACAAAAACTGCATGGGGTCCAAGTGGTTGGACCACTGAAAAGATGGATTTTTTTACTCAACAGAAACTCCATCAATGTGTTTATTGCAGATATAACAGCTATGTATCACCATTATTTTGATGTTTTATGCTAAGGTACAACAAAAAACATTTTTAGAACAGTGCTTTATTTTTTTTTTACAGTTAGAAACTACTTATCTACTAGTATATCACCTGAGGAACATTCCCATGATGAAAGGACTATTGTACCATTGTGATCTAGAAATCACTTCATGTATTTATCTTAGGTCCAACTGATAACTCAAACAATCTCCTGGCTTAAAAGAACTGAATCAGCTTACAGGAAAATATAATAAAGATTTGTTGTCTGTAAGATGTTTTGAGTTAAGATTAAACATATGTACATGCAGGACATTTTTTAACATGTCACTGCTGAATGAGAGGACTTGAGCATTTTCCAAAGACCAACGTTAGAGCCAGGTAGACATGAAGCCTCTCACAGAATGTCTATGCTGATTTTTAATGCGTGTAGACTTCTTTTTTTTTTTTTTTAACAGGTTAACAATGAGTGTAGACTTCAAATCAGAGTTGCATGCACTAAAAATTGATTTTTGTCTAAAGAAGATCTACATGTTGACCAATAAGATGTTTTACCAAAAGCACCAAAACATGTTAATATTGAAATATTTCTAAATTTTTTACTTAGTTAGGAATACTCTGATCTTTATATTGGAGATACCAAACAACCTCTCTCCACAGACGCATGTCTCAACACAGGAGAACTAATTCCTCTGGACAAGACTCTTCTGTCACTCTTCTGTCTATGTTCATCTACACCTTAAGGGCAGGTGACACTCGTTTGTGGACCCCCCTCTGAAGACACCCCCCACTGGCGGAAGTTTTGAAGATGTAACTTCCTGTTTCAATGTTCAATGTTTACCGGTAGCCCAGGGCCGCATAGGCTAGATACTAATGTGCTTCAAGCTGAAGGCTACGCTAACGTGCAACCAAATCCCCTCGGAGAAGTCTGCTCTCACTGGACCAAGTCAGAGTGCCTTTTTCCCTGGGATTCAGATGGAGCTGAATGCAATGTTTTTATTCTTTCTGCGATCCAAACTAAGTTGAATGCAGGGTTCCTGAATCCTGCTGCAGTAGAGACAAACAGCTAATCCACCTCTGCTAATCAAAATCTAAATGCCGAACAACGGGGCCCCTATCGCTGTTCGCCAAAGGAGCCGTTAGAAGCTGCCAAACCCGTGACTGCCTGAGACGGAGATGGACTGAGCAGCTGCTAGGGTGACCAGACATGTCCTACTTTTCATACTTAAAAACAGTATCCGGGGGAATTTCAAAATCGTCCCGGAATTTTGGTCGACTACAGTGCAGCAGAACTGAGGCTGGCTCCTGACTCGGACCAGCCGGAGCTCATGGCTCGGTTCGAATGCCCGGTCCGGTCCAGTCAGCATTCCTGAGTCATTCATTATTCTACCCCATAAACTGAATGAAACTTCACTATTTTAACTGCAGTTAACATCTCTGCATCAGGGTTTATTTTTTTATCTGCTGCTGTTGTTTTTAAAGGACACTTTCAGACGCATTAAGCCTTAAGCTTCGAACATCCCTCAGACTTTTAAACCTCTCTTTCCGTTTTATTTCTTTATTTTTGCTTATTTTCAGTAGTGTTCAGTGTCTACTAAGTTAATAGATATAATACTATGTGATTGTAGCTAATAAAGGTACCATTGTATTTTAACCTGTGGTCTTGGTGTTTATTTTACACTGAACGATCATTCAGGCTGGATTCACTCTTCTTTTTGTACCATCTGAATGACTAGAGACACATTTATTTGGTTGGTGATTAATAAATCTGCTGCTAGCCATAGTCTAAATTATTAAATTGGTGAAAGACAACTGAATTTTTAACATCCGTGTCCAGGAGTATAACTTTTTATGTAAGATACAAAAAAACCTGGTCAGTAAGCAAATTACAGCTATAATCCTTGAATTGATACTAATGAATTAGTTTTACCCTTGATTTGAATGACCTATTAATTAACTATAACTTCCAGTTCTAGTTATTTAATATATACATAATCTTCTGGTAAACTCTCACAACAGGTGTGAAGGAAGTAATTTACAACTCTCCTTTCAGAGAGACCAGAGGCATTGTTTTACTAAAGGGTGGACTTGTTTGCAATTTGCATATTTTATCAGCTATAACAAAGCTTTTGTTTGGCAACTATGTAAAGCTTGGCTCAACTCGGGGGAAAAAAGTCCAGTGGTTTGTTTTTTAACTTCTTTTTTAATTTTTATTTTTATTTTGAGGCCTTAATTTCAGCTTGTATAGCCTACTTCTACTATGCAACATCTGTCCCCAGAAGAAAGAGACAAATTAACTGCTAAATGATGTATAACAATAAATACAATAAAATAACCTGATAGATATGAAAAAAAATCTTATAGTGTAGTTATGCAGCAATTAGAAAATTAGTTGTTAAAACAATATAACGTTGGTCCTGATTCTGTTTACATAGTTTGTGTTTTAGCCTGAAAATGACATAATAGCACGTCATTGAGCCCTATTGCACATGACAAAACAAAGCTTATTGGTTGAGAGCTGCAGCTAGCACTTTACCACAGCTGTTTGCGCTGAATAGAAATGACAAACATCTAAGCCAATGCTAATTTTCAAAGAGAGATGTTTTTAAGAGCACCGGCATGCTCACTCATTATTATCACAGCAGTATGCCAACTCATTTCAAGCTTCACTTTGACAGTGAAGAGGGGAATTTACATCAACCAAACGTTCTCTGTTGTCCTTCAATTTACTCTCCCGCACTCTTTCTTCTTTCCCTCTTGACCTTTCATGGGACCTTTAATCAAAGCAGAGGTACAGCTCCCTGGAGCTGCTGCTAACTAGCAAATCACACATCCTGACAGTGCTGCAGGGATTTGTTGGGTCTGAAAAGTCGACGTCCGCCTCTTAATCCTGCAGCAGGGAGCTGAATAATGCATGCTGATTCCCTGATGTGGAAAACGACGACAATGACAGTGATGATTCAGCCTGAAATGGGGCACTTTAATAGCTTAGCGTTACAACAAACGGAAACAAACAAATAAAGGAGAACATTATACTGAAGCATGCAAATTGAACCCTTTCAGCATGCCAGTGTTTTAAACATGGATAATGTAGGGGAAGGGGTACTCGAATTGTTTTAGATGTTGAGGCACATCTATCTGGTCCTTCAGTTAGAGAGAAAAATCTGTGTAAAAAAAAAAAACGTTTTAACCTGAACTGTAAGTTATGTGTATAGGTGAGATTCAAAGTTGTTCAGATATTAGGACTTAACAAAGTATGAAACAAAGGCTTCAACAGATCTATGATTAATGTTATAAGAATTTTATATGAATTGAGGGAAATTTTGACTTGAAATGACAACAGGACAACCTGGACAAAATTCCTCTTAATATTACACATCTGCAACCCATCTATGTAGTCTGATTCAACAATGAAAGCTTCATTAGTTGCATTATCTGTTAGGACTCCAGTTTGTGTGTTTTTCTCTCTTCACCACCAGGTGGTGCCCTGTCCTCGTTAGGCCTCCCTGCGGCTCGTTGGATCATTACTGGAGGAGTATTTGAGCAGTGGACTGTCACTACCTCGACGCCAGAGAGTTTGCCAGTTTTGGGTACTGTAGCCAAGATTAGCTGAGTCTAACCTAAACTTTGTTTCTCTGAGTCTTATCTAGTTTTTGTCTTTGCTCTTTGGCAGGAAGCCTTCCTAAGTAACTGGATACCTGGACCTTCTCCCCCTGGAAGGATTAACTGAGAACACACTGAGCAGGGGAATACCTCCACATGATCCGTTCAAGTCCCCTTCGGAAATCCAAGTGACAGTCCGCTCCTTTACTCCTATGGGTCCAAGGCTTATCTATCTGTCTGCCCTCCAACAAGTTCCCTGTTCACTGGATTAACCCCCACAAGCTGGATTCAAGGATTGACAAGAGCCCCCTCAAAAGTGAGTCCATCTCCAGTAATATTCAAACCTCTGTCAAATTTCCTACGGTCCCTGAACTGATCACTGTGATCTCCCCTTCAGACTTTCCAGTTCCGGTTCAACAGTCCACTTAGTTACAGATCCAACTTCTGTAAATCATGTACATTTAATAAACCTGTTAAAATGTTTCCCTTGGTCTCTGAGTGGTTCTCTGCAGGTGGTTCAGATGGCTTAAACCAATCATGACATTATCTAAGATAAGAAAGCTGAAGTATGTCAGTTTTGGATGGTAATGCCATGTTTCATGTTAGAAGCTCAGCTACAAGTCAAGAGAAATTTTAAATAAGTTCAAAGATCAGATTTTTTGACTGACAGCTAAAGACCATCAGCAAATCTTAATGGCAGGAGCCAATGAAAATTCCATTTTTACTTGAAGGCGCATTCTTTAAAGTTGTAGGGAAATCATATTTAAATGTCTAATCATTCTGGCTTAAACGTGTATATAAATGTACTCTTTATCAGACCATACTTTTCCAAAATGTAGAAAATTTCTGTAAAAAAAAGAAAAAATGTCTTTAAATCTGTGGGGTTATTTGTTCTCTTATGCAGCCCAGTTAGTTATACGTCAGCTTGTACGCCTAAATTCGGCCAATCATATATCAACGTTCATCTGTCTATCCAATTTTTTCGGTCATAGCATCTTGATTCATATGTTGCAGCTAATATACGCAACAGTTTAAATAAGAATCATTTACTTTCCCAGTGAGTTCTGTCCAAGTGTTCAAGGGGATGGACGTCTGTGTCTTCAGCAGGCGTAGAGCTAACAGAATTGGCAGCGTTGTGAGGCAAGGGCTCAAACATGTAAGGCTGTAAGCCTTCTACACCAAACCAAGCTTGCATGTTTCCGCTGTCCATAGCGTTCCTTGACAGTGTCGTTGCAACAATCCCGCCTCTTCATAGACCAATCCACATTCACTTTATTCTTGTGTAAAGTCTTACACCATTCGGAAGAATTCGGAAATGCAACAGTTGGAAGGGCTGTTTCCCAATGACTTTAAAGTCCAACTGCCTCAGGTCTGTAGGCTACTCCAAGACCTAAACCACTGCTTGACTCCCCAAAACACAAAAATTTAGTTTATTACTCAAATAAAAAGACATGCAAGATTTTAGCAGTCTTAAAAAATAAAAAAAATCTTTGATGCATCTTCTGTCACCTTCATACGCTTAGAAATAACCCCATAATGTGGCAGAGCTAGAGGGGAGACAGGGGAGGAACTGGACCCCCATGAAATGTTATTCCCTGACCGTAGATTGACGTGTCACAGCACTACGTAACTTCTTTACCTTACCTTACCTTAAACTGTTAATAATTAGAATAAAAAAAACAAGAAAATTTCATAAATTTTGCAACAATAACGGTTTACATGGTAAGATTCGAAACAGCCTCTACTTCTACAGCACTATTTTACTTCTGCTTATATATTTTATTATGCATTCAGAAACACATTCACACAAACTGTATACCTAGTTGTGTATTAGATTCTTTTTTGTGGTAATGCTAATAAATGGTGAATAAGACACAAATGTTATGCCCTTTTTGTCGGACGTACTTTTTGGTCAAAAAAATCTATTTACTATCATATCGCTTCTGCTTTTAATTATGATTGCTCATCTTTATGTACTTACTTTTAAAAGAAAAGGCTAAATGCGGGTCTTATCTTAATTACGCCTTAGAAGCTGTTTTCCAATTTTAGATTTTTAGTAATAGCCTAGACTCACTTAGACTAAATGCCTCAGTTAGTAAGAAACTATCTATTTGAGAAGCTGTCTATTTTGTGAGTGAGAACATTTCCCTTAAGTAGATTGAGAAAACCTTGGTGATTCAGAACAGGCAGGAATATTGGCAACTCTCTATGTGTCCTACCTTTCAAGGGATTTAATAAAATGCTGGCTAGAAACTAAACTTGCAAATGATCAAGAAAGCTTTTCTACCCCTTTGGCTCCTCAACAAAGTCCAGCTCCACCACTGCACTACAGTGATACCACAGCTTCTCAACAGTCTGGCTACTTAATGTCGTGCTGCTAAGCCTAGCTACTACTCCCGCCTTCATTGCTTCCTACTACTGTCACAGCTACTGCCCACAATCCCCAATGCTACTACCGCTTTTTGTTGTGGCTTCTCCTTATTTCATGGTGCAATATTGCAACATATTGACTGAAGTATAAGGGCAAGATCTAATACTGCCTGCTGGGGCGAAAATCCTGCTTTTGCAAGGTTCTTTAGCAGATTTATGTGTACAAGTATGAGCACAAGAACGTGGTATTAGGGCTGTTAGGGATATTGGTGCATCCCTGACTCCAGCATCTTCTTTTCAATTGAGTTAAATTCAGCTTATTTATATAGAGCAAACTCACAACACATGTCATCTCAAGACACTTTACAGTTCACCAGATCATACAGTCAAATTGATTCAAAGTTTTCTATATAAGGAAAAGCAGTTGATTGCATCGACTCATTGACTCGAAGGCAATCCCTCACACTAGGTATGCTTGTAGAGACAGTGTAGAGAAAAAACTACCATTTAACAGGAAGAAACCTCCAGCAGAACCAGGCTCAGTGTGAGCGGCCATCTGCCGAGGCTGACTAGGGTTCAAGGAGACAGAAGCAGAGATACAAAAGGCAACTGTAAAAGGCGACCCCATCAGAAAACCTTCATGTATCTGTTCTTATCAATGCAATCTTTGAATAAACTAGGCTATCACAGGTTTGTTAAACATTTTGAAAAATCACATGAGTTGAGCTCCACACTTTATAGCTACCAATATATATCTTGAACTTCAGGAAGAACCGGCCTAACCACGCTTCACGGTCATCAACAGACACCCTTACCTGGAATGTAAACACCACCTCACTGATCAAAAGGGCACAGAAGCGCATGTACTTCTTGCGGAGGATGAGGAGAGCTCACCTGCCCCCACCCACCCTCACCACATTCTACAGAAGCACCATAGAGAGTGTTCTGACCAGCTGTCTCACTGTGTGGTGTGGAGGCTGCAGTGCCTCAGACTGGAAGGTGAGAAGAGTAGTAAGAGAAGCAGAGAAGATTACCAGGGCTCCTCTTCCCTCCATTAAGACATTTCATCTCAGCGCTGCATGTCCCGAGTCCTTAACATTATAAATGACCCCTCACATCCCCCCACCATGGACTGTTCGCCCTGCTGCCCTCAGAACAGTTTCTTCCACACTGCTGAATGTTGTGTAAAATGGGTTATTTTATTTATAAAATTAAAAAAATGTAAATACACAGTCATATGTTTATATTACTATTTTTCAAATGTATTTATTATTGTTTTCAAGGCTGCACTTTAGAAAGTGAAATTGTCTAGAGCTGTTTTAAACAAAATTTCTTTTTGTTTACACTCGTGTGTACAAAATGACAAAAATAAATCTCTCTAAGTATCGTGTTTACATCTGAGAGGAAGAAGTAAAAGAAGAATCCTTGTTTGCGATTGCCCATTGAGCGATTTGCCCACGACGGCTGGGAGAAAATCAAACATGTTTGATAGTCTCCCGACCTCACGATTCCTGATTGGGAGGTGTTCGTGAGAGGCTGATCGACCCTCGTTACCCTCTGTACACTACATGACGCACATTTTCTGTTTCATGATCAGGCCGACTTTCAGCCTGATCGGAAAATTCTCGCATGGTTGGAAAATTGCCCCGAAAAGGGCAAAAAAATCGCAGTGTATGCCCGGCTTAACTCTCTGAATGCGTGTCTGACCTTTTTATGATTTCTTCAGCTAAGAACATTTAACAGTCAATTCTAGATGGTCAGAAAATTATTAAATATAAAATAAAGCAGGATCAGTATTAAAGCTGGTCTGTAAGTTTTTAAAAATCACTTTTTTGCCATATTGGCTAAAACTGTCCCTATGCCCAGACAGCAGTACATGTGATATGTAACCTGTGAAAGAAACTGATTCAATTGGTACCGCCTACTGCCTGTATTTCAATCTGGAAAGAATAATTCGGGACGAGTCAAAACAACCAATCACAGCCAGAGGAGCGTCTGATGGAGTGTCAATCACAGCTCACACACGCTGAATCCCGCCCCCCCCCGCCCCCCTTTCTGGTCGCATGCGGTAGCCGCGCAGATGCTGTGAGAGGGGTGGAGCTTGGAGGTGGGGCATGAGTGAAGCAGAGAGGGTGGGGGAGTGGCGTGAAACCTGTTTTTTTCAAATTTTCAGTCGAAGTCTGCTCTCTCCTCAATGTTACAGACTGCAGCTTTAATAAGTGCAGCACCATCTGTAAAGTGGATTTAAGCTGAGGCAAAGACATCACACACAGTAGTGAAAAGAAATCCAAAAAAATTGAATATAACATTTAGAAAATTATGCTGCCTTTTTAAATTCTGAAGTAAAAATCAGGTCAGGAACATAATAACAGCTCATTATGGCCGGATACTTGCGGGAAGCTCATTTTGTGTTTCATGATGCAAGTGCAGGGGGTTGACTTTGTTGGAGGTTGACTTTGTGTTGAAGTGAGGGGGAGTGAAGGTAAGGGTGGGAGCAGTATTAGTCATCCACTTTCACTGCTGACTCTCCCAGCCAGCGTGTGCATTTGGATTCAAACCAAGCCTTTTTTTTAAAACACAGTGAAACCCATATACTTAGATATTCCTGTATTTTTCTTATTTTGCACAAGCATGCACAGCGCCCACATCAGCAGGAGCTATATCACGACTCTTTGAATGCGGCATTAGCCCAACCATGCACCACTGCCCTAACTGTAAAGGAGTTATGCAACTCTGTTTCCTCAATGTAAAGTGCCCATCCTACAGTGACTTTCATCTTTGAAGGCTGGAGGAGGAACTGATGCTCATACTAGAAAACACCAGTGCTGTAATACAGTTTGGTCTGCACCGTCATCACTGTGAAAAGGCAGTAAATAGCGCAAGCATGCACGTCTCCGTGTTTGTGTGTAGAGACAGTTGAAGACAGATAATAGAGAGTAAGGCTGACCAGCAGTCTAATGCAAAAACATATCAAACCAACTAAATGATGCAACAGCATACAGTTGTCCCATTGTGCTTGGCTGGAAGATGAATGAAGTCAGATGTAGAGAGGCAGTCAATGAAAATACACACAGACATTTCATCTGTATTCTAATCATGTGGGGTGATTCATAAGGAAGGCAAAAAAAGGAAAGAAATTAAAAGCAATCAAGGCAAGAGGATTTGAAAGGAGTAGCTGTGTGTGCACATGCATGGTTAGTGTTAAAAGAAAGCAACAGACCCTTCCCTATCATTTTGAATTATGGGTTATCAGCAGAAAAAAAGATGAAAAAGATGGGATGAGCGACAGAGGTGAGTAATAATGAGACAAGAACAAGACTAATATTCTTCTTTAGGACAGGTTCTTGGGAAAGCTTAGAGATTTTGTGCATTTAAAGGTTAACTCAAGCAAATTTTCCCTTCTAGAACCATAAAAATATCAGGAAGAAAACCTCTTTGGTGGTCAGGATTTGTAATGTTGAAAGATGTGGTCATTTTTTGATCGGGGTTACATTTAAAGCAGTGGTGTTTTGTTTTGAGAAGATCCTGAACCAGTTAATGACGTGAAGTAAAAAACAGAATTTGGCATCACATTCTGTGTGCTGAACAGATTCTTTCACAATTTTATGTCTAATATATTTAATTTTGTCACTTGAAAGAAAAGTGATTCAAAGTGTTAACAAGCATCTACAATTATAATAGTTTTGTACATTTATCAAAAGTTAGACAGAGGCAACCAGGGCCATCTTTACAGCCCTAATACATAATAGGGTGCCGTCTCAGGAGCCAAAACACGTGCTAAAGTGCCCTGTCTTAAACGAAAACGGTTGCTAAGGTGCTCTCTCTGGAGCCAAGACACATCCTAAAGTGCCCTCTCTGGAGCCAAAATGTGTGCTAAAGTCCGTCTTTGGAGGGAAAAGTGTGCTATAGTGCCCTCTCTGGAGTGAAAACACTCGGTAAACTGCCCACTCTGGATGGAAAAGTTGGCCCTCTCTGGAGCCAAAACTCATGCTAAAGCACCCTCTCTGTAGCTAAAATGCAAGCCAAAGTGCCCTTTCTGGAGCCAAAACTTGTGCTAAAGTACTCTCTCTGGAGCCAAAATTTGTGCCAAAGTACCCTCTCTGTAGCTAAAATGCAAGGTAATGTGCCCTCTCTGGAGCCAAAACTTGTGCTAAAGTGCCCTCTCTGAAGCCAAAACATGTGCCAAAGTGCCCTCTCTGCAGCCCAAATGTGTGCTAAATTGCCCTCTCTGTAGCTAAAATGCAAGCTAAGGCGCCCTCTCTGGAGCCAAAACTCATGCTAAAGTGGCCTCTCTCTAGCTAAAATGCAAGCTAAAGTGCACTTTCTTGAGCCAAAACTTGTGCTAAAAGACCCTCTCTGGAGCTAAAATGCAAGGTAATGTGCCCTCTGTGGAGCCAAAAATTGTGCCAAAGTGCCCTCTCTGTAGCTAAAATGCAAGGTAATGTGCCCTCTCTGGAGCCAAAACATGTGCCAAAGTGCCCTCTCTGCAGCCAAAACATGTGCTAAAGTGCCCTCTCTGGAGCCAAAATGTGCTAAAGTGCCCTCTCTGGAGCCAAAACATGTGCTAAGGTGCCCTCTCTGGAGCCAAAACTTGTGCTAAAGTGCCCTCTCTGCAGCCAAAACGTGTGCTAAAGTGCCCTCTCTGGAGCCAAAACATGTGCTAAGGTGCCCTCTCTGGAGCCAAAACTCGTGCTAAAATGCCCTCTCTGCAGCCAAAACATATGCTAAGGCACTCTTTCTGGAGCCAAAGCCCATGTTAAATTGCCCTCTAGGTAGCCCACGCATATGTTCAACTTTTACATCACTATAACTAAGAGCTTATTAACACAATTGCAAGAGGTGGATAATTCAGGTCTAAAAAGAAAAAAAAAGCCCAGTTTTCCTCCATCCTGTACACTTAGCAGGTGATTAGCCTCAAATCTGTGTTGTGGAGCTGGAAATGCAAATAGTTGAAACCGAAGGGCAACACCTCTGGCAACAATGGGAAACATTTCAAAAAACAACGGAGATGCACTGAACTTCAGTAATTCGAGGGAAGTTAGCTATGTAGTCTAACATTGCCTTAGATGTTAGCAGAGCATCGCAGTAAAAGTTGATATTTAAGTTACTCTAAAAAGTGTCTTTGATCATGTCAAAAAAGGTTAACATCTATAAACATTATATATCAGTAAACTTGATGTGACTGAAATAGACTCTAGATAAAAAGAAAACATTTCCCATGGCTAAAAACAGAACTACAATATGGTGTAAAACCTCTCAATCAGTATGCTTTTTCGTATTGGTTGTCTATTTTGTGAAGTAATTACCAAAAGTATTGAGTCTGCCATAGATCTGCCCATATGGGCTGCCAAGCACTTCTGCCGAAAACTGGACGCCCTCACAACCTAACCGTCTTGGGCTGTGTCCAAACATCCGCCCTATTCACTAGATCCCTCAATCACTCTATAGTGAACTTTATAGAGAGCTAATTTAACTGACCGTACGGACAGATGATCTCTACTTTTCGCTTCACGATGGTCACATAACTCCGCCTCCACCGTGCCTGCGCTATCTTTGTTATTAGTCACTTCTGTAGGGTAGCGACAGTCTATGGACACAGCGAGCTGCATTTTGGGATATATCTGCTCGTCTAGTGACCATGGATTGTCACTACCTTTCATGGTGCATTGTGGAAATTTGGTGTGCACTACTTTTTCATCCACTAGACATTCAGACACTCATTTAAAATAGTGAAATCATTATATAATGCTCTTTATTGGCACTGTATAGGGTGGGCATTCGGACAGTGTTGGTCTCCTGCTGGCAATACTATCCTATTCAATTGTAACTAATCTCTGCAGAGAACTTTTACTCTTTGGACCACTGTTTTCCAACTTTGAGCCTTGCTTTCACAGTTTCATGTACTTAAGCATCCTTCAATTTGGCAGAAACATGGATGCCTCTTCAGCTTTTGCTCCCGCTTTAGTGAATAACAATGTATTGCATTCAGAGCACACTTATGTCTTATCCCTCTTGGCATCCAATATTATCTTACGCTAAAAGGGCATAATAATTTTCTATGAAGACCTTTGTATGTAACTAGAATGAGCTATTGGGTAGAAAATTGTGAAGTCATAGTACGTGACTAGGCCCTTTTAAATCAGACAAGGAGCTGTGGGAGGTAGAAGGGTATTGCAATCTAAAACGAAGATAGAAACTGTTTAAATCTTTTATGAATGGTAAATAGACTATACTTATAGCACCTTTACAATTTACAGGTTTCCAAACACTTTATGCTACATTCAGTCATTTATAAGCATAGCTGACAGTGGTAAGCGACTTTGAAGCCATGACTACCCTGGGGCACACTGATATAAGAATGACTTCCATACTGGTATTCACAGGCACCAGTGGGCCCTCTGACCACCATTGCTAAGGTTAAAGTAACTTGCCCAAGTACACAAAATCTGCAAATGAAAGAACTGGGTTTAAAACCAGTGACCTCTCAGATGCAGGGCAAAGAGTAAATGAATCTGCTTACATCCATATAGACATACATTTTTTTCCAGAATTTTCTTTCTTGTTTTACTATGGCCAGATGACTAATAGGGTATGGTTTACCAAAGCTAAAACATCAGTCTTTCTGGGAATGTTCATTTCCCTGAACAAATTACAGCTATTATTACAATAGCTACAGGCTCATTATGACAGTCCTCTAGAGACACTGTATCTTTTCATTTCTGCTGTGTGTTGTAATTGTCCTGGTATTTGACCATATTAGCTGAACAAGAGAAGAGGATGTTAAGCATACACCTTCTGCTCACCCAAGAGGACTGTCTAATTCTATTTAGGTCAAAGACAGAACCAGACAAAAGTATATGAGCAAACTAAGCTTTTACTAACAGACTCTATGCGGACAAGCTGAATCAAACAATACCAGACATTGCCCTTAGAATGAAGATATACTGTACATTAGAAGGATCAGTAATTAATATGAATTTTATAGTCATTAAGCTTGAAAACTAAAATCCCGTATTTATGAATATTATATTTTAAATAAGTTTAAAATTGTAACAGATGTTTTATAACTTGGGTCTTCAACGTTTTCCAGGTCAAGGACCCCCAAACTGATGGTGAGATGGAGCGAGAACCCCCTAATAATTAGGGCCTAATTACATATAGTATGAAATTGTGTTCTATCAAGCTGGTCCTATAGTCACTCTATTATAGATGGTGTCATGTGGGGAAAGTAATTTCTCACTGGGATTATTAAAGTATTTCTGGTTCTGATTCCTCATTGATGGGACAGGTGTTGTGAATGAAACGGTGCCCAACTTGAAAGAGCTCCTGTGTGTCGCTGAATGTGTGCATTGATGACTGAAAGACATCATCTGCCTCCATTTATCTGTTTACTACAGATAAATAAATTGATTAGACAAAAAGTCTAATCAACCAAAACTTTCGCGACCCCCATGCAGTACCTCTGTGGATCCCCTTGGGGTCCCGGACCCCTGTTGAAGACCTCCATTTTAGAAGTTAATGTTTCAGCAGTCAATATCGCTTTTTTTGTGTGTATTTTCTAAACTTCTTTTGGAATGATCAGAGGCATGCACAAACTTTTTGTCAGGCAGGGTCAGAAAGAAAGAAAAAAGGCACATATAGTGCATCCTCTCCATCATTTTGCTTCCATAGGAGGCACATTAGCATGTGTTTAGACTCCCGAAGCTCACTTAGGCAAGCGTTTTTTTCAACAATTTGGGTGACGCACACTGTGCTCCTCACTGTCAGTCATCCAGGTATTTCTGTGCCTGGTAGCAGTGGAGCTCTTTGCCAAAATCTTTACTGACTGTGTGCCCCTTATTATATATATATTGTATAAAATTGTGTTATATCAAACTGGGCCTATAGTCACACTAGATGGTGTCATGTAATGAAAGTAATTTCGCCCTGGGATTATTAAAGCATTTCTGGTTCTGATTTCTGGTTGATGGGACAGGTGTTTTGAATGAAACGGTGCCCAGCTTGAAAGAGCTCCTGTGTGTTGCTGAATGTGTGCATTGATGACTGAAAGACATATTCTACCCCCATTTATCTGTTTACTACAGTCTGTTGAATTTATGTTATGTTGATTTAAAGACTTTTCAATAAGTGGAAAAAACTGCATGGGTAATATTTAAAAAAAGTCTAATCAACCAAAACTTTCAGACCCCCATGCAGTACCTCTGAGGACCCCTATGGTTCTTGTTGTTTTTTTAAACAAGTGCATTTTATCTTGAACTAAGGAGGTAAGTGAAACACTTTGCCAATGGAAAAAGAATATTTACTTTTAAAATAACAAAAAATAAATAAATAAATAAATAAACAACTGCATTATCTTATATTAGCGGCATAATATCTAATTATCTTATTTTAAGACTAAAAAATACTAATTCCATTGGCAAGCCATCTTTTTTACCTGCTCAAATTGAGGGTAAATACACTTAAAGGAATAGTACACCCAAAACATGATTAGCCTTCATTTTCTACTCACCCCCATGCTGAACAACACTCTGGAGTACTTTTTTGATATCTCAAATGCATCTGGAGATCTGGGAGGCTTCTTGCTGTCTGCTGACATTCAAATAATGGAGGTCTATGGTGACCGAGGCAGAAAGGTCCATAAAAGTCCACAAAAAACGTGTCAATATTCCTCCATACTGCTCGTCCAATATATTCCAAGTGTCCTGAGTGGGTAGCATCCAGAATTTACTCGAAACAAAGTCATTTAGAATGTTTTTAGAGCATAAACAGTAGTGTATAGGATTTCCTGAAAGCGCGCACATGCGCGATCCCGACGCTACGGAAGCCGGCAGACCAAACCAGCGCATTCAGCTCGGCAAAGAACTCATGCTCTTCCTCAACACTGAAGTCCTCAGACATTTTTCTTTCGTTGTTTCTTTCTTTGCACAGGTAAACAGCACATTTCTTCTTCTACGCTTGCATTATTGGCAGAGCAGACGCTGAATGCGCACTTTCATCTGGTTTGGTCTGCCGGCTTCCGTAGACTCGTGAGCGTGCATGTGCGCGCTTTCAGGAAATCCTATACACTACTGTTTAGGCTCTAAAACGTTCTAAATGACTTCGTTTCGAGTAAATTCTGGACGCTACCCACTCAGGACACTTGGAATACATTGGACGAGCAGTATGGAGGAATATTGACACGTTTTTTGTGGACTTTTATGGACCTTTCTGCCTCGGTCACCATAGACCTCCATTATTTGAATGTCAGCAGACAGCAAGAAGCCTCCCAGATCTCCAGATGCATTTGAGATATCAAAAAAGTACTCCAGAGTGTTGTTCAGCATGGGGGTGAGTAGAAAATGAAGGCTAATCATGTTTTGGGTGTACTATTCCTTTAATTTAAGCCATTCTTCGTCATTTTTTGATCGTTTTTGTAACGTAAGAGAAAATAAACGCCAAAGGAAAGATAATGATTGTGTGACGTTTTGATGGGAGCCCTCAATCAAAGTCCACTTCATCCTGGGTGGGATATGGCGTCAGAGAATTCAACGCATCCTTGTAATGAAGTTACAGAGGGTGGTAGTTGGCCATTAGTGGCTTACACACAGTGACACATGGATCCAGCCCGCAAAAAAGCAACGTGGGTGCAGGCGCGTGCATGCGCCCACGTGAGTCGATCCAGTGGGATATGAAGCTCCGAGGTTGCATAAGCACCATCCCGACTGTAATTTTGTTTGGAAATATTGTTAGTAGCTGTATGTCCTGATATTTACACATGTTGGAGGGGATGTATCCCTCCAGAATTCCCAAACATTTCCCCTTCTCAGTGAATCAGTGTTTTTTTCTTGTGGAGATCAATCAGCGCGCAATATTAGAAGCTGAATGAAGTTGTTTGGTTAAGGTGAGTGAGTACAATCTCCCTCACGCCGTGATTCACACACCGAGCATGCAGACGGTGACTGTAGCAGCGGAGACTTCTGACGTCAGACCGGGAGAGTGACACGCGCATCCAATAAGGGGCCGAGGATGTGCAGCGCGAGGACGGAGCTCGTCTAGAGAAGGCTAATAACCATGCCAACTGGAGGATATAGCGCGCGCCGCTGACTGGCGGGGTCCTAAAAGAAAAAAAAGAAAAAAAAAAAGGAGACAGGGGAGGGAAACCCTGGAAGAAGACACAACCGGCTCTTAGAGGAGGAGAAAGGGGCTTCAAAGGCATCCTTCAAAGGGGAGACGAAAAAGACGAGGAGCTGGTAATTTATATTTTAATTTCCTATATATGTGGCATGTTTTCCCATTTATTCCCACTTTTAATCCAACATCCCCCCCACCTGCATAACCTCCCCCTCTCATCCTCCCCCCCTTGCTGGCTCAGGGACCGCACTGCTGCAGCTGAGTGAAGCGGATCAAGGTAGCCCTTTTTTTTTTCTTTCTCCCCCCCTCTGACACTCAGAGCGGGCTTTTTATGCTGCACCGGTGCATGCGGATGAACCCCGCAACCGTTACCGCAGGGAATGGACCGGCCACCATGGAGAGCTGCAGGGTGTGCGGCGGCGGTGACCTTCCCTTGGCCGCTTTGCAGGCATTGATGTTGGCGGCGCGTTCACGTTCCCCGTGCGTGTATTTCTGCTCGTGAAAGAAGAGTTGTCAGGTGTGTGTGTGTGTGTGTGAAAGAAACTGAGATGGCGAGGAGGAGGGGTGTAAAGTGGGAAGTGCGCGTGAGGGATGATCAACTGCACCCCCTCCTCTCTTTTTTATGAATGAAACTCGACATTCGCGCTCGCTCTGGCAATGCACTAAATTTAGCGCAGCTGCAGCATACGATGTGGATCACAATCCGGATTTAGAGCGCTCTTCTTTTTTATTTATTTAAAGGAAAACGCGCACACGCATCTTTGCGCGCTCGCGTCCACGCCGCTGGTGAATTAAACAGCAGCGCTGCGCCGTGCCCCGGGACGTCATGCACCATTTTTGGAGATGCTCTAAAAATAGAATAAGGGGAAGATGGTTCAGACTGTAAGAAAAACTAGAATCTTGGACTCTGTTCCGCTTCTGAAAGGTAAGGACGCGGTGCGCTCAGGCTCTGGATGGCGCAAACTGGGGGGATTTAATTGTGTTGCATGTGTCATGTTGCCTTCAAGCTAAAATGGAAGGAATACCTCCATCCCATGAGTGAAAGTGTGTGTGAGTCTGTCCACACCTGCTCTTGTTGTGGTATCAAAAAAACAACACCGAAAAAAACCATCAGGAGTGTGAGTGGGCGGCTGCACAACGTGGGTGCTTAAGGGTCAAGTAGATGCTTGCTTTCATGAATGAACGTTTGGGTGGATAGAAATGACTGTCTTGTTTATCTGTTTATTAGCAGTGTAGCCATCCTGCTCATGAGCTGAGATTGCAGGATACATGGTATTAAATTCATGACAATCATATGAGTTCTAGCTTTATTTCTTGGCAATTAGACAATCCTTTTTTTTGTTTTTCAAAATAAAATCAATGTTTAAACAAACTTTATTCTGTATATTGTTATCCAGCCATACACATAGTGTTAAATGAATATCTAACTCTAACATTATCTAAGACCGAAGCTACAAAAATAATGCAATATGTTTCAACTGTTGTTATTTTTTGTTAAGAAACAGAAAAAAAGGTTCTGAAACTTTTTTAGTTTAGCCTAAATACGATTTGATTATTTAACGTATTGTGAATTTTGAGCTTGAAAGAATCAAATTCATGATCATAATAAAAAGAGGTGTAGCCATTTAGGAGAAAGCAACATGAAGCTATGAAGTTGTGGCTAAAGCCGGGCATAAACTGTACGATTTTTTTGCCCTTTTCGAGCCGATTCTCCAGTCGTGCGAGAACTTTTCGATCGGGCCGAGTTTCAGCCTCGCTGTGCATTGTGCGTCGTGTAGTATACAGGGGGTCACGAGGGGCGATTAGCCTCTCAAGACCACCTCGTGATCAGGAATTGTAAGCTCAGGAGAGAATCAAACAGGTTTGAAATTCAGTCGGCCGTCGTAAGATCGCATTAGTGAGTCATGAACTATTAAAGGAAAATTCCGGTTTTTAACACTTTTAGCCCATTTTCTGTAGTGTCCAGGATGAAATCGAATGATCGACACCAAAATAAATATATTTTATAAACTTCCGCTTCCCGTTCGAATCTGAAGCGTTGCACACTCCAGACCACTAGTTGGCGACGGTATCCTCTACCGTCAAACTCAAAGTCCAATATGTCCTCCTCAAGAATCCACCTTTCGTATTCCATTTTCAGAGTTTTTTAAAGTGTTTAACAGAGACGTTAGCACCTCGACGTCGGAGTACACAGAGTGAAGCAGAAACACTTGGGCCTTGCGAAAAGACTACAACTGCGTAAACAGGCCCCATTTCCGTTTCCGGTGGCGGAGGGATATTGACTATTCCAACAGAACTCAATGGGATTTACAAAATGCTAAATAAAACACTACAGGAACGGTTTTTCTTCACGAAACTTTTTTTGGAACGTCATTGAACAGTGCTGACGACACGGTGAGTAGCATATTTAAAGTTTAAGGTTGTTTTAAGGACATTATCGGACATGCACAATGGAAGCCATTCTGAAGCAGCCAGGGGGGGATTCTGCATGAGCCAAATAGCAGAGACAGGACCAATTGTCAAAATTTTGGTGTCGATCATTCGATTTCATCCTGGACACTACAGAAAATGGGCTAAAAGTGTTAAAAACCGGAATTTTCCTTTAAACCCTGCGGTTTCATCATACAGTTTGAGCTGTAGCTGCGTGCAACGATTGGAAATATCTCACAGTGTATGCCCGGCTTAACAAATGTCAGTGTTAGCCACAATTTGGTAACGATTCCAGCATAGCTAGCATAGTGTATCATTGCAGTGTTTTACAGATCTTTGTGTAAGCCTTTAGCCAAGTATGTCAAATGATGCCACACAAGCCATTTAGAAGGCTTCATCTGTGCAAGATGAAAATGGAAGAACTTTCCTTAGAACAAGATCACCAGAAATAAGCTTATAAAAAATACATGTCATAAACATGCAAAGATGACCACTTTCTTATCCACATCTTGCAAATTCATAAATCTTTAAATGCATGGAGAGTGATACAGCTTGAGTCAGCTTTCAAAATTGTCATTATTGCCGAACCAAAGGTACCTGGAAATGAAAATCAGCAGGTTTAGCTTAGAGCATTGCAAACAAAATGAGTGTTGGGCATTGACAATTCTAAAGAGTTAAACACAAAATGCCGCTGCTAGAGAAGGAGTTCATCTTGGGCTTAAGAACGACGATCAGAGGCCCATTTCACAAAGCGGGTTTCAGAAATTCCAAAAAAAGAAAATGAAAAACAATCCACTGGACTTTGTTTCCAAGTTTGAAGACGTTTGGCTTCCCATCCAGGAAGTTTTTTCAAGTCAAAATGTGAGGAATAGTGTTGAGTTCGAGGTTTAATAAATGCAAATGGAAATGGACTAAAGTGTCCACCCTTGTCGAATGGGGGTCTTTTGGCCCTCCAAAGGGGTGGACCGCTTTGTCTGTTTGAATATGCATGTCTTCAAAACAAAAACAAGGTTTTGATGGGCTACTGTATAAAACCTTGAACTCAACGCTATTCCTGACATTTTGAATTGAAAAAGCTTCCTGATTGGGAAGCCAAATGTTTTCAAACTTGGAAACTAAGTCCAGTGGAGTGTTTTTAATTTTCTTTTTTTGGAATGCCTATGACCTGGATAACAGAATATTTACCAGCAGGTTTAACAAAGTCAGACTCAAATCCTCAACTCTGAATGGATCTAGTCTGAGGTTGGAAATGATGAGTTTTTGGTTTCACAACCGCTGCTGTGAGTTAGTTTGATCAACGCTGAGTAGGTTCGCTCAGAGTCAAGCAAATGCGTAATGAAAACATATCAACGGTGGAGCCCCTATTTGACAAGTCACCATAACAACAGGCAAGAAGAAGTGCCTTGGAAATGTACATTTCAATCCAGAAATGGAAATAAAATGGAGAATATAGCCTCCTTTGCAGCACTATAACTGCAAAGGAGAGTGAGATGGTGTAGGAAAAGATTTCTGCCTGAGTTAATGTATAAGTTTCTTTCTCTGTTGTTCTATTTGTAGATCACTAAAATTGGATTCTTCCTGGTGAAAATAGCATTCCAAGCTGGAACTGTAACAATGCAGTAGATTTTCTAAATTACATATTTGTCAGCAAAAACTGAATTTCAGAAAGTGGAAAAGAAATGGTATTAGTAAGAATTAAGTTTATATATCTGGAAATATTAAGTGGCTGTTTTAACATTTATCAGCTTGACTCAATATGTATGTTTGACATCTAAAACATATTTCTTCCTAATCACAGTAATGGAAATTAGGATCAAATAACAATATGGATGTGGAGATCTTCCATTATACAGTGAATACTAAGTGGCTGTTTGCAGCCGATTCAGAGGTTATCATCCCATTAAATGTCCATTATTAGTGTTTATCAGTTCCATAGAATGGCTTTAGATTGCCCCTACTACCTACCAGGGCGCTCAGTAGTTATGACCAAATGAATCCTAATCCTAAGGTAATTCTCTTTTTGCTTATGGAATTAATTAACCTATTTATGTGCAATCTTAACAAAATTTTAGTTGTTCTTCATGTGTCATAAAACAATTTATCTGTATGATATTAAACAAACAAAAAAACAGAAATATCATATCCCGTCAGCTGAGTTACTTTACTCACCACATTAAATCCATGTGATGGAAAATGTGGAATTCATTCAAAGTAAAGCTTGAAAACACAGTAAAAAAAAAAAAAAGGTTGTTTGTAAATAAGGTAGATAAAAAGGTTTGGAATTTTTTCATTTTTCAACCGATATTTCTCAGTCCAACAAATGGCAGGGGGTGATATATTTGCAGTTGACTAGGACATGCACATCCTCAAAGCGCGTCTTCTGCACCGCTGGTAATATTGATAACCATTTGCGGACACTGCTAAAACCCAATAAAGTAAACATGCTCAACATATTCTCATTATCAGTTCGTATGAAACCGTATGAAAAGTTATGCACACGTTTTGGACGTTTTTCCTCAAAAAACCGCGTCAGTGCGCATGCGCAGGCGGACAGACAAAAAAAGCAGATCCGCAGACGGACGTAAAACTGGGAAAAACAGTGCAATAATCACTTCTTCATGTCTCTAACTACATTGCTTGCTGTTTTATATCTTAGGGTCAGGGTTAGGGCTAATTGTATTTTAAATTCTGTGTTCTTGAATATGTGCGTAAGATGCGCATGCGCATACGACGAAAAAAACATCCAAAACGTACAAAATTACGGTGCATAACTTTTCGTACGATTTCATACGAACTCATAATGAGAATACACTGACATGCTTGTTTTCTTGTCAAATACGTATAAGTTTGGTCCAGTGGGAATAGTTTCCTCTCTTCCAGTTATTTTAACTATGTTATGAGAAATTATACTTTTTGGATTGTTATTCATTTGTTTATCTGCAAAAGATCTGCAAAGTCAGACTGAACTGGAGATTTTTTTTTATGGAAAGCACACAGCTTCATTGTAGGAGAGAATTTTTCATTTTTATTGTTTTATTAAAATTAAATCTGTATTTAAACGTAAGACGAAAGAAAATCACTCTTAAAAATTATCATTGAAAGGCGGAGTCTATCGTCAATGGTCGATAGATTTGTCCAATTGCCCATCCTTAGTAGATAAAAAGTATAAAATAGATAAATAGTAGCAGATGTTCTGAATATTTCTGAATATTATCAGCCATAAGAAACCTACTAGAAGGTATAGAAGGCACAGTCTGAAGACATTCTATGGGACTGGAGCTGTTTGCTGACTGTGCAGCTGTTTTCTATAATGCTGTTATCTCACATCAATGTGCTCTCACTGATATCAAGTTCTGTTAAATAGCTGTTAAAGACGTCTGTGTAATGCAAATGTGAGGGCGGATAAGGTCTGGATGTATGTGATGGATTGTGAGGTGAAAAAGTAGCTCCCTTAAAGATAACGTTCTAAATATATAAGGTACAGTATGCGGTCCGATGACCCTCTCCTTCTAAATATTTAAGTCTCTGCGAATGATTGCCGCTTGAGTGTATTCTCGACAAAAGGACATGCTATGTTTTTAACACCTATGGTGTCTAAAGGACGTAGTAAATGATTTTCTTTTTACTGTTTGCACGAAACTACAAGAAAACTCTCCTGTCTAAATCAGGGAATAAAACAATGTAATTGGATTTCAGGACTCAGGAGACAGACAACACTGAGTTTATTGGGAAACACTTGTTCCTGACTAGGTGAACTCTAGAGTGAATGTCACCGCTAAAACAGACAGAGGTTGAGTAAACTTTATTTGTGAAACAGAAAACTTAGATTTCAGGTGTAAGAAAGTTCTCAGTAAACCTAATTTGTGAAGTGGACCCCAGTTCTCTTTCTATGCTTTGGAAATTACGCATAGTGCAAAGATCCTTTCTACTCTCATGTGCTTTTACCTTAATTCCTACTACATTTCATTGTAGTTCATGAGCATAAGAAGTGTTTGGTCTACTTCAACCCACCATGAAATCTCTGTCCTTTTGGAATATATGCAGATAGCAAAAATGCATCAAAAATCAGAGTTCACTTGAGAAAAAAATTGACTTTTAATGTTACACAGTCCATTGCCTTAAGATCTATTTTTACCTCTACTCTGCATAAAATGATACAACTAATAACATCTCTATTTGCCTTTCTTCATTTTTACCTTTATCTTTTTTAAACCCATGACCATTGAAACAAACATTTAATACATTTTATAAACTTACCAAATTCCTACTTTGCCTTTTAATGTACTAAAATATTCTTCTACCTCCCTTCTTTCCCTTTTCCTTCTTTTTCTTTCATATCTCCAGCTATGGTTTTTTCCTTGGCTGCCGCCGCAGCAGCAGCCATGAGCAGTGGTGGTGGCAATGGCTTCAACTCTTCCACCCCCCTCGACTCTTTCGATTCCTCGACATCCTGGAACGTAAGTGAGGATCCCACTAATTCCTCTTCAGAACCCTTCTTGCGAACTTTGAGTCCGGACCTTCAGCCAGGCACCAGCTTCAACGCAGTGCAGGAAGTCAACCCTTGGGATATTGCTCTGTGTGTAACAGGGACGCTCATCTCCTGCGAGAATGCGTTAGTCATCGCAGTGCTGTTCTACACGCCGACGCTCCGTGCTCCCATGTTCATTCTGATTGGATCACTAGCTGTGTCAGACCTCCTAGCCGGTCTGGGCCTCATCTTAAACTTTGTTTTCACCTATTTGATAGATAACTCGGTAGAGTTTGTGACATTGCTGTCAGTTGGAATACTCATCTCAGCGTTTTCGGCATCAGTATTTAACATCCTCGCCATTACTGTTGATCGTTACCTGTCGCTGTACAATGCCTTGACCTATCACACTGAGCGGACAGTCACATTCACTTACATGATGGTGGTTTTTATCTGGGTGACATGTGTCACTCTAGGTCTGCTGCCAGTGCTGGGATGGAACTGTCTGAGGGAACCAACTACATGCAGCATCTGTTGGCCCGTCACCAAAAACAATGCGGTGGTGCTCGCCGTCACCTTCCTCCTTGTCTTCGCTCTTATGATGCAGCTCTACCTTCAGATTTGCAAAATCGCGTTCCGCCATGCTCAACAGATAGCGGTCCAGCACCAGTTCATGGCTATCTCCACCACCAAAGGGGTCTCCACATTGTCGGTCATCCTGTGTGCCTTCGGGGTGTGCTGGCTGCCATTCGCCATGTACTCCATTGTGGCTGACTCCAGCTACCCCGTGATATATACCTACGCCACGGTCCTTCCAGCCACATGCTGCTCCGTGATAAACCCCGTCATCTATGCTTTCCGGAACCCGGACATACAGAAGTCGCTATGGATGGCTTGCTGTGGCTGCGTCCCGTCCAACCTCTCCCTTAGACCCAGGACTTCCAGTGATGTGTAGCAAGAAAGATTTTGGTGTAGACTCATGCAAAATGAAGAACCACGGTAAAAGGATCAGAAGTTAGGGATGAAAATAGAAAGATGGCTTTGCTCTTCTCATCATATCAAGGCTGAAAGCTGATGACAAACGCTGAGCTGGCCACAGTTGAAGAGGCACTGACAGATGACTGAGAGGAGGCATGGTCAAAAAAAAGAAGGAGCTAAGAAATACCATGTCCTGTTTGTAGCCTGGAAAACAACCAACAGCAGGAAGGGAAAAGCTGGAAACCAACTGCAAAATCCTGATTCAAGGTATCTTTTAAAGTTCTCTCTTTCTTTGGGTATGAGAGAAATGAGGCCTCTAATGAGTAGCATATGTGTGAAGGGGATTTTTGGGTGAAAAAAAATTGTACTAAATCTCCAGAGGATGCTCTGGATGGTTATGCAATCAGGAGGAATGCTTAAAATACTGTACGTGTCTTCACTCCTGTCTTTGAAATCTACTGCTGTGTGGATAAAAATACAATGAGCTAAATATACAAAATGAATGACTTTCAACATTCTTAATGAGCTATATTTATTGTGATCTCTTGATCATTTCGTAGGAATCTGCTCTAAATCAGCCATGTTCCCTTTATGAGAAGTAGTTGGAAAATTCAGAACTCAGCTTTAACATTTTACATCACTTAAAGCCCATATTTTCACCCAAAGCCAACATCCCAGCCTTCCATCTTAAACATCCCAAAAACAATCTAACTGACTGATAAATGGGGGGAAAGTTTAGGGAGGAATTGCTAAATTTAGAGCTGGCATGTGTTGTCCTTGGCATCGTGACATAAAACCTGCTCTGCGTCTGAAGAAAAATAGGCTTCTCAGGCTGCTGCTGCTGGGTTGGGACTAGAAAAGCAAAGAGCTGATTTCAGCACCAAGGACAGCTCCACTGCAGAGCACAGCTACCCTGGGAAATACTCTCAGCTGTGGTGTGGGTGTGTGTTTGAGAGTATGGGGGGCGAGGGATAAAAAGTAGGCTATGCTGTTTTTTTATAGGCTCTTGATGGGGAATGGAAGACGGGACTTTAAGGACAAGTCCCATTTCATCTGGTTAGGTGGAACTGACAGTAAATATATATGAAAATTCACAAAGCCCATACGTAGAACAGAGTTCTTGACATTGCAATGGAAAAAATGGTGGATTTTTTTCTCTCTATCAGACATAAACATCTAGGCTGTTATGTGATTCTTACTTTCATCAAGAAAATTTTTTTTTTTGTTGTATTTAAACAATAAACCCAAAGAAAACCAAGTAAAAAGACATTACTGTTGGGCAATTAATTGCATTTGCAATATAATTTTGATTTGACAAAAGGCACTTTTCAAATTGCAGAGGAACTCAGTTTTGGTAGCATTATATTTTAAAGTCACAAAATGTCTCCCTCCAGCTTTTTAGATGGGGGTAATACACTTAAAGTGTGTTTCAAACAGCAGTATTTAATTGCTTTAAATGTGCAAAACTATATCTTATTTTTGTCATAATTTATAAGCTGATTTAAGCAGGTAAACTAGAAGGAGCAGTGCTTGCAGTTGGCTGTATAACAGATATGCTGCTTATGTAGCATATATGTTATACAGCCTATATGTAGCTTACCAGCATTAGTTTTTAAAGAGTGTCAAATTAGTCGGACTGATATACGAGGCTTTAGTTTTACACACAATAACTGTTTGTGGTTTAATGGAAATTGTAAATATGTCAAAACGGCCAAAATATTGTTGTTAATAAAAAAATGAGAGGGCTTTCTTTCAGCTAGCTGATCAACAGTGTGCAGTGGGCCTTACAGGTTAGGGATAGAAAACAATTCTTTATTCTATGCTCCAGTTGGCTGGATGACCACTGTTGCTTGGGTGCTTTCTCTAATTGAAAGTATCAAATGACTACATAATGTAGTGGTTTTGAATCGGCAACTTTTTAAAATGTCTAGGACAACTGCTTGATGCCTAAAGGGGAATCTTCTGTCTACCGAGGCCCCATTCAACCGTTTACTCAAAGCAGCTCTGAATTTCAACACATCAGATAGCTTTGGTCTGTGCTGCTGTATGGCTTCCATTTCAATTCCCCTGCTTGCAGACTGTCAGCAGTAGCTGGACTTGTTCTCTCCCCGCCTTGAAGAAGCTGTGCAGCTCTGCCCGGGAGCTCCTCTGAAGGATCGGCAGGTTAATGAGAAGCCAGAAAGGCGAGGTGACGTGGCGTGAAATAGAAACGCCAGGAAAGATGTACTTTAATGCAGCCTTTAGTCTCACACATACACACCATCTTCCACTGGGGTTAAAGGTATATTTCCCACTGAAAAAGAAAATCCATCTCATGTTATTAAAATCTCTGCACCAGCTAGATGATGTAGCTAGAGAAGGAGCTAAATAGGTGATTATTTTCAACCTTTTGTCTGCAGTAAAAGAATCTGCACAGTTTTTTCTCTTGTGTTCATCTGCACAACCTCAGAGATGACTAAGCAACTGGCATCCTGCTAATATGCATGTGTGGGAGGTATGCTGGCTTTGGGAAAATCTATATGGGCTGTAGGTTCAATCTTAAACTTTAGGGAAAAAAAGCAGATTTTTAAATCAAAAACAGGGAGTTACTTTAAATGACCTGCTTTCTACCAAATATGTTGCAGCAGACTAAGGCAAAAATCATCACTTTGAAATGGCGCACAGAAGAAGCAGTTTCATTATTTTCTATGCTGTATATTAAAAGTAAAAAAACAAAACAAAAACAATTTTCTACATTTCTTGACAGGAAAAATACAATCAGTTGTTTTTGCAGCCGCTGTTGGCAAAACAACAGCTGCACAATTTTCTGTCAAAGTGAGGCTTTTTAAAGACAGTTTATTTCTATCTTCTTTTTTCTTTTGGCGGGAGGAGGGGGCTTTCCTTGGTTTTGGCCTTTTTTGGAACAAAATCTCCCTTGCAATAAAGTCCAGCCGCATTTTGCTGTGTACAAAAAGCCACAATTAAGAAGCAGAAACAAAGAAAAGGGTTAGTTGGAAACACAGTGGAACAAGGTAAAAAAATCTGGACAGGACAAATGTTTTATTGTTTTTTTTTTTCTCAGAATGCTTTATGGTAAATTCATAGAGATACATTTTTTTTGTCTATATTAAGCTAGTTGTTGTTAATTCTAGTAATTTTAAAAACCCCTAAAAACTCAATTACCATATGAGGTTATCTCACCACTGAGAAAAAACACAGCTGTTGCTCTCTTTTGTTAGAACATTGTATTGACGTAACTGCCTAATGGTTAACCAGTAGCATCAATAATTAGGTGAAATACATTTAATTATCCTGAGGCTTGAAGAATGAGATGGATGTAGTTTGGTACTTAAGAATGTGGGGAATTAAAAGTGATCTATTTTACTTTAGAACTTGAAGCAGACATTTTCCTTCTAGGCATGTTTGACTGTAAGGTTTGCCTAAGCACTTGTTTTTGGAAATGCTAGATGGGACAATAAGGATGATCATAAATTTGTTAACTGTCAAGGTCTGTCTCTTTCTAAAAAAACAAACGAAATCAGATATCTAAATGCGTAAAACAAACAGAATTCCCTAAAATTAGTTTGAATCTTTTTAGCCTCTTAAAGCAGATTTTAGTGTTTTTGTTGGTGGACTTATCTTAAATTTAGATTAGGCATTGAAATACCAGGATGAGAGATCTAGAATCTAACAATGATTCTAGCTATATGCTAATGCTAACTTAGCATAGCTTATTTTATTTTATTTTTTTTTTCACATTTTACTCTTTCTGGATAACAAATTACACCAAAAACATAAAGATAAGTTATGTTGATGTTGAAAAGAGATCCGTAAACAATTTCAAGGTTCTACCTAGCTTAACTAAATGGAAATTATTGTTTTGAAAAATGTAGCTGCAATATTTTTATTTTCGCTTTTTACGTGACCAGTTGGGAGAATTTCTCAATGTTTCTTTTTTCTTACATCAAGGATAAAACACATCTCAGAAGGATAAGTAAAACAATTATATTTGTTTGGATTCGTTATCCAGGCAGAAATAATTTTACTGAGATATTTTGTGCACAAACTCCTGCTAGAAAAAATAGCATTTGGACTTCTTTATTATAGAAAAACTTTCCAATGTGAAGAGAACACATGTTATCAGTTAAACTACGAATCAATAAACATGAATTTTTCACCTGAATTGAAGTGACTGATATACTTAGTTTGACAAATGTATATACCTGTGAACATATGCAAATACGCACCTTGATGACTTAGACACATATTTATGTTTTCTGGTCTTGATTTTAAAACAGTCTAGCTTGTCTTGGCAAAGATTTGTTTTTTTATTCTTTATGTAAACAAACAATATAGACAATTTATTATTAGAGCTAACGAAAAAAGATTGTGTTCTCTGCTTAATGGGCTCCATATTTTACCTTTGGCCCTTATTTTAAAAATTTGGTCTGTTTAATCATATAGTATGGTACAGGTTGGTACCATGTGCCCTCCTATATATGGTTTTAAGAACAAGCTAAATTTGTACAATTGAGACACACTACACTGGATTACACTATCCAAAATTAAGAATTGATCCAACTGTGGTGGAAACCATGAAAAAAAACAAATAAACCTCAAGCCAGCTGTTTGAGGTGCAACTCGACAAGTTAATTCAAACATTTTTCAGCTGAAGTGGCTGAGCCGCTAACAGGCTAAGCAGTACTTTTTGTTTTAAGATAATGTTTATGGTCCCATCTGGCACGTCCTCCAAGTGGTTGTTGGATCGGTTAAAAACACTCATCTGTGAATATGGCACTAACTCAACCATTCCTGGGGACGGGAGTGAAGCGACCACTCACTGTGTGTATGTGTGTGTGTTGGTGGTTGTGTCTGCTGTCCTATACGTTCTCTGAGAATCATAGCCAATTGTAAGGAACCATTACTCAACTGTCACTGTAAACACAAAAACTCGCTGAATGGTTTTGTCAGATGCTACACCTGACTATATTTTTTTTCTTTTAAGAAAGTGTACAAGTGAGTATTTGTTGTTTTTTTCTTATGCAAGGCTGTATAGAAATGTATATTTTTGTAATGTTTATCATCAGGGCATGAGTTCAAAGATATGCTCGCTGCTGTAAGTGTGTGTGTATGTGAACTTTTCTTCCTCTTCTTATGTGTTATTCCTATTTATAAGTGTTTACTGTTTCTGTTTTGGGGGGGTTAAATATTCTGAAAAGTGCCATATTTTTTTGACTAGTGTCTTATTTTTGGTTTATGTACATACGTTTTCATTCAACGGTGATTCTTTTTGTAAAATCTGGAGTCATCGGAGTGTGAATCTGTGATAAAGAACAACAACAAGATCTCAACAGATAGGCTGGAAAAGACATTAAAAAGAGGAAAAGGGTTATATTAAAAAATTAATGATTGATCATTAAACAGAACAAACTGAATTAAAACCTTCTGTGCTGTGAAAAAAGTATTTGTCCCTTTACAGATTTCTTTTGTGTATTTTTAGAATAAATTTTTACACCACTCAAATGTAACATGAATAAAAACAAAATTCAAATTAGAATTCAATTTAAAATGATCCTAATTGACCAATTGTGAAAACAAATTCCAAATTTAAATTCCAAACCTCCTAAGGCAATAATTAATTGTAATTAATCAAATTTTTTGCTTTATTTTTTTAGCTTCAGTTGCTACACCTAGGTTTGAATACTGCCAGTAGAATACCCCCCACTCCCCCCACACACATACACACATAAATAGCAGGAGCTTAACAATACATCGACTCAAATTAATACAGTTGCCAAACAATAAACTATCCAGTTACATCTATTAAAAATAAAGCATTGATTCAAATTTTCATCTTTAAGAACGCATTTATTTTGAAATTCACTAGGCACCATACTATAGTGAAAAGGTGACCTAATACTATTTTATAACTGTAAGAATAAAATGCCTGATGCCTGTAAGAGCTTAAAAACAAAATGCCAATTTGTTTTGTTTCTTTGAGAGTTGAATCATTTTATATGGACAGATGAATTGTGGATTTAACTGAATAAAAGTTTTATTGTGACAGGCAGTAATATCAGCAATCATGGTAACAAATCGATATCATATAGCAATAAAGTTAGTGATTTACACCATCAATGAGAAGAAATTGTGTGACAATGTGAAGTAGGGTAAACATTTCAATAACCAACTCAACATACCTGGATCTAAGGAGATTAAAAAACAAATGAGAAATAAAGTAAATTCTATCTACAAGCCCTGAAAGGACTTGAGGCTTAAAATGGTCTAATTGAATGGTCTAATTGAATGACAACAGAACCTCTAATGACATCTAAAGTACCTCCTGTTTTACTTCCCAGATTAGGGTAATTGTAAATACTGCTCAACATCTGTATCAATACCTTACACACAGTGGCATTTCAGTGACAATTTAGGATTGATATAGTTTGCAGATGTTGTGCACATTATTTGATATTAAGGCAGAGGCTGAGCAGAAATAGCCCTCATAGGAGAGTTTCAAGGCACAAAAACAATGTTCATCATATAGAGCCCCAAAATACTGGTCTCATATTTGACTGTCCTCAGGGTGTTTTACTTCTACAAGACTGAGTTGACTTTCTCTATTAAAAAGAATAATCAATTCTTCTTTTATTTAGAATCTACTAACAAACTCAGTCAATGCAAATTGGACAAAGCTTTAAAAAAAAAAAGTCAACATTGGTTTGATGATTGGTCACATTTAGGTGAGAGTACAGGGAAAGTAAAAAAGAATTCTATAAGGAGGAAAAAACTTTTTCACAGTGCTGTTGATTGTATTTCCTGTTAAGTTTCACACAAAAAGTGCAGTAATGTGAGCATTTCTGTCCATAAAAAGGCCTGCTCTAAAAGAGAGGGAGGCAGGGAGATGGAGCCAAAGTACGTCACAGAGTCTTGTTTGGAGTGACGTCATTTTGTCTGAGTCGTGTCTGAGGAAGCAGGTCGTTTCAAAGACATCCCCATCTCCTCCTCTCACTTTCCCAGCTTTCCTGCATCCACTTTATCCCACGTTTTTCTCATCACTTTCCTGCAGATTCATCCTTTTCCCCTCTTTACTTCATTGCTCCTCAGAAAATCCGTCTATTTTATTCACTTCCCATGTACTTAAACTTTCCATCCTTTTCCTCTTCTTTGTGTTTTTTCTTTCTCTTCCTAACATTTTGCTTGTTTCCGCATGCAGGAAGCCAGCCTGTTAGCTGTGGTCTAAAAATTGTTTCTACGGGGGGGAAAAAAAGAAGGTGCAGCAAAAAAAATAAAGAAAAGAGGGAAAGGAATAAACAAATTGGCCTTTTCTCAGCACAGAAAGAGGCTATTTTCTCATTATGTAGAGTTTCATGCTCTCCTTGCCTCTCTCCCACCCTGCTTTTCCTCAAGAACACAGACATGCCTCTGTATTTTTCTTTCCATATGCCTCCTTTTGAGCCTTCTTTTTTCATGAGCACAAGCATTTAAATTACAGATTTTAACAAGCAGGGTCATGGGCGAGTGCCTACAGCAAACCCTAGTTTTTTGGAACAGGTAATGGCAAGCTGAGATTGTTAATAAATAAAGGGAAAAAAAAACATTACAGAGCTAATTTTCTATTAGACCAAGTATGGCCTTCATAGAAAACATTGTTTTATGCATCAATGTAGGTTTGGATGAGAGGCAACTGGTATGCCCAAGCATCTCTCTTTACTATTGGGTGATGATACTGTGATGTCAGAGACCTGATATAGCGTCCGTGAATCATGTGGGGTGTGTTTTATTTTTCTATATGTTTACTTCTAAATTCTACTGTATCCTTTTTTTTAAAAAGTTCTTTCAAGTTTGTGTTGTGACACGATTGATCAAAAAGTACAAATGCACTTTATAAGATGGACATGTTACACATTGCACTTGTAAATGTCGAATGTAAAACTTCGAAGAGAAAGATTTATTTTTTAATATTGTAAATAAATGAGAAGAGAAAAGAAAAAAAATCTGCAAAAAAAAAATTAGGTTGGGAGATATTTGCCAAATAAACTGCAACCAACAGAAGAAAACAAGCACAGTTGTGTCCTTCTTTGTGCAGGTTGTTGATGTCAGTGTTTGTCGGAGGGAACACGTGTGGGGGGTGGGTGCCTTTTAGTCAGTGCTGTAGGTCACTGTAGAGTAAACAGAACATGTGGGTGAAGAAAGAAAAACAAAGGATTTACTTCACAAAGGAGTCACTGCTGAATTATTTAACCACTCCCTGCTTCTATACCACAAGTAACAGGTTTAAGACATAGAGAGTGTAAAAGAGGGGGACAACAGAAGAGATACATTATCTTACTATTACACACCTCATATTGTTTTAAAGGAATAGTACACCCAAAACATGATTAGCCTTCATTTTCTACTCACCCCCATGCTGAACAACACTCTGGAGTACTTTTTTGATATCTCAAATGCATCTGGAGATCTGGGAGGCTTCTTGCTGTCTGCTGACATTCAAATAATGGAGGTCTATGGTGACCGAGACAGAAAGGTCCATAAAAGTCCACAAAAAACGTGTCAATATTCCTCCATACTGCTCGTCCAATGTATTCCAAGTGTCCTGAGTGGGTAGCATCCAGAATTTACTCGAAACGAAGTCATTTAGAATGTTTTTAGAGCATAAACAGTAGTGTATAGGATTTCCTGAAAGCACGCACATGCGCGCTCACGACGCTACGGAAGCCGGCAGACCAAACCAGATGAAAGTGCGCATCCGGGTCTGCTCTGCCAATAATGCAAGCATAGAAGAAGAAATGTGCTGTTTACCTGTGCAAAGAAAGAAACAACGAAAGAAAAATGTCTGAGGACTTCAGTGTGGAGGAAGAGCATGAGTTCTTTGCCGAGCTGAATGCGCTGGTTTGGTCTGCCGGCTTCCGTAGCATCGTGAGCGCGCATGTGCGCGCTTTCAGGAAATCCTATACACTACTGTTTATGCTCTAAAAACATTCTAAGTGACTTCGTTTCGAGTAAATTCTGGATGCTACCCACTCAGGACACTTGGAATACATTGGACGAGCAGTATGGAGGAATATTGACACGTTTTTTGTGGACTTTTATGGACCTTTCTGTCTCGGTCACCATAGACCTCCATTATTTGAATGTCAGCAGACAGCAAGAAGCCTCCCAGATCTCCAGATGCATTTGAGATATCAAAAAAGTACTCCAGAGTGTTGTTCAGCATGGGGGTGAGTAGAAAATGAAGGCTAATCATGTTTTGGGTGTACTATTCCTTTAAGTATTTTATCATATATGGTATTGGGATATAATGCCTAGTTGTCACCCTTAAGCTTGCATAAAGGATCAATTTACAGTCCCTTAAAAAAACCTCAATATGCAATTATTACTGTGTGAACTTCTTGCAACAAAAGTGATTATATACCGAAGGGAAGATGTACACATTGTTTCCAGTAAGCCTTTTTCCCTCCCTGATGTCATACGATTCAGTAGTATTAAAAGATCTGGGTGTGAAAGGGGAGGAGGTGTAAAGGTGGTTTTATCACTTTGAAACTAAAGCTGCACATCTGTAGTTCAGAAGTTTATGTTGAATCACATTGGTCGAATTACCAGACAAACTCTTCTTAAGATGATGCACAAAAAGCCTGCAAAAAGTTTGCAAGAGACAAAGGGACTAAGGGAAGGGATCACACTGCATGAAAAGTGAGATTTTCGTCCCCGTAAACCCCCGTAAACTCCTGCAGATCTGCCTGATTTTCGTCAGTTTCCGACAATTTGCAACCCGTGCTTGTCCGCGTTTGTCGTGCCACAAATTGTCGGAAACGTACCGTGACGTATGTGGAGAGCGATCAGCTGTACTAATGGCCCTAATTAGCATATGAATACAGCAAACCCGCGCGGCTGGCCAGGTCTGGCTTGAATAACCTTCTCAGTATTGGCTGAAACCACTATTCTCAAACAAATGAAATCGCTCGTGATTGGCAGCAAAACCACACGTGGCCACGCCAGGCTTTAATTTTCTTACTGAGTATTGGACGGAACCACTTCTTTTTAAACAAGTAAAGTCGCTCGTGATTGGTTGGCATATATATATATTTACATATATATATTTATTCATATATATATATATATTTATTCATTCATTTATATATTTATTCATTCGTATATTTATTCATTCATATATTTATTCATTCATATGCTGTGTATTTATGTTATCCTACACTACTACACAATTATTATGCTACCATCAAGGACATGAATGAATTTATACAGGAAATGAAGATTTGCCAGGAAGCTGTTTATGCAAAGAAAGAGCTTTATTGAAACACACACAACTATATACAACGCATATCCAAACACATGCGTATCTAAAAATTACAACTCCGTGAACGGTCCGTTTGCTTCCTCGGGGTTGGAGGTAACAGGCAGCATTCCCTCCGAGTCAGGTCCGATGTGCAGACGCCTACTGTGCGTGGCTCTGTACTTCGGCATCGCCTCTAACCGGGACTGCAGCTTAACACAGAGTTCAGTGAGATCCGGCCTACGAAATGGCGGCGACCGTACAATCCATCCAGAGACACCGCCGACGACGCCATCTTCTTCGTCGGACATGAGGTCGACGGTGGCGGACTTCCAGAGTTCCATTTCCTCATCTGCTAGCACACTCTGCCTCGCCTTCAGCAGCTGAAAAAAAAAACAATGAATCAGCGCACTGCATATGGACACAACACATCTATTAATGCACCTGAAAAATAGTCACCAAATAAAGTCTTACCCTCTTTCTTCTGGCCCGACTCCGAGCAGATAGCCTGGCCGCCTCCGCACGCAGCGTGCTGGCTAGCAGCGTGTATCTGAAGCTCCTGCATACCGTCTCATAATACGTCTTACAGGCAGCTGGAAAACAATTAAATGAGAGTGGAATGAATAAAAAAAAAAAATCAAACGCAAGTCACAGTAACAAGGAAGGAGAAAACATTAAAACGAGTCACTTACACACAATGTCGTCTTTATCAACATCGTGCAAATCCGAGCAAATAGGAGGTCACCGCCTCATTGTGAGGCGACTGTAGTCTGTGAAAAAAAAAAAGTACAGCTATGGTCGGTATCCATCCGTATCCATGTCCTTTTACCGCAGAATGAAAGCATATTCTTTAAACCTTACCCCTGCTCCGGTTCATAGCGCCTGCAGTTAGTCTCCGAGTTGTTAAGACGGCATACTGCATCCTGTGAATCACAAAAAATACACTTTAATAAAGCTTTAGGCTAGGCTGCTTTTAGCTTACCTAGCTAGGCTAGGTTGTCTTTAGCTTACCTAGCTAAGATAGTTACCTAGCTAAACATCTTTTTTATGAATGTAAAGAAGTATTAAACTTATGGGATCAACTTCGAACCTTTCTGTCTTCTAAAACAATAAATTTAGATTTTATTTCCTGGCAAAACATTCAATTCGGTTTATCCATTAAAGAAAAAAAATTTGGAATTTTTAATCAATATTCTAATAATTGTAACAAAGTATTATATCCATAAATGTCGCTATGCAAAATGCTCCCTCTCAATCTCTGCTCTCAAAAATGAACTTTCCCTTTTCAAAAGATGTCTGAGAAAGATGCAGAATTTAAATGCAATTACATTGTTTGAGTTAATTGAAGAATTTCAGTTGGTAGTCCCCACTGATTAATTTACTTTAACTACTATTATTATTTTATTTATTTTTATTTTATTTTATTTTATTTTATTTTATTTTATACTTTGTTCCAGCCTGTGCATTTAATTTTATTTTTCAAAAGCAGGAGTTGTGATATTTCTTCTTGTATTGAAATATTTGTTATTGACTTGTTATTTGAGATTGTTATTGTTTTCTTATATATTCAATAACAAAAAAAAAAAAAAAGTGGAAATCTAAAAAAAAAAATTAACCATAACAGCCAACTGATTCTGATTAAAACTAATTTTTGAAGTAAATTATTTTGTGTATTTTTTTTACATAACATTTGCATACACAGTAATCTAGCGTACTTTAATTAAATAAATCAATTCAAGCTAAAATGTAAGAGTCTATAATTAGGCTATACTGAGACTGATCTATTTCTACCATCTATTTGGGGGATATTTATTGCCACACTTTGGGCCACTTAAAACCAATTTAGCATGCTGACCTATGTCCTTATGACCACAGTGTACCAATCTTCTGATGGCTACTTCCAACAGGATAATGCGCCATGTTATAAAGTGAATCATCTCAGAATCATTTCTTGAAACTTTTCCACTTAAGTAATTGTGAATTGAGCATATTGACAGACAACATTTTATTTTTTATCTTAAATGCAAATTAAAAAAAAATAATTACTGCTCTAAATGTATTGCTCTGTCAGCTAAAGATCTGTTTTGGTCTCTATACTTTAATTAAATAAATCAATTCAAGCTAAAATGTAAGAGGCTATACCTGATCTCTTTATATCAGAGATTTTCTTACCCGTAAACTGCCGCTAACCTGAAGTTCCACGACAATCTACAGTGCCGCATATTGACGAAAATCCCACTTTTCATGCAGTGTCATGGGCAACATGTCCTGGGGTCTAATAAAACCAAGAGGAATGCATTTGGTTCCAAAGCCTGTGTGGCTGCACTGAGGTAAGGAGTACAAAGGAATGTGTATCTTACTCACAGTCAAGCATGGCAGTAGGCCTGTCATTATTTTGAGGCTGAATGAATGCTGCTGCCTTTGGGGAGCAGAAATTCACTGAGGGAGTCATGAATGGCAACATGTATGATGAAGGAGAACATAATTCCCTTTCTTCAGAAAATGGACGGCAGGGCAATGTACCAACATGATAACGACTGCAAAGTAAGGCTTTCACCAAAAAGTCAACTTGTCCATTAGTCGACTTAATTTGGATGAGTCAACTCACATCTGGACAACTCGAAAGTCCCCTCCCCAGACAGGTGTGAGCTTGCATGTCGGTGTACTGCAAAACTGGTCTCTTATAAGTTTATTGTATGGGCTTATTGGAGAACACACTACAGTTAACAATGAAAGATGGGTTAGACACACCTGATATAACCAAAACCCTTGCTGCAGCAAGATGTATTGTAACTAATTTTTGGCTGCAAAGTAGAATTTAGTGCTGTCCCGCTAAAAGTTCTAATATTAAAAAATCTGAGGGGGGTACTCACTTTGACAGATACAGTGGGACACTTATGGGGATGCCCTGAGGAAGGGGAACAAAGTATGCCTTAAGGGAGTGATAATATGGAAAAGTAAGGAAACATACTCAACAAAGAGGGCTTTTGTTGCAATGTGAGGTTTTATATTACAAGCCATTTCTTGTCAAAAGTATTCCCGGACTACAAACCTATATTTTTGTGTCGTGTCAGGATTTGATCTAGAGACACACAGATTGATTATCAGGTAACCAGATGCAGTTCATTTTTCACTTGAGCAGCGGGTTAGAAACTCGAAAATCCAATCTTTTTCCAATTAGTGAACCCACCAACCGGTGGCTTTTGGGCTGTGCTAGAGAATATTTTTGGTAGATGCTACAATCGAAGATCTATGTTTAAAGTTTACCATTTTCAGCATCAATGAAGTCAAAAGAAATGCTTCCACAAGCTCCACAAATGCAATGTTACGGTCTGCTCTTTTTAATATGTGTATGCACCCCTCCGCACACACACAAATACACTGACTTTACATTGAATCTCCAACAGTTTAGTCACTGCACTTATACACAAACCATACCTTTAAACACATCATCTAACTTTAAAAAAGGGGGCTCCACCGTATTAGGACCAGACTTCTTCAGAAGGTTACTAAATATACCAGAGAGCTCCATAAGCAGAGACTAGATCACCACACACTGATGTTGGAACTTTTGAATTGTTGAAAGACTGCTGTGTCATTCTCCATTTAAATCAACCAGAAATCCATCTGCTTGTATGAGCTGGAGAATCGTGACAGCATGAGGCACTTTGGTTTTGTGTGTGATGATGCCTAGGCTCCTTGACTCACCTTTAAGCAGCTCCCACATAGAGATGAAGAGCCCCACCCAGTGGCAACGGGTGAGTAGTGCAATGCTTCTCACATACACACACTTCACTTCTTTTACGTCATTACAGCAGTTTATTCAAAGCAAGCATGATTTACCTCCCTTTCCAGCCTCTCTTTCTTACACCTAAAACCCCTTACCTCTGCTGCAAAGCACAGGGAAATTGCCTCAGAGTAGATTTTCTTAGGAAAGGAAGAGCCCAAACATGGTGATATTCCCCCTGCTGCCTCTTCTGCTGATCCTGACTCACACATCCTTACCCTGATTTAGAATTGCATTGAACACTCAGATAAAACTTGTGAGCATGTGTCCTTCATACGCAGTCAGGAGATGAATCACAAGTGCAATAGATGTAAACAGCAGATTATTAACACATCAAGGTGACATCAGTGCCCAGTAGAGACAGTTTTAAATTAGCTTTTTAAATAGTTTCTAGGACAGAGGGCCATTAAATAAGATGATTAATGGATACTGATTAAAGTCTACAATGCATGTCTGTACTGGTTTGAGTATATGATGTACATTGTGCATCTTCTGAGTTCTTTAAAATATTCACATGTGCTTAAAAAATGTATTTGAGAGTGAAAGACTAATAAAGCATTGGTAATTAAGCATAGAATGCAATAGAATAGAATAGTGGTGCCCTAAACCATGACATAAATTTGCAGCTGACTTGTCCCTAAATTTGGGCTGAAAAGAGGAGCCCAGTGTGCGATTTTCCTCCTGCTAGTATACCTGTAGGCTCTCCACCACAAAGACCCTTGCAATGCCTCCTCGTGGTGCGCAATCCCGCCACCATGTGGACATGTCTTAGCACCCGTCAACCACTGTCCCAGCTATGCATAAACAGCCTTACTACCTTGTGAGCAGTTTTAGACACTATGGGCCGGATCTATCAAAGGTTTGCGTGTATAAAAACGTGAGCTATTTCACTGCGCACGCTAAAAAATGTACAAACTGATCTATCAACAGCGTGCTAAAAGGATTTGGTCTTTAAAACGTGCTAAATAGCGCCTCTTATCCATTTAGTACTTTTTCTGCAATGAATATGCAATATGGGGCGTTTACACGCAAAAGTGCGTCTTGTGGGAGGAGAACATGTAAATATATTAATTTAGCACTCGCAAAGTGATTTATTAAACCTGAAAGCAATTTTGCTAACGGTATCTGACTCTATATTTAACACGTTTCAAAAGAAGGTGCAAATGGTCTGTATGCGTAATTGCGCACACATGGCAGCGGTTATTGTCGCAAGAAGGAGACATCGAAATGAAGCAAGGAGACGCAGAGAACGCATTTTTTCACTCCGTGTGAATATTTTTGGAATGAACGAGGAAACGATCATCAAAACATATCGTTTATCCAGCATTGCCATTTTGGAGCTGCAATTCCAGTGATTTGCTCCTCACAGAGCGTCAGCTGTACTTGTTCCTCAATGCTGGTCAGAGGCATCTTATCTACTGTGCCCCCTCCTGCTTTGTTCGCAGATGTATTGTGGCAGAGCATCCTGGCGACTCACATCTCTGGGATTATTTCTCTCATGTCTCATTTCTTCCTGCTGACGAGACTGAGGACTTTTGGAGTGCAGTGGGCATTACTAAAGACCTTCTACAACTCTGTTTTGGCATTAGCCATCTTCTATAGAGCTGTCTGTTGGAGCAGTGGCTTATCTGTAGCTGAGAGAAAACAGCTGGATAAGCTGATCAGGAAGGCCAGCTCTGTGATTGGAGGATGATAAATTAACATTTCAGTTGGATATTGTTTCCCACCTCATGCATGAAGCTGTTGCAAAACTGGAGAGCTCCTACAGTGACAGACTGCTGCACACTAAATGCTCCAGGGAGAGTTATCACAAATCCTTCCTGCCAGCAGCTCTAAAGGCTGGTTTATACTATACAGATATACCCCGCACCCTCTGCAGACACTCTAGTGCACCTCTCCAAAATGGTAGGTGACATCAGACAGTGCTGTAGACAGGAGGCCTCTGTTTGGTCAAATTTACATCCGCTCTACTCTATGCCTATTTCCTGTTTGGTACCTTACCGGCTTGTTTGGTTTGTATGACCGCCATTGTGGAAAACGACTCATGAAGTTGGACCAGCTAGAAGAGAGAGATGCGCAAGAACGCTGGGACCCTTTCTCCACCTGGATCCCCACTCTTTTTTCGTCTTCATGGCACTCCGTTGACAGACAACCTTGCCCCTTGAGCTTTTCCACTTTCTCATTGCCGCGCCCGTATCTAGACCCACTGCTAGTTTGTGATTGTCCTTGCGTTGTGGCATGGAATGACATAGCGCAGACCACGCTTTGAAATTGGGCATAAAGTAAAAATATCTGTGTCATATCTGCGACAAACTAACTTTTACACACTCCTGCTGGAGTATAACCAGCCCTTAAGACTTTATAATTTCCCAGCAACCTCAAGAAGTTGTTACATTCATGCTGATTTTCTATTATGTTATTCTTCTTCTATTTTTCTAAAGTCCAGATTTGTTTGACCATTTTTTTCTCTATTATCTTTTTGCTGCTGTAAACACCAGAATTTCCCCATTGTGGGAATTATAAAATGATTTCATATTCTATTTCCTATAGTATTGGTTGGCCAGAAAGATTGGGGCCTCAGTGGTTGTGAGATAAGGAAGATGATCCTAGCTGAATTTGCATCATACTGAGATGATCATACGATAATTTCGATTCCTCTCTGCAAAGACATTTTCATTGGTAGTGAGGTTCAGAACCAGGTGATATGTGGTTTGGAAAGAGGAACCTTTGTGGACCTTTTGGTCAGGGAACGCTGCCTTCAGCACATCCTGAGGATCACTTCACGTGATCGCTTGAGATAGAACAGCAATTTGTGGAAAGTGTTCATTTAGTTTCAAGTTTAAAGAACACTTTATTAAATAGAAGCTATGACATGATTACTATCTAAAATTGTTAAAGATCGATGTGGGCTTGAATTTAATGTCCAAATGCTTTTCCCTAGAGGATTTTAATGTAATATCAGGCCTCATGTCATATGCTGGTGATCAGGCAAAGTCATGGGTTGATGAGTCGGAAGCAGATTGGCTACATCGATGTTAAAAAAATCTTGTAATTAGGGCTTTCTAAGTTAACGTACAAATACACATAGATGCAACTTTTTTTTTTCAGAACATACATTGTTTTAAAGCCAAATCAAGGTACAGCTTTTATCTGCACTGTATTTTGACCATTATTTAGTTTTTCACTTTAGTGGTTTCTTCCGTTTCTTAAAAAGTCCAAGGGTGTCTGACCTTCACTATGAGTCCTGTCTGCTTCCTCTATTTTTTGTATTTATTTATAATTTTGTTCCATATGGGTTATACTTTACTTAAATTTGACTAAAAACTTGTTTGGGTCTATTTTTTGTTACAAAAATGAAATAAGAAACCATTTCCAACAGCATAAATGTAATGCGGCTGTAACCAAGCCAAATTTCTCTTAATTTGCTATGAAATAGCAATATCAAGAGAGTAATTACTCTAAATATTCGTATGGGGGTTTTACACCAAATGCATTCTTAGTGTAAAAAACAACAACCTTGAACATCAAAACTTGGACACCAAGTCAAATGGTGGTCAAGATGTTTGACACTAGATGCTCCTGCTCTGTTCTATCAATGTAATCTTGAGAGTGTCTTTATTTGCTTTCATGAGTTGGAAAAGATTGTTTAAATACATTTTTGAGCAAGAAAGTCCACCTTAGAGCGTCATCTGTTTATTCAGTTCATAAGAATAATGATCCTCCTGGAATATTCGGTTCTTATTCTGGGATTGGCAGACCCTCCTGCATATGGGCGGGTGACAGTGCTGGGAATCCCAAGTGAAAGTTCTGTGAAGCTGACCAGGCTGTTGGCGATTTTCCGCTGTGGTTTGTAGGGGCGGAAGGTAATTATAAAGCAGTTTTTAGATTTGTGGCAAAAACTGCAAGTAACACGTAATATAAAAATCTAATATTTTTCACCGACAGGTTTTAAAATTTCTAGTTAATATAGGTATTTTGAGACAGAAGAAAATGTTTTAGTATAATATAGTACTAAAGATAACAGTTTTTTCTCTTTTCCTTGTACATATTGTGCAAGTTTACCCGAATATTATGAATATATTAAATAACTAGAAACTGGAAATTATAGTTAACTAAAAGGTCATTCAAATCAAGAGTAAAACTAATTAATTATTATCAGTTGAATGATTAGAACTGTAATTTGCCTAATGACCAGGGTCTCTTACCTAAAAGGTTGGACTCCTGAATCCAGCTGTAAAATCCAGTAGCCTTTCACCAATTCAGTAATTTAGACTATGGCTATCAGCAGAGTTATTAATCATCGACCAAATAAATGTGTCTGTTCATTCGGATGCTACTGAAAGAAGAGTGAATCCAGCCTGAGTGATAAATCGTTCACTGCGTAAAATAAACACAAAGACCACGGGTTAAAGGTATACTATGCAACCGGTGTTGATTTTCCAGCGAGGCTCCCCCCAGAGGGCGAAAGTAAAAGTGCACTGTCGTAAATATGCACAGCTGTTCTCCTGGTTTCTCCGTCAAGCCAGGCGCGGTTGTTTTGAGCTTAGCAGACAGTATGAACATGCACAGAGAGAGAGAGAAACCATTCCAATGTTACTTACAATCGCATCAGCAGAAACGCGAGGTCCAAGTCAGCCTTGCAGCCTTCTTTTTATTTTAGCTCTCGCCATTCGGAAAAAGCTTGCCCGATGTTCACCCATGTACGACTCCTCTCTCTGTCCGGAGCCCTTTTCCTCTTTCTTGCCTGCTCCGACATGGGCTTTCGCTGTTTTCACGCTGGTTCCGCCATGATAACTGCACAAAGATCGCCACTGTGCTAGCAACGAGCATGCTTTTAACTGGGGGCGTGTAGCAGTTCTCGCCGTAAAGCAAGACCGACTCTCGCGAGACTTCTGAGCCTGTGGGTGTGGGCCGAGGGCTCCTGCAATTGCGGTATTTCCCCCACAGACCACCAGGGCGGCCAAGAATACCTTTGTTCAACCTGAAATGACTCATTTAATCATCCAAAACGTTATGGAACACATTAATTAACTGAAAAATGTTGCATAGTGTGCCTTTAAAAATAAAATGGTACCTTTATTAGCTAATAACCACACAGTATTATTATATTTAGTAACTACGCAGACACTAAACACTACTGAAAAATAAGCAAAAGTAAATGAGCAAATAAAAGGAGAAAAAATATTCCAGTTTTAGAGTCTCTGAGGAATGTTCAAGTTTTAAGGCTAATTCCTAGAAAGTGTCCTTTAAAATAGAAGCAGATTAATGTGAGTAAACCCTGATGCAGAGATGTTAAATGCAGTCAAAACAGTGCCATTTAATTTGGTATTATGACAAAAAATGAATAATGTCTGCGGAACGTATTGAGCTGATGAGGCTGAAGAAAAATGGGTTAGCTTAGCTGGTCCCAGGGTTTCTGGGCTGGGTGGGTCCAGCTGAAACAAAGAAAGGGTTAGCTCACTATGCTGCCTCTACAATGTGTCCGACGTGAGTGACACTGGGAGTTCATGATTCTAGCCAGTCCACTGTAGCAGTGTCTTCAGACCCATGTTGGTCGTTAAGTCGGCTTTGTGAATTAGCATTCAATTACAACTCTTAAAACCATCAACAGTTGAATCAGTGCATAATGCAATAATAAGAGGCAGCTTTGCAGGTTAATTTTCTAAGTCACGGTAGCCCGGGACGTCTCCCTTTATCTTAGGTGGTTAGCTGGTAGCCATGGTGCTCATGTAGTAGAGGGACTCCTCTCAGTCTCCACTGTTGCTCTTTCAGCGGTTAGATTTTGGTCAGCCAGAACTGGTTTAGCTCTCCCTTGCTGCAGCAGGTGATTACAGGAAGCACCGCGTTCAACTCTGTTGGAATCGTGGGGAAAGATGGTCTCTACGATCAGTTCCTTCTCAGTCGTAGGAAAGGTAGTCTGACTCGGTCCAGGAAGTACAGTCCTCTCCAGAGGGATTTTGTTCATTACTTAACGTAGCTTTAAAGTTAGAAGCCCTTGGTCTAGGCCAGGGGTCTGCAACCTGCGGCTCCGGAGCCACATATGGCTCTTTGGACCCTCTCTAGCGGCTCTTAATAGCGGCTAAAATGTATATAAAGAGCTAAATAATTTACTATAATATGTACCTGTATCAATAGCTTTAGCATTTTTTATAAGATGGAAAAGAATGAGATTAAAAGAACCAGAAACATGTTTTAAGAGACATTTTTCTATTAATTAGCTTGAAAATTATACGTTTTAACATTAAGAATATATGAACTGATTGTTTGAGATGGCAACAACTAATTTCCTATACAAGATTTAAAAAAATATTATGTATTTTGGGCTCTAAACAACTTTTATTTGGTCGTACTCTGGGCAAAACGGCTCTTTGGATATGAAAGGTTGCAGACCCCTGGTCTAGGCCATTCGCGGCCATGGTACACCGGCAAAAGGAAGTTGAAGTTTGTCTTAAAAACTCTGCCAGAGGGGAGTTTTTACATCGCTGACATCTCCCTTCAACATACAAAAATCTCCTGGCTTTTCAAAATCTTCTGTATTTAACCCCATTGGATTTATTAATCTTTCACATGCTGGCAGTTCTGCAGAAGTGATTGTTGAATTAACTTTTCTGATTGGTTAAAGCTTAGAATCAAGTTACAAAAGTAAAGATTTCTAAGCTGCAGCATTAAACACTAAACAACATTTAGTGTTTAATGCTGTTTAATGTTAGCAATTTGTTGTTAATGGTTAAGCTTAGGGTAAGGGTTAGGTCAAAGAAATTAATGTGAATGACCTAGAATGGGGACACAACTTCTACATGTATATTTACACATTAAAACACTTACAGATTATTTACAAGCATGGAAAACACGGCAAAAACAACAGAGATAGAAATAACACAAAGAAACAATGCATTCAGCTAGACATGCTGGGATTTAGGCCTATACAGATATTTACATTTGCTGTAAACCGTAACGTAGTTCACTAAATGACACATCTGCAACACAGAAACTTGGTGTATGGGCTGTCTTTCAGATATAAAGTGATCTATTTAGAAGCTTTTAAACAGAAAGCAATGACTGTGTAATCTGCAGAAAAATGAATTTTGGTTACAGTCAGTCTCAATCCAGAATGGAGGCGATTAAAAGCAAAACAGAAATACTTTAGGAGAACTCTTTGGATGAATTAAGTAGGACTGCATATGATTATTAATAATGACATGCCAAATCCTGTCATCGAAGCAATCTCCACAGTACTTTAAAGCCATTATAGTGAGCTGTATAGTTAATCTGTTTTGATATACATTTACACTCAGCAGTTGCACTCTCCTATCTTTTATTTAAAATTCAACCAGGAGAGACTCACACTGAGAAAAGTGGCAATTAGATAATATTACATTTATTTACAGGTAACACAATCCTATTCAAATATTTCCATCTAAGAAAAACCAGCTGATTGTAAGGACTCGTTGACTCTCTGTAATCCCTTGCACTAAGCATGCATGCAGCAACAGTGGAGAGGAAAAACTCCCTTTTAACAGGAAGAAACCTCCAGCACAATCAGGCCCAGTGTGAGCGGCCATCTGCCGAAGCCGACTAGGGTTCAAGGAGAACCCCTTGAAAATATTGATATAAATGAAATGTTCTTTGGCGCTCAGGCCCCGGCAGAAGACTTTGATGCTGTGAATCAACATACACTTGGATTAGTAAACTAGAAAAGGATTAGACTTCCCCCCGGGGCCCAGACACTGATGGTGGAATAAGCCAGAGGATGAGTGGGACTGAGAATGTAGGAGAAGATGGAGCTGAGGTTTGTGAAAGTTTGCTTGCATGCAGGAGAGAGAGGGTGGGCCAGGAGCTACAGGTAAATGAAGGGGATCTTGAAAGATGATTGACTTCGGAGAAGCTGCAGCCCACGAGTTGATTGGCTGGAGGTGAACTAGGGACATCGCAGGTGGTTCAGTTGAAGCTGAAGTCTTCCAGTGGAATTTACACTTAAGCTTCATGACTCAAAACATCTTGGCTTCTTTGTTACATTGATACTAATGCAGGTTAATGAACTGCTAATCCTTCTTATTCTGTACCTCATGGAGATAACTTAATTTCAATTATATCTGTACAGCCATGTCTGTATCAGGAATCAATATATTAAATAAATAATATTGAAACTTCTCCTAGGTTTGTTTTGTTAATAATAATACAGTGAAATAAGTGAAGTCAAGGTTGTGATTTTACATTTAGCAGATGTTATATAACTGCACATGACTGAGTCCAAAGTCTGATCTGTAATATCATTGATTCATTTAGGAAAATGTTCAATCTTTTTGTTTTTTTACAAACCCACTTAGTGTTGATTCCAAACTGAGATTAAGTCAGAACTAAATTCCCAGGAAATAGTCTTCCAGACTCCATAACCTCTTCATCGCCCTACAAAGACAAAAGAATGAGTCATGCACTTTGTTCTTTGTGAAATGCAAGTGTTCTTTTTGCTTCCGCCGCTGACCTCTCTGTGTCCATTTTCCCCTCTCTGCTGTGTCACCATATGTGTACCAAAAATGGGAAAGAGCACCCGTAGCTTCCACCTCCACCCTGCCAAGGCGCAGAGCGGAGAGGAGCCAGAGCTGACTGAGGCACCGGGAACATTGGAGCAATGATTGCTCCATTTACGTCACCACTGCGTTTTGCTGGTAATGCTGAGCAATAGTGGCTGTTTTTGTCACTTTTTCAGGGTTCGGGCTGTTTCCTTTGAAAAAAACGTCCATGACTAATGACCTGATGGTGGAGGGGAAAAGAGAAGGAGTATTTTGGGAGCTTAAAGTAACAACTATGCACTAATATAATTCATTTCTTTAATTCTTCTGTAACATTTGTGTTTTTCAGATTGCATCCACCTTTTGTTTTCAGCACATTTCCACCATTTTTGGCGCATTTAGCTGTTTGTTGTGAGTTTGAACCTGTCGACCACCATAGTAAGGTCAGTTAAGACATTTCACGGTTAAAATAAAACTAAAAATAAAACGTTTATTATAATTTGTGTCAAACTCTGGGTCTTGGGGTGTAAAAGGTCCATGAGGGAATCTCAAAGCCTCTCCTCGATGATCCAGTTTAATGGTTCCAAAGGCATTGCCATCCATAAGGGATCCATAGTCCCTCCATTCTGGGTCTATCCTGGGGTCTCCTCTCGGTGCAATCTGGCAACGGGTGATCCAGTGGAAGCCTTCCCGTCAGATGCCAAAGCCACCAAATAAACTAATATGGAAAAGCAGTTTGATCTCCCTCCAGAGGATAAATAATTAGAGCATAAAGCAGTAAAAAAAAAAAGATATACTTCGGTCGAGGTGCCTTTGATATCTCAACCTTCAAAGATAAAGACGTGATTAAATCAGATGGAAAAAGGACACAATATGTTTTTTTACTCACTATTTATTGACTATAGTCACATGCATACTTGCTTACAGCTGATTTTAGTGTGCAATACACAGCTTCATTTTGTGTTATTGTTTAGATTATAGTAAACCAAATGCATTTAACCTCAAAGGCTGCCTTACCAAAACTCTATACATGTTTCATTTTGTCACAGTTTCAACACAGAAGAACATTTTCTGAAAAGCCAGAAGCCATAGATACACAAGGTATGGGTGTTTGGAGATTTTTACTGGTGTCTCATTAGCTGCTTTGTATCTGGTTTTATTGACGAGTGCAGTAATTTATCACTGAAAAGAGTCAAGTTTTACATTCTTCTATCCAGAGAGATTTTTTAATGCACAGATACCGGTTAAATAGAGAAGTGTGTATCCATGACTACTGCACAACAACACAACCATCGAGGAAACGATTTGGAGGATATCGCAGATTCCAGGCGTCTGACTTCTCTGCTACGACATAAAACCTTTTTGTATTTTTAAAAAATAAGTTAACTCTCACCAAGCTGTGTGGGAAATCCACGCTGGCTGTTTATGTGTGCTCCCCCCCCGTGTTGCTTTGATGGCACATTTGAAAAATCTTATTTCAGACTTGTAGGGAGAACACCAAGAACTCATCCACATACCGAATCATTCAGTCCTTAATCCAGATGTGATTGTATTCTTCATAGAGTGCAAATTATGAGTAAGCCAACTATTGTGTTTATATACATCAAGAAAATAACTCATCCATAAAACCTGGCATAACCCAAAGCAAAGCGACACAATAGTCTTGTTCAACTAGCTTTAAAATAGCCTTACAAACTAAAGTAGTGTTTTACAAAAAAAAAACAATAAATTAACCTCAAATACATCTGCGCTTATCACCATTACTTCTGATGTAAAATCTAATATAAGGTTGTAGTTTCAAAAGCTCATTTGTCTCTGCTTGGGATGATGTCACATCTGCGAAGAAAGAAAACCTTTTGAGCTGGCTTCTCTTCCACTCTGTCATCTGGCGCCTCACCTAAAATAACCCTAAAATAAAGCAAACGACTCACTGCAGCACTTCTGTTTTTTTTTTCAGGTAAAGTAAAAAGCACATCATAGAAACACTACCGTCCAATCAGTTCACACTGAGGATTAGTCAAAGCTATATTTAAAAGAGAGAGAAGAGATATTATACTATATATTAGCGTTGCAAGTCTCTTACACGTATGTATTTATAATTCACAAACCCCGCACAGAAAGCATCGGCATTAACCAAGTGGGGGAGATGTCGTCAAGACGATGAACTGGATGTGCTTTAGCCTTGAAGCATTAATAGAAGACCACAGCAAACAGTCACAGACTGGACTATTCAGCTCTGAGTTCAGAATGAATAACAAAGGGGAAAAAATTAAAGCAGGATAAGCTGACTAAATAATTTCTCTGGTTGAAGCAATGATATGTAGGCAGGATAATAACTTGAACAAGGCTGGTGATGCTTGAAATCCCACCTCAATGTAATGATGGCTAGTTTACACAGTAGAGTGAACTCAATGGGAGAACCACACTATATAACAATCATAAAGGATTAATTAAGAATTACACCGACTTTTTGGAGCTTGGCTCCAAAGTTTTCCTAATTTCTTTGTCCACCTCTAATAAAAATAAAACTTTTCGTTTTGTCATAGCACAAGATTAAACAAAGCAATTAGTTGGATGACAGATAATAGCTTAAAAAACACAGTTGATTCTAATTAATAGAACTTAAAACATTGTTCTTATTACACTGCAAAAACCATCTAAAAAATGAAGAAAAAATGTCTTAAATTAAGTGTATTTACCATTAATTTGAGTAGGTAAATAAGATAATTTGCCAATGGAATGAGTATTTTTATTCTTAAAATAAGATAATTAGATAATATTCACTTGAAATAAGACAATGCAATTGTGTTTTCTTATTTTAAATGTAAATTGGCTTGTTCCATTGGCAAAGTGTCTCAATTACCTCCTCAATTCAAGAAAAAATGCACTTATTGCAAGAAAAAATGACTTATTTAGATTTCAATTTTTTGCAGTGTAATAATGAAATTCCAAAATAAATACTAAATGTATGCATTTTAAAATATAGATATATAAACAAAATCTTAAAGAGGTCGTATAACTTTTTTTAGAGCTTTATATTAGCATAGGAAATCGCTGATAGGTAGATGAGTGATGTGGCTGTTAATCAGGGCTAAAACCTGAGGATCGATCCAAATAGTTTAAATTCTAGCTCCTACCTCCTGTTCGTAGCTCCTATCCTTCACCTTTCATGGGGTCAACAGAAAGAACTGTATCCAGGGCAAGAAAGGAGCTCCTGACAGCCTTCAGCCTTACAGACACCATGATGTGGTGGATACAGACATATATGATGCTGATCAAATTGGGACTACAGCTTTCTGGAAAGGGAACTACTAAAATCTGAAGTTACACAAATGTAGTGCACAGTGCTCTTTTCATAAAACTCAGAACATATGAAGGTGGGTATATTTGTATGTGTGACACAGAGAACACATTACGAAAACCTTTTTAATTTGACGAGGTTGGCTCTGCCTATACTGTCAGTCACACAAAGGATCTTGCGCAACTGTATAGCTGTTAGCAGTGGTTAGAAACGTCCTGCTTCCTCTGTTTGCACTATTCAGATAGCACTCATTAGGGCGTCCACTCACACACTTCTGCTATAGATTTTGTGTCTACCCTTATTAGAGGTATTCAGACTGTGCCTTAGTGTCATTTGTCTGAATTTGTGTGGCACTTGATAACTAGAAATATGTGTTTTTACTTGAAAAAAGTAGAACTTAAGACGTGATTCTTTTCAAGTGAATGTAGCACATAAAATTAGATATGAATTTGGGCTTTTTTTAGCTAGATTAAACAAAATGGGACTCAACTATGACCACTAGATGGTAGCAAATCGTTTCCAATATAAATTAATATAAATTAACGATATAAAAGTGGTAGATACGCCACTTGCATGTAGTTGATAAAGAACTCTGCTAAAAAAGTATGATCTGGAAATTATTGTGGCAACTGTCTACAAAGTTAAAGTTCCTTCTTAACTTATAAGTATCATTTTAGAATAGTTCAATAGCATTAAGGGTTTATAAAAAAGCATAATAAGGATTCTTAATTATCTCGCTATTTATGATGAAGTAATTCAAAGATTTAAAAAGGGCATTTCAATGCATAACAATGGCTTTAAAGAAGTGAAATACTTTGAATCTGAGGACTTGAAAGTATTATGAAGACTGTTAAAAGCTTTGTAACACTTTTGAGGGGAAGACACAGAGGTCCAGCAGCGACACTGGACAACAATGTTTAGCCCCTAAAAGGCAGTTCATAAAGATCTGTGCCATGTTACGGGAAGTTGGGAGAAAAGAAAGTGTAATTTTGAGGAAACATTTAGAAAAAGCACTGAGGAAAAAAAAAATTTAAAATTTGACCTACCTACGAATTGCTTATTCAGGTGTGGTTTTAAATAAACATTTTTATGGAATGTAAATCAACAGTGCAGCTGATGTTATTTCTTATGTTAAACATCCAACAGGAACATGTGCACAACTTCCCCTAGAGAGCGTTGGTGCGGATCCTTCAGTTGGACGTTGGTCAGTAGGACCAAACTCCCAAAAGTTTGCATTTATAACAATAATGTGCATGTTTCCTAAACAGGCACAGTCATTTTCTAATAAACTATCATTTTCCCTGATTCTCCTGAATTGTTTTCACAAATTCTCCTGGAACATTTGGCAGATAAGTAAAAATTGCACTATCATTAATCTTTCTTGTGCTATACCATGTGTTCTGTAAACACAAAAGCCCTTACTAACAAGGGGCACTGCCTACATATTGCTGATAATTACCACTTTGAATGTGTGGGTGGGGAAATGTTTATGGGTTTGTTTTTTTTTCACAGCTCCGTGTTTGTGGTTAAAAATGAGCGGTAGGCTGCAGAGATGGAAGGTGTGTTTGTTGTGCCTCACACCACAGGTGGTCTGACACAAAAGCCTCTAAAGTTCAAGAAGAGGCGTTGTGAGGGGCAACCATGCATGCTGAAAATATCAACCCGTTGCTCGGCCTTCCGCAAGCCGCACCCAGCAATTTGTGTAAACAAATGGTTCATCTATTTAACCTCTTAGTTACGATGCAAACCTTCAAATCTGGTCCCTTCATTACAAACTCGATGGAACATTTGTCTCCCTTAATGGTCTCTGTAAGCACTACCAGTCCAGCCTCCCATCTAATTTTTTTCTTCTTTCATTTTTTAGTCAGACCACTCGTTCTCATCCAACTCTGAGTCGTCGTCGGATTCGCTGTACTCCACCGCGATGCGACGCGACAGGATGGTGGCCACGTCGTTGCCAACAGGCTCCCGCTTGGCCTCTTGCTCCCTCTGCTCCTGCACCTTCCTCAGCTGGATGCCTGTAAGGAGACAGGGATGGGAGGAGCAATGAGGCCTGGTGAAATCAGTCTACCTGTAGTGTTTCTGCTGATTAATCTTGATTTCTTTTCCTCCTCTAAACTTCCTCTCTATGACTCTTATTATGTACACAGGCTCCTGTCCATAAACTGGATAGCTTCTTAAGGAGACCTGATTTAACTCCAATGTAGCTCAGCCGCTATGTGAGCGTTTATTTTTGTAAATATAAACATGCATGAATAAATTAAATCAAACTATCTGATTGTGTGTTAATAGTGTTAATATTTCTGAATGGTTTAACTCACACTTCTTATTTTTTGAGGTTCTACAAGTACAGATCAACTGGAGGTGGAAGCCAGGGACAAACCACTTTCCCAAAGAACTGAGGGGGATATTTTGATTTTTTGACCATAATTATTTTGTCACCTTAATATTCACTTATTTGTGCCACGTTAAAGAGTTGTTTTATTTATTTAATATGTTTTAGTTTTGTATGGATATTTTTGATTTATTGCTCTTCTATTATATTCTGCCCCCCCTCATGTTGCAAGTTTAGGTTATTCTACCCTTATTTAAAGCAGCCTCTGTTTTTTATAGTAGGTCAGTTTTTGGTTTGAGTTACTGTTCAGTTGACCTCAGTTGAGTTGGGCCCAAAACCATGTTATTTATTATTTAAGCTATTTTGTATGGCCTTTGAACCTTTGCTAATTATTTTTGAAATTATTAAATAAAAGTTTTATTTTCAATTTTTGAACACCTTGTGTCCTTATTTCAGTTTGGTCCCGCACACTGATTAATCACAATTAACTGAATCAAACCCCAAACAATATGGCTACCAAGATAACTAGATCATTGATATCTTCTGATGAACATATAAAGCGCTTCCTTTTTTAATCTTAACATTAGTTTTGATATTTGTTGGATAGATTATTACAATATATTGCGATATTGCAATATCATGACAATACGAGGGGCGTTCAATAAGTCATGCCCCTGACACATTTCCAGATGTTTGACCCAGCTGAAATTTTGCAAGTGAGGTTATTTAAATCTCTATAGATTAATTAGCAAATTACAGCTATGAACTATTTGTGGTTGCTGACTTACATGTGTTTGAACTGAGTAAAGTCTGAAATGGAGCCTGTTGAGTGTCGAGCAGCGATCCGGTTTTTCTATTGGAAAGGACTCGCACCACGGGAGACTTTTGATGAAAGTAAAGTAACTTATGGTGATGATGCCCGTTATATGACCTTGCAAAACATTTTATAAGGTTATATTATGGAACATTATCACTATAAGTTACTTTCATTTGATCAAAAGTCTCCCATTGTGTGCGTCCTTTCAAATGCAAAAACACAGACTTGACTCAGTTTGAACAGCTGTAAATCAGAAACCACAATTAGTTCAGAGCTGTAATTTATTATTTCATCTATAGAGATTTAAATAATTTCACATGCAAAATTTAAGGTCGATCAAACATGTGGAAGTGGGTCAGGGGCATTACTTATTCAATGCGTCTTGTATGTTATCCTGACCAGATTATCTTGATGCGTATCGTATTGCACGCCTTACCAATACTCACTTTACTTGTTACAGGCAAATTTGATCAGTTTTATTCAAGCTCCAATTTTTATATGATTTCAACTGATGTTTTTTCACTCAAATAAAGTAAAAAAATTATATTTTGAACCATGGATGCAGAAAAGCTAAATTTAAATTTGTTTTTATTCCACATTTTCCACTGGTAATCCAATCAAATAGGACTAATGTCCTAATTAATAAGGGAAAGACTTTTGTCTGATCCAATATTTCATTTTGGTCAAACTTGATGTATAGTTCTTTTTACTAGCTTAATAACCTGAAAGGTCTCAAAGTTTTTATAATTGTTTCCATTTGATATTATAGACATTTCACTACAAGTATACCAAGTTGCCTACAGACTGCAGACATTTATATTCTTTAACCCTTTATAGGGCAAATTACCATTTTTGATAACTTGCATACCCCTTAAAAATGGAGTCCCCCCTGCCCCTCAGTGAGGTCTAGAAACACAAGATCTACATCCAGCCATTCAGCAAAGATCCATGGCTGTACATCTTATTTTGGCATTTGACCAATTATATGAACCCCTGAATGATATATTACCTTCTATAAATGACGTTGAAAAAAAAAGTTAAGTCAAGAAAAAAGGTAAAAAGCTAATTGAAAAGCTAAAAAGTAATGTTAAACATTTAATAAGCCTAGTAATAATTATATTGAGGTTTATAAACTAAAAAAATGTAAGTGCCAGTATCAGCATTAATGCCTCTAAGGTTATGTTGGACCAAAAAAATGTTTTTCAAATAAATTTCTTATACTTTTGTTATTTTTCTTAATATATTCGGGCAAGTTGGCGTTTCTTATTACATTGACATCAATATTTGCCATCAAAATATCCATATTTTTTTAATGTTACAAAGGCAATAATAACACTATGGCTTAAAATGTTGATTTTTCAAAGTATTTCACTGAGTGCCCTATAAAGGGTTAACTTTGCTTATCGTGTTACAACACTGGCCACAACTTTAAAAATAAACAGCTAATGAGGTAACGTCATTGTGAAAGACAAAGTGTAGGGATGTGACACTATCACCTTTGAGCTGAAGTAGATATTTACATGGAAAACGTTTGTTTCGGTAGATTTTTTTCCATGGTGAGAGATTTTTAAGCTATAGTGAAATTAATGGTTTCAATCCAGAAAAAAAACATACATTTTGACTTTGGTATATTGATTTTCACTTCTTTTGTGTGGCTTCTGTGTGGTTAGCTAACCCATTATAGGAAACCATAATGCTGTTATGAGGGCGAATCTTATTATACCACAGGATATCCATGCTGTATTAAAATGTACTTCTGTTCCCTGACAAACAATCACTTAAACGCCTACTGTACAATTAAGGTCAAAGTGAGATTTCTGTTTTTACTGCAGCTACTTTGTTTTAATGTTATTTTGGAGGTCGAGTGAAAAGAAAGCAGATGGTTTCATGTTTAATGATACAGGAAGTAATTACCATATTCTACCCAAAATACATAAAATATTGCCAATAATGACGTCAGCGATTTAGGTAAAAGAATATCTTGAGTTTGTTCCACCTGAAATTATTGTTTAATTACTGAAATGTATGTTTTTTTTTTATTTTTATCTCATTTTTAAAAATTTGCAGATAAGTATATGTTTTGTAAACTTACATTATTTCAGATGTCAGTGACTCAGTAATTGAGTAGCGTTTTTCCTAATTAATTTATTATTCTAAGTTGAGTAACTTCTTTAAAACCTACTTCTTACTTCTAATTGGGTAAAAGTATGTTGAAATAGTGCAAATCATTTGAGTAAAATTATTGGCTGCTCGCCTCTAACGATAACTATGTAAAAATATCTGAAGATTCTTGACGCTCTTACCTCTACGTATGGCGGCCAGCAGGTCGGAGCGGGCGTCGCTCATTGGGATCATCCCCAGCATGGTGGACTTCCTGGTCGGTGCCGAATCCACGGCTGCTTGGCCAACGGCAGTGTGCGCAGGGGAAGGGTGAGCCTGGTGTCCCGCTGGGACTCCGGGGGGTGGGGGTGGAGGGGCGGCTGGGGGTGCGCCTGAAGGTGGGTGGGCGGGTGAGGGAACGTAGTTGGCCGGGGGAGGAGGAGGAGAGGGGGAGTAGTGGCAGGAGAGGGCAGAAGAGGTGGGGGGGACGGTGGTGGTGCCAGCGGACGTCGGAGCGGTGGCGGAGTCGAAGGCGGTCTGGGCGGAAGGGATGGTGGGTGGGGGTGGGGGAGGGGCCGGGGGAATGTAGTACTCTGGGATGGTGGAAGGCTGCCCACTAATATGAGAGAGAGAGACATCTGGCTTAGTACTGATCAATTTCAGAAATAATGAATCAGATCTGAATTATTGATTTCATTTCTGGGTCATTTACAGAAACATCATAAGACATGATTGTGTTTCCCTGTATTTAGAGTAAATAAATGAGATGTAATTAGTCAGGACAGGTTCTAATGTCAGATATGAATGATAGTTAATGTTTTCCAATGGGAATTTAATCAACTAGGATAGACATCCCCAAAGTCGGTCCTCGAGGGGCGCTGTCCTGCAGGTTTTAGAGGTTTAGAGGTTTCCCTGCTCAAGCACAGCTGATTTACATTGATAGTTCATTAACAGGCTTTTGCTGAGCTCCATTCATCAGAATCAGCTGTGCTAGCAGAGAAACCTCTAAAACCTTTAGGAAAATGGCCATCAAGGAACGACATTGGTGATACCTGAACTAAGGGGAATGTTAGTGTTCAGACCCAAACACGACAGGGAAAACACCTCTGTCTGTTTCCTTGCTCTACATGGACTGAAAGGGAAACCAACCAAATATTGAGAGAATGAAAAGCTTTATTTCCTCAGTGTAGGGACAGATATTGAAATTAAATCAAAGATATTATGACATCTTGTTCACAATGTGAGTGGCTCTATTACATAAGCAGGCCTACCCGTGCCCAGCTCGGTAGTCCTTGATCGACTGCTGCCTCGGGCCATTGACTGTTGGATCTCCTCCAGCCTGGACGCCATGTGCTGATGGGGTCCTGCCTAGTGAGGCGACATGTCGACCTGGAGGTCCGGCTCCCGCAGCTCCGGGGGGCTGGTTGGCAGGCCTCAGGACACGGTCAAGCGACTGTGTCTGGGGGGTGGCTAGGTGATCCCTGGCATGGTGGTCAGTGGGATGGGGGGCGCTCGGGGCCTGGCTAACCGGGTGGTTAGGACTTGCTGGGTAGGAATCGGACGCCATTGATCTATTGGATAAAAGTTTGGGAAACAAGCAAGGTTGATTCCCATGTTTCTAAAAGTGACATTAAAAGCTTACAATATTGAGATCAACAGAAAGATAACATTTGACATCAATGAGAGGGAAACCTGCTGCCTGGATTCCATAATAGTTGGTTTTAATACACTTGATATATTTGTTTATGTAAAAAATTCATACAGCTATCTGTTTTTCCTCCAACATGTCTTACAGAATTATAAGAGTGCTTAATTCTGAAGGAAAAAAAACCCCTGAACATTTGATCTTTACCTACAGTCTCCAGAAGAGGGCACTACAGAGCTTCAAACAGAAGAAGCAGGAAGTATTTGATGCCTCACAAATGTAATAATAATATCTATTAATCTCCTCCACATTTTCTTTAGCTAACTTCTGAAGGCAGTTGGTTACAATGGATTTTACTTACTGGACAACAGCGCAGAATATATATTCCTTTCTAGGACTTTATGAAAAATAGAAAGGATGTAACTTTAATATTATTATTATTACACTCTATTCCACTTTATAGACCAATTCTTTTGGACCAATACTTTTGTTGGTCTATTACATAAAATCCCACTAAAATAAATTAAAATGTGTGGCTGTAACTAGGGCGGAAATAATTAAATTAATTATTCGGATTATTTGATTAATGAAATAATCTTCAACTAATTTAGTAATAGATTAATCAGATTACATGCCATGTAAAAAAAAAAAAAAAAAAAAAAGCAAAGAAAAATGTTGCATTTAATATAATTCTTCTGTCAATATGTTCTACCAGAGCTCCTCAAGTGGAAAACTCCTAGTTTCACCTGGTTTAATTCTCTAAAAATCTCCTAAAAACTAAATTTAAATGAACAATTAAACATGTGGTTGCTTCTGGACACAGCAAAGAAACAAAGACCTGCTGACTTGGTTTGGAGTGAGCTCACACTGGTGTGTATGTACCTGCTGTCTGGGGACAGGGATCCTTCAGAGGACATGCCGTGGTAAGGGGAGGGGGTGAGCCTGGCATCAGGTCTGAACTCTTTGTCGTAGGCGAGGACGTTCCATTCCTGACGCCTGTTACGAGCCTTACGCACCTGCAAGGGTGAAACAAGAGGGGAAGAATATGGATAATCTGTATAGTTATAACCTTATGGTTTTATTTTAAATGAATGGTGAGTTTTAATTCTTATGGTTGGAGACGGACATACATCTATTACTGTTTAATAAATGTTCTTCCAACTTCTCTCTTCAGAAGTTTGTCAGGTTCAAGAAATGATAAGGTTAATATTTTATTTTGATATTATATCAACCACAGTAGTCTTGTTAAAGGCATCTTGTTTCAGATTTAAGGTTTTAATATCAGGAAGTAGTCTTTACCTGCTGGTTCTAAATACACTAATATCGAGCCCAAATTGAGCTACATAAATTCAATAAGGTCAATTATAAGTAGAGAAAATTCAAGCTAAAAAGTTTATGAAATTAGCCACTCCAAAGAATTCAGCAGTTCATACAGACACTTTTAATCATTTTAATAACATTTTATATTTTTTGCATTCTGAGTTTGGGCGTTGTTTTACTGTATATTTTCTTGAGTCAAATACTGTATGTTTGTCAGAGTTGCCTGTTACAGTAAAGCATTCAGGGATGCCTTAAATGCCATTTGTGTCACAAATTTGGCTTTTTATTAACAAAAATCTAGTATTGCTTCAATAACACATATACAATATACATATTTTGTGAAAGTCTTATAACATCACATCATGAGTGATATCGTTCTCATATTTTAAATTGAGTAGTTTATAAATACATAGAGTGTGATGCACACAATAGGAGGCGCCATATTGGGGTGCCATTTTTGATCAGAGTAGCCAAAAGGGGACCAACTTGTCAGCCTTACATATCTTACCTGTAACTGAAAACCTCTTGTCGGTGGGAGGGCAAAAAAATGAGCAAAATCAGCACTTTATATTTCAGCCTTCTATTGCAATGTCAATCATCCGCACTCTTTGTCCAGTAAAAGGCAAGAGAAAAGAAACAAAAAAATAAAAATAAAGAAGTAATAATTAGGACAAAAAGAAAGTCTACATCTGTGCAGTGTTTACCAGGTGGAGACACTTTATGATTGAGCAGGGATTAAAAAGGGAAACGGATGATTCTGTTATATTTTGGGGGTGATGGCTGGTTTGATTGCTCAGTTCATTCACCTGTCTAACTCTGCCCTGTGTCTCAGCACTGCTCATCTGAACCACCTGTTCCAGCTCCTATTTAGGCTGCCTGTTTCCAACCATCAGTGCTATATTATTCTCGAATAGAGTGTGAGAGTTTTATAGTTTTTTATGTGTTTTGACTGCCTGATCCTGACCTTTTTTTGTATACTGACTTTTGAGCCTGCCTGCCCCTTTCTGATCTGTTTGCCTGTTCTGTCTTCGGACTTCTGTTGGATTCTTCTGTTGACTGAACCTGGATCTTCCTCTTGACTTCGCCCTGTGGATTATCCTGCCCTCCTTCTTCTGTTTGGGCCTGATCTCCTGACAGTTCTACGGCCTTCAATGCTTTCACGTCTGGGACTCTCTGACAGCTTCCGCTGTGTCTTTTCAGCTGACCGCCTGGACTCATCCTTGTTCTCTGGGTACTGACTGAGCTTTCAAACCAGGTTAGAGACTCATGCATTCATAATCATCCTCCGTTAGACTATCATGGTCACTAACCTGTGTTTCTCTTCTATAGACTTTCCTGTTATAGACGCCCATACCGCAGATTCACAGCCCATCTTTAAATAAACGCCTTTAAGTTATTCCTCTGTCTGTCTTGCCTGAATTCTGAGTCCTTTTGTTCAGAGTCTTGACAGTTTCAGGCTTTAGGCTGGACAGGTAAGGTTATTCAATATAACAGTGAAGTTTAATTAGGTATTATATTTGAAACCAGCAACTAGTCTGTGCCCCTGGTAGAGACAGCTAGTTTATTTATCCCACAATGGATGAACTGCGATGACACAATTATCAGCTGTTAGTTTTCACAGAAGTCAAACCAGCTTATAACCGTGGGCTTTTTTCAAAGTAATATTCTGTGTTTCATTGTTTATTCAGCTGATTTGACAAGGCTGATGGAGGTTGATGTGTTGGAAGCAAGGTCAGAAGCAGGAGAATGTCCCTCCTCAGCTTCCGTAGTAGGTCTCACAAACTGGTAGTCACCAGTCTGTCGTTTGTGAATTATTCATTCAACACTACGACACGACATACATCGTACATGCTGTTCACAGGGTAAAAGGGACCCTGGGTAATTCGTGTGCTGCTTGTTTCTACTGTTTTGAAAGGCTGTGGAAAATGTATTGGTATCAGCTTATTGACAAAAGGAGAAGTTTTGAGGAAAACTGCACCGAACAGTGAGTCCAGAGGGTGGCAGTAATGAAAAACCAAAGGTCAATCAAGCAAAACCTGACAGAGAAGCCCTTATCTCCCCACCTGTGAAAGTAATAAAACACGTAGGGGAGGACAGATCTGGAATGTCTTCTTCCTTTGATCCCCTCTTAATGACAAAAAGTATTAAATATTTAACTTTTTTCAAGTAAAAACCAATAACATATAGGTCCTAAATATTATGGGTGAGCCATACAAGAGATGGTCCACTACTTATAGCTGCTAAGCACATGACATCACCTCTTAACCCTACCATGGTAATCTATTTGTCTTACTCCAAAACCAAAACCTTTCATCCTGGATAGTGTGGACAATGAAACTTAAATGACTTGTGTTAACAATCCTGGGTAATGGCTTAAAATCCCAAAAAACCCTGAAAAAGGGGCTAAAGACGCAGGTCCTGTGGACGCAAAATAAGGAAAGTCCTCTTGCCTGCACCAACATGCTTCAAAGTTTATAATGTTTTTTGTTCTTATTTATTGTGTTTGTTTTTCAGATAATGCCATAAAATGTTGGTGCTGTCCTATATTTAGAAAAAAACTTTTGCTTTGTGCTGATATCTATGTGTATCCACCAACCTGTTTAGTCTTTTATAAAAGTTCCTAACGGAGGCATGCACACTCTATCAGTATGAAGTTCTTACAGTTTCTATGAGCATTGTACGGTCCATTTTTAGCTTGCTTCTATGCATCAGATATCATTTATGACTCATCTTTTTCTTTGTAGAATAAGGTACCTGAAAATCTTTGGAAATAACCCCAAAACCGCTTCCCAGATTGAGGGAAAATGGCTTCTGGTCAAGCATCTTTACAGTACTATTGTGTTTCCTTCCTGGTATTGCTTCAACAGCTGTATGTTACCAGTTGGAATTGAGCATGGGTTTACAGTACTTCAATTTTTGTCCAGCCTTTCTGTTTAGTCTGTCTAAATCCGGAAATAAAGCGTAAGACTTTCAATTGCTCTACTCAGTTACAGCTCAAACTGTACGAAGAAATCAAAGGGTTTGAAAGTTCACTGCTTACCATGCATGTTTTTACACTATATGGCCCAACGCTCTGATGCGATCTACCTGCTCACACTGGACGTGCAAAGGCCACACATCGGACTCAGCGCCTAGAGATGGCGCTGAGTCTGGAAGAAGGAAGAAGAAAAAGAAGAATTCCCTTGTCTGCACATGTGCAGTGCCAGAGGTTCTGGTAAATCAGCTCGTAGCGCTGCTTTAACAGAATTGTCCTTGAACATTTTCTCCCGACCTTACAATTCCTTATCTGGAGGTGGTCATGAGACAATAATCACCCCTTGTTACCTCCTGTATACTACAAGCTGCACAATGAGGCTGAAACTCGGCCTGATGGAAAAAAATCCTTCCACGACTGGAGAATTGGTCCGAAAAGGGTAAAAATTTGTACAGTGTTGCCCATCTTAATAGATAATGACCGGGTAAATTCTGTTGAGTGAGATGATTTCATTGTTCTAAAAGGAACGTTGTTACTGACCTTCTTGACCTCTCTGCTTTGGTCTTCCACCTGCCTCTGCTGCTCCTGTGGAGGACAAAATAACCAGACAAACAGCAGCAGAGAGAAACTCAGTCAAGGATTGTTTGCTTTTATCACATAGACGGAAAGTGATCTGGACCCCTTTAACCATCTATTTCATCACACTTAGCCAAACACACACATACACAGACTGGACTACTCACTACCCAGAACACTACTGTGCGACACGACTAACACACGGCGGACGACGGAGCCAAAAATGGGTGGTAACACAACAAATCAAACCAAAGCCAAACACAGGAGGTTAGAGAGAGGGCGGGGTGGTGAGATAACGTGATAGTATGCACACGCGCACACCCAGAAGGGAACGGGCATGTGTGTGTGTGTTGGTTTTTTTTCTTCATACATGAAACATGACTTTGTTTTTAAATAGTCCTGTTCCTTTTGAGTTAATATGTGAGTGCTCTGTACCTGTGTGTAGGCCTACTTCATTAGAGGTGATTGCATAATGTGTTTTAATGGAGTGTGAGGGCAGGAAGTGAAGGGCAGGAGGGGTGGGGTGGGGGGATTAGGGGTCTGGGTCGCCTTACAGAGATGGACAGGGGGCTCCTGGGTGGGGCCTGTCGGGAGTGGGGCCTGTCAGGGTGGGCCGGACAGCCCTATGGAAAGATGGGAGAAAGACAAGCTGGTGCATTAGACTGAGCAGAGGAAGAGGAAAGAGGAAAAGCATCTTCCAAGGCCAGCCAGCTACAGATGACTACGAGAAAGGAAGGAGGCACTGAGGGAGTAAAGGAGACCAAGGTCTTTGGCAGTTTCTTCATTTAAACCTGCTTTTTTTGTTGCTGTTTTTTTAATAAAGTAAAAGCTTCATGTGAGGTTCAAAAATGTTACATTGCAATGAGTACATCACACAAGGAAGGAACATAAAAAGATGAAATAAGAATTAAAGTTCAACAAAAACATTGACATAAAGCAGCAAACACATACAGCAGCAGCTGTTCTGACATAAAACAATTTCATTCAGCCTGAAATCTGAGGAAAATACCATCAGGGACAGAGGGGTTCAACTCAGCAGGGATTAGACTAAGGGATGAAGAATTTCTATGGATCTCATTCAATATCCATGTGGTCATACAGTAAGGGTGTAAATATTAATCGTTTTATATCGATGCATCGATCCAAGAGCCGACGATCCGATGCATTGATACGTCCGTAAGATATTAGATTCATGTTTTTTTTTTTCCTCCGATCTATTTTTATCCATTTGCTCCTGGACTCAATTCTCCCTCCCGTGCTGCGGTGGCGCTAAACCTATTTTACCCTCCTACCTCGCTTCCTGGTTATACTCTTACAGCAGTGTGTTGCAGTAAGCTTGACACAGACATTTTTTATTTATGCTAAATATTGAAGTGCGGTCTGTGCTACACACTGTGGGTCTAGATACGGCTGAGGCGGAGAGGAAGTGGGGCGAGTTTAGTCCGACGACGTAGGGACATGAGGACCAAAAAGAGCGGAGATCCAGGTGGAAAAAGGATCCCAGCGTTCTCGCGCACAGTAGCGGGTCAAACTTTACAAGTTGTTTTCCGCAATTCCGGTCATAAAAACAAAAAAAGCCGGCCTCCTGTTTGTGGCACTGTCTGCGGTCAGCTACAATTTGGGAGAGGAGCAGCGGAGTGTCTGCGGAGGGGGGGGGGACGTCTGGAGCCGATGTATTGCATTGCACTCATTGCACTGATTTTGTGCAGTATTTTTTGATGCAACTTTTCTACTTTTGTTATTTGCTGTTGTTTCTCAAAAAAATGCGTAACAATATTACAGCTTTGATTGATTTATTTCAAATTTGAAACATTGTTTATCCTGTAAGGTGTAAAAAACAAAAAAACAAAAAAAGAACTAATTAATCGAATCGCATCATGGTGTATTCTTGAGTATCGAAAACAATCGAATTGTTGGGTCAGGAAATCGATACTGAATCGAATCGCCATGATGGATGTGATTTACACCCCTATCATACAGTAACTATGCTTCAATTTAAATAATTAATATGTAACATTTATTAAAACCACAAAAATATATTTTTCTCCATGTTTTTTTTCCCCCTTCAATATACTGCAGATGTTTCCAAATGTTTTACCAGTTGGTCTAAAATAGCAGAGCCAGAGACCAAAGATCCCCCTATTGGAATCCCCTAAAAACACTATATGTTTATGCATCTACTAAATAAAGACAGAGGAACTTATCTAAAAATGTTAAATTTAGTCTTAGTCATATTAATTTGCATTTTATGGCATATTCAGTTATATTAAACAGAGATATGGAACATTCAGTTAGTGAATTGCATATTCATGAATTTAATAGTACATTTATTATATTTCTTATAGGACATCTACATTTATGTATTTCATTACAATATTTATACATTTATTTAATTTAATTTTGTCCATTTTGGTCCTCCATACATCACAGCTGCCACTTAAGGGGCCCTTCCTGTACAAAATGTGAAATGCTTACCAACCTAACTCAGTAAATGTAGTTTAACCCATCAGCAGCTAAATTGTTAAAAATTAGAATTCAACTGGGCATTGCAACAGGAAAATAATCCTCAGAACAATTAAAATATAATTTTTGTCAAGGAGGCTTAAGGCTGGGATCTGAACTTAATAAACAACTACTTAAGATCAACTCCACCAATTCTGACAGGAAGAGCAGTTAACCATCATGGTAATCTTGGATTGCTATGGATTATTGCTAGAGAAATAACCTGGTCAAGGTGTGACTCGGTATATCATCCATATTTTATAGATAGATTTAAGCCTCTACATAAAAATTTTCTCTATTTGTTAGAAAATGTAAACCTCAGTACAGAAGCGTAATGCATTAATTTAAAAAAAAAGTCTGTTTTTCTGATGTGATAATGTGGCTGTGATTTTAAATTGGATTTTCTGATGCTGTAGGCATTTTAGATTTTAAGCAAGAGATGCCTTTCTGCAGATTTTTTTTTAATAAAGCTTTATCTCGTTAGTTTAGAAAAACAATGTTTTGATTTATTTTTGTAAAAAATATCTGTTATGTTATATGTTATCCTGCTAATTCAGAATAAACATAATGTTTATATATATATATTTATTTTATAAAAATATCTTGTTAGTTAATCCAAACTGTACATTTTAATAAAATTTAGCAAAACTTATCTTGTTAATTCAGAAAAACAGAATGCTTTTATTATTTTTTTTCTAAAGTGCAATCGTGATAATTCAGAAAAAGATATATATATATATATATTTTTATAAAACTTTATCTTGTTAGTTTAGCAAAACAGAACATTTTAATTTGTTTTTGTAACACCTACTTGTTAATTCAAAATAACTGAAATTTTATATATTTTTTAATACAACTTATCTTGTAAATTAAGAAAAACATTGCTTTTTCAGGTGAATCCAATATGTTTCTGTACCTTGGCATTCAACTCATTTAAAAAAGCTTATTGAAGGGGTTTCAACCCAAGAAAGAATATAAATTATCCATCAACAAATAGTGACATATTTACTATTGTCTTATCTCAATAAGTATAAGCAGTATAATCTGTTCCTATAAACTCTGAATATTTCCTAACAAACAGTATCCCTTAGCTGCTGCTGTATTCAACAGAGCAAAGCTGGATGGGTAGAACATTAAGATAAGAAAGCATGAACTCAAATAACAGCAGAAAATGACACAAGTAGGCAAAATATAACAAATAGGCAAATTAAAGCAGAGGATGGATTTGTTTCTTTTCCCTTTTCTATAACACATTCTCCTCCAGCTCCACACTGCCACACCAACTGTACATTCATAACTAGAGTACAGCTGTACATGCAAAAGGACTGTACTGGAACACACATGGAAACAAATGCCTACCTTCTGTCTCCTCTTCTCTTTGCGTTTGTCTTCAGTGGCCTGCAGCATTTTCTCCTTCCACAGGTTGAAGAAGTAGGACGGATCGGTGTAGAACTTCAGCGCATCCTTCTTGTCATCCCTTAGAGGAAAGCGGAGCAGGCGTGGAAGAAGGAAAAAGTAAGTACCACAAAAGAAAGACATGTTTAAGTCAACCGCTGATATTAAACCATGTCCAAATATGAGTCACCTATAAGGGCTGAGGATGTTGAGCGGTGGAGGCTTGTCACAGCGGTGATACATCTCCACCACAGGGTTGGGAACAGAAGTCCTGGAAACCACCTGCTGGTCTTGAATGGTACTGCTCTTAAAAGCTTTTCTCATATTGATGTCCTGCAGGGAGACTGAAAGAACAAAGGATACAATATGAATGAGGATTGGGTTAACTATACCTACGTTTACCTCCGCAAATTCCCCAATACAATCTAAATCTCAGTTGGACGGAAATTCTAAATCTCTGTTCACAGGGACACTAAATAAAATGATCCGATCATGATGTGTGGTTACATGTACCAAGCGTTCGATCAGATTTATCACATTTTTAGTTTTCTACAAACACTTTAGTAGTAGAAAAAGAAATTGCCTGTTTTGTAAACAAACCCATAATTGTCCATTCATCCTCAACTTTAGCTACTCTTTGTGCCTGTCCCACAAATTTCTGTTTTCTTCGGCTCTTCAGTCATATCTGTTGATGTTTTTTTCTATTGTTGACATTTGTCGCATCATACTTTTTTTTCTCTAAGCTGTCAACACGACACTAGAAAACACAGCTGTTTACGAGTTTTTCAAAGCCCTTTCATGCCATCCAAGAGCAACAGTCATTTCTCACCCAGAGTTTTTTTTTCTTGATAGTGGTGCACTCGAAAAACAATCTAGAAATAATAAAAAATTTCTTAAATTAAGTTTATTCACCCTTAATTTGAGTAGGCAAGGCAAGGCAAGGGCAAGGCAAATGTATTTGTATAGCACAGCTTTACATGATTAAAATATAGGAAAATAAAACAGAATCAAAGCAAGTAGGAAAGAAACAAAAATAAAAGAAAAAATGCAGAAACAAAAAAGAAAATGGGATAGTTTGCCAATGGAATGAGTATTTTTACTCTTAAAATAATATCAGATAAAAAGCACTTGAAATAAGACAATGCAATTGTGTTTTCTTATTTCAAATGTTAATTGTCTTGTTTCATTGGCAAAATGTCTCTTTTATCTCCTAAATCAAGAACAAATGCACTTATTTGAAGAAAAAAATTACTTATCTAGATTTCGATGTTTGTTGTTACATTTGCGAACAATCGCCAGTAGGAGTTGTTGTTCGCTTTCCGTGTTTTTAGGCACAGAGCTTTCCGTGAGGTCACAAATTTTCCTAAATGTATGATGTGAAAATAAGTCTATATGGGGGGGCGTGGAAGCTCCAAATGACATTATTTTGCCATGCAGAGCTTGTAGACATGCCAAGGAAGAACCTTGCTAAAGCCCCTGTGATGTTAACCTGTTTATGAGACAATTCAGAGGTCTGTTATATTCCTAAACTCTCTCGCCGAAAAACCACATTTACAACTTTTATGCCACCTAATTGGTGACTGTTTCTCTATTCTCGATCTTATGGCAGGACCAACAGCTTTACCAAAGCCCAAAGTAAGGCGACTGGCGTCCCTCTCCACACATCCCTCAATGCCCCACTCATGTTTCAACATAGACTAGTTTGGGATCTTTGATGTTTCCGACATTGTAAAGCAAGAAATAAAAGGGCAAAGAAAACCTTTATCAGAATATGAAAGGAAGAGAAAGCATGAATTGGATAAGGACAGGGCTCGCACAAGAGTGGACAAGCTGTGGACCTCAAAGAAAAACAATGATGCAAAACTGAGGCAGACCTGGCAGTGCTGTTATTGGGCCTGCATGCCCAATATATGTTAACCTCAACGCAGAACTATACATGATGTGCCATATGGCAGATGGGTGGGGTCAGTCCCCACAAGGCCAGAGTGTAATCAGGTTAAATCACAAAGAGCATAATTAATGTTCCAATCAGTGATTTAATAAGTGAAAAGCTTCTATGTGTGCAGGGGTGAACAGAAAGGTTTAAACTCTAAATGCAGACGTGCTTCTTAAAAGCAAATATGGCTTGATCTAACTGTGTGTGAGTGTGTAATTTTGCACTGAAGGCATTTTACAGTCAGACCAGAGTTTGATCAATGCCTCCTAAGCCTCTGTCCCAGCGGCCAAATGAATAATCCACTGCAGCAGAAGCCAGTGCAACTTTGATTTAAACACCTCTTCAAAGAGAAGTCTTATTCTCTCTCTTCTTTCTTTTCTTATTTTTTTCTGTGGTTATGCATGCTCTTGTTCTGTATCACTTGAAGTACTGCATCCTTATTAAACACTCTTTTGCAGTCCTTACAAATATCCTAAATAGAGTCGTTGGAGGAGTGTTCAGGGTTCCTACAGCATAAGGCAAGTTAAATTCAAGACTTTTTAAGACTTTTTAATGCCACTTGAAATAAAAAATTAAGACCAAATTCACAAGAAACACAAGAAAAACTCGCTTGCGACAACTTAACCCAAAGGTCTATTTTAACATAAACCACTGCACTGTTTCAAATTTTGAAAAGCTTCCAATACAGGAAGAAAGCTAAAAACACACAAATGACAGATATATTTTAGCAATTATTTAACTGAATTCACAAACTTTGCTTTAGCAGGGAACAAAACAAATCAGTTGTAAAGCCACAACATAACCAGTGCTAAGTCTTTTTTGCAGCTATTTTTCTTTGTATCGTTTTCTTAGTATGTTTGATTTGGTGATAAGTGGAAGCCTTGCAGAGACAAGGGTGGAACAAAACTGAGAAATACCGGCTGTTTCTCTGTAACTCGATTTTGACGCTTAGTGTTTCGTGCTTCGCATTTGCGACTCCACTGCCTTAATTCCCATCGTTCCGAGCTTGAATGAGTTCTTGCACAAAATACACTGTGCGTCATGTATGTTCCCTGGTTTTAGCCATGGAGAAAACTCTTGGCTGGAGCCAATTTTCATTACATTTACACTTGCTCATATTTTCCAGGCAAAAAGTTGATGGTGCATCTCCCAAATGTCCCGGCCGCAACAACGCTTTAATTGGTTCCGCTATCGGGACGGAACCAATAATGGTGAGCCGTTATTTTTTTTTTATTTAAAAGAAGAAAAAAAATTGTCAATTTTAATATTTTATTTAGATTACAAAAATAAATCGTAATAAATATAATCCTATTTATGATTTTTTTTAAATTAAGACCTACGAAAGACTGATTTAAGACATTTCAATACCAATTAAGGCCTTAGTTTTATTTTGAAGAATTCAATGCCTTTTAAGACTTTTTAAGGACCCGCGGGAACCCTGGTGTTTGACAAAAGTTTTTCAAGAGTGGTAATCAGAGAATGGATTGCTGTTTTTTTTTTTTTTTACTATTATTCATATTTTCACAAGCCAATGAAAAAAATAATTTGAGATCTGCTCCTCCGAAGATAGATCAGTCTTTGGCTTCTAAAAAAATGCTTTTACTATATACTGTATATTTTTTAAACAAGTGAAATAATTGATACACTATAGCAAGAAGGGTTTGGATTCTAGGCTCAATCTTAATCTGCCAAGTCAATAATCACACTTAGACCAAAAGCAAAAATGTGTCTCAGTGATTGCAATGATAGAAAGAGAAAGCAGTTTGCTTCTTATCAATGGTTTATTCAGCATAGTTACCACCCTACGTTCTTATCCAACACTTTGGAGGTATACAGTTTCCCACAATCCTTTACTCTGCCATGAATGCAAATCTTCATATGTTGTGAGTTTTATGATGGTGAGCTTCAGCTATTCATTACATTTGAGCAACTTTTGTATTTTTGTAGTTCTTTTTGAGAAGGTTGTAGTCCCTAGTAGCCACACAACACCCTTGTGCCTTTCTTTCATGCAATTACATCTATACGGCTGCAGCTAACCGGATTCAACCACAGTTCTGAGTTTCTTTCCTTCCCACAATAGTGATCTTACTGTTCACACACAGATATTTAATTCATATTTGAATGTGATCTTTAATGTCGAACTTCATCAGTCACAGACTTTTAATAATAATAATAATTGAACTTTATTGATCTCACATTGGAAAAATGTATCTCTGCATTTAACCATCGCCTTGGGGAGAAGTGGGCTGCCATTGTGCGGCGCCCAGGGAGCAGTCAGGGGTTAAGGGTCTTGCTCAGGAACCCAGAATGGAGGCAGTGGGATTCAAACCGGGTACTTGCAACCTTCTCAGAGTACAGGAGCACTTCTCTAACCCACTAGGCTAACACTCCACATCCAAATGAATAATTTAGGCACAGTGTTGGAAAAAGGCACTCAAACATCATTTTCAGACTTGATTTGAACCTGGGTTGATAAACTTTAAGGTCACCACTACTGTACAGAACAGCAGCATGTTTTTCAGTGTGAGATTATGCTGCCGCAATAAGAGAGCACGTATTTTAAGACTTTTTACAGCTAGGGTTTTTAACCTGACTTAGTTTAATATAACACACTTGAAGTGAATGTGACATAAGAGTTTTACTTGTTACATAACAGCAACACGTCTAACTGTATTTGCCGTTCTTCCTTAAACATCTTTCCATTGTATTTGTATTGTCTCTTCTTATGCCATACTCAGTCGTTGTATTCACTTTAATAGTTCTATTTTTACCACATTACCCCATTTCCTCATTGAGAAAAGAGAAGTTATCAGTGTTGCCATTTCCCAAATGAGGTGGAAAATATTAAAAAGAAAAATGGAAAAAGGACACCAGAACACAGTAAAAGTGAAATGCATGTGATAAGTCACTTTTATCATGGAGATGCTGGCAGGACTAAAACATGACAATCAAGAGGACTTAGGAATGGATTGTACGCAGGAAGCAAGAGATGAAAGACTAAACAGGTGATGAGGAATGGGAGGGGATGAAATAATAAGACGGAAAGACTGCTGAGGATTTATTTTTTCGTCTCCATCTGTGGGGCTGTGACACTGAATGTCTGAGGCTGCTGTGCTGCAGAATGACTCGGCAGAACCAGCAAAGAAGAAAATAAATTAGAGCTAAAAGACAGGAGAGAGATGCAGAGAGAAAATAGGATCATAAAAGGGAAAAAATTAGAAAATAAAACACAAGAATTTGCCTTTTATTGAAGTTTATATCAGATGTGATAATAATGACATCATGAAAACACACAAACTAAAATGCTACACAAGCACAGGCCGTTTCACATTATCCATATTGTTGGTGCAAAATCAATGAAATGCTGTTTTTTAAGATTGTAATCTCTCCTCTTTTTTATTGCAACTAATGTTTTATTAAATTATCAACAGTTTAAGACAAAGAGTAAACACCAGGGCTATAACCAAAGGAGACTGCAATGTTCAGCGGCTCAGGATCAAATTTGGCCAAATGGTTGCATCCATCAGAAGAGCACAGTCATGGAACAAACTGCCAGCTCATGTTTTTAAATCTTTGTTGAAAACTAACCATACATGTGTTCACAGGTGAATTAGTATGTTTCCCTGGGCCTTTTAACCTGATTTTATTGTGATTTTATGTTATTGGCATTTTATTTGCCATTTTATTTGGGAGTGTTGTCCTAGTGCTTAGAGCAGTGCGCTTGTGCTCTTAGAAGGTTGCATGTACCCGGTTCAATCCCCACAGCCTTCACCCTGGGTTCCTGAGCAAAACCCTTAACCCCACACTGCCCCCCCAGGGGGATGGGTCAAATGCAAGAGTCAAATGAGAGTGAATTTCCCCATTGTGGGACAATAAAGGGATTTCCACATTACACACATTTACATTTATCTGTTTGTGTCCACTCTGCTCTCTGTGAAAGTGCATTGTCCTAATTCAAATTAATAAATAAGATCCTCTCTCTTTTACTTCATGAAATGGAAAAGAAGTAATTTTTTTCCCCAGCTTACAAAAAAATTAACTTTTACTTAAAGTAAATTTCTGTTACCTTTATCCCTCTTTCTTTTATTTCAGTGAAACATTGTACTGGTAACTTAAGATGTATTAGATTCCTGTTTCTATCTAACTGTATTTTAACTTTAACTTTCTGTAGTGTCTTCACAACTCTGCATGGTACATTTTACTCTACAGGACTGACCAGATGATTTGAGATGTAGTGCACCCACTACCACCTGTTTAGCTCTGCCCCTGCCCGTTATGTGCCAAATAATTCAATTCAATTTACCTAATAGCGACAATTCACATGTCATCTCAAGTCCCTTTACAATTCACCAGATCATGCAGTAAGATTGATTCAAAAGTTTATTTAACAAATAACAGCTGTAGCTAAGCAGAAATAGCTCACTGTAATAGCCAACTGATTTGGATTCAAGTATTTGATGCTCGACAAAAGGCTCATAAATCGCCATTTAATGAACTGTCTCTAGCAATATACTTAATCAAATAAGTGCAACGATAAATCTTCATGTATAACTGCGCTAATATAACCAGCTTTCAGCAGGGCCTAATGATTTACAGTCTGACTTACCTATAACCAACCTCGGGCAATACACGTCTTCTTAAAGACACAACAGTAAAAAAGGTATGGGCTTTTTAAAGACGGATGAAAAACGACAGTTACATCGTACACACTCAAGCACTCTTGGGATACGCAAACAAGCAGGCTCCAAATGAGGAAGGACACATTGAATACAAACATCGTAAAAGGCAGGACAGTTTGCTAACATGCACTCAGCAAACATGTAGTTTTGTAAAACTTAGCTTGTGAAAAATCTGAATGACAAACTGCATCCCCTGTAGGATTTCAACAAACAAGTGCTCTCCTTCCATCAATCCACAAACTGTCTACATTTTTACGTGAGCACAGCTAGACTGTCATTCTATTTCCCAGCAGGGAGCAGCACTTGAGAGACTTGCCTATGAGAGAGGATGTGTTAAAAGTTTATGGCTATACATTTGAGTTTTTAGTTGTACCAGTACCAGGGAGCCAAATGCCGATTGTTTGGAAAACCTGGTTTAACAAGGTATTATCAGTGGGAAAGAGGCTCAACAGGACTGTGGGTTTTTTTTAATGACTGCTTCATTCTTGCTACTCTTCAGAGGAAATTTGTAAAGTACACCTCTAGTCATTGTCTTGTTGAAAGATTCTCCAGCCTTTTAATAGCTACTTTACCCAGGCTGTCAGATTAGTTTGGCATCCATGTCTTGGAAGTTTTTTTCTGTTAGGACGCACTCTATATTTAATCAGTGCACTGTGTGATATTCAACACTACGGATTTTTATTTTCTTAAACCGCTTTGATCGTGTCACCATCTTCCGTCCTCTGAAACCTTCCAAATGCAGCTGGATTTAGACTGAGATTAAACTGGAAAAGGATTGTTGCATTTAATCCAGGCATGTCCAAAGTTGGTTCTCGATGACCGCTGGTTTTAGAGGTGTCCCTGCTTTCAGCACAGCTCTGATTAACAGGTTGAACTGCACTCATCAGAATCAGCTGTGCTGAGGCCCAGTAACATCCAAAACCTGTAGGACAGCGGCCCTCAAGGACTGACTTAGGACATGCCTGATTTAATCAGTAAGGTGACTTCTAAAGGAAAGTTGCAACATTTAACTTTATTCAGGTATATCAGAATAAAAGGGACTTACAACAAATACTTGAATGTTTTCAGTGGGGTAAAATCTACATAACTGTAACCCACACAAAGGGGTTTGCTATTGGGGAAAGCACAAGCACACATAGACCTACAAACAAAAAACACTAAAGCTAAAATGCAAATTACTATACACCAACACTCTGATTAACACCGACACAGAAGCAATGCCTGTCCTCGACTGCTCGACAATGAATCACAATCGCACATCGGGGGCTGTTTGGAAACCAACCGTTGCAATGCCCTGGAAGCATGACCTTTACAGAGTCACAGACACGCATACCTTCCTCCACAGTGGAGTCGAGCTGAGTGACTTTCACGGCCAGCAGGTCCACTCTCTCCTGCAGGCTGCTCATCCGCAGGTAGAAGCTGTTGGCTTCATTGAACAGTTCTCCAAAAATGTCTTCAGCATGGCGACCTGTACAGAAGTAAAACCGACATGTTAGACTTTCATCTGATTCTGACATTCTGTCCTTCACATCCTCAACATATTAACATGTGCTTTAAACTAGCATTTAGCATTTACTTCAAACATTGACCAACTCACTAGAACTGTAGATCTAGTAACATTGACAGCTCTTCCTAACGGTGGTCTATTTACTGTTTTATTCATAGAGTCCGTGATGGACAAATCTCACTCTAATGAAATATTTACACATCAATGATGCCCTTTTTATAACCGGCATGTGGACTTTGTTTAAAAGCATTCTAGGATGGACAATATGATCTTCGTAAAAGCTTAGAGATGGCTTACTTTGCTTAGTTCTGGATTTTCAAAGGGATCATAAAGAGGTCTCAGCTGACAAGAGGCATCTGTCTGTCACACCTGACCAGCACATGAAATGTACTCAGACCCTACACCAAGCAGAACCTTAAAGACTAGCAAGATTTTAACCACATTTCACCTAAAGGACAGTGAATTGACCAATTGTCCCAGTACTGGTTTAAGATTTTGGACAGCAGCTTTATAAGTTGCTGTGGTTTGATTTTATGACAAAGAGAAATATACATCTTCACAGTGATCTATTCTTAAAGCAATGTCCAGGTTTTGAAGTTTTTCATTGTGCGTAGGTTTAAAATTGATTAAAAAAGTGTTATAGTCAGAGACTTCATTTGGTCATTGCAATTTATGCCCCTGGTCAAAGCTACACCTACATCTGAAGCAAGATGTCATGATCTTGGCGCTGATGTCTGGTTGATTACTCATTGCATTCACATGCTTATCTCTGCGCAGTTCTCATTACCGCTAATCTGATCAACCTGCTTCAGTCTCTATTTAACCAGCTTTCAGACCAGTTATCAGTGCTGGATTATTTCGAGTCTTTGGAGAGAGTTCTCTAGCATTCCTTCAGTTGTGATTGCCTGGTCCTGACTCATTCTGCCTCTGGACCGCTGAGCCTGCCTGACCTGTTTTCAGACTCCTGTCGGATTTCTTCCTGTCTGTGAACCAAACCTGGAACTGTTTCCCGAATCTGTTCTGGATTCTCCCTCTGCACCTCACTGGATCTCTGACCTCCTGGCTCTGAGCTACCGAGCACGTCTTCGACATCGGCTTTGGTTCCGCCCTTGTATTATCCTGCCTACCTTCGTCTGCTCAGTTCTAATATCCTGCCTGTCCTCCGACCACCAATACATCAGCATCTGGGACTCTCTGTGCTGCAATGGCTGCGTACTGCTGGCAAGCAAACAACCGTCTGGAACCAACCTCACCCTCTGGGCTCGGACTTAGTTATAAGACCAGGTTACAGACTCATACGCTCGTTATCATCCACCTCAAGATAGATGTGGTCACTAACCTGCTGTTTCTACCCACAGAGGTTCCTGCCTTAGACGCCAACGCTGCACACTGCGGTTCTGTTTCTAATAAACATTTTGAGAAATCTGTTTGTCTGCCTCGAACACTGGATTCTATTGTTCTGAGCTCGTCACAAGATTTGTGATCCTAAGCTTCACTACCCCTTCAGAGTAGGAACAAGAAGACAAGGACTTGTTGTCTTTTCAGGATCAACCTGAGGTAATGCTGAGCCATGCACTCATTCATCCAAAACACCAGGCTTAGATATTTTTTGGGCTAAACCTGGTCGGTCCACCGTAGTCTTCATTTAGTCCAGATATAGTTGTTTAAAATTGAGCTGTGTGGTCTGATTTCACCCAAATGTAGAGGTTGTTTGGACGCATACATGATGTCTTTTCATTGCCTTTTTTGCTCGGCTAGTTAGCATTATCGACACACTGCATGGGCAATGGAGAGAAAAATATGATCAAGTTTTGTTTCATCATCATATTGGGTGATAGCTGTTATTCCACTTTTTAATCCAAGATTATGGCAGAATATAGTTATTAAACAAAAGTGGCCCAATTACAGAGCCTTGGGGAAAACCATGTGTTATCGTTCTTTGCTGAAATTTGGAAACTGATGCACATGTTAGGCTTCCACTCATATGCTCTGAACATCTTCAGCGAACTTTAAAGTGTTTCGAAATGTGAAAAAAAAAGAATAAAATATTATTTAGGAGTGTCTCTATATGCTGGTTTATAGTAAATTAACAATGCTATGCTAAGTGTAATTTCTTTTGGAGTTGAAGTTACACATGGCTGTAATAAGCAGAGCCTTCAAACCAGCAGGATCAACACATCTCAGATAGACGGAGGGATTTTTTTCAGGAGTGTTCTCTTGTAGACCAAGTTGTAACTGTAGGCTGTCATGTCAACTAGAATTTGTGATGTTACATGCTAACTAGAGAAAGTAATGCAATTCTTTTGATGCAAAAACCACCATAAAAAAACAAGACAGGAAAATACTGACAATAGAAACACCTGATCAAATTTATAAGGTCAATGTTTGCTACGTCAAAACCTATTCAGCACTTAACTTATTCATGTATTACGACTCCTGTTTAGCACATTGACTGGGCTAGGAAAAAAACGCAATTATTGGTTGTTGAACTACCAGAAAATGCATGATCGTACCTAAAAATGCTTAATCCTGATGTACCAGATTATTTAAAGCAACCAAGAAAAAAAACAGGGTTGTTAGATGCACATTTTCCTCCTCCCCATCTGTCGTCTGTCTCTTCAAGACAGACACGCTCCTTGTTTGTAAAACCATAACAGGGAGCTTGGGATACAAATGCAAGCTTTACAAGGTGCTGGTAAAGATTCTCAGTCATCCAGGTCATAATCATTCCAAAAGAAAAAATAAATTAAAAACAATCAACTAGACTTTGATTCCAAAAACCTACAATGCAGCAATTGAGTTAATCCCTTCCCACTATCATCACAGCCCCAGCCCCTGTACAGGAGAGTGGAGGACCTTACCTATTCAGCCAGGCCAACAATTCCCTTTAACAACACCCCTTATAGAGACTTAGATGGGTGTGGGGCATTGCAGGCTAACAAAAGAAGCCAAACGACCCTGATTCCAAAGGGGTGGACCCGTTCGTCCGTTTAATTTGCATGTTTTCAGAAAAACATCAAGGTTTTGATGGACTACTGTATAAAACCTTGAACTTAACACTATTGCTGACATTTTGAATTGAAAAAGCTTCCTGGATGGGAAACAAAACGTCTTCAAACTTGGAAACAAAGTCCAGTGGATTGTTTTTAATTTCCTTTTTTTGGAAGCTTTACCAGACTGCAGTCTTCTATTACTCCCTTTTTTCTGCATCTCAACTGCTCAGCTTCCAGTAAGACAGACAGAGTAAAGCCTTTACTCATCCAGACTGAGCCGGCAAACATTAAATCCTATAACCGTTAAACAGATTTAGAAAGCTATGATAAAATGCTCATATCAACTCAGCATTAAGTTTTGTTCTTGCCTTGAAGTTTTTACATTTCTAATGTACATTTCTAAATGATGTTTTTGAGAGAAGACCAGCAAATCTCAATACCGTCACACAGTGTTGCGTAACTGAGCCAAATGAAAGGTTTTTCAATTGCAGCAGATGATGGATGTGAACTGCACCAAGTATATAAGTGGATCAGTAACATTTGATACAGAGACTTTAATATTAGATTACAATGAAGTTATGAAGTGCAGACTGGAGACCAGGAAATGATTATTCTCCATAGTAGAACTGAGCTGATCTCATTTCTTATACTTTCTAATATTGTATCCTGCATGTAATTAAACTGATTTAACTCCACATTTAAAACCTACTGACTTGCATTACACCAGTGACTCTTTCCAAAAAATCCAGGATTAGAACTTCTGGGAAAATAGTTTGAAAGCTTTTCCTTTTATTTGTTTGACAAGTAAAGAGTATAGATAAAAAAAAAAAAAAGTATTATCAATCTGATTCCATGCAAAGCGGGCTTGCAAAAGACATGTTTGGAAAGATTAACGAGAACAAAATGTGAAAGAATTGCTCTCTATAAAGTGTAAGTATTTAGGTGAGTTCTTTATACTCACTCAGGCTGCCCAGCTGTTTGATGATGGCCGCCAGTGTGCTGTTGGTGACGCACTCCAGTTCACTGGTCACCCCATCTGGCAGGGCCCCACGGCACAAGTGCCGAGGTTCGATGTTCCTCTTCACCAGCGGCATTCTGCTCTACGCCTGTAGATACAAACAAAAAAAGAAGGCATCAAGAAATGAGGCTTTGTTGTCTGCAAAATCTGCACTTTCTTCACTGTTTAATGTTCTTTTTTTTATAACTTTCAGCATTAAGACCTTCAAATGAACTGTTTCTGAATATACCTCCTTGAATCTTATCCAGTTATTAGTGTTAAAAGATGCCAATGTACCAACAGCATTTTCAGCAAACATGACGAATGAGGGGAAATGACTCTGGGTTTATTTGGTGGAAACGGAGGTGTCATGTCCACCGTGGGGCGCAGTCACTCATCATGCTGTTTGATGCCAGAGTGAGAGCCAGAAACTAAATGAGCCGTAAAGAATATTCTAAATGGTGCTAATGAGCTTGAAACTGGGCACAGAGACCGGAAGGATCTGACAATAAAAAAAGAGAGAATAGACAGAGTGTGTGTAGACAAGAGGTGCCGCTATAACAAAGCCATCCCACTTCCAGGACATACAAGCGTCTATAAGCCCTAAAAAGCCCGGTACATGTATGAACTTCCTTTCTGTAGAATCTACAGCTTCATCTGAAAGAAATTCATTCCTAACATTTTATTTGACTAAATCAGTTCAAATAGAGGAACATATAAATATTCCATTTATTTAAAGTCATATGTTGTTTATTTAGGTGAATGTGGCTTACAGCTGATGGAAACTGAAATTCATTATCAGAAAATCTGAGTAATATTACATAAATCCCGTATCTAATGCTGTAGTCTTAATAATCATGGGTCAGTTTAGACAAAAATTAGTGACTGTTATAGTGAGGAGGGTCAAACTACAAAAAGTCATTGATAAAGAAGCTGGTTGTTGGAAAAATGATGGGTAACACCTTAAAATAACCATCATATATAAATGACCATTTACTAATCCTAAACAGATACTTTTTTAATATAGTAATAATATAGTAATAATCATTTATAAACTACATTTAAGCCATTCATTAAGCATAAATAGGTCATATTGCCCTGCCATGTTAGTTTAGCCCTATCCTAACATCAATGGACTTAAGACCTTAATAAATGATCTATAAACTGTTTATAAATGGTAAAGATGAAGTTTATAAATGATTGTCAAACATTAATAAACTGTCTGTTAATCATGCACAAATGGTCTCTTTACCATTTATAAATTATGGTTTTGATCGTTTTTGTAAAATGTAACCAAATTATGGATCTATATATTTAGTGGAAAGTTAAGTGAAAGGAAAACATGTGAGAGAAAAGGATGCAGAAGCAAAATAAATGACCACAGAGTTTACAGGATTGATAAGAAAAGCCTGTTTAAGAGTGTAGAGTGCTTGCTGTAGTATTGGTTTTCCAATAGTTTAAACAGGGTTGTTTAGTTTCCTTCTTTTAGAGTGGGAGATGGTATTCTAGGATGCCACTAGGTTGACAAAAACCTTTTGCTTTTTTGTTTTTCTAATAACAAATAGTGACTACACAGTTTTGTTCACACAGGAGGTAGCACCACCTTTTTCTCAGCCTGTGCATATGCCTAATATATACTATATAACATGAAAATTTCCATAGATGCATTGACAGAGAGCCCTTCAAAGACGCTTAGTTTAAACAGTCCAAATTTAGTTTTAAGTAGAAAGCTACAAGAGCCATATACTTTATCTAACTCTTTCCTTAATGTTTCACCATTAAAATCCAGCCATGACTGCATTTGGTTACTATTATTGAGATAAAAATGGTCAACGTGTTGTTGCCCTTCAGCTACAGTCCGAGGACTCGAAGAGTTCTCATTATTCACCGATTCACACGCACTTTACTACGGGGATGTAAATGTAAATGAATGGGTGAATTTGTTAATCAGCACTGGCCTTACTCGGTAGAGGATCAATTCTATCCTGTTAACCTGATATTTTGATTGGTTAATAACCTTTCTTTAAACTTACCGGCCCAGCCACGCTCCACTGCCCATCAACAGCTAAGCTGTAGAGGTGGTCAGTAGCCCCAAATTCCTGGGGATGCACATCACAGAAAATATCTCCTGGACTATGAACACCATGAGGAGAGTCGTGAGGACAGCAGAGAGGATCATTGGGGCTCCTCTTCCCTCCATTAAAGACATTTCATCCCAGCGCTGTGTGTCCCCAGCCCGTAATATCATCAGTGACCCCTCATACCCCCACCATGGACTGTTCTCCCTGCTCCCCTCTGGGAAGAGGCTTCGCTGGATCTGCTGCAGGTCCAGCAGATTCTGCAGCAGATTTTTCCTAATTTCCATCAGATTGTTAGAACTGTTTAACTCTAAACTGGACTCTGCATCACTTATTCACAGATTTGAACTGCATGGCCATTTTGTATGATTGTTTTGCACTGCCAATTCTAATTTAAAGGTACACACATTTACTGCATTTTACAACATCATTATTGTGCACTGCCAGCATTGACTGTTTCAAACTAATGCCTTTTTTCTTTTTTTCACCATTATTATTATTATTATTATTATTATTATTATTATTATTATTTCTTTTAGACACTTTTTCATGTAATTTTCAAATATCCATAAAGGAATAAATTCTGTACATGACTAATATAATAAAATGCTCTATAGTTAAAAAAAGAAGTGAAACAGAATAAAATAAAATTTCAAAGTCGGGCGACTGGTGAGTTGTACTATTTTCAGAAAACTCTGAGGGCACACCATGTGATCCTTGAGGGTCCCTAGATGCCCGTGGGCACTACCTTGGTGATCCCTGCTCAATACTGTCTGGACTAGATTGTATCAATTTATAGGTAGTTGGGTTTTTCTCTTTAGGTGTTTCAAAATCTGAAAACAAAAGGGATATTTTTGTTTTACAGTTTTATATTTTACTACAACCAGAAAAAGTAACACAGTCCAGGGAGAGACATATTTACTAAATCTATAGGAAAATGCTCTAGAGGAAAAACATTTCTGGAATAGTCTTCTCAGGGTACTGGAAACAGAAGAACCGATTTAGACACTTATCCAGTAAAGGATGGTTGTGTATCATCAGTCAATGTGATTTTTATTTTTTTTGACAAAGAGGTATTCAGGGTGATAATGTTAATAGATTAGATTTCTATTTTAAGGGGAACTTTTTAAATAGTAAAATGTCAAAGTTTGGCAAAGAACACAGACAGTAAAGTTAAAGCGTTGTGTTACAGTTGTACAGTAATCTGACCTTTGTTCCAAACCCACTCTCCCACTCTTCCTTGCTCTAATGGTTTCTGACATTTCATTATATTAACCACCACAGATGATGCTGCCATTTCTTAAGAATGTGGTTGAGCTTCCCTCTGAGCCTGAGAGTCTGTGCAGCAGCCAATACGGATCCCCCTCCTCCAGCTGTTGTAAATAATCTAAGAACCTTGCTGGTTAATAATACATAAACACTCTCATCATCCTCCTTCCCCACCTCTTTAACTTTTATTTGTCTCGCCTGCTGGATGTATCCTCGGTCACTCCCTTTGTAGACTGCACTTGTTTTCGCTCCAAATATTCTCTGCATCCTGGCCTGGTTGCATCAATAAATCAGGAGGGGTGAATACCTTGTACTCAACTCTCCAGTGTCAAAAGTAGAACAGGGTTTTCCCTATTTTCGTGTCAGTCTGAGAATCTGTGGTCTCTTTGAAGCCTATGAGCGTGGCTCAATGCAAGCTCCTGGCACAGGGGACGACTGTATTTTCACCCTCGGGCACTTAGTTGGCTTGCATGAACACTTTAAGGTCAGCTTCAAGGCAAACAGACACAAGCCTGGCTGGCTATGCTTCAGCAAGAGGAAGAATTACAGGGTGAACACAAAACAAGTCCCATAACAGGCTCGGCATTTGAGGATACCTTTTTGAAATACGTTTTTTTTTTATAGCAATGCTAAAAAAGAAACTTAAAGAACAACCGAAACTTGGTGGCTGCATTCTGACCAAAAGCTTAGAGTACTCTGTTCTTCACAGACTTTTTGTAAATGAATATAAGTATAAGGCTGAACATCTTTTTCACATTTCTGTCATTCAAAACTAAATCCTTAATTTTAATTTTTTCCAATGATAACAATATGTTTAAAAGCAGTCGACAGGTCAGATATTTGCGAAAATGCAATAGTTTTGGTTATGATCTGTTATTAAAAACTTGAAGTATTATTTCATACCAGAAAAAATTATCTTAATATATAGTTTAATGCAATACAAATATATATTCCGTCTGTATTTAAATTAAAACCATAATTACAAAAGACTCGCGGTATCACAACATCCCAGTCTCTGTGGGTTGTTAAGGCTAATGTCAATGCTAAGGAAACATTTTGTAAAGTTTTACTGAAGAATATTATTAGAATGGCTTTTTTATTTGACCCTTCAGGACTAAAAGATTTAAGTTTATGAGCAGACTGATATCTCAGTAGTTATGTGTTGATGCGTCTATGAGCCTCTACCCTTTTTTCCTGAATTTACTTCAGCTTGAAGCTCCCATGCTGTTTGGCGGAGGGGACGACAAGCCATCCATGTTAAATGGGACCAAACGAGCAAACAAGCAAATGTTACTCGATGGATTTTGGGGATACTCAGAATCAAGCTCAACTCAGACACCAATGGCAACTCCATGAAAGGAAAAAAAAACAAAAACTAAAATTGTTGGGTGCTTTCATTACCCGATCCGTACGGGAAGCACGATCCATACCATCAGCTCCTTTGCACTAACAGAATAACTTCAGGTGGCAATATTTCCTTTTTCTTACTTTTTTATTCTTTTGTATTTTTTAGAGGCATGGGTTTCTTTTTGTATATCTTTGTATTTTCGTCAATATTGCATTTTCTAAAAATAAAAAAACAGAAATACATAAAAAAGTTCAATCGCCTTGTGATAGTTACTTTGACTGCTCTGAGCATGCGCAAATATACGTCACACAGCGTATATATTTAAATTTGTTCAAATATTTGATTTACTCTGTACTTAACTATGCACTCCAGCAGTACTGATCCCACAATTGATTCATTTGCTACCTTTCGTGACCTGCAGTTTTTCATAATATATTCCCAGACTGCTCTTAGCATGTCTGATGATGACGTCAAGCAATACAATGGATTGAATTTAAAAAGCATCCATTTCTTCCAGAAAAGTCTTCAATATTGTCTTTACGATGTAGTTTAGTATTCTTTAATTATTTAAGGATATAAATAAAGTTTTTTCAGTACCGTAATTACATTATTTTTTGGCGACCCGGAAGTTATTCTGTTCGCGCAGGCGCAAATGAGCTGATGGTACGGATCGTGCTACCGGTACGGATCGGGTAGCGACAAGTGCGAGTGCGAGCTATGAAAATGAGCAGAAGAAATCTGCAGTTCTATGTTTTGGCCAGCGGTGGCAGTATAATGCGAAAACTCCGTAATGCCTCTTTAAATGATTAGCTTTATATAAACTTAGCTTGCTTTAAAACTTTTCTCATGTCCAGTATGGTTTCAGATTTAAAACAAACAAAAAAAAATATTGAGAAAAACATTCTAAAGTGTAAATAGTCTGGAACATTAACTACATCTTTTTTTTCAATCTGTCACAAACAGATCACATCTTTTTAAATGCTTTTGCAAAGACGTTTTTCACTACTCAGCCCCTCCAGTCATCCAAGAGAAAAAAAAGTATAATTTCCAAGAAAAAATAATCAAACTGTGAAGGCTACAGAGTCAAATGTATAGTTTTTCTAAAATAACTTATGTAATTTTATACAATTTTGTGCATCATCTGTTATAAAATAGCAGATAAACAAGAGAAGGGCCTTAAACTGTTGTTTGGCTGAGGGGACATCAAGCAGTCCATGTTATGGAACCAAACGAGCAAACAAGCAAAGCGTTATTCAAGATAGATTTTTGGGATACTCAGAATCAAGCTCAAATTCAGACACCAATGCAACTCCTTGAAAGGGGAAAGTAAAAAGCTGCAGTTCTATGTTTTGGCCACAGGTGGCAGTATAATGCGAAAACTCCATAATGCCTCTTTAAATGATGAGCTTTACATAAACTTAGCTTGCTTTAAAACCTTTCTCATGTCCAGTATGGTTTCAGATTTAAAACAAAAGAAGAGAAGGGCCCTAAACTATTTAATATCCCCCTGACCATAAATCCAAAATCCAGGAATCTTTTCCAAAAACATAGTTTTTTTTTCATATTTGCACACTACCAGAAACTTTTTAAATCGAAATCTTCAAGTCTGTCATTTGAGTAACTTAAATGTTTTAAATACAAATAAATATAAGTTCTTATTGTTTAAAACAGACATTTTCAGTAAAACTGAGCATTTTTAAACCCATGTGAAGTGTAAATTCGAATATGAACAAGTAGGCCGACTGAAATAAGCAATTGCAGGGTTCCAAATCTTGTCCAGCTGACTCTTAGAACAACTAAATGAAATCAATGACAGAAACATGTTTTGGAAGTGTATTATATTGGACAATAGAATCCTAAAAATTAAAATGTTTAGTTTTAAACATCACAAATCTTATGAAAGCAAAAGAAACTAACTGTAGAATAAAAAGAGCAGTGTGTGTTCGCTGTTGAGCCATGGGAGTGTTGTCATGCCAACACACCGAGGAATCTGCTCTTCAGCTCAAAAGTGGAACTGGCTGTGCGCCTCTGTAAATAGTATGAAAGAAAGATGACAGGAGGAGGACACAGAGAGAACCAGAGGGGCAAAACAGAACTAAGAAAGAGAGAGACAGGAAAACTACGTGTAGAAACTTCTGTATGTAGCTCTTTACATGATTTATAACACTGTGAAACTATTGCGTAAAACATTACCGGAGAGCAGCACGGAGAGAGATTCCCCTGAGGATCAAAATGCCGTGACAAGATAAAAGTCTTTAAAGATCTACCAGTGAAATTTGGCAGCAGAGTTGATTTCCCCATTAGAAGCCGGGGAAATCAAACTCTTAACATTCAGTCCACTTTCCGTATCCATGAACTAAAGCAAATCTGAACGTACTAAATGAACAATCTCGGAAATTACAGTATCATCATATGAGAAGATATTCAGTGCTAAATATGTATTGACAACGTTAGCTTAGAAAAGCTTCTAGCTCCACACACTGCTGTGATATCTGCCCTTATTTCAGTAGCACAGATTTTTACCTTTGGCATCACCTTCCTATACAATGTCCATCAATTATTCAACCACCACACAACCCAAGACGAGAAAGCCTTTGTGAACGATAGAAAACATTTCAGTGCAAGGAGAGTAGCAGGTTCCATGTGTCATATATACCTAAGTTATTAACCACGGAAACAGAATATACACAATATACATAACTGCTACTCAGATATTGTAGAAATTATTCAGTAATAACATCCCTGGGTTCCCACTGAAAAGTATAAAAAATATTTTTTCTTTGGAAATGAAAAATGACTGCTCTCAGCATGCTGAATGCTTGGAACTGAACATATCTGATCTACTTTATGAAGATTAGCACCCAAAATTATGTAGCAATCTAAGGGAATACATGAAGTGTTGAAGTTATTTCCTCCAATGGTAAGTGGAGCCTTGATTATGGAAAAAATGACAGCATGACAGTGATGTTATGGCTAAAGAAGCAAAGCATTCTGATGCATCTGAACACTGTGAATTTATCACCGTTGATCCAGATAAACACACTATTAACTCCAGGATTGTGTCAAATCGGACACTGTCTACAAAACTGTGACCTAACCTTTCACTTTTAAATCTAAATCTGTAACTGTCAGGACCTCAGAACCTTGGACCAAATATTCAGGCAGACAGATCAGGACGATTTTCGAAGAGGTTTTATTAAAATAATACAGCGAGCGGCTGGTCGTCAGCGGGGAGGATAACCGGGTTCTCTGCAGAGATAGAAAACACAGGTCAGTGACTAAGAATGTCGGGCTGATCATGACTAGGAGCAAAAAATCACTGATCTGGTTTAGAGTTCAGTCAGATCCCAGAGGAAGGAGAGGAATCTGGGAGGGAGATTGTTCAATGCTTGCGGTCGTAGCCATTTCCAGAGCTCAGGGTGATGATGAGCTGGTGCTAGCTGACACAGAGGAGGCAACAGTGTCCATGAGGGGATTGCCAGAGCCGAAGTCAAAGCAGATCCACGATGACATACCAGAAGATCAGAGAGCTGAAGAGGTACTGGAGGACAATCCAAGCCGAGGTCAGTAACACAGTCCAAGTTGGGCAAACCAGCAGAATCCAGGAAATGAGTCCAAAATAAAAACTGACAGCGTAGACGATGGCAGGGCAAATACTCCAAATCCAAAGGCAGAAAACAGGTCAGAATCAGAATCACTGAACTAATATTTGATCGCTAGAGTTACTCTTACCAAACAGCTCGAATAATTTGTTATCGACGGTAGGCAGGCAAACAGCATAAATATTTGCAGGAACCAGGTGGAAATGATAAACGTTAATGAGCCGCTGGGCCAATTATACAGGTGAACAGGAGTAAATGAAACTGCTAACCATCAGCACCAAGACCATGACAGTAAGCTTTTCAACGTGCCAACATACATGGTTAAAAGGACATAGTCAAGTCTTTTCTATTTTATTATTTGAAGTTTTAGTTTGGATTTTTTATAATCTCTGCAAGCTCATAAAAAAAACACTCCAATAAATAATATTTGTCAAAGGCAATTATAATTAATATTTAATCATATCTAGCTGCCTCATGCAGGGCTTCAGCATGGTTATAGAGTTGCTATAAATAGCCTGAGGAAGAATCTTCTATGGATAGAAAACTTTTGACATAATTACAAAATGTTAGGATAATTATCATTGATGATGTGGGAGTTTATTACACCTTAATATTAGCTGCCTGTTGCATGACAGAACTGATGCTTTCCCAGATCGTTTATCTAATAAGGACCTTCACCTCCGATACGCTACTGATATTTGAAGTTTACTGTCGGCCGATACCGATACCAAAAACAGCACTGAATAATTACCTAAAAAATAGTTTTATTGTGTGAAAAAAAAAAAAAAATATATATATATATATATATATATATGAAATATAAAAATACATATGATTTGACTTCCCCTTTCTAAAAAAAGAAAATAGGAAACACCCCAAATATAAATGTTATGACTCATTTATTTAACAACTGTGCAGAAAATCTTAAACCAAAAGTTCTCTGACTTGGTCAACATGTAAAAAAAAAAGTATCATTATCAAGTATCATCTCTGTGATTTTTTTGGCCTGTATACTGTTACATGGAAAAATGTCACTTCTTCCTTTGCTTCCAAACAAGTTAGCTGCTTCCCGCTGCTTCCTTTTTGTTTGCCGAGTCTGATAATCTCAGCATGTTCCTGTTTCATTAAGTTGGTGGTTATAGTTTGAAGATTTAACAACGCCCCTCGGAACATTTCTCCTGCAAATATTGCACGTAGCCATTGGGCTAGTAGGCTGAGAGAGCTTGAAAAACCTCCACACCGCAGATCCTTTCACTCGCTCCATCATAAAATATATGGCCGTGTTGTGTTGTTGCGCTGCCGCATGACGGCAGAGCATAGCATAGAGTTAAAATGAATAGATCAGCCCCTATATTGAGTCAATTGTCACCAATACTGATCCATTTTTTTTTCCTTATATCTAGACCGATACCGATAAAAATATTGGATCAGTGCATCCCTAATTAGGACTGTTCCTCCGTCAAGATATGCAGTTATAATCTTCATTCTTTAGGTTAGGCCCTAAATAAAAGAGAAAAATATGAAAACAGAAATCTATAAATTTAAAAGTAGTATATTATAAAGTTGACAAATATAAAATAAAAGTAGTAAATAATAAACCTAAAAATATATAAAAATATTAACAAATATATAAGTAAGATAGTTATTATAAAGTTGGAAAAAAATCTAAATAAAAAATATATAGATTTATTTATCTTCAAATTCACATAAAGGTTCCGTCAGAGTGGTAGCATGAAGTATTCATGATTTTTTTTTTTATATTTTATTTTTCATTTAAGTTTGATACAATTTGTGTCGACCCAAAATTCAACATAATTCGTATCTATAACCTCATTAATAGAAAACCTAGAAACCAAAAATATATCTAAGAAACAGTTTAAGGTGAAGTTCAAAGTAGGGCTGCAACTAACGATTATTTTAAAAATCGATGAATCGGCCGATTATTTTTTCGATTAATCGATGAATCGGACAAAAAATATTTTTTATATAAACCTCTTTATTCCAAAATAAACAGTTTAGACAGAACAAACAAGCAGACAAGTACAGGTTGCTCATTAACTGTACTGGTGCAATATGAAAAATAAATGTTTGTGTTAAAACTACACAAACTTACATGAGAAATGTAGCTGTACATCCACAAAATATAGGGTACTTTGTTTCATAAAGTGCAAAAAAAGACATTTTTGTTTTTAAAAGCCTCTAAGGGGTTCAAACAATAGGTCCCCCCATTTCAACAAAAGAGTTTTTTTAGACTAGAAGAGTTCTGCCTTTTAAGACAGGAAAGTATAGCAGTTAAAGTTGCTACTTGAGAAAATACTGAACCATAGAGATAAAAATAGCCCTGTGATTCAAATTATAAATTGTATTTGGAATAAAAATGAGAGAACTAGGGGTGCTAAAAAAACACATCCTCCAAAGACAGATATTTACATGGGAATGTGGCATATAATTAATTGACATATTACTGATCTTGCTGGATTTTATTCTGCTTTACTTCCATAAATTGCAGGATCTTCTTTACTTTATCTTTGCCAGAAGATTTAAACTTTAAAAGCCTTGCTCTCATAATTTGCAAATTAATTTATTTATAAAGTAAATATAAACGCTGCTTAAGCTAATTCAAATGAAATTAAAAGTAAAATAAGTAGCCAACCTTATCACTGTCTGTAACCTACTAACAAGGTAAGGAAAGCATCAGATGAGCTACCTGAGAAACTAACGTTACGTTTCCCCACTTTAAAACCAAACAAACATGGTGGTTCCGTGCCATGTTAATTTGTTTTTACAAAAGTTGCATGTTACGACTTTTTTCACTTTACAAAGTGCAGGCTATTTTAATTATTGTGATCAATTTGCGCCGTCAATCCCGGTGCATGCACGCTTCATTTGCAGTCTGGACGCTGAGGGTAACATCCTGCGGCTCTGACTGCAGCGCTGAGAGGGACTCCTGCGGGAGAGGGAGAACGGGGTTGGGATGGGGGAGGCGCCCCACGGCAGCAGCTGCCGCTGGAGGAACGATACATGCTTTCACGTAAGAGTCTCCAAAAGCCGCCAGTGACACCGTAAAAAGTCGCCACTTTTTTGGGTCTGAAAAGTCGCTGAGTTGGCAACACTGCACCTGCGGCGCTGGCTCGCTCTGCCGTATTTTTTCTTCTTCCCCCGTTTCAGTCAAGTGGATGTGATGACGGCGGCGGCGGATGACGCATTAATCACGCGACACAACTAATCGATGATGAAATTCGTTGCCAACGCTTTTAAAAGTCGATTTTTTTCTATTTTATCGATTCGTTGTTGCAGCCCTAGTTCAAAGTACTATTAGACTTTTAGCACCTGTTCCACCTCCTCCCAGCATTCATTGCCTGAAGTTGTAATTACAGTGAAGACTTTATCCGTCTGATCCAAAGCTGATCAGATCCTGTTTGTAAAGGCCTGTTGAGAAGCTATAAAAGACCCCAAGCTTCCACCCTTTAACCCCCTCTAGTCTGGTTAACACATCCAGACATCTCAGCAGGGGGTAAATTAGCAGACTCTGCTGACGCTCTCCACAGAAGCTGAAGATTATGTTTTGAACCTTTGGTATGAAAACAAATTTAGGTTTTATTTTAAATTTACAAGTGTACCCAGGGACAGACAGAAAAAAATGAATACATATTACTGACCTTTGCTACTTCTGTTTCTGCTCAGCCATGTTACATTTAGTACAAGTTATTCACAACACACACAAGCAGCTTTGTTTTCATGACATATGGGGACATTTCATTGACTTGCATTCATTTTATATGGCCTAACCCGGACCCTTACCCTTACCCTACACCTAACTATTACCAAGATGTACCTAATCCTAACCTAAACTGAATTCACACCTTAGTCCTAAACCTAACCCGACCTCAAAGAACAGAACTTTACCATATAGGGACCAGTTGAATGTCCCAATATGTACCTGTAAGTCCTCGCATGTAGGATATTTTACAAAATACTTCCCTCACATTGTAGGTTAAACAAGACCACACACACACACACACACACACACACACACACACACACACACACACACACACACACACACACACACACACACACACACACACACACACACACACACAAACACACACACACACACACACACACACACACACACACACACACACACACACACACACATCTTCTCTGATCCAAACCAGTTTCGGCCTCAACCTGTCACACCAACCCTCAGCTCTGCAGGACTAACCTACATAACCACAGCTAATAAGCTTTGAGCTCTAACTACTGGAAATAAGTAGCTCTGCCTCACTACAGTATACTGGGCTAATTGAATGATACACTCCAGGAGTCATCAATTTAAAGGACTATTTAAAATGAAAGGTGAAGTGCTAAATAATAGCGTTATATCATGCATACATAAAGTATATGCATCAATAATAACGTTAATTGTAATTCAATGAGTGCTATATTATATCTGAAAAGTATTAAATCTTCAAGGGAGAGAACTATAAGGAGCATTAAAGGAGCTCCCACCACTTATGAGTTTTTTGTCCAGCAACAGTCTGGATACAAAGTAGAAATGAAATGAATATTAACTTTATTGTTGATATTCCTGTAGAGTTACAAGTGCCCCAATCACATGGGAAAAAAAGGAAAGAATACATTTTTATTTGGATTACTATCAAGGATTTTAATTTGTTTTTTACCTGTGGGAAAAAAAAATCACATTGTCAATCAGCCTTATATTTTAGAAGCTAATTCAATGCTGTGCAGACTTTTTTTTTTTTACTTGGCATGATTATGCCAAGTAAAAAAAAAAAAAAAAAAGAACTCAGGCATTTGCAGTTACATTTACTTACGCTATCAAAGTTGGTCATATGGGCCTTCACTTTGTTCTATCCAAGTGATTTATAGCATCCATGATGTTACCGATACATCACTGACCCTGTTGATGTTCCGAGGCTTTATAATAATTCTAATGTAAAACAGAAGTCTGGGTTCCAGTTGATCAGGACCAGCAGGTATGGGAACCAATGCTTTTTAGTGAATCAAAGCGCCGGCTCCGCCTTGCTCACAGCAGAACTTTGTTTTGTGGCTGACAACGCGACGGCAGTGTGGCCAATCACATGTGGGGATAGCCAGGTCAAATATGCTTCTGTTATGGTTCTGTTCAGTGCATTAGGTTACTGTGATTCGCTTTTGAGTTAAATTGAAGTAAAAGTTTGAATAAAACACTTAAAAAAAAGTAAAAATGCCTGTTAAATAACAGAATAAATATAGAACAATTAGGCAAGTATGAGGCCTCTAATAAAAACACTAAATGCAAAATTATTCATTAACATACAAAATATCCATATCTACTAACTTAACCTAAATAAAGGTAACAGATAATATCAAGTTAAGAGCCTTTAGATGCCAAAAGAGCCAAACTTTCCATCACTAGAACCCAAGGGGGAAAAGACTTTGTTAGATTTTATTCACTTTGTTGTTTTATGGTATACATTATTAGACTATCTCTCTCTTTGGTCCTTTCCCCCAAAATAACTACCGCTTGTATCTCAGCACATAACAAAAAAAACACACACACAAAACAAACAGGACAAAGACTACAGCCCCTGATGTGACAGATGAAAACTGTGATCTTAAATTAATACGACTAAACCTTAAAGGGAAACACCTTAACTTCTACATTTTTGCTAAAGTAGACTAAAAAAAGTTAAACACTAAATTGGTCTAATAGGCCAATCAGCTATTGTCTCCTCCATTACACATACCATCTTAAAAAATATAGTATTTAAGTAATATATATATATATATATATATATATATATATATATATATATATATATATATATATATATATATATATATATATATATATATATATATATATATATATATATATATATACAGATCTATACATTTGTTTTGTTGTTTTTTTCAAGTCAAAGAAGAACTCAGTTTTCCCCAGAAACACTCAGTTTTAGTCACAGTACAAGAGTAAGGAATTAAATCTCTAACTTCATCCGTTTCGGTTGTGTTAATGCACTTAAAGTGTCTCTGCCACTACAGAGAAGGGAAGAAATAGCCATAGCTAAAACCCAGTTCCAAGCTTTATTATAGAAGTGATAGCAAATGTTAAAGTAAAGTTCTGCAACAACTGACATTTTCAAGGTCATGACGAAATTAAACCCTCAGTTTGAAGGAATATAATATCGCAATAAAATCAGCATCGCAATATTGGTAGAAAATAAACACAATTTTAATATTTTGGCAGAATCGTTCAATCACAAAATCAAAATCAAGTGTCCATCATAAAGCCTTTTGATGCCTTCCCAATTTTCATGAAAAAAGTAAACTATATTTTGGTTTGATTTATTGTTGTTATGCATCATAACATGTTGCCCAACCTACATAAGCTTTAAGACAGCTAATAGACAAAGGATAACACCAAGGCGACCACCAAACAAGAATCACGAGGCAAAAATCAACAGAAGCCAAGTTAAAAACTTGTATAATGAAGGATACAAAACTCTCTTTCTGAATTTGTAACCAGTTATTAATATTCCCATCTTGGTTTAACTGGTTCATGTATTATAGTGCAGACGTCTGAAATATTTCAAGCCTTCTAGGCTGCTTTTAAATGAAATAATAAAAAAGAGACACAATAAAAACAACAATTCTTCTTTTAAAATAGATTTGTGTTTTTGTATCCTTTCCTTACCTTCCCAACAACTGGTTTGGGAAAAAACAAAACAAAAAAACCCCTCCACCAGACATGCAAACAACAAAGTGAGCCAACACAGAGAAACTGAGCTTATGTTTTATTCTCAGTGAAGTTAACCCGGGTGTTGCACTGCGGACGGCGGAAGCTCTTTGCTTGGTGGTACGCCAAATGTCATTTAACAAAGAGGCATCAGTAAGCTCAGCTGAACAAAGCACAGCAGAAAAAAAAAAATTAGCTGGGCAAGATGTCAGTTGTAGGGAAAGCATTTTTAGAGAGGCTTTGATTTGTTTGACGCGACAAAAACCAGGACATAATTGAGTGTTTTTGATGTTGCGTGGAGCAAACTGTGGGAGACTCTTTAAATTTTAAACATGCAAGCCATCCTGGCTTTTCCTGGCTTAACTCTTTGATGTCTGAAATTTGCTGATGCCTTTGGTTGTGAGGCCACTAATTTCTCACTAAAAACTAAATATGCAAAACATAATTAGGAAAGGAGGTAAGGAATCTATTTTTTCCCTCATTCTATCCGTTTTGATCTCCGTTTCTGAGATGCAGCCTCTGACTGTGGAGTTGTCATGGTTTCCTGAAAGACATCATGTACCAGACCGAAACAATATCTGGTGCACATAATGAGCAGAGTGTACAGTGACTTACACATGTTAAAATTTCTAATGCTGAAAACAAAAGAAATGCTTCATGGATTTTGTGTGATCAATCAATAGAAAATATGGGCATAAATAGAAAAGGGATGAATTAGGACTTCTGGTTTTAAAAAGGGCTTTGTAAAACCAAAAACACTTTAAAAGTTATATTTTCTATGCAATTGCAATTTTTTAGGATATTTCTTCACATCAAGATTAAGGCTGAAACTATTATTCGGTTTAATTGTGATTAATCGATTATTAAAATAATCATCAACTAATTTAATGATCGATTAATTGTTAGCTGGAGCACAGAGACTCTAAGCCACACCTTTATCTTACAGAGCAACCCAAATAGAGCAGTTATTATATTATATCAATTGTAAAAAATACATGTAATTTTAGCATTTGGATGAAAAAAAAACTTTTCTTCTTAAATGCGCTCTATCCAGAACTCCCCAAGTGGAAACGTTTTAGTTTCACCTGGTTTAATTTCGTAAAAATAAACCCTTCTTTAACGATGTCTGATTATTAATCAATTAATCAAAAAAATTATCAACAGATTAATCGGCTTACAAAATAAACGTTAGTTGCAGCACTAATCAAGAGACTGACACTTTAATCTGCATTGAAACTATTTGCAAACAGATTCAAAATTTGATTTAGGTTGAGACTTTAACTAGGCCAAATATTTCTTATATAAACACCATTTTTTGATACATTTTTTTTTAGGGTTATTCTCCAAGTCTATGCTAGTCTATTGTATTTTGGCAAAATATGTATTTTTTTGTTTCCTGCAGTGTGCTTAGTGGGGCTGGGCAATTAATTGCAATTTAGCAAAGCACAATTTTCCAATGAAAGTGGCACTCAATTTTTATTCAATTTATATACAAGATTAAGACACTAAACTTCTGCCTCCAGCCCTTTAGGTGGTGTAATACACCTAATGTGTGTTTACTGCCACACAGATGGGAAGAGGGAGTTACATGTAGCAGCTGATCTATGATAGTAGAAGTAAAGACATTTTTACAATAAGATTACAATAAAGTCCTGCAACAATTCAACAATGGACCAGCAAGCTTGCAAGGTCAGGAAAAAAAAAATTAAAACCTGAGGTGAAACACCTACATGCTACATGAATATAGTTATTTAACAGTCATCGCAACATTGTTAATCAGATAGCAAAAGAGTCTCCATAGTCCAGTTAATGATTAATTGATTAGTAAATTAGTTAAGGATTATTTTAATAATCAATCCGATTGTTTTAGCCCTAGAAATGCTGACGATAGCTTGAAAACTGTACAAAGCTTGTGGCTGATTAAAAGAAATTGCTGCACAGATAAAAGTATCCTAACACCTCAATTTTTATGGCATTATTTAAATAAAACTGCAGGTTACCGAGTTCTGCAAATTAAAATTTACAGGAAATACTTGTTGTTTGTGAAGTGAGCATGAACCTTAATGTTTTACAGAAGCAAAATGTTTAAAAAAAATATAGTCCACCCTAAAAATGCCAAAAAAAAAATAAAAAAAATTAACTTTTATTATAGAAAACCTTTAATTTCAGCCACTGACAAGATTTTAAATGAACAAATGCACCCATTCTTTTAATGCTTCTTAATTTTCTGTTTTTTAAAAGACAAATGAAAAAATAGAGTATCATTGAAAGAAGTAAACTAAAAGTAAAAAATTGGTTATTTACAATTGTTTTCTTGATTTTCAATGATAATTGATACCTTGATTAAATTTGAACACCTCCAAGTTGCCAATGTACAACATGTTTACAACAAAAAACTGATCTTGCCCATGTGTTGCACTGTATTTTTAACTGTAAAATACCGGCAGCTGTGTTTGCCAGCAATTTACTGGGAAATTTAACTGGTCGAAATAAAATGTTTTAAAATTTTACTGTGTTTTTTATTAACATGGCCTTTAAAAAGTTTTACCACATTTCAGTTGCGTTAAATGTTTTTCTTTAAGTGTAATGTTTATTCAACATTGTAACATAAACAAGAAACTACTGTAAAAAATAACAGTAATGTATCTGTTTTATAGCAGATAAATGTAAAAAAAAATCAATGGAAAGGGTATTTTTTCCACTGGACAAAACTGCTTTTTTTTAATTTACGGTCATTTCCTGGCAACCACAGCTGCTGGTATTTTACCATAATTTTGGCAGTTTCTTTTTACAGTGTAAAATACAGTCCATCAGTATATTGATTAAAAGATTCAAAACTAGTTTTACACAGAGCTAAAGAGACTTTACCTCAGTACCAGCCTCTCTCTCTTGCCTAGTGCCCTCTCTCTATTTAGTGCCTGCTAATGGGGTTGGTAAACACGTCAGCTCTGGGCTGAATGCAGTGAGTGTTGTGTTACAGGGGAGCATTCACTCTCCGCCTGGTTTGTGTTGGGAGAAATTCCGCCCCTGCCCCTCCACGACCCAGTCTCCCACAATTAAATGTGCAGGCCTCAGCGCGATCGCAGCAAGTCATCCGGCAAAACCACGTGACCTGAGAGTGTCACACACTGAGCGTGGAACAAACTGGCTCTACTGAAGTGGAGTCAGTGGGAAGAAAAAGGTCCAACGCTGAGATAAATCCAGGGAAAGATGGGTCACATTAACCTGTTTGCTGATGTGTCCCAGTTTCTCTGCTACAGGATTGACTGGGAGGTTCCTTTGTAGCTGTTAAAGATGAATGTTTCCTGGATCTACCTCTTTACAATGAATCTATGGGATCTCGTAAAGCAAAATTAACAAGCCTCAGGATGAAGGCAGACAGAGTTCCAGCAAACTGACTCCTTCTGTGTATAGTTGTACGATGTTTGGGAATATTATGAAACGGATAAGGATATTTAACCCAACGTGTTAGTCCTGAGACCCTGGGGCAGAATATGATTAATTTAATGTTATATTTGATGACAATAGACAGAAAAGTAAAAAAAATGAAACCTTTAATATGAGTACATTTATTTTTTGTGGAAACTCCTTGAAATGTTTTTATAGAATCAATAAGTACTCTATTTATCCAAGATTGAACTTAATCTTCTCCTACAACCTCTCTCTGGCTAAGCCAGGGGTCTGCAACCTTTTATAACCAAAAATTCTGTCCCGTGTCCTGCTAAGCTAAAGTTGTTTAGAGGCGAAAAATATTACATGACTTATTTTATAAAGCATAACCTAATATTTATGATAATTATACTTGCTATAAGGAATCTGTTGTCATCTCAAATATACAACAGTTTATTTGTATTTTTTGGATTTTAAAATACGGAAAAACAATTCATAAAGATGAATGGATTTTCTTCTACAGGATTTGATGCACAAATAAAGATAAAATAATTTCCAAGCCAAGCATTCAGTTGTGAAACTTAAACTCAAATATTCAGTATAAAAACCACTAAACCTTCTAAGACTGTTATTTGTTATATTACATTAGTTAGACCTTTATTTTATTTTTAGCCACTATCAAAAGCTATTTTAGAGGGTCCAAAGAGGCAGAAAGACTCGCAGGTTGCAGACCCCTGAACTAAGGCCTTCATGTTTTCTATAACATTTAAGACTAATATGGATGAACACTGGTTTTGTATGTTGGGAACCATTTCTGCATTGATTCAACCATATGTGTTTAATAATTATCCTGCTTAAGACTAATTGATGACCTGTTTTATCCGTCTTTAGTCCTTGTCCAAAAATTTTTATATAAATAACAAAAATTTCCCATTAGCAAGACCCCAAATGGGGAAAAGAGTAACCATTACATTACAGACTCACCATAGACTTCACAGTGGTAAGGAGGTGCTTTGTTTAACTCTTAATCGAGCGTTTAATGCCAAATACAGAGTCGAACGAACTCAGCAATTCAAATAAATCAACTTAAGGATCCTAATGTCTTAAATATGTAAAGATCTGTGCCATAATAGGCCAGAAGTGTTTCCGAAAAACTGTTTCTCTTTCAACTAAGAAATGATATTAAGAGTTTAGTTAAGCCAAAAAGGCCACATTTTTCTGGAAAGTTTTGGCTTTTTATTTGCTTATAATTCTCACCTTTAAGATTCTTTCCTCATGAGTGATTGTATATCACAGCTTGCTTTTAATCCATTTTATAATGCTTTTATGCGTTATGTTACTTGTGTATTTGGTGCTTTTTATTTCCTGTATCTTATGCTTGCTTTGTTTTTTCTCACCTTGCGGGAATTTGTACGCTAGTTCCAGCATGTCTTCTTCAACTGACTATTTTCATATCTTATCATTTGTATTGCATTGGTTGGAGTAAACCATAACCTAAATTTGTTTTTTAAGTTTCTTGTACTTGCCCCAACTTGGTCAAATTTGAGCCGTGACAGAACCACAAGTCTGGAAAGTCATCTTTCCTTCTCAACGTCTGAACTGGCTTTCAGTGGTTTGTTCAGGGAATTAAAATCAATGAAAGTGTGTACATCTGCACTTTTGTTAAACTCTGTGAGGTGGGCTGTGCCTGTGCATCTTCTAAATTGATTGTGGAAATCCCTATAGCTCCTAAATGCCACATAGGAATGTTGGGAGGTCGCTTTGCTAAATGAACTATTGATTCCTCTTGCTACCTCCCTCCTAACTGCCAGCCCAATTACCATTTTACACTTTTTCAGATTGAGCTCAAGGCTCCCTTCAAATATAAAAGAAAACCCAGAACTCTGACCTTTGTTGGAAAGATATATTACAGACTCAACCAATGGATCAATGAAAATATCTGCTATTAGATGTGCTCTGATCAGCCATAATTGAATTTTCCTTGATAGATTATCACAGCAAATCGGGAGGCAGGCAGGGAGAAAGAATACTGCTTAGGATGAAAGCTGGATCATTAGCTTTGCTAATAAAACCACCAGCAACACCCGAGCATCAACATCCAAACTTTGCCCCCAAGCAACCGCCACCACTGACGCGCTGGCTTATCGATCTATGTGCAGAAAAGAAACCAGCTTGGAAACCGCTGAGTAAAGCAGATCGACTCGGATGCGGCAGAAAAATGGGGAGAGAAGGAAAACTACAAATATTTCATGACATGGTGAGGATCGTTCAAATGTACGCATGTCATCAGTGATTCTTGCACTTTGCATCATCCCAGTGGGAGTTATGCCAGGAGGACAGGTGATGGACAACTACATTTAGGAAATGGTTTTCAGACAACCTGGTGTCCTAAAAAAAAAAAATTCCCTAATTTCCTGAAAAACTCTAAGACACCAGAGAGAAGAAGTAGATCATGTTTTCAATTATCTATTTTTTTTTTTTTTTTTATGCATGGCAGAAAACAATTCTGATGACATGATAACATGTTTTTATTTTGTCTAACATCATTTGGCTCTTCTATTTTTCAGACATTTCCCTTCTTGTCTTTGTATTGATGTAATAATATCGGGGCCCCAGAAAAAATCCCTTTCCTTAATTTCAACTGAATGAAAACAAAAATGTAAAATCAACTTTAAATTTTTTTAAATGCTTCAAATTGTGGAAATAGAAGTTTATTATTCTTCAATTCCTGACTGAATACCTGATGCAGACGCTTTGCAGAGGATTTACAATCAACGCCTTATGTAAAGTTTCAACCTACGGTAATGATGTCGACAGATTTCACTTTGTCCTTATGAATTAAAATTAATCTGAATCATTTACTCTAGCTTTATAGCATTAGTGGCATTAGTTTTTCATATTAGAGGCAAACTTGATGTCAATGAGTGTTTGAGACAGTGATCAATGTAAACTGGATTTTTAGTAATTGACAGTTATAATGCCTAAAGAGGTTTTAATATTAGCCTGATTAGCATTGATAATGTTGAACATCATCTCTTGGTCTGTTGACTAGAGCATTTTGCTTATATCTTATCCAGCATTCTTAAACGACAGAAGTTGAAACGGACCAAACTGACCAATTTGGCAGCTCCATAATCTGTTGTGTTAATTCCTATAATTTCTTGGTGAGAATTATGATTCTTCTATCTGTCAGATTAATGTTTCATTTATAACACAATGTATTCTTGGTAAAAACATTATATTTGATTTGTACCTTAAGAGTAAAAATCATTTGTATCAACAACAAACTGACAGGAAAACTGGAGCATAGACTAAGGATAAAAAGTTGTGATCAATTATATCAAAGGTATATACTGCTATTAAGGATACACAGTAGCAGCCATTCAAAATGGCCCTTCCCAAAACGGCAGCGGAATGGCAGCCCACTTCCTTCCAACTCCCAGCGAAATCCCCTCAAACCTCCAGCCACTGGAGTGATCTCCTCTCGAATATTTTTTTACTCTGACTCCACCCTTTCACTAAATCACAGGGTCTGACCAGGAGATGACACTTTTCTTTAGATTTTAATGTCAACAAATCAGGACAGAATATTCTAGTACAAATATTGATGTTTAAAAAGGAATTGTAGGGGATTAGCCAAGTACCAGCTAAGGGCCCATCAAGGAAAGTGGGGAAATTTTGATTAACTACTACCTATCTACTAACATAGGGTTGGGCATTTATTGCATCGTTTATCGTCATTGTGATAAGTCTCTAATAAAGATTATTTATCATTTACATGATAAATTAGAATCAATGATGATTAACAACTCCTGAAATTGGGTTCAGTGTCAGAATTTTTTTTAATACTATTTTGTTCTTTTTCTTTAATGTTTTTTTTCCCGTTGGGGCATTGACAAAATTAAAGAATATGATTAATTACAGTTAGTACAAGATGTTTAGTGACATGAACCCAACTTCTTCAAGCAACTGGTGTCCCTAAAGAATTTAAATGTGTTTATTCTTCAAGAGGATTATTTGTGATTGTGGGGCTCTGATGGATGTGGTGAGCAGTGGCAGCCAGAGTTAACTAAGAAACACTATGGAGAATTTTTTTTTTTTATCGTCACTTTTATTGTTATCACGATAATTCAACCTATTATCATGATATGGTTTTTGTAAGTGGTCAGCTGAAATGTGTCCTTTAATAACACAATATCCTGTAAAATAGCTTCTAAAAGCTTCCATGTTTCTGTTGACTACATTATAAAACACTTCAAGGCATCCAAAAACTTGAATATCAACATGGATCATTCAGATTTGTATTAATCCGGTTCTAGTGCTGACTATTAAAAAAATGCTTTGTTACAGTAGGTGATTTTACTTAAACAGAACAAGTCAACAACAATAGTTATGAGACCAACTAATCCTTTTATTATCAACCAAAAGGTTACATAAACTTTAACACCTAGGGTTTTTATCAGCTTGCCTATATTTCACTCTACAAAAACCAATCTAAAAATGAGGAAAATTTTCTACGAATAAGTGTATTTGACCTTGAGCAGGTAAATAAGATTATCTGCCCATGGAATATTTGGAATATGGAGTATTTGCACCCTTAAAATAAGATAATTATGTATTATAAACTGAAAATGAGTTAATGCTGTTTTTTATTTTCTTATTTTATATGTATATAATATTATTTTATTGCCAAATTGTTTTACATATTGGCTCACATCAAGAGAAAATTACTTAAATTTTAATTTTTGCAGTGTAGATACGGGCTGATATTATCTGATATTATCTGATTAGTTTTTTTGGCTGATATTGGAGTGGTTACCAATACCAATACATGCTGGGGACTTTTAACAGCTGCATGTGGGTGAATTGTTAATTTAAAAAAAAACAACAAACAAACAAAATCTGATTTCTGAATTTAAAATAGGCCAGGCCGCAGTCAGAGCGTATACAACTCAAAGTAATCAGATTCGAATCATCTGAGGATTTTTTTATTGCATTTGTAGTTTTGTTTAGTTTTATATTTTTAGCTAAAGTTTAATTTTATTACCTGGGTTACAGTTTGACTGAATCTGAAAATACAAAACGAGTATAGCAGTTTTTTAGCAGTAAATTTGCTATTGGGTAACATATGGTTTTAATAAATTAGAATTTTACAAACTGTAATAATAAATGTTTATTATCTACCTTTACCTGACGTTATTTAACAAAGTTTTCTGAAAAAAAAAAAAAAAAACACAAGATAAATGGGATCTTTTTTATCACTATTTATCCTAATTATTTTTGAACAAAAACAAGTATGTAGTGGTTTAAGCTGCTTATTGATAGCTGAATAGATAAAAATAGAAAAGGAAAAATAGTGGCGCTAAGGTATGAATAGGTTTATATCTTCGTATAGAGGTGAACTGACTCAGTGCCTCTTACGATTTTCTTTATAACATCTAACATTTAAAATTAACTTCTGGTTCAAATCCTAACTGATAGTTGATCATAGTTTGTTAATTTGTTTATTGGCCTGCTTTATGAGGTCCGACCACAGGCTTTAAAAAAAGGTTACTGTTCTGTTTTTTAAAGGACTTCCTCTGTTGGATATTAAGGGTTTGTTCTAAATTGTGAGTCAACCCCATAAATTAGTTCAGGACCCCTAACTGTTGGCTCTGTTAAGGACTCAAGGGCTAAAGCCTAGTCTTTCTGGTCTTTGAGGCTAAAGACAATCTATTCCTGATGTTACACAAGCTCTGCACTGATGGCACATGGATTTCATTTTTCTAAAATGGCAAAATTTTTCTTTTTCAAAACAGTTGGAAATTTCTCACAAAACCATATTTTAGTCAGTCCCAAAAAAGTTTTTCATGCCAGTAAAGGATATCTCAGAAAAAAAGTGTTATGGGTTCCAGTGAAGACAGATCTTATTTAAGGTGATGTAGGAAAGTTCAATCCATCCACAGGCTCAGCGTGTTTGATGAATTCATCCATCAGAACATCATTGTTACAAATAATTACTTTAAATGCAGTTAGAGATGCACTGATCCGTTTTTTGCTGATCTGACCTGGGCTGAACATACCTGCAGTTATCCGATACCGATATGATTTAATGTTGATTGAATGAACCATATATCTTGCAATGTGAGTCAGGGCTTTAGCCTTGATATAAACATTGTTAGGTAGGTAACAAATTAGCACAGATCTAAACGTACTTTGTTATTTATTAACACATCAGCAGCAAAGAGAAAGAAACAACAGTTCAATGTGAAGTGCACTGAATTGGATTTTAGATATACAATACGAAATCTGACAGGTAATTAGTCAATATCAGAACTGATATCAGATCAAGCTAATTAGGTAATATCAGAGCTGATATCTGATCCAGCTAATAAAGCAATATTAGAGCTGATATCTGATCCACTTAATTAGTTGATATCAGAGTCGATATCCGATCCAAAAATGTGATCAGTGGATCTCCAAATGCTGTAAGCACACATTTGTTTTCCTAAAACGTACACATGTGTATCTAAAAAATATCTTAGAATCCAGATTACCCCCCTTTGTGCCTGAGCAAAAAAAGAAAGATTTATCCACCTCAGCTTCACGCACTGAGGTTAAGTGACTCTGTGCGTGTTTGTGTGTGAATGTATGTATGTGCTCACAGTTGCGGTTTCTTGGCCCTTCTTTCTCTAAGATTGGCTTATGTAATGAATCAGCGCAAGCTTCTGTGAACACAGCCTCTCATGAATACGACTCTGTCTTGTACGGCAGCTTCACATGCATTAAAGAACCCGATTATCTAATCTGCGTTCAGCCAGGCTGTGGTCCGACATGAAAGAACCCAGTGAGTTAAACTCAGTTTGTTGGTTAATGAGACAGCAGTAATGAAGTATGCTAGTATGCTCTCTAGGATACAACTTAACCTCTATTAAAATCGTACAATTTCCAAATACAAATATCTGTTAATGTTTTTATATTTATCAGGTTGGGTCGTACATTTGCATTGAGACATATTTTAGGCAACGTCGCTTAGGTTGTTTGGCTTTTACTGATTTTAATCAAAAGGTTCATCTGCCTGGTTGAAATGATTCCATTTCCCAGGATTATCAGTACTGACAGATCCATTCACCCACCTACAAATGATAAAGAGCAACCCGTGAACCACAGTACTTAAACTCGGTTATAAACTCTTTAAGATGCCTCTACTTATAGAATTGATTTCCATCTCTTTATATGAACGAGCCGAATGCTTTGTAGTAAATTTTCTGACAGATCAATTGTGGAGCCGTTTTATTAAAATGACAGGATGCATGTTCAAGCATGGTGGTACCTGCATCATGCTCTGAGGGGGTGTTTTTTAAAGCAACCCTTAAGCTCTTTCCAAAAAGTGAGTGGAATAATGAAAACTGTGTCCAAACTTCACCTTCAACCCCTATAGCTGGTAATAGAGCTGTCCAAATCCAATATTAATATATGAAATTACTCTGAGGTGGCATCAGCCCTCCTCTAGGCTGTTGACTGCTGGGCCCCTGGCAGCGCAGGGCGGGACAGAAAGAGGCTGAACAAACTAGTAAGAAAGGCCGCTTATGTCCAAGGCTGTACTCTGGACTCAGTTGAGGTAGTGGCTGAGAGGAGGATGTCCAGGCTTACATCCATCATGGACAACACCTTCCACCCTCTGCACCAGACTGTAGAGGAGCTGAGCAGCTCCTTTAGTGAAAGACTTTTACACCCTGTTTATAAAAAGGAGCGCTACCGCAGATATTCATACCTGCTGCAACCAGACTCTACAATGCGACACTACAATGGCACTAACTTGTGCAATGTATAATGTGCAATTACTATTTGATGCCCTGTGCAATAACTGTTTCTCTATATTTGACACCCAGTGTAATAACTATTCATATAAATATCAATATCCATCTACATAAATACCCATGTAAACACCCTGTGCAACAACCCAGTATAATGATCCTACTATATTAAAAAAAAGCTGTGGACGCACTGTATATACTGTATATATCCCATGCTCCTTTTTCCTCCTTTGGCACCTTCTTCTATTACTATTTGAGCTGATGTAGTGAGTACATTTCTCCACTATGAGATCAATAAAGTCAATCAACCAATCAATCAATCAATTGGAAATCGTTTTTTTAGGTGACAAAAAAAAAAACGAAATTTCAGAATATCGGCCTGCTTCTAAAACCTTCAAAATCAGAAAACTCATAAACACTTTGCTTCTATCTGCTGTTCTTTGGTGAATAAGAAATGAGTCAGTTGTACTCATACCTGATGCTCTATTGTTCTCTGATTGAGAACTATCCCTGGATAAAACATTATCTATCATTCCACAATATAAATTAGTAATAACAGTATGTATAAATAATGATTATTGGTAGGGATGCACGATGTTGGGATTTTGGCCGATATCTGATATGCCGATATTTTAAAACTCATGTAGCCGATAACCGATATCGATACCGATGTTAAAGCTGGACAAAAATAAGTAGTCATTGAAAATAGCAGTTTTATTATCCATTTCTGACACTTTGAAAAATAATATACTCAAATATATTTTGATATGCTGATTTCAAATTGATTTTTAAAAACGCGGTATCGATCTATTTTACTTTCAAAATCTCGTGAAATTTCATCGTTCTGTTACAACCTCTCGTGATATTTTGCAAATTCTTGTGAGATTTTCTTAGTAAAATAGATCGATATCACATCAATATATCAACATATAAAAATATGGCAACATTTCATGAATTTTCGGGGGATTTCGTAGCATAACGATGACGTATAGCAATATTTCATTAGTAAAAGAGATTGATATGGTGTTTTTAAATGGCAATATATCAGTATATGAAGATATTGTGATATTTTAATGTATCAATATTTTTTCCCTCGTCTTTAGAAGTTTTTAAGTCTGTAAAAAAGAAGTTTTTGAGGAAGAAGAAGAAGTAGTATTTTTTATAGTTTTTTTTTAGACTTTTAAACTCAAAAGCTGATTAAATATCGGGTTAAATATCGGTGGGGTGGCCGATGTCCAATATTCAGTTTTAAGGCCGATACTGATAGGGGGCCGATTATATCGTGCATCCCTAATTATTGGTCATCATCTTAAGCTGTAACATTGGTATTGTATTGGAAATGAAGAAGTTGTATCGGGACACCCCTGGCTTTCAAAACAGGACAATCCTCCCAAACACACACAATAACTGGTTATGAACTATTATTAGGACACATGTTTGTTTTTTTAAAACAACTTAAACACCATAGAACTGAGCCATCCTCAAAAGCTGAATCCGTACACACAAATCAAATAATTTAAATAACCTTTAGAGCCAAATATCCACACAACATTATACCAGAGGCTAATTGACAGCTCTAGAAAGTGTCCGAATTGATCCAAAGCTAAATCCTTCCTGCCTACAGCTATCAACATCTACAACACCAAAAAAAAAACAAACAAAAAAACTATGAGTTACTGCGACATTTAATTTCCCTTTAAGATTAATAAAGTATTATCTAATTGAATATGATCTCCATTTAAAAAATCAGTTAGTTTGTCAGACATTAATGGTGCACATATTCTATGCAGTTTCTCTTGTAGTAAATAGCAGCAAAATATCATCTGGATGGCTTTTATCAATGTGAACTGCAAAAAAATTTGTGTTATTCTCAATATATATCTTTGATATTACACAAAAACACGTGAAGTTGCTTAGACCCAGGAGGCTTTAAGGCATGAAGACATCTGGCAAGCAGCAGAAGCAGCTGCAACATCAATAATATTTTTTTTCTATAAAACTTGGGACATGTTTTAAATCTATAATACCACAAAATATTCTATAAAAGATTATACCGTCCATTTAAAAGCACCTTATGACCAAACACTGTCTTCCATACAGAAGATACCAAAATCCACTGCTATTCCAGAGGATCCTGTCCACACACCTCCTCTTCTATAAACTCTAATTTTTTTTATTTTTATTCCAGCTCTTTCTTATTATTTTCTGTTAAATTCTGCAAGCACATTTTCCTCCAACTGGTGACATTTTGTTAGAAAAGCACCTGACCAGCGCGCCTCCGCCACGCAGGGCGGAATAAAATGGTGTGAAAGGAGCGCGTGCTTTGATAAAACCCCTTTAACACAATTTTAAATATTAAGATCAATCCGCGTGCATATAAACCTATCACCTCTGAGGCTGAGTAATAAGGGGCGCACGCATTGTTTCCTCTTCTTGCAACAATAACAAAAACAAATGCATCCTCCCTCCCTCCCTCTCCTCCTCCGTGGCGACGTGCCCCCGCATGGACACGGCTCCTTCCCCACGGCCGTGGCTTCCAAAGCTGATTGGAAATCTGCTCACATGTACCTGGCTGCGGCACCTCCCGTCTCCTCCTGTCTCGGTTATTTCGATGCTCCCTTGCTGCGCCTCCTCGCCTTCATTTCGGATCATCCATGCTCGCAGAGATCTGGAGATGAACGGAGGAATGGATGGAGAAGAGGTGGAGGAGGAAGAGGAGGGTACCAGAGGGGCGGAAGCCTTTGAAGTGTGGGGGGGATGTAGGTCCCTGCTAAAGAGCCAGCTGCGTGCACTGGATTTATGTCGTTTCCAAGGCAGCGTCTGTCGACCTAAAGAAGATCAAGCCAGACTGATTAACAGAGATGAAGATCCCGTGAAAACTTCAAAATAAAAGCCCTTCAAAGAAACATTTTATAGTTTCTTTGATCTTTCTCGTTTTATACCTTTAATTAATATTTCTTTCACAGAGTTTGGAATAAAAGAACCTACACCCTCTTTGCAAAAGCAAATAGTGAGGAAACAACATTATTTACCACAATAAAGTAGGGTATGCAATACTGTTTTTTTTCTCCTTATTGAGAGCTATATAATAATTTTTTTTGGATAAAACTAATTTTGCTTAACATGATTCACTGGAAAAAATAACGCAACCATTTTTGGCATTTACTCAACCATATAGTTACTTTGACAAAATTGTTTCATGTTAGCAGGGTAGGACATAAAACAATGGTGTTAAAATAAGTAAATATGATTAAGTAAATGCCAAAAGCAGTTGCATTATTTTTTTCACTGTAAGGGTAACTTTGTCTTTTCGTTTTAGAATCAAATTGCTCTAAATATAAATAGTTTTTCAAAAATAATCCGTGCTGAATTTCCCCCTCTTTTTTTTTTATCTCTAGGACCAAAAAACATACATTTATTTTATTAAATGATGTGACTTGGATGGAAGTTATTACATTTTAAAGAGGCCGAAAGGTAGTTTTATAAAAAAAGCTACTGTTAGCTTGTTGCATTGTAACAGAAGATCCTAAGTTTGAATCCCTGCCTGTTTTCATGCATGTATGAGTTCCCTCTTGGTAATTTGTTTGTCTCCATGTGGAACAGCTGACCTATAGGGTTATACAATGTCTTTTACCCAGTGCCAACTGGAGATGGGCACCAGCCCCCAAGTGACTTTGCATAGACAATTTTATATGGATGGGCAGTTCAACGATTATTCAAGACTTTTTAACCTTTTTTTTTTTGTATTTGTATAATTTGGAATAAAAAATTACCATGTTAGTTTGAGTAACATGTACTGTTTGTGAAACAGTTACTACAATTTAGAACTATAATTTTCTAAATCAATGGACATCTCTCTTCCTTGTTATTTACTCATAAATAGAACATGACTCTGTTTTGAATCCTATTTTTAGTCATTTCAACTGCAGGTAAAAGTTGAAGTATATCTTGACCTGATTTGTACGGCTAGACATTTTTGCTCAGGATATGTAACAATGGATTGAGTCTGTGAACAAGAGTTTTATTTACTGGTATCACAATAAATTGGGTCTGACAACATCTAAAGGAGGACAACATACATCTAATATAAAGAATATAAAACAAGCTTTTATTTATTTCTTGTATTTCCAAAACATCTGGTATATCTGTATTTTCATCACCTAATTTAATGTCTTATTTGATCATTTTTAAATGACACTGTCAGGGTTCTGCCCTCTGCTTGGGTTTATTTTTAAGTTTATTTGTGTTCTGTGTCTTTGTAGTTTATTTCTACCAATCAGCTTGTTAGACCTGTCTTTGTTCAGTCAGCCATAAATACTCTCCCTGTGCAGTTCCTCAGTGCTGGTTCCTGCTCATTCCGTAGTTCCTCATGCTTGTTTTCCCTGATGTCTCCATGGTTCTGGTTTGTTTTACATTTTTATGTTGGATTTTTGGATTCCTGCCTCAGATGTTTGTGATCATTCAATTAAATCTTCAACAAAATCACCTCTGCCTCCCTGCTCCTGCATTTGGGTCCTCACAACCTCAACCTAACCTTGACAGAAACCACTCAAAAAATCTCTATATTAAAGCTTCTTTCGTCCATGGATAAATACAAAAAAATAAATTAAATTCTAAGCTAGTTAACAGGCAATATGATTTTATTCTAACGTTAGTATCATTTTAAAAGGTAATCCATTCAGTCCATTTTGCTGATATCAGTTTTTTATTTCTCAGATTAAAATGGATGTTTTATATAAATGTATTAATAGCATAATACTTAACTTTATGAATTTAGTAAGTAAAATATGTTACAAAACATATTTAAATCGCCTGCAGGAAGCTGGTAATCGAAGAAAGTACAGTTGTAGCTATTTGTTTTAATTTGGACATTCCTGGAAAGGAGAGGCTGCTGCTTTTTTCAGCTTAACGCAGCTTTTAGGCATCAAGCAAAGAGCCGCAGCAAACCGGCAGAAGCGCGCATGCGCAGCAGAGCCAGTAGGAAGCCGCTGATTGTCAGCTCTGTCTCTCTGCTACGACGCGGAGAGGATAAATAGAGCCGCTACGGGGCCGAAAGACGACGTTTACTATCGCTCTGCGCCCTTTTCCAAGCAATAAACCATATAAACTGATTTTATATTTTCCATTCCTATAAGGATTCCTTGCAATCTGAAAAAGGGCTGTACTTGTTGCATGCTGTTTGTTGGCTAAGCATGTTAATCCTAATTGAAATCCAATTACAGCTCGGACCAAGGAAAAATCGAAAAGCCTTTCTTAGGAAGGTCGAAACACACCACCTTCAGTTTCAACCAAAAAAGAATAAACTCTTTTAAAACACTTTAAAGACGGAAGTTTTAAATGTTCCTGCTGAGAAACAAAACGTGAACAGTATAAACGGATAAATCTGAATTTAAGCAAAGGATATTTTTTCAACCTGGACAAATGTGCACAATACATTGCATATATATATATATATATATATATATATATATATATATATATATATATATATATATATATATATATATATATATATATATATATATATATATATATATATATATATATATAATATATATGTTGGAATTTGTTAAAGCAAAGAATTTTGCTGTCAGTCATTTTAAAATTTTACTGATATGATACATTTTTGAACTAATAATGAGAGAAAGGATTCGCTTCTCGCTTTTTAATCAAACATAAAGTATATTATACACGATCATGAAACTCAGATGCTATTCCCAAACTGTAGCACTGGGCGGTGCTGTTGCATCATGTTTAAAACTGAGAATTGTCGCTGGCCATGGTGCTGATCTACGAGGGCTACCTTAGGTGTAACTAGCCATGGTGCTGATTCCAGATCACCTCTAAAACAGCATAGTAGGACCTTCCCATTGGCTATATATGATAAATGAATGAGCCCTTCACCACTGCACATTTTGTTACCAGCTAAAAGTGTATATTTCAAAAACCTCATTGTTATTTACCATGAGAAGCCAACATGAATTAAATAACAGGTTCTATAGAAGCTACAGTAAAGTGATCAATCATGGTCACTCCAGCTTCCTGCAGGCTCAGTTAATTCCCATTTCAGCATTCAGAAAAAGTCTCTCTTTATTTACAGCTGCACTGCTGGAGCTGTGACGGTCCCATCTGTTTCCCTGTAGGGCAATTATCCAAGGGAACCCTAGTTGCGACTTCAAAAGGGACAACGCGAACGATAACCTATGTCCTGGCTAAATTTTTCATAATGAATCAAGATGGTAATTATAATCATTTTTGTTGGTATTTCAGATTTTTTTTTTTTAGAGGATGCAGTGATAAGTACAACGACATTGCTAATGAAGCCATACTGAGAATCAGGCCAACCGTGAGGTAATGGGACAGAACCCACCAGGGATTCATTCTAAAGTCATCACTATGTCCACAGAACCCCACACATGAGTTAATATTCTGGTCACTGCTAAATATAAAACCTCAATAGGTAATTAAAGGAAAAAGAATAACTTCAAATCAACCTCAGTTGTTTTATATAGTACATTAAGTTAATATTTTTAACATATTAATAGAGAACTGTTATTTGCATGATATTGAGTTGCATGATGGACTAGTAGTGATATTATCACCGTCCACATCATATATTTAATTGTTTTTGTATTATTTTTAGTTTTTTATATCCTCTTTGAAATGTGCACATCTTCCCCACCTTGTGGCTAATTGCAGCAATTGCCTGCCTTTAAAGTGTTAGCTATGCCTAAAGCAATCTTTTGTTTAGAACATTTTTGCAACAAAACCACCAGACCCAGGACAATTCTGCATTGAAAAAAAAATACAACAATGTTTTAAGCAGTTTCAGTCGCTTCTTTTACAGAAATATTCAGTTAGTCTTGCAGTCTCACCTGCAAGCACCTCCATTCATCCGTTATCGCCTGAGGCCCCTTTAAAATTGAATGAAGTGTGTTTTTCAGGAAACCACAGTGTTTCTTTTCATTTATCATCCTGACAATCCTCCCTACTCCTTTTTTTCTTGCAATCATGTAAAAAGCTTCTTAAGCCAAACTGTGCCAAGTGTCACTCTTAATTCTAAAGTAACTTGATTAGATTTTGTCTTCTAGCACGTTGATTTCATTGTAGATGTACCAAAACAAGCTACTCTGGTGATAAAAAAAAAAAAAAAAAAATCCTATTAAAGGTAACATAGATATAATACATCCGAGGATGGCTGGGAAACTCCTGTACTCCGGAGCTATTCTTCTGTTTTTTAAGATGTTCCTCTGGTTTAGCACGTGGATATTTTATTTCAGGGTTCTTGTAGATCTTGATGAAAGCTTAAAATATAATTAAAGCTTTAATTTAGCAGTGTTTGGACACCAGCACATTTTACCACAGACTTTTAGAAACTGGAGATTCCCACTGACATTGTGTAAGAGCAGTGATTTCTTGAATTTACCTTCTCAGTCAATAGATGTGATATGTTATGGTTAATCTACACACTTTGGTGATACATCTTACTTTAATAAAGCAGTATCATAGCATGAACATTTTCAATACATAAAAAACATTCACAAAATGTATCTTTCAGATAGCATAAAGCAGGACTAAAACAAAAACTGTTTTATTGAATTGAACAGGTTGTATATTCAAAAAAGTTGCAGGCCTTTTTTTTCCTTTTTAATTTCTTTTAAAATCTGGGTTCATATTGAACAACCGGTTGCCAGGGATCATGTTAGAGATGCTTGGAGACTAAATTACAAGAAGGGCCGACAACTTAAAGGGCTTCAAAATAGATAATCTCAATTTTTAGGGTTCAAAATGTGTGTTTTAAACTTATTTCAAGAATTTCAGTTTAAAAACCTATGTTATTGTTTTTTTTGTCAATCTATTCATTTGTGGAACATTGTGTTTGTGTTTTATATCCAAACCTTGCTTAAAGATTAGGTAAACTTTCTGAAAGAACTTAAGAGAACTGATCAGTTGATACATTTACCAGCTAGCATTAGCACAGCACAACAGCATTGTTGTAAGTTAGAAGCTGATAAAATGAAGCTACCAATCAAAATGTACAAAAGCGGGTTTATGTTTAAAGTGTTGATGACACAATATTGATATTTTCCATTAATCTTTGTAGACTAAAATGTTAATAACGAGATCAATGTAATAATTTTGAGGGCACTCACAGAAAATAGTTTATCTAAAAACCTCCACCATTCAGAGGAGTCTAAAGCCGCTCAGTAACTGAGGGAGAAAATAGGAGTGACGTAATACAGGAGTGATTGCTGGAACAGTTTTTCATGGATTCAGAGACAGCTATGCATTCACTTTGGGTGGCAGCTTTTTGCATCAACTCTCATAAGGATGGTGTCAGTTTTTTTTTAAGTTTCTAAGGATCCTGAGCTGCTTTCAAAGTTAGTTAAGCAAGGCAGATCAGATCAGGAAAAGTTAGAGCACTCCAGGCATGTCTCTTCTGTGCTCTGAACATATTGAAAAATTGTTACTGGCTCAAACACAGTGGTGGATGAAGTACTCAACAGTAGTACTTGGGTAAAAGTATTGACACTCATTGTCAAATATCAACTACAAGTAAAATTTAGCATTGAGGTACTCACTTTTGCACTAAGTGGTCCTACTAAATATCAATGATTCTGGTGATATGTTACCTAAGGCCCTCCTACATGGTCATCCCAATTTTCACTTACCAGTGTTGAGTCTTACATAGAAAAAAATTGCAAATCTTCTTTTGCAAAGTCAGCTTGCATGAGCGATGCAAACAGCAACTTCTAAACAGAGCATGCGCGAGGAGAAATGGGCTTGTGATGCTCTCGCACATGTTTAATAGGTGTTCCCACTCGGGAGCCCTGAGTTTCTCACATTTTTTTTAGAATGTCATGCCAATCTCTAAAAGAGTGGAGTCCAAATTCAGTCCTAAGGGCTGCTATCTTGCATGTTGAAACTGCATTTCAGAAAGAGAAACAGCAACAGCGGATTACAAAGCTAAGCTGAGCAGAAAGTAACAACTAACTAACAGCTTCCTTGAAATGTAGTGGAGTAGAAAGTACGATATTTGACTTTGAGATGTAATGGAGTGAAAGTTATAGGCAGGCCCGAACACACAGATTTACCTGATCTCACCATGTTGTCACCTGGCCTAGCTACCTTGGCTCTGGCTCTTTTGAGAAAAACCCATTCCTCCCTTGGTAGGTCTTCTCCAGGGGAACTGTCTCGCTAGGGGGTGGCAATGCCTGACTGTTGTTTGAATCCTTGTCTTTCCACCTCTTTACCCTAAAGGTCTCTGATTAAACTGTTCGGAGACCTTGAACTGTCATAAAGCTGTGATGTAATCTCAGCCGTTGAGGAACCTCCTGATGTCCGTGTAGTGGGTGTCTGGGGTCATTCAGTTGCTTGTCATGTTCTCTTCTTTCTTGGGTGTCTTGGCGTATACCAGGTGGGCAAATACCTGATATACACCATATACAGTAGCTTTCAGGGTGCGTGTGATGGTATGACAGGCTCTGTTGAGCTCTACATCAATCTTGGGAGCATGAGCTGACCTCTTCCACACTGCAGCGCAGTACTCAGCTGTTGAGTAGCACAGTGCCAGTGAAGACTGTTTGAGGGTGTTGGGGTCGGCACCCCAGCTGGGGTTGGGTAGGATGTCCAGAAGGTTATTGGGAGTGGATACTTTCTAATCATTTTAATAAACTTTAATATTACAGTAAACTTAAAAGTGCCAAGTTACCTACTAAAAAGTTAAAGCGAACACTTTTAAATTGGCTGTTTTAGGGCTGCAACTAATGATTATTTTGCAAACCGATTAATCTATCGATCAATTATTCGATAAATCTATTAACAATCGGATAGTCAAAGTTCCTTAAAAAAGATTTTTTTACGACATTTAACCAGGTGAGACTAAAGCTTTTCCACTTCAAGCATTCTGGATAGAGTATATTGACAGAAAAAAAGTGTTTTTTAAAATCTTGAATACAAAATATTTAAATATCTATTTAAAATTTGGCTATAATTACTTCTCTAGGTAGGTTGCTCTGTCAGCTAAAGGCATGTTTCTTGACTCCAGAGAGGCATGTCTCTTGACTCCAGTTGACGATTAGTCGATTACAACACTTTTCACAGTTGTAATTCAACAGGTTAACTAAATCTAAAAGTAGATTATTGTGTCATAAGTTAACATTATAGTTAATTATTCATGATGGTGAGCTATATTCTAACCACAGCAGCCCAGTTGCATCTATTTGTCCAAATAAGAGTTAATAGATCGATTGAAACTCTGTTAAATGTTGATTTTGAAATCCAGACTTCACAGATTTTCTTAAATATAACTGATTAACACCACCTCTCAGATTCAGTTAACACATTTAATTTTGCTGGATGACTGCCTAAACATGTGTTGACATTTTGAGGGTGTAAAGAGATTTGTGTAAAATGTTTTACTGAAAAGTTTTGCAAGAAATACGTTTCCCTACTCTGAATAAATCCAAGTCACCTGTTGTTACTGTCTCTTCCTAAACCAGCAAAGTAGCTTCTGGTAAAGAGTGCTGATTTACTACGGTCCTTAAATAATAATCGATGCTTATGGGTAACAACTAAAAAAAACAGAAACAAGAGCAGATTTTTTATTTCTTGTTAAAACACTTATTTTTAAATCAGCTTTCTTAAATAAATTTAAAATATAAATTTTAATGAATGCAGAGAAAATAATGGCTAAGTAATAATGACTAAAGCTCGACAAATAACTGAAGCTAGCTCTGTACACACCAGACCCAGATCAAAATATTACTTTATATCTTTCCTCATGTTTCTTCACAGTGATTGCTTTCCTTTATCTGGCCTTGATTTAATTTGCAGCGCTGGACACAATCAATAAAAAGCAGAAAATCAATCTCAGATAGCAGCTTGAGTCACACAGGTACAGCGGACACATAGTTATTAAATTGCAGCATACGCCACACTCTCTCCCAACCGTTTTCTCCTCCTCTTCAAACTCTTATCATGATGTTTAATGTTGGAATAAAAAACAGCAGCTGCAGGAAATGTATGCAGGATTCTTTTGGTGACTGATACTTTTGCATGCTCATTTATTTTGAGGGCTAGAAAGCTTTAAAGCAACACTTCAAACATACAGTGCTGAGAAAAACTACTCGACTTCTTTGTGAATTCTCCTTTTTCTCTTATTTACATGTTGTAGATCATCACGCAAAGTGTGTTATCAGACAAAAAGACATTGATTAGATATAAAAAGGAAGTTTATAATGCAGATTTAAAAAATAAGTTTTCAAAGCCAGGCTAACCAATACTAATATTCAATACAAATCTCCCAGAAAAAATGTTTAAAGGACATTGATGCTTTTATGCCTCAATTAAGGTCAGAAAAGGTTAAAAATAAAATAAAAATATTTAGTAGAAATGACATCCATAGGTTTGCTCTATGGGAAGATCACCACTGACTGAAAACAACACAGAGGCCCATCTCACATTAGGAGAAAATAATTTGATCTTAAAGTGAATTGAGGAAAAATACTGTGTCCTGATATATCTTTAAAAAATAGCCTTTTGGAAAACTAAAGAGAAAACTGACAGTCAATCATAGAGATTGTAGTAAAATAATCTATGGCAGCTCCACTTAAAGCTGTCATCCCTTAAGAAATTAACCTTTTCAATTCAAAACATTTGTGTTGGTGTTCGGTCTCAGTTTGAACCTGCAGGGCAATCCTGGAGTGTGAAAAAGATGTTTTTATTTTTGTTAGTTTTTTTTATTCAGGCTTTTTGTTCAAACCAAAAAAATCCAACACCTGCTTCTGGTCCTTGACCTCAAATTCATTCCTGGGAGGATGGTAACATTAGGCTTCTCTGCTGTCAATACTGTGTCATCCTCCATAAGAGGCAATGCCAACAATCTAGGACTCACCTGTCAGCTTTCGGTAAGTGTTGCTGTTTGTGTAGAGTTTTACCAATTGTGTAACAAACTGTGGAAACAATGGTGACGGTGCTGCTAATGCTACATTAACAGGAACATGGAAGTCAAATACTCATGCTTACCCTTGCAAGGATAAAAAAGCAGAGTCTGAATGAGCTGTAATTTTCTTTTCCTAGAAATGACTGGACCTGAATTCTAATGTTATTGCATCCTGTGACTGTAACCTTAAAAAAAGAAAAGTTTAAAGAGGTTAAAATCCTCCAAAGCAGCTAAATGAAATGCACCAGAAAAAGAAAAGAGGGTCACAGTTCCTCCTCAGTGAATCAAAAAAATCTCCCAGTCTGTTATCAATAACACATGGTGACAGTCGTTGCCACCCAGGTTAAGGTAACCTGTTCTAAGCATAGGCTGCTTTCGATAACTTTTACCCTCTTCATGAAAGAATTTTGCATTTGAAAACCACATTTTCTTATCTCAGATTATCCAGGTCTAATAAAATATTGGTTTGATGATCTCAAGCATTCAAGTGTGACAGAAAAGCAAAGAAAGACGAAATCTGTGAAGAAGGAAGTTCTTATTCCACAGCACTTTGTGCAAGCATTAGCAGATTAGAAACTCTACTTATGGATGGAAAGGAAGGCTGTTTAAATCCTTAGCAATATTGATTAAAAAGGTCATAGTTTTGACAGGATTTCCCCCCTGTGTTTTGCATCCTAAATGTCCAATGATCTGGACAATTACTGCACTCCCTTTCTTAGATCACTTTATTGGCTGTTTGGAGTTTTAACTTACTGGCAATAACTTCCATATGATTAAAGTCATGAGTTAAAAAATAACAACAAATACATTTTTAGAGTAGGCTAAGTTGTTAATATTGTATAGGCTTGAAGAAGCCTATGGATTACTGGGTCAGACTCCGATAATCTTAACAGGATATATCATTATAATATATTAGGTTTCATGTTACTGCTGGTTTTATTTACTGTGAGTCCTCAAAGGTCTTTAAAGGAGCAAAATATACTGGGTAAGTGTAAGTAGAACTTTAAGCTAATTTTATAGGTTGTAGAGCCTTCTGTGCTCATCTGTTCAGATGAATCTAAGCATCTGTAGCAGAGGCCATCCTGCCTTTTCATATCCTGCTTTGCATGATGTTAAACTGTTGATTTTCTTTATAAAGGGCAAGCATTCTCAAACAGGACATTTTACCCCATCAGACCCTGCTGAAGATTACTCTAAATGTATAATGAGTCTGTACCTAGTTGTAATTTATGTTCCAAGTAATCCCAAGAGTATTTTTTAAGATCTTATCACTGCAAGAAGACATTACTTTACATTATTGCTAATTGAGACAATACTCAAATTAAAAAAAGTCTCTATATGAAAAAGTGGCATTCAATTTTGTTCAGATCAACATATAGGAATTCTGACATTTGCTGATCAACAGCATGGATGTCATATTAATTTGAGCCTTTAAAGATTAAAATCAAGCTTTTAAACAACTGTAGTTTTTTTTATGTTTCCACTCTGGAATTTAGTCACCTACAGATTAGTCACCTACAGCAATACCAATGGTAAAAATCTGCTGTGACTTTTATATCTGTAAGAAAAACATGGAGCTTACTCTCCTCAATTATGAGACTATGCTTTCTGACCCAAAGCTTTGTTCTGCTTGTCAATCAGCATAGTGAAAGCATGACGCCGGGCTTTTATTCTGCCAATGGTAGTGGAGGGTTTCACAACTTGGACAATATAATGAAGGACAACCATTTAGGTCTTCAGTTTTTCCCTCGGTAATGTGCTCAATAGATAAATAATCCCAATAAAGGTAAAAAGAGGTTTTGGTAAAGACCAAAAAGTTGTGAATTATGGTGTCATGCCTTCCATCTCAACCCTGGTAGAGGAATAAATATGCTGGAGTTTACCTGAATGTCTTAGTTTCTGTCGATCACACACTTGGAGGAAACTTGGATTCTTCCTGCAAACATTTTTTTATTCCGTTACCAACAGACGGGGAATGAAACATTGTGACATATTAAAAAAGCCTCTGATCTTAAGTTCCCAATGAAGGAAAATCCTCAACCCTTCTGAGCTCAGGCTATGACCACCCACCATTTGCTGACCATGTGCTAACAACAAAAAACTATAGATGATCTTAGTGTTTGGAAATAATGAGCACTGTAGATTAGCTCTTTTAAGATTGATAATCCTTTAGTTTATAATATCCCAGTCTTTCCATCTCTGACTGCATCTGGTTCTACTCTAAAGGCTGATTTATACTTAGAAACCAAGTCGTCTGCATGTGTGTCCCATGTGCCTCCGTCCATAATGCAGATACACTGCTGCTCCTCTCCAAAATTGTAGGTGACCGAAGACAGGAGGCTTCTGATTGGTCAAATCTACATCCGCTCTACATTATGTGTCCTGTTTGGTACCTTACCTTGTTTGGTTTGTATGACGACTCGTGAAGATGGACCAGCTAGAAGAGCGAGGTGTGCGAGAACGCTGGGACCCTTTGTCTTTACCGGGATTCCGCTGTCTTTGGCCCTCATGTCCTTCCATTGTCGGACAAACTTGCCCCCACTTCCTCTCCACCTCGGCCGTATCTAGAACCCCAGCTAGTTCATGACTGTCCCTCTTGCGTTGTTGCGTAGAATAACAAAGCGCAGACCACACTTCAATATTGAGCATGATTTAAAAATATCTGTGACAAGCTCACTGCGACACACTGCTGTGGGAGGATAACCAGCCCTTAAGACCCCAACCACTTTAAACAGACCAACTATGCCAGAACATTTGAGAAGTTGCAATAAAGTAGAGATTAGTAGAGATGTAGAACCCATGGACATAATTCAGCCTGGTTTTAATAAGCAAATACCAAATATATCAATAAAAATGATTATTTTAGGGCTGAAACTAACGATTATTTTACTAATCAATTAATCTGTTGATTATTTCTTCAATTAATCGGTTAATAATCGGATAGCCAAAGGTTCTTTAAAGAAGAATTAGTGAAATTAAACTAGGTCAAACTTAAACTTTTCCACTTGAGTTCTGGATAGAGGGTATGGACAGACTAATTTATTTTCTGTTTTTTTTTTACTTAAATTTAAAATGTTTATGGTTTTTGACAATCTTGTTATAGTTATAGCTCTAAGTGGGTTGCTTTGTCAGCTAAAGGCATGTTTTAGAGTCTCTAAACTCCAGTTATCAATTAACCGATTACAGTTCTGGTTGAACTGTAAAGTGCCTTGAGATGACATGTGTTGTGAATTTGGCGCTATATAAATAAACTGAATTGAATTGAATTAAATTAGTTGACGATTATTTCAATAATTGATTAATCCGATTAATTGTTTAGGTCCTACATTATTTTATAAACTTCTGAAGTTCATTCCCAAATAAAGTTTATGCAGACCACAGTCATAATTCATTTAATGCTCTGGTTTTCTATAAATTGCATTACTACAATGCCTGAAATTCAGCTCATTTTTTCATTAGTAACATAATTCTGAACCAATAAAGAAATAAAATAATTCTGACTCAGCTAACACTCTTGTTCTTAAAAGTATGTATAAATATATAAATACATAAATGAATGCTCTCTAACTTATTGATCTATAGCTTTAATTGCTTTCTTTAGTCTGCCACTTCAGCTAAAAGAAATTTAGAAATGTAAAAGTTTGAAACATAACTTCCAAGGCAATAAAGTTAGTATGTCTGGGAGATGTTGTAAAGTGAATTATGTGGTAGTGCTTTTAGGAATTGGTTCTGATTGACAGGACTTATAATTATGCAAGCTGCAGGGTTAGGAATTGATCAAAGCATGTTAACTTCTGTCTCCCCTTGTTGTTGGAATTTAACACATATTTGCTCTTTCTGCTCAAAGTCAGACCAGACCTTCTGAATTAGTGGGTTTGATTGTCAGAATGCCTGTCCAAACTGCAATCCTGCCAGGCTATTTCATTTTAAATCACCGTCATCATCAGAGAGAGCATTAAAAATCGTAGCACTTTGATCATCTCATTATGTCTTCCTAAATTATTCATTTCCGACCAAAGCTGATAAATATGCAAACGTATCAGTGTTCCTGTTTTAATTCACAGGTTTTCAGTGTTCAACCTCTGGTTAGTTTTGGCCTGCAGCTTGACAGAGTATCCAGAATATAACAGCTGTAGAATCTCATTAAAGAAAAAGAAAAAAACAAGGCCATTAATGAGTTGAGCTAATCTGCTTCTTACAGACGCAAACGATACAGAAGCTCTTTTCATCTGTCTTTTTGAGGCCACATTCATTCTTTGAGATCATCTAAATCAGATAATATAGGCAAAATGTCATGAAAAAGTATTGCTATATTGATGCAGTGTATAAGGTGGACAGAAAATGATGTATCCTCTGCAAAGTTAGTGACAAAAAATACATCAGAAGGTGCAGCATGGTGTAGCATGGTGTTTTATTTGGGATGTGATACTTTTTAAAACCATGTTTGGCTGAAAGTACAGCTGAATGATGAGGTTCTGTTAAAATATCTTATTTAAGTCTTGACATGTAGTTTTAATTAGATTTGTATTCTAGGGTTATGCTACGTTATTCTACTATACAAATATGTTCCAAATATGGCTTGTGGCAAACTGGATTTTCTACTGGGCTTTTTTCAATGATGTCTGTCTTCCTTCCACTATTTCTTAAAGATCGAATTTGTGAAGTACTATACTAAGAATTTTCCCATTGACTAGTTCTCCCACAAGGTCAATGGGACATCATCTCTAAGTAATGTTGCAGTTATACTACAGTATGCTCCCCCTATACAATGCTATCTATAATCAAAATTTTGTTTTTAACTTCTCCACAACTTTATCCCTGTGTGTGTGTTACTTGCAGAGGTAGGTATAACTTGTTACATTTACTCAGATACATTAACTTCAGTAACTAAAAAAAAAAAAAATACTATTAGGAGTTTAACAGCTTTGTACTTTTTACTGTTAGTTGAGTAGAATTATGATAAATGATCACTACTCTTACTTGAATAACATTTCTGGCTACTCCATCCATTGTGAGTAACTTAACTTAATGAAAGCAAGCTTGTTTAAAATAAAACTGAAGGACACACTTTATTATTTTTTCTTCTCAAGGCTAGTTTAATAAAGATTTTTTCATGTGCTGAGTCAGCCATCTCATTTTGGGTTTGAGTGAAATTATACTAAACAGTATACCTATTCTAACAGAATGCATCTATTGATTTTATAAGTTTTATAACAAAAAAAAAATAAATATATAAATTCTGTTGTTTACCAAATTAGTATTCCACCCTCAATTGAGTAAAAATATGCTAAACTACAGTAGTAGGCATTCAAAATTTCCCCGCTTTCTTTGATGGGTCCTTGGCTGGTTCCCTACAATTCCTTTTTAATTATCAATCTTTGTGCTAATATATTCTTTCTGTCATGATTTGTGGACATTAATTAATGTCTAAAGAGAAACGTAATCTCCTGGTCAGACCCTGTATTTCAGGGAAAGGGGGGAGTTTGGGTGAAGAGATATGCAAGAGGGGGTCACTCCAGTGGCTGGAAGTTGGAGGGGATATTGCTGCAGTTGCAGGGAAGTGGGGCTGCCATTCAGCTGGGAAGGGCCATTTTGAATAGCTGCTACTGCAGTTTTACTTTTACCATATATAAGACTATAGAGCACTCCTTACTAAAAGCCACACCCATAAAGTGAAAAACAAAAAACAAAATGTAAATGTACATATATGAGCTTGATATCTACTGAACTGTCTTACATCAAACCTATAGGGGGAGCTCTACATATAGTCTCTGTAGTAGGGATAAAGAAGAAATGTGAAAGTGTGAATTCAGGAAGTTTGTTCTCAATCATATCTGCTGATAGAAAGTTCTTGTGCCAAATGAAAATCAGCCCATTCTTTGTTTTCCTACTTTGACTTCTGCCCCCCGGTGGTTAGGAATAATCCACAATAAGCCACACCTTCTTAATGCGCCCTTAGTCCGTGGTGTGGAGCTGGAAATGCAAATGTCTGGAAGTGATCCCTGAACTGGCTTTTTACTTTCTGGACCTGGATAATCACCACTGCTACTCTCAAACCCATGCATGACCAACGTTGGTCCTCGAGGGTCTCTGCAGGTTTTATAGGTTTCCCTGCTTTAGCACAGCTGATTCTGACAATTTTAGTTCAGCAAAAGCCTGCTAATTAGCAATCAATGGAAATCTGCTGTGCAAGAGCTTGAAAAATCTCTAAAACCCTGCAGGAGAACAGCCCTCGAGGATCGACTTTAAGCATGCCTGTTCTAACCACTCATTCACAAAGACTACAGAATCTGTGCGTTTTTCGTTCTGTCACTAATAGAAGCCATTCTAATCAGGCAGTTATTCCCACCTGCTCTGTGGCCGCAAGGCAAAATGGATAGCCCCCAACCCACACCACACCCAGTCCATTTTGGAATGGTATGGGAACTAAATGAGTAAAGGTCTAAAAAAGCAGAGGAGACGAAAAAGGAAGTCAGTCAAAGTGAACCAGATATTGGGTAAATTTCATATAAGAAGTCATAACACACACATCAAGTGTGGATTGCTGAACAGCATATTTTACTCGTTAGTGTAAAACCTTATGCTACGTTCACAGCAGATGAGATTTGGGCAGCAAAAAAGCTCCTGCTGCTTCATTTTTGAAGCTTGTACACATGAAGGTCAGACGCGCATCAAGAGTATCCTTGATGCTTGAAGCGGATCCAGTAAAGCAAGATGTGTCTGATGCTTCTGCTGCTCCTGTGTTCAACGACAGAGAGCAGCTTTGCTATATTTGCTGTGATAAGCTGGTAAAAAGTAGTTTTAAAATATTTTTAAGTCAACCTCTAAACATCGTCCATGCAGTCAGTTCAGCAAGATTACGAACCTGCCTTAAAATACAATTTAGCTGTTGGAGCCGCACAGATCCTAACATATCGGCGCGTTCACTGGGAATCCCTAGCAGTAGCTGGGGGGTTTCCCCTTCATCACGGCCGGAAGTAGATGTTAGCATTTTTCAGGTACATGGTACAAACTGCAGGCACCAGAATAATAAAAGCGAATATACTTTGTCAGCAGGTTTCAAGGTTTTAAGTTAATTTAGACATTGATAAGCGGTTTCAGGGGAGTGATCATAGCGATCTGCATCGGCAGTGCAATGTCTGCCTTCCCCTTATCAGCTACCAGATCAGCTTCTCTGATTGGTTGCGCCTCAGATACTCAGAAGCTAATAAGGCATGGCTTAAGCTGCTCAGATTAATCAAGATGCGCTGCTCCTGCTGATCTAGATGCGCTGCTCCTGCTGATCTTGATACGCTGCAGGGCCTTTTCATGCACCCCAACCATTGACTTTGTATATAAATCAGCTGCATCTGCTGTTTCAATTGCGTGCGGAGTGAACGTAGCGTAAGGCTTTCACAGAGCAGTTGCATTTAGACTGAAACTTAATAATACTCAGACGGACAATTTTTTTTTCCAATTAGGTGACTTCCGAATAAATAAGAAAGCGTACAAAAAAAAAAAAAACACCCAATTTTCCAATATTCATGTCAAGGAAAATGTAGCTGAAAACCATTTATTCCTTCAATTTCATTCACAATTATTTCATACTTTTGTTAGTCTATCATGTATAATCCCATAGAAGTATGCTTTGCTTCAATATTGTTAAGACAAAAATAAGACAGTTTAAGTTGTGCGTAATATTTTTAAATTGGACTGTATATGAAGCAGGTGTTAAATGCTGATTTGGTGATTTTATTCCTAGATCACAGCAAAATGTTTCTTTTCTTTTTTTCAGTGACTTAAATCCCAACTAAAATGAAATGAATGATCAAAAGCATCAAATCAGCAAACAGAGAAATGGTTACTTCAGCTCTTCCTTGTACTATAGCTCTGCTCCAAATGAGTTTGTCAATTCCCAAGCTGATATAAGAAATAAAACAGAAGAAACTTGCATACAATATTAAGATTATGAGTCTTAATTGATATAAATCCATGAGTATTTTGAGTGACTGTGTAAAAAAATGAATATGTTTTTCTTCTAATAAAGACAATCTATAAAATAGTTGTGCACTCTATCAAAAAACTTTTTTTCTTTTATATTTTATTGATGGATTTCAGTAAAAACATTTGGAAGCCATGTGTCTCCAAAGTGGTTGTATTTGACAGCAGACTACAGGTGAAAGGACTGTCTTATTTTATTTTATTTTTTTTACTTTCCTTTTTTTTTTTTTTAGCTCTTTTATCTACTTTGGTCAGCCCAAGATATTTCCATGGCCACTGGGTGGCACTGTGAGTCCACCAAACCTGGAGGTGATTGTACATTCCTTCATCTCTGTCCTCCCAGGGAAACTTTCACTGCAGTCTTAGGAAAGTCTTCTTTGCAGAAATCTTCCTTTTCAGTCAGCTAAACAGTGTGAAAAGGTTCAGTCAGTCAAGCTTGACTGTTTCAGACAAGTGTTTGGTTGAGTTTGCTCTTGGTCGAGCTCGGACTGCATTTTCTCTCTCAGTGAGGGCTTGAAGTCGTGGTTTGACTCCAGAGGGATTGCGTATGATGCCTGGCTCTGTAACCTGCATCAGTGGGACTCCACAAGAGGCTGCTTGACTTCACACCAGGTGACCAGGAGTCACTACTTCAGTTTCTCCCTGCCTTAGGCATAAACTGCAACACATGGTTTGGTTGATGAGCACATCAACATCCAGGTTGAAACCTGAGGGTGGGTTTATGGTATGAACCTAACAATTTGACAAAGCTGACAGCGAACATATTTGGAATGTCGGTTTTTCTTCAACACATTTCCACCCTCTTCTTTCTGGATACAAGTAGTGCACCAGAGTGCCTGCCTTAGCAATAGTTCTCAGGTGAAAAGGCTCAGCTGTGTTCAAACGAAGACAGAACAAGAGTGAGCATGCAGTCACACACTGCTCGTGTGTTCTCTGGGGGGAGGGTAGCTGATGAGCGACAGCTCCTGCTCCATCTCCGTTTCTGGCTCTGTCTCCGAAAGCATCCCGGCGTTGTGGCATTCAGACAGGCTCTGTGACACTAATCCGATTTGCGTCCCATCATCTGTTGTGTCCTCCGGGTCCACCGTCAGCCTCCCATTATCTCCCCTGCTGCCGTTACGACAGTTACTGTTGCGGTCCACCCCCGCTTTATCGTGGCTGCTTGGCAGCAGAGGGGTAACGGCATGCGACGGGCACTGCTGGGATGCGAGGAGGGTTTTACTGCCTTGTCCTGCTGCATTGGCCCCAACATTGTACTGGCATCTTATATAGTTGGAGAAAGCCCTCCTGTAGGTCTTATTAAAGAGCGTGTAGACCAGGGGGTTGACCCCGGAGGAGATGTAACCCACCCAGACGAAAACATTTAGCAGATCATGAAGCAGAGACTCATTGCAAGAGCCACTGCACAGGACAAAGGTGACGTTGGTGATGAAGAATGGACACCACATGACAAGGAAGAGGAAGAAGACAATTCCCAAGACCTAAAAAAAAAGAGAAGTTATTGTGAAGGCAAGGCAAGTTTATTTGTATAGCACAGTACAAAGACGATTCCAATTGCTTAACAGTATATGAATTAAACAATAAAACAGGAAAAAATTAAAATAGAATAAAATAAAGATAAAAACTGGAAAAATCAGGCAGTAAGACAAATAAAACAGTTGGTCCGCAACTAAAAATACCTCAGTTAAAAGTTTAACTTCAACATCCAAAGGCAGCTCTAAACAAAAGGGCTTTTAACTTTGACTTAAAAGAACTAAGGCTTCCAGCACTTTTACAGTCTTCTAGCGTTTTTTTCCAGATCAGTGGAGCATAGAAACTAAATGCTGCTTCTCCCAATTCTGCGTGTATTTGTGTGGATTTTTTAGGCAAACATATGAAGACACTGTAGCAGTAATCAGTTCTACTAAAGATAAATGCATGAATGACCTTTTCTACATTCTGCTTGGAAATTTGCCTTTTAATCCGAGAGATGTTCTTCAAGTGATTAAAGTCTGACTTAGTAACTGCCTTTAAGTGCCTCTGAAGGTTCAGGTCTGAGTCCATCATGTAAATGTAAATCCTTTTATTGCCCCACAAAGGGAGGATTCAATCTCTGCATATTGACCCATCCTCTTGGGGAGTACTGGGCTGCCTTTGTGTGGCACCCTGGGAGCCGTGTGGAGTTACCCCTTGCTCACACTGGCTCCGCTGGGGTTAAGGGTTTTGCTCAGGAACCCAGAGTGCAGGCTGTGGAGATCAAACCGCGTACTTGCAACCTTTTTCATAGCACAAGCGCACTGCTCTAACCCACTAGGCCAACACTCCCCATCATAGCACCAAGATTTCAGCCATAATCAAACCCTTGTTTGGTCAGAAAATTATTACCTTGCTTTGTTTTTAATTCAGTTGGAGAAAATTATGGCCCATCCACGTATTGATCTGTTCTGAGCATTTAGCCAATGCTCTGATGGGTTCATAGTCACCTGGTGACTTTGTGATGTACAGTAAAGCAGTAAGACAAAGAAGTGGCAATAAAAAACTATTAGAATATAAATTTTAAAATTTGCCATATGCTCTTCAAGGTAAGGGATCCCCACACCCAGTGATTTATCAGACATATGCCCATTGTTGGCTCTTTCTGCAGTAGACAGGGAATAGCAGCGTGGGACACAAGCTGTTATGCTGTGGGTAATTTCACCTCTCTCTATTTGAGCTTGGATTAACTATTCAGCTTGGTTTGATGGGACCACATGGCCCAGTATTTTCTCCCTATCTGCATTGGTAAACCTTGGCCCATGACTCTGTCATTAGCTCACCACACTTGATTCCTTGCTCCACTTTTGATAGATACTATTGCAAACTAGGAGCACCATACATGCACGGCACCTTTTCTGATTCTCCAATCCAATCTTCTCTTCTTCATAAAATCGTCTTTGACAAAGTCACTCAGTTTCTCACCCTTTTTTTCTGCTTGAAAGAAATACATTTTGAGGATTTAATATTGACCTGCCATGATGAACAGATGCTGAGTTTATTCCCTCGTCCTGATGGTGGTCATAATATTATGCCTCTTTGGTGTCGGTGTATAAACCTTTCTTTTGTCATTAAAGAGGTACTTGAATTCAGTCCAGCTGCTCTCTGTGATTCTGGCAGCAGTCCAAGCTTTCTGACGTAACTCAAAGTGCCTGGCTGGATTTGATAGCATGTGACATGAAATGCTCTCCGTATTCTGGAGGAAAACTTTTAAATTCCCTGTTAGGAAACGTCAATGTCAGAAAAATTCACCTATCCTGGTTTCACAGAGAGGCAAATATATTCAGTAGCAGTGACAGCTCCAACATACTAAAAGACTTGTGACTGAAGAACCTGAGGGTTTTATTTTAAATTGATTTTTTGGGGGGGCTTGTCACAAGACAGCAGATATTTTCACATTGAAGGCAAAAAAATGTTCAGTCGTAATGCTTTTTGGTGTTAATAAGTTTAACACTTAAGAAAAAAACACCACAACCATGTCTTTAGAATGATCGTGCTGTTTGGTTAGGTGTAAGTTTTAAGAGTTGTTATATACCCCCCCCCCCCCCCCCCCCCCAAAACAGATACAAGACAATTTACCAGGAATATGTTTGGTGCATATCAACTGTGAATACACTGCAAAAACTTTGAAGAAATAAGTTTCAAATTTCTTAAATTAAGTGTATTAACCCTTAATTTGAGGAGGTAAATAAGATTATTTGCCAATGGAATTAGTATTTTTACTCTCAAAATAAGATAGATATAATATTATTGAAGTTTATTGATCTCACGTTGCAGAAATTCACTCTATAAATCTTAACCCATCCACTTGGGGAGCAATGGGTTGCTACTGTGTAGCGCTCGGGGAACAATCGGGGGTTAAGGTCTTGCTCAGAGACCCAGAGTGGCAGTCTGTGGGGCCCAAACCAAGAACCTCATCATTCCAACCACTCGGGCAATATGTAGTTGAAATAAGACAATGCAATTGTTTTTTTGTTTTTTTTAAATGTAGATTATCTTATTTCATTGGCAAAGTATCTCTCTTACCTCCTCAATTCTAGCAAACACTTTAAGAAAAAAGGACATATTTAGATTAATTATTATTATTATTTACATGTAGCGACTCACTACACCCCATTTTGAAAACAAGACCTTCTAGTGGTTGTATTCTTTGAGATGCCTTGAAAACTACTTTGACGGATTAAGCTGAACATAAGGAAGAGATAAATGTGGGTAAATTCATCACTTGTGGTCTTTACTAGGGGTGTAAATTTCCAGTCTTTACGGGATGATGCCCTGCAGTAAAATTGGGTCATTATCAGGACTCTGGAGAATATTAGCTATTCAATTTAGGATAATAAGTCCAGAGACACAGCTGTCAGTTACAAGTTACAAGATATTAGAGTATATAGGATGCTTTACCTGGAAATTTGAAATTTTATGTTAAAATGTGTGTGTTAGTGTTGTGCTACAGTTAAAACCTTACATTAGCCTGTCTTGCTTTTTCATCTATATTCTACCAAAAAGGGTTTATTTCAAAAATAAACCCTAAAATAAAAGTGTTGCTGTTTGTGTAACTTCCTACCTATTATTTAAGGGACCAGGAAAAAATTGTGAATTACAAGGAAAAAAAGGGGTAGGGAAAAGAGACTGAACAAACTTTATATATTTTTTTTCTCTTTAAATTTAATAAATGTGAATTTAAAGGTAAATATAAAATTATTATGTATGTACAATATCACATTATGACTCATTTAAGAACTCCACTTTTCAGTTGGTAAATTACCAATAGATCCATACTCTCCCTTTAGCGATCCTGTTGAAATATTTTAAAATCAAGCATTACAAATTATTTTCACAGAGATAATAATAATAATGATTATACACAGAACAAAAAACAATGGTAAATGGCATGTACTTATATAGCGCCTTTATTCAAGTTAGGAGACTTGACCAAAGCGCTTTACACCAAATTCATTCACCCATTCACACACACACACTGATGGTGGCAAGCTACATTGTAGCCACAGCTGCCCTGGGGCTCACTGACAGAAGCGGGGCTGCCGTACACTGGCGCCACCGGGCCCTCTGACCACCATCAGTAGACAATGCTGGTGAAGTGTCTTGCCCAAGGACACAACAACACTGAAAGTCGGAGTCGGGGCTTGAACCGTCAACCCTTCGATTTCAGGGCAAACTCCTACATCCAACGCCACTGTCGCCCTATAATAATAAGAATACACTGCAAGAATCGCAAAAAGTCTACAGACATTAACGTTTCTCTTATTTTTTTTACTTCTTGTTGTATTGCTAACACCTGATTACACAAAAACTCCCATGGGAAGATCACATTTTTTCTGTTTCTTTCCTCTGCTCTTATATTGAAAAAATACTGCTAAGAATTCCACCTATAAAGACAGTTGCTTGTTTTGAGTCAATATTAAGGGATAAAGACCCAACACAACTAAAATCCTAAGCAAAACTGATGTCACAACTCCCACTGACTTCCATGATTTTTGAAGGATATAAAATGTTATGTTTACAAGTCGAGATTCTCTAAATAGCTACTACTAGTTTGTGTTTACAACATGGACCAGCAGAGCACACCAGTGTTTACTGGGCAGCCAGTCATCTGGCTACAGTTTTCCTACTCACCTTTGAGGCCCGCCTCTCATTTTTTATAGCTTGCATCATCCCTCGTCTCCCATGGCAACCTGATGCATCACTTCGGCCTGGCCCGGCTGCTGGAGAGCTGAGCTGCGATGCGGCCTCGGAGCTAGGAATGATGCTGAGGCTATCTGAGGTGGAGGCGCTGAGCAGGATGCTGGGCTCTGGGCTTTTCAGGCAGCTCAGGGTGTTTCGTCTGCTTTGGAGCGCCGGGGGCTTTAGATCTTTCCAAGGAAAAGAAAAGAGATACGACACACAGATTCATGATGTAAGAGTGAGGGAGTAAACATAAAAAAAATGTAAAAAAACAGGTATTTAGTGTTACAAAAATTATTTTATGGCAAAAACTTGGTATTAATTTTGATTTTAAACTTAAACCAAAAAAAAACAACAACAAAAAAAACAGATGTAGCTACCAAAAAAACAACAACAGAGTGTCTAACAACCATTGTTAGTATGTGTAAATCCCACTTCCTGTTTTTGTATGCCACATGAGGGCGTGGCTTAAAAACAAAGTTCCCATCTTTTGGGGGAGGCCACCACACCATACAGTTTTATATCTAGATAAAGAAAATTGCAAACTGCTCAAACATGTATTTTTTCCTCTCAGTCATTACTGCTGTGTAATTCTCCCCACTGCAGTATCTTTTAAACTCTGAAAAAAAGTTCACTGCATTTTTGCAGAGAAACGGAGGAGAAGATCTCATTTTTAGGCCTTGGCGAAACTTTCAAGGGCTTTTGTAAATCAACTTTAGAAGAGTGTCTTGCTTTTTTTTGCACAACTCGAAACTGAATATTTTGCCCGATCTGTGCTCTTAACAGATTTTATTTTGTATTTTACCCCAAAGTCGATGCGTTTTACTTTGTTACCATGTCACCTTTCCTGTCAGACTAATAAAATTTCCAATGAATTACTGCATAGTCCTACTAAAATATATCTGATGTCAATCTCAGTCAGACCTACGGAATCCCACGTGTAAAATGGCGTCTGTGTGATCATCCACTTTGACTATCAATGGGGACTAGCTTTAAACGCCACAAGCTTATACTACATGATTTTCTGTGGAATGGGATGTAAAATCTGATTTTTTGTGTTGCGACCCACAAATATGGCTCACGCTAGGTTTGATAAAGATTGTAGGTCAATTTCTGAATTTCCCCATATTTGGGACTGGGCAATTCTGTAACAAATAAGTGACTCTGGTTGAATGCTTTTGGTTGTTGTCCCTCGAGAAGATGAACTTCTTTCTCAATTTCCAGTTAATTTTTCTCAAGAATTTAAAGGTATTCAAGTAAAAGTGGTTCCCAATTATTAGTTAAAAAACAGTCATAAGTAATTTTATTTCCACTTTGAAAGTATCTTCAACTTTATGTCACATACAATAAACATTGTACAATGTTGGTACCTTGTGAATCTGGAGGAGCAAGAGCATTGTTCTGCGGAAGGTGGAAAGGGCTGGCTGGAGGCTGCAGAGTGATTGCTGGTGTGCTCAAAGGCTGCTGAGAAGAAGACTTTGCTTCATACAGGAAGACAGTAGCCTGCCTCTGGAGCACCTGTCCACAACAGAAGGGAGAAAAGATAATGAAGCACATACATATGGCTTTATATGTGTTGGCTCCTAAAAGGTTACCTGTATGGTGAGGCAGTAAGTCACCACCATGATGACCAGTGGGATGAAGAAGGCCACAAAAGAACCAATCAGCATGAAGCGCTCTTCGTTGAGGACGCAGCTGCCATTGACAAAGACCTTGTCCTCATTATGAAGACCAATCACTGGAATGGGCATTGAAACGCCTAAAAAAAAAAAAAAAAAAAAAAAAAAAAACAGGAATCAGATATTCTATTTGAAGATAAGATGTTGTTGCAAAATACTAGTTTCATCTACAGTTGAACATGGCCATGTAGGTATTGTTCAACAACAATCACACAAAGTTAAAGCAAGTTATAGCCTTGGGAATCCGGGATACCTCTGTGAAACAACGCATTGATTTTAGACACACTTGACTTTGAAACAAATGGATTTTTTTGTAAAGTGAAAGCATCATTAAAACGTCTTCTGTGGTTAGTCAGACAAAAAAAAAACACCCCACAAAATTCTGTTGCACATTATTTGCAAGCAAAAAAAAAGAAATATGAGTTTGCTGACGATTTGGTAAAAGGCATTGCCAATAATCTACCTAAATATATATATATATATATATATATATATATATATATATATATATATATATATATATATATATATATATGTATGTATATACACACACAAAAATAACAGGTAGAAAAGTCAGGCTAACATTATCTCCCCTGAAACCAACCCAGACACATTTATTACTTTATCCATTAGGCTGCAAAGTCTCTGTATTTCTTCTGGAAATGAAAGTAAATAATTATAACGCACAGCAGAATAACACATTAGGCAAGTAATGAGAGCTGTGTCTGAGATAAATCAACACGCTATTAGTGTTTTTAAAATCTATTAGCATTTAATGGATGTTTACGAAGGTGCATTTTTGCTCTCAGGGGGAACAAGCGAGAACAAGCCTTTGAAGGTACGGCAGGTTTGTTGACCTGTGATAATGACACTGACTAATGTGCCTCTTCTGATTTTAAAGGGTTTCTTTTTGTTCTTGTTGAAAGTGTCTGCTGGCCAGAGAAAAAAAAGGGACACAGTAGTGAGAAAGAAAAGCTTCTGTTTTATAGCTGCTGAAGGTAAGAACTACTCAGCAGGCAGATACAGTCCTTGATCTGAATCATGCTTGATGTGAGGGCCGATGAGTGCAAGGTACATTGTTTGCCTTGGCACCGTGCTGCCCCGGGCAGCATGAAAATGCCATATAAATTTGACAGTAACCTAAACTCAATCATTAAAATTACTTTACACACATGCATACTCAAAATCCTGGGTATGACCTGCATCAAGCAATCATTCATATCAGCCCTTTTTAAGGGGCATGTAAGGCCACTGGCCAAGGGAATTGCTTTAAAGCCAAATTTCAAATCTAGTCTCACCTTAGCCTCTACAGAACTCGTTTTATACTGCATAAAATTACAAGAAGATAACATAAAATCTAAAGCAGCTGCATAGCCTCAGGCCCTAGCTGAATTGATATAGTAATTTAGAAAATGCAACTCATAATAGAAAAGCGCATAATGGGCTACCTCTGGCTATTTCATAAGGCAGTTTACAATGTAACTTCTGACAGTTGCACTTCCTGCTGAGCGGTCTAATTTGTCCCTAAAAGCCAGCAGATTTCATTTTTTTTAGGTAATAGCAGCTTAATGCGAAAGCTGCAGCGACTCTGTTAATCCATAAAAGACACAATAAATATTAAGCTGACATGCTGGCTTTCTGGCTTCTCATGACATGGCTATCATAGGCTGCTGGAGTGTAGCAACAAATACAAATCTGCAGCATCAGCAGTGTGCAGGGGACCTAAAAAATAAACCCTCCCGCATACACATTAACCCATGAGTCTCTCAACTGCTGACATGAATACAGATTCTTTCAAATGATAAAGCAACAGTCATAAGTGTCATTTTTTTGGTTCTGGGTATGCACAGCTATCTCTTACAAGCTGAAGAGTTTCAAAAGTGTAAAACCTAAACATATAGTAAACACCGCTTTATAAATAAATGAATAAAGTTACTAAAGCTACAAGTTACTAAACTTGAGGCAGAAGACCTGAGATGTCTGGTGGGCTGACACACTGACAACTGGTCTGTGATGTATTCTGGTTCTAAATCATTCAATGATTTACAGAATTACAGAATTATCTACTGCAAGATATGGGGAGAAAGTTTAAAGGCAGGAGCATTCTGGGTAAACTGTAGCTGTTAGTTAAAACACCTATCATGGCTAAATTCCATAGAAATGTGAATCTCAGAATCTCACCAGCTGGTTAAACCACAAAGAACTTGTTGTTCCACAACCTCTTCCCTTTTTCTACCTTTTCAAGAAGACAATGAGACATTGATGCCTGCTGCTGACACTGCATGGAGCTGCTGCCTCCACCACAGGTGTTTTTCCCTTTACCCTCTTCTCTGTTTTAACAGGGGAGATCTGGACTTCCAAAAAAAGGAGATGACAGAAAATAATGGGTTCTCCTGATAAGAGTTGATGGACAATCAGCAGGGACTGTCTTGCCAAACTGTCATCGAAAACTGCTATTACAGTACCACCGCTATGCTGATGAAAGCCTGGATGAAACCCAACTGTTTTTTTTTCTGGCTATTCTGCCCAGCTGTTTTCAAACTTTTGAGATATATGTAACTGTGCTGTTCCTCCCAAGGGGTGCTGAAGCTTTTAGAGAATCTTTGAGAGAAACCCAACTTCTGCAGAGGTCACCCATTTTCCTGTCGAGTACCGGTTAAATTGAACCCCTGACCAGAGGGAACAATGAAAAGTATAGACTTCCCTTTTAGTCAAAATGCTGTATCTGAGCAGACCAATGTTAGAAGTAGGTATGATATTTAATCTTAATATAGCTTTGAATCACTAGCCTGATTGGACGTTTTTATTTCATTATGTGGATGATTTCTAAGTGGTTGACTACTGATCCTACTGTGTTTGAGGCTGGTTTTCCAAATTTTCCATTGCAACCTTTGTTTTGTGTGCTTATTTGAATTCAGTCGCTTGCTTCTTTTTTTGCTGTGAAGATTGGTTGTTTTGTTGAACTGTTCAGAACCGGCCAACCCAAAAAAAACCGACTTGTCTTTGAAGTAGGATTTAAAACAGTCCAGTGCCATACCAGAAATGTTGACCCAGTTTTCAAGGTGCTCTAATAAAATAGAGATATAAACAATGTTGAATGCTGCACTTAGGTCCAACTACAAACGCAACACCTTGGCAATTTCAGTCAGTCCCTGTGCTGTGGTGAGCACAGACGCCAGACTTAAAGATGCCGAAGCGGCTGGTCATCATTAGGAAAGTTTTGAACTGTTGAAACACAACTTATACAAAAATTTCACTGATGGACAGGTTTGAGATGGGCCTGTAGTTCTGCAGTAGTAGCTTGTCCAAGTTGCTTCATTTTCAACAGCAGCCTGACACCTGATAAAAGGGACATGTTCAATCAGATGTCATGAGGCAGAGGTTTCTTAATGGAGGATGTAGGGAAAACATACAGCAGTAGGGAGAGCTTAGTTGGTGTATAGCAGAGGTGGGCAACGTTGATCCATAAAAGCCACTGTCCTGCATCCTGCATTTCATTTCATAGTGTTGTCCTCTTATCTTTTGGGTTTTTTCAGTGAAGTAGTTAGCTAAATTGTTGGAAGTGCTGGTTGAGTTCAGATGCTACAGTCACAGGATTTTTATTAGCCTGTCGACCATGGAAAATAAGAAATGATTTTTTCACCTCAGGGACATAATATTCTCTTGAATTTTTCAGTTGTAAGTTATATCTATGAAGTCAACTGCTGTTTTATTTTTAATAAATAATGCCTATTTTTTAAGTTGTAAAAAATATTGCAAAAATCATAAAAGTTTAACAGAGGTGTACATAAAGGATACAAATTAAGGCAAACTTAAAAAACCTCCAGGTGTAACAGCATTTATTGCTACATCAGTGACTGCAGAGATCTTTTGCTAGATGTTTCATTGATAATAGTTCTGGAATCGATTCCTGGAAGACCTCTTAGACCTCAATCATAGCAGCAGGTAGAAGTGAGGAACCTTTGCCGGGGTCAAAGAAAAGGTGGGAGGAAAACATGGCTGGTCTGTGTTTTACAAAGGCATCGAGCTGTGAAGAACTCAGAAAAAAAGAAAGCAGACCTAGATATTATTTAACTGGATTTGTTTATGCTGCTAGTACTGATATCTCAGATCAGTAGAGTTTGGTTAGTTGGCTGTTAAATTTGTTGAAATAAAATGTTTTTGAGCATGTACTAAAATGTACAGATAAGGGACTTTAGCATGTATTATCCCACTGCTTACAGTTTAAACCAAGACGGCTGTGAGAATGTCTTTATTGTGTTTTACAGCAACGTTTTATAAGTTTGCTGATTTTACAGGGAACCATTAGGATCAGCAATGCTGCAAACATTAAAACCCAGCATTATCTTTTGTCAGACTCCTCTGATTTTGTTTTGCTTCTTTTTTTTAACAGTAAGGTAACTCCAACCTAATGAATTAAACAGTTTGTTGTTGAGATGTTGTCGGAAAATTTTGATTTCTCTTTTATTATATATCAATTTATCCTATTTACTCACTATAAAAGTTTTCACTCATTCTGTTTCACCTTGAAGGCCACACCATTCTCTGCAGGATGGTGTTTGTAGACCAGACATAGCTTCTTCCCATAAAAAAACAGATTCTTTTTCAAGGTTTATTCACAACATGTTACTGTTTAACCAAAGTGTCTGTAATTTGTTTTGACTCTGACTACTTTTCCATTGTTGTACAGTAAGTGAGGGGGAACGAACGCTGCTCATGCAGAACAGGGCAAAATGCTGTGCCATAAGGGCTGTATGATGAACTGTTCTCTCTTTGCAAAGATAAGAAAAAATGTGCCAACTGAGTGAAATCCATCAATCTCCGTTTATTTAACTAGGGTGAATAGTTGAATACTTTTTTCCCACGACACTGACCAGGAAATGTTGAGAATTTGTTTGTGTTTCAGGGGTTTGTTATCTAAAATTTAGAAAGATGCTCTATATTTTGCTGTAGTTTAGATTGAAAAACTAATTAAAAGTTACATTTTTGTTATTTTTTTTATCGCTTGGAAAAAAAACAGGGAAACTCTAAGGGAAACTTTTTTACTCTAATGATTTTACTGCATAAATAAATTCAACAAAACACATTATGTTAATCTTTTCTAGTTTTTCCAGCTTTTCTAGCCTTTTAGTATTAATGAAATAAAATCATAACTCAAGTATTGAAAAGATAGCAGCAAAACAGACAACATGTTTGTGTTGCTCCTTATTGTCAAGAGTGTAAATATTTAATTTAGAACTGCTTTGAAGAATTTGAAAATAAGCTCCTTGGAGACATTGCAGGCATTTTAACATGTGAAAGATTTTGCCTGTGAACCGACAGACTCACAGAGCCTTGACGCTTTTTAAAAATTCGTCACAAATGAGGAGACTTTTGTGTTCAGATTACTATTGGAGAGCCAGCGCCTCAGGCCAAATGGATCCAAAGACAGACAGGGGACAGAAGCGGCAGAAAGGAAAGAGTAGAAAGACAAAAAGAAGCAATCTGTCTGTGGTGAGTTAACAGACCAAATATTGGATGTTTCATTGCAGTATTGATCCATGTAAGCTCTCTCAGATCTCAATCATCACTGAATGCTTGTGTCCCTGAGTCTCTTGAGTAGTTTAAATAAAGGCCAAGAGGAAGTCAAAATTCAAAAGCTAAATGAATATTATCAAAAAAGTGCCAAAAAGCCTCAAATCAGATGAGCAGATGCTACACTTTATAGAAAATGTTTTAAGTACTTAAGACACAATTGACAAACCATCAGTTTATTTTGGTGAATTATCCATTTTTTTTCATTATCCATTGCTGGTAGACCACAAAAGAGAGCATGACTGTGTTGCCATATGAACTTATATTCAATTTTGTCCCTTTACACCTCAACTCCATGTATATTTCCTGTCCCCTGCTAAAGAAAAGGATTCCCACAGCATTATGCAGCTGACATCAAGCGTTGGGAAGCATGGAGTCTTGTGAAGACGCAATTTGCACTGTTAGTTTCTCTGCCACCATTACATCTTTCTCCAAATAGTTGCTTAGTCCCAGAAACAGACTCTTCCTCTGGTTTCTAAAAAAACATTTTACCTTTGTTTTTTCCTTTTCGTTCAATAATGCATTTTTTGCACCATGTTTTTTTCCCACAGTTAACATTTAATCACTGCTGCAATTTATGAAATGGAAATGTTCCTTTTACTGTTAAGCTGCTGCTCATTCACTGTCTGAAACATTTTGTTTTGTATACACTGTATTCAAGTATAAGTTATTTTTTTTTATTTTTGTTTGAATTAAACATACATTTATTATTATTTTTATTTTTATAATTGTGAAATTGTTTTCCTATTAACAGATCTTTTTTTTTCTTAGTTTTTATTGTGGAATTTTTCCAATATAGCTCTGTAAATCAATGTTTCAGAGCTACATGACAACCCAATAGATTTACTTTCACATGGACAACATTATGGTTGTTGCCATGAGGTTCTGCTTAATACTTGTATATGAAACTTTATCCAGTCACATTCACACAATCCCAACTTTACATCCATGCACACATCTACAAGCACTCAACAGGGACGTACACAGGGGCAGGCACTAAACATATTCTTACAGTCCAAATACATAAGCCACATTTACACTACCTTTTGGAACCGTGCCGAGATCGGTCCGAGCATGATAAACGAGATAACTGTTAAGCGTAAATGACACGCAAAGCTGAACCGCACTAAATCTAGTACTAGTTCATCAGTGGGGCTTGGCGTGTTTCAGTTCTGGCTCAGTTCTGATAACAAGGAGCGCATGAGCAGACCACGTCATCTCCTTACAGTCAGGAAATTTCAGACATTGATAAAAATACAAACTTCCCCACCTTGTCACACGATTTCCAGTGATCATTCTTCTTAGCAATATGGTGAACCTCAACGTCTATCATTGTTTCCTGCATCTGAAGCCAGGATTAGACTTTCATTTGTAGTATGCACTTCTCAAAAGCCGACTCTGTCAAGTAAATTCACCAAAGGCTGCCTTCTCTGCCCGACTCTCCGCAGACAATGAAATGAATTTCTCTGATCTGAGTAAGATTACCATTTCTATCAAAATCTGTTGTCATGTCTCATGTTAATCTAATATATATACAATAAGAGTTCTTATTTAAAGAGTTTGTTCCAAATGATCTCTTCACAGGAAAATAACCGGAGAGAGAAAGCTTCAAGTTGTAAACAGAGAGCTCCCATTTTCTCTGAAAAAGACCAAAACATTAAGTCTTTAATAAGCTTTTCCTTATGTGGGGATTTCTAAAGTAGAATGACTGCCTTGGGTTTTAATCAGGGGTATTAGAGTAACGACAGGCAGACTCCTGAATTCCTTTATTTTTATTTGTAAAAGATAAAAATAGTTCAGTTTTATAACTAAAGTCTGTTGATATCATGCTAAAAAAAGCATCTAATGCTAAGTCAGACATATATTTGATAAATATCTCTGTGATTGAATATTGCCACAATAGCATGTCTCTTCACCTACCTTTCACTTTCAAATCTGTTTGAACATCTACAGGGTGAATGTTACCAATGGTAACTGTCAGTTCTTGAATAGAATGAATCAAAATTTAACATGTCACAAACCGTCAATCTTTGACCCAGTATACCGAATAAAGCCAGCTAAAATATACCCTTCAGGGATCAATAAACAGAAAACGTCCCTGTTTTAAACAGAAGCAATCATGATTGGCACATTCCATTTCCTGCTAAGCTTATATAATCTGAGAATAATGACATACTTTCAAAATAGTATCTCTTACTATTCCTTTTCAGCTTTCAAATCATGAGCTTTCATCACTGATTTGAAGTAGCTTATCAGTGTATGTATTTACTTTGGCCTTACATAAAGCAGAAAAATTCTCATCAGTTTCCAACTCGCCCTTTGACACCAGTTGGATTTTTGAAAGACAACATAATAAGAATCTTTGTGCTGCCTGTCTATCTTAGAGCGCCCCAACCGCTGGTAAGACTCTGATATACAACCAAGATGTAGAGACTTGAGACCCAAATACATAACTCTCTTTCAACTTTTCCCTCTGTCAGGGGAAATAGGCATGGTTAGGTTACCAGTTTTTGTTTTTAAATTTAGCTATTTGCCTACAGATCTTTAAAGCAATTGTGGGTGAACAACTTTTTTTTTTAAATATCTTTGTCAACATGCAGCACCATATACTGTATAAGAACTTATTTTGACCCAATCATTGATTCTTCTTGGACAATAATGTATGCAATGTAATTATTTTGATGAAAACTACACCATAATCACACCGTTAGAATCCCATTGAGCTTATTAGGCATACTTTAAATGATTTCATTCCAAAAGAGTCAAAGCCTTAGCCTGATGAACCAGACTAAATGTGAGATTAAATGTGTAATCTGGCCCCGATGAATGAGACATCGGAAGATTGTTGATGAGAGCAACCCGCTTTTTTTCAAACCATGTCTGTGCCTATTGGCCAACGCTCTGACCAATGAGCGCAACTGACTGTACCATAGGAAAGCTGGTGGGGGAGTGTAAACAAACAGCCTGTCGGTAAAATGGCGAATACGTCCTTCTTAAAAATGAATGAGCATAGAGCCTCTTCCTGCTAACGTTTCAACAAAAACCCCAAATCCGATCCTTCAAAAAATTATTCCAAAGTTGAGTCAAACAAGAACTGTTCAATAGTTGTTGCCATCTTCCTTGTTGTGCTTTCTCCAGCGTCGTGCAGCTTTATCGTCCCGCCCTCAAAACCCCGCCCGCTTTGCATCCAGAAATTCAAAACAAATCTCTGTGTTGTGATTGGCCCGCCAGTTCTAGGGCCTGCGACATTGATCGAGGCTAGACCACTCACAGGCAAAAATGATTTTGGCCGCTGGCGGTTGGGTCTAATTTACTAGGCTATCAAAGCCTGACACAAAGCAATATCTTGTTCAGCTATAGAAATATTTATTTTTTTAAATCAGCAGAGTTTTGAACTTTTACAGAAAACTGATTGACTTGAAAACAAGGGAAGAGTAGAAAAGCAATTTTCTCATGAACTTTTTGATACACAAAATAGTTGCGCTCAACCAACTGTTTATTAGATGTATTTATTGTAAGCTACAACTTATTTTTAAAAATGTGCCAAATAAAGCTTTAATTTTATTTGAAACAAAAAATACATTTAGACCCCATTTTACATTAGAAAATCTAGAACCAAAAGAAACACTGAGCAGGTAAATAAGACACGTTGCCGATGGAATAAGACAATTTACATTTAAAATACATACATAAAAAACAAACAACTGCTGTCTCTTAACTTCAAGTGCATAATATCTGCTTATGTTATCTCCCATCTTTTAAGGGTAAAAATGCTCCTTCCGTTGGCACATCATCCTATTTAACCTATTCAAATTCAGGGGAAATGAACCTAGTTAGACAAAAAGTGAGAAATTCTAAAAATTAGCTTAAATAGATTAGGTTTCAAAGAAATACATTTTTCGGTTAAATGTGACATTTTCTAACAATTAAAAAAGGGATTGAAGTAGTGTGAAAATATTTAACAGGGTGGATTTATTTCAGTTAGTCTGTTTCATTAAAGGAGAAAGAAAATGTGTTGACTTATCTAAATCTAAAAAAAAATAACAGAGACTGCAGCTACATGGAATACTGTAAGGCTGACGACATGCAAGACAGCATTCGCTGCTCACTGACAGATTTCCCGTGTGGCCATCATAGTCATCAAAGTCTCCAATGACATAAAAAGATTTCCTACATTTTTCGCTACCCACTTTTGAAAGAAAAAAAATGCCAAAAGGGCTCTGAAAACATGCTAAATATAACGTAAAGTAAAGTAGCTGAGCTCGTAACAGTGTTGTCTGTCCCCAGAGTTCATTTGCAAGCTAGCATCTGGCTTTTTATGCTGCTCTTAGAGTAATGGAAGCCTCTTAGCTGAGCAAACTTTCAGCCTATGTCAGAGGATATCTTTTGCTGTAGGTAATGATTAATAAAAAATCCTTACCAGCTTCAGTCAGCAAGGTCCTTTGCTTTTGTCGATATGTATATTCTTTCTGAACAGTCACAAGGCTTGACATTCATATGCTGTTTATACTCTGCTATAATTGTTTGGACAGATGAAAGTGTTACCTTCAGGCATGTGGAAACTATATACAAGCAGAAATCATGCCTGCGTGGGGCGCAGTCATTCTCCCCTTGATATCTTGGGGGGAGTTTCATTCATTTGTTTTTCATTTGTCCTTTCAATGCTAATCATACCAAGACTACTTTTTCAATGGTGTTACAGGAAGAATTCCAATGATATAGAATAGTTTCATCAGAAGATTATAAAGCTACAACATCATCATCTGGGCTTTTCACAAATGTATAAGGCATAATAATCTTAGAGAATTTGAAAAAAAAAATAAAAAATCATGCTGTCACCCTTATTCCACTATTAAGTAAATAAATAACTGTATTAATCCTAACTGAGCTGAATAATAATTTTGTGAAAAAAACAAACAAATGTTATTTTCTTTGGTTTAATGAGTTCTTAAAATATAACCTGGTATGACAGTTGAACCCTCACTTTAGGGTCACATTGAAACACCTTAACTGTAAGGTTAGGGGAGCAAAAGGTACTCTTTAATGCATTGGGTAGGCATGTGTGTGTCAGTAAGTGCACTAAAATGTGAAAGCTCCTGGGTTTTAAAGGGCATGAAGCAACATCAATAGAAGCTTGAGGTCAGCTAAAAGGAGAGATAGCTGAGTGAAAAGTTTTAAAAGTCATCTGCTCCCGGTACACATTGAGAAACGAAAAATACACACACAAACACACAATTAAGAAACATATTCATTGCCTTTATTATGGCTTAAATGTTACTTTGCAAGAATTGCTAAGAGGAAAAAGACTTTGGTGCAGTGATATGACAAGGTTTATTCCTAAATTCTCCGGCATGGACTTATTTGTGCTTGCAAAATATATAATTTCATACAGTATATACAGTATATTTCATACATATATATATATATATATATATATATATATATATATATATATATATATATATATATATATATATATATATCACTCCCAGAAGGTACAATAGCAGACATCGAAGACAGTTACAAGTACCTCGGAATCCAACAAACAAATGGCAATTTGTTTGTTCAAGAGGTGACAAGTAAAGTGGCTATGGCCAAATCCCTCCAACGAGTAGGACAGGTCCTAAAGAGCCAGCTCAATGGCAAGAATAGGTCTTGGGCAATAAATAGCTACGCTCTGCCAGTAATTACATACCCTGTAGAAAAATTAAGTTATAACACATGAAAGCTCCTATCCTTGCACGTAGGGTACCATCAAGAAGATCCCAGGTGCAGAATGTGCAAAGAGGCCCCTGAGACAATCCAGCACATGTGAGGGTTGTAAGATGCTGGCAGGGAAAGCTTACATGGAATGCCATAATTAAGTGGCTGGAATAGTGTACAGGAACATCTGTGCAGAGTATGGGCTGGAAACCCCAAGGACCAAGTGGGAAACACCTCCAAAGATGGTAGAGAATGACCAAGCCAAGATCCTGTGAGACTTCCAGATACAGACAGACTGACTGGTAATGGCAAACCATCTGGACACTGTGTTGGTGGACAAAAAGCAGAGGATAGACATATCAATTTTAAGTGACTGCAACACCAGAAAGAAGGAACATGAAAAAATAGAGAAATATCAGGGGCTCAGAAAAGAGCTGGAGAAAACCTGGAAGGTCAAGGCATCTGGTCTTTGAGGCACTCGGGGCAGTGGTTACAGCAGACCCCAGGAAATACATCAGACATCTTGGTCCAGAAAAGTGCAGTTCTTGGTACAGCAAAGATACTGTGCAGAGCCCTCAAGGTCCCGGGCCTCTGTATATATACATACACAGCCTGTTGACAAACTAATACGTGGTCATAGCGTAGTAAGTAGGTAAATCAATTCACCCAAACAATTGTTTCCTACTTAGTGCAACCTTTGTGCATCAGTTCGCACAGAAACAAAGCTATCCTACAGTATGGTGCCTACATGGAACCATAGGTCATGCTGTGGAAACTTTTATATTGTGAAAACATACATCGACTATTAGAAACAAATTTGGAAACCGGAACAGGCTCTTAAGTGTGGAGGAAAAAAAAATCATTGACTCCAACACAATCGCTCACACCAAGCATGCTTTTAGTGAGAGTGGAGATGAAAATTCTCTTTTAACAGGAAGAAACCTGTTTGTAGAAAATCTAGGAACCACAAGTAATCTTGCAACATTGTTCAGTTACGGACTGTATATAACACATAAAGCTCACTTTTTCAGTTCATTCCCTGTTCACGAATCCCTTGAATTCTTCTTCTCCAGCATCTGAATTAAACAGTTTAATGAGTACGGCATCTAACATACCCAAAGGCTCCATTTCGTCATTATCCCAGTCACTGTCACTACTGTACAAGTGAATACTGGTGCGGCTTTAATAATAATAATACATTTTATTTAACAGTGCCTTTCTGGACACTCAAGGTCACTTTACAGAAAATACAAAAAATAAATAAAAAGAAAGATGAAAATACAAAAATACAAATACAGGAACATAAAAACAATTATGGATAAGGAAAAGAGCAGTGTATTCACAGATAAGCGAGCTGGAACAGATGGGTTTTGAGTCTGGCTTTGAATAAGTGGAGAGAGTCAATACTGCGGAGGTTGGGAGGAAGTGAGTTCCAGAGCTGGGGTGCTGAAGGCTCTGCTCCCCACGGTGACAAGTCCAGCTGGGGGTACAGTGAGGTGGATGGAGGAGGAAGATCTAAGGGAGCTGGAGGAGGTGGCAATGTAAAGGAGGTCTGACAGATATGGAGGAGCAAGGTTATGGATGGCTTTGAAAGTATAGAGAAGGATTTTAAATTGAATTCTGAATTGAACTGGGAGCCAATGGAGTTGGTGAAGGACAGGGGAAATATGATGAAAGGAGGGGGTTCTTCTGATGACACGAGCAGCTGAGTTCTGAAGAGGTTTGATTTTATGGAGAGATTTATGAGGGAGGTTGAAAATAAGAGAATTACAATAATCAAGACGAGAGATGATGAGGCTGTGGATAAGGACAGAGGCAGTATGTGTGGTGAGGGAGGAACAGAGACGGTTAATGTTGCAAAGGTGGAAGTATGCAGACCTGGTAATTTTGTTTATGTCAGACTGAAAGGAGAGGGAGGAGTCGAGGATGACACCCAGACTCTTGACCTGAGGGGAGGGGGAGACCAAGAAGTTGTCAATGGGTAGCGAGAAACTTTTGATTTTGGATAGGGTGGATTTAGTGGCAACGAGGAGGAGTTCGGTTTTATCACTGTTTAGTTTAAGGAAGTTTGAAGTGACCCAGTCTTTAATTTAAAGTAGGCAGTTAGTAAGGGGCAAGGGGGGGAGTGAAGAAGTGGGTTTACTGGATAAATAAAGCTGGGTGTCATCCGCATTATAGTGAAAATGAATGTTGAATTTCCGAAAAATACTGCCAAGGGCTTTGTACCGGTAGTTTACCAGTCATACTTATACATTTCAACAGAGCCCCAAGTAAACCCAGAATGGATCAACCAATGAACCAATTAATCCTTATATATATATATATTTATGATATGGCCAGGTTTTCATAATGCAATGAATATGAAATTTAAATTAGATCCAAGTACTGACTCATCTGTGATGGCCTAACATCCTTTATATGTTGTTCAGGCAAGTGGCCAGAAAATTTGCTGAATTCATTCATAAACTGCATTTACAGTTAGCTGACAGCCTAACGTACTGCATTTTTCCTGAGTGGCTTAGCATCCCATGGTTCTACAATCTGGCAAAAAATATGCAGTTCGACCTATGAAAACCTGTAGAGCTAATATGACTTACTGTCACGATGATGCAAAGGATCTTCTTATAATTTGCCTTCTTATTTCTATTTTTTTAATTAGATTTATAAACTAATTTTACAAGAAACAAATGAATGCCAGGTATACATGAGGACATTATGCAAGAGAAAACAAATACAGAATAGTAAGGTTGGGATGTCAAAAAGGAAAAATAAATCAATTGAAAACTATTCATTTTGTCAAGAACATATTTTGCTTCAACAGCTTTTTGGTTTTCAATTTCTTTATTGTGATGCTTTTTTGTATAACTTCTATTTGCACTCTGAATTAAATCGGGTCTTCGATGAGAGGTAATGACATTGCTGATTGGCTGCAGTGGGTGGAGTGTTTTCTAGAATTCTTATCAGTCCTGAAAGCTAGCCTGCCCTGGAGAAGGTTTACAGTTCAGAGTTTGTTACCATGGTGACTAGCCTGCCTAAGAATGAGTCCAACTTTATGGGACCAGACAGTAAAGATTGGAACTTAAAAAGTCAAATCATTGAAGAAAATATTTTCGAGGTTTTAAAGACATGAGACTTAAGGGCTGGTTATACTCCAGCAGCAGTGTGTCGCAGCGAGCTTGACGCAGATACTTTAGTTTTATGCTCAATTTTAAAGCTTGGTCTGCGCTATGTTTATTCAACGCCACAAAGCAAAAGGGGAAAATCACGACCTAGCTGTGGGTCTAGATATGGCCGAGGCGGTGAGGAAATGGTGGCAAGTTTGTGTGACCATGGAGGGACATGAGGGCGAAAAAGAGCGGGGATCCAGGTAGAGAAAGGGTCCCGGCATTCTCGCGCCCCTCGCTCTTCTAGCTGCTCCATCTTCATGAGTTGTTTTCCACAATGGCGGTCATACAAACAAAACAAGGTGGTAAGGTACCAAACAGGGAATGTGCATAGTGTTGAACAGATGCAGATTTGACCAATCAGAGGCCTCCTGTCTGCGGCACTGTCTGGAGTCACCTACAGTTGGGGAGAGATGCAGCAGAGTGTCTGCGAAGGAGGCAGGGACGACTCTGTGTTCGCTCAGACACCTACACAGACGGCATTTAGGCCGAGGCTCACCCACATGAGGGAACCAATGTTAAACAAAGAAGCATTCCTACAACGGAAGGGTCTAGATCAAAATATGTTTATCTGTTTAAAAAAGGAAAACCAATGTTCAACCAAAGCTCTAATTGAGAAATAGAAACAAAAAAAAACAAAAAAAATGTTCATAGAGGCTCCTAGTTCAGTCAGAAGTTTAATTAATTACAAGCAAAGGACTTTCTAGTTGCACTATTATATAGTTCCAAAAAATATTTATTCAAAAGGATGGGGAACAATGCCTGTTATACTTGGTGAATTCTTGTTTGTAAATAAGTATGAAAGGGAAGCTATGAGTTTTAGTTCCATTTAATAATAATACACTACTCTGTCTTGATTTATCTATAATGTAAAATCCAAATTAAATGCCTTTTAGTTTTGTGAAAGCAAGATGATAAAATGTGGAAAAGTTCAAATGAGTACTCCATGTACTCTTGACTCACAGGGGGGATTAAGAAGTGAGAGCATTGTCAAAGGTTTTAGAGACTATATCCGGTGATAATTTGCAATCAGGCCTGACAATAGAGGTCTTTGGCCTCCAGAAAATGAAACATTAAGCTTTTAAACTTGACTTTGGAGAGAAAATCCCTCTCACTTTTCATGGAGCAGAATATCAATATAAAGGACAAACCCTTAAAGGTAAATTATCCTCCATTTTTTTTATAGATTAATTCTATAAGGAATGAGAGCGTATGATGCAAATCAGCCCAACATATGCAAGTGTGCTACAGGATACTTTGATTTAATGCACTGATTGTCGCCTCTGTTTTAACGAGTCAAGTCATGCGCAAGTAGACCTGTGAAAACTACACCAGCTCATGAGAAGTCAGTGAATTCCGAACCAGTGAACTATATACATAAAAAAGGCCTAGTGCATCCTAAAGATAAAACCCCCAGACCGAATATGAGTGGAGTGGTATATGCTTTTCAGTGCAGCGAGGAATGCTCTGATCTTTATATTGGAGAAACAAAAAAAACCTCTCCACAGACGCATGGCCCAACACAGAAGAGCGGCCTCCTCTGGTTAAGACTCCGCAGTACATCTACACCTTGTGGACAAACGACATTCTTTTGAGGACCAGAATGTTCACATTCTGGATAAAGAAAATAGGTGGTTTGAGAGGGGCACGAAGGAAGCCATCTATGTTAAGAGAGAAAAAACAACTTTAAACAGAGGTGGTGGACTCAGATTCCAGCTTCCAAAAACATACAATTCAATCATAGACATGATCCCTTCCAGATATCACCAAACCCCCCACCCCATCACAGAGGAACGAGGGACCTACCCGCTCCAGCCGGTGAACAATACCTCCTTAACCACCGATTCTTAAAGCTACAGTGTGTAATAATTACAGGGATATACAGTCAGAAATGTAATATATTATACATCACTATGTTATTTATCATCATCTACGAGCTCAGCCTCTTAACCTTAATATTTGCGTTGCCTTAGAATTCGTTATTTATAATTACATAGAAACGGGTCTCGCAGCCATGGAGGCAGACATCTTTGCGCTACGGCAAGCCCAGAGCCAACAAACTAGCGATTGCGAGATCGCCAAAACGTCACAACGATGTAGAAAAAATAACGGGTATATTTATTATCTTAAGTCTACATGAAATCTATACCCTACACAGACTAATGAAATACTATCTGTAAAATTATCTATGTAAACAAACCTCATCACTTGAGAAGGTAGGTGATGCGGACGTCGTGGAAGACATTTTGTCCCGTAACGCTCGCCGTACTGTTGGGGGGGAGAAGCGGTGGGGGGGAGATGTTCATGTTGCTGCAGTCTGCAGTCTGACCGCTAGATGTCGCTAAAAGTTACACACTGTAGCTTTAACAATCATAGACAGGTTTTAGGTATTACAGGAGACAATCCCCCCCTTATCGGCAATCCCCCCTTTAACAACCGACCCTCAGAATCATAGACAGGTTTCAGGTATTACAGGCTAACAATGGAACCAAACGACCCATTCATCGGTTACCAGTGCATGTTTCCAAGCGATACAAGGCTTTGCCTATATAAGACTCAAACTCACTGCGGATCCAGACATTTGAATTGAGAAAGCTTCCTGGAGAGGTGGCAAAACGTCTTAAAATCTTGGAAACCAAGTCCAGTGGATATTTTTTGAATTTTTATGGAATGACTATGACCTGGATGATTATAAATTTTAATATAATTTATAAACTGATATTAAAATTAGCTTTCCATTAGCTTTTACTCAGCTTAAGCTGCAATGCAATAAAAAATGGACAAAGATGTCAATCACCTGCTTTGCAAAAATGCAAAGACATATCCTAAAACCCTTTAGCTGCAGCAAATGAAAGCCACACCATTAGCAAGTTTACTGTAATTTGTAGTTCCATCTAGGCATCTAGATATACATTTAGAAATCTACATCACAGTTCCAAGGTTTCCGATTTTTTTGACTGGATTTATACAGAACTGCATATAAGTCAATGTAGCTAATTAGACAAGAAGCCTCATTTTATCATCAATGAGGCATAAAATTATGTTTAAGAACAATCTCTGATTATATTGTGATAACCTAGACTAAATAATTTCTCTTCACTGTTAAGTGAAATAACCCTTTAAGCCTCTTTTAGGTCTCCAAAGAGAAGCACCTTGTTTGTCAGATTTAATCGCCTGAGCTCATTTGTTCTGACAAACAGAAGAAAGCAGCCTTTAGTGATAGTTTCACACTGTGACACAGTGGGAGGGAGGGCCATCAGGGTCTCTAAATTCAACGGATTTCTTCCTCCTGACACAAACATGCAAATGTGTCCTTTATTGATTCTGTGTAATCTACCAGATGATGCTCCGAACAATAGTTTCATTACATCATTACAATATGCAGATTCTGGTGGTTAATACCCTTTGGATGTATGTGTGTGTGACTTTTACACATTAAATGTCAAGTTTAAGAGCATGCTGACCTATTGATATGGTCCAGACCGCAGCGATCTTCATCATGGCTTTGGTTCTCGAGTTGAAGCGGCTGTGCTCAATGGGGTTACGGATGGCGACGTATCGATCCAGGGAGATAGCACAGAGGTGCATGATGGAGGCCGTGGAGAACAGTACATCCAGGTAGATCCAGATTGGGCAGAGGGCACTCGGTAGAGGCCAGGCATAGTCTGGAAGAACAGCAAGAGATGAGGGGATCATTATGTAGTCTGGGCAGTTTATCCCCAACTCTTACAATATTCTGATTTCCCTGCTGTGTCTTTCTCCTCCCAATGCAATAGGCAGTGCTGACTTTGAAAGAATCTGACTCATTACAGTCAATCCATTGTGAAATACCGCTGAGTGGAGCTTATCAAGGTTAGCTGACTATTCAGGCTTAAGATACTGCAGGGAGGGGTTCAAAACTCCATCATTATTTAGAGTTCATTATAGCACTAAAATGCTATACTTTTCATTCACTTTGCAGGGGACCAAAAAAAAACAAAACAGATTTCAGATTATTTGCCATTATCATCACAAGTATTTTAAAATAATAGAAAAACATCAAATATGATATACACAGGTTTCTGTGCCATCTGCATTTGCATTGTCGTGTCATATCATGTTATCTTGAAAGATAGTCCTCGGTGAGACTTGAATAATGATAAATTACTAGCACTGATATTTAACATTGGAAATATACCAACAATGATACTTAATGGTTCAAATGTAGCAGCTTTCCACATTACAACCATAAGATTCACTGTTTTTACTTGGATTGATTGTCACAGAAAAACACAGAACGAGAACATAATTGTGATCTTAAAGTCATAAAAAAAAAGCCTAGACTTTGACTGGTGATAAACATGCATTCACTATTGTACTCTATGGTTAGGATTGTTATAGTAGAGAAAGGTAGACCTCTTTTTAAATCTATTTAAATCATTTAAAGCCTCTGCCCCAGACTCAGATCTTTGCAGTCTCTTACATTTTGTTTGTCTGGAGCAATCCTGTAATAGTTTTCCCCAATATTTTGTAGCCAAAACACTCAGTTTTAGTCTTAAGTGACCAAAGCTTTTTAAATCATAGGCTTGTTGTCTCCCCTTCAGTAGCTTATGGTATTGCTGTTTGCCTCTCCCTGCCCTGCATAAAGGCTTATTTACATTCAGAAACCAGGTTGTCTGTGTGTTTGTCGCAGTGAACGCAAATATGTCTGTGACACTCTGGTGCACCTCTCCAAAATTGTAGGTAAAAGCAGACAGTGCTGCAGACAGGAGGCCTCTCATTGGTCAAATCTACATCCACTTTACACTATGCGTATTTCCTGTTTGGTACCTATTTGTTTTTTTTTGTATGACCTGTGGAAAGCGACTTGTGAAGTTGGACCAGCTAGAAGAGCGAGGTGCTCAAGAACGCTGGGACCCTTTTTCCACCTTGATTCCCGCTCTTTTTCGCCCTCATGTCCCTCCGTAGTCGCACAAACTTGGCCCTTTTGTTTTTCCACTTCCTCACCGCCTCGGCCGTATCTAGACCCACAGCTAGTTCCTGATTGTCCCTCTTGCGTTTTGGCATGGAATAATATAACGCAGACCACCCTTCAAAATCGGACATAAACCTAAAATATCTGCAACAAGCTCATTGCAACACACTGCTGCAAGAGGATAACCAGCCCTTAACTCTGCTAATCAGAGTGAGCAGATACACCTGACACTCATATAAATCATCCTCATTCCTCCTAGCTGTTACTCTGCCTATTTTTAACTGCCTCTCGCAGTCATTTCCCACCGGAACGTCTACTGCTTGGCCATTTAAAGATCCCTCCAGTGAAAGTGTTCACTAGAGCCTGACATTTTTTCAGGAATTCCTGTGGGATTCCCATGGGATGGGAGTCAGTATTAGTAACGATCACGTGATTGGGACGGTACAGGATTAAACATTAACGGGAGCAGACGGGACCGGGAGCAAACCAATAGTAAGTACTAGAATCGATGCCAAAAAATTTTATAAAATAGAAAGAAAAAAAATCCAGTACTGGCGCCGCCATTTTGTAGTTTTTTTTCCTTGAAGCCTACACTATAATGCGAGTCAAAAAAACTACACGACCCAAAAACCAACAGTGAGTTTTTCACCCAAGCTCAAATAACGTTTTGTCCTGCTTCTGCCTGTTACCAGTTTGTTCAACCAGCCTTGGGTCTGCTCAAAGCCTGCTTCAAAATGTCACCCATTATTCATCCGCTTAAAGCCTGTTACCAGTCTGCTGCGGTTTGCCTGCCGGATTTAGGTAGTTATCAAAGGTTTCTACCTTCATCTGTCTCCTCAAGTCGTCGACCTGTCTGTTCAGTTTTTCATCAGCTTGTTTTATCATCACCTGCCTATTAAACCACGCTACCAGTCTGCCTGGTAGCAAGTTTGATTATTACAAACTTTCAAACTACTTTCAAAAGTAGCAGAGTATTAGGCTGATTATTGTATTTTCTAGTTTCTTGTCACATAAAAGCTGGCTTGTGGATTGCAGAAGAAAGTTTTTTTTTTTTTCTGACAGAATCTACACCCTTACTTTTGGATCTCTTCAGCTCCCTTAAACTCTTAATTGGATACCCAAATTAACACTTTTAATACCATGCTGATCAGTTCTGATGGATGTTAATCTCTTGAAAGACCACCATAAAATATTCAGCTTGGGATTTGGTTTTATAACCGAAACCTGCTGAAAACTACACAGCTTTCTCCCTGACTTTTCTATTTTCTTTCTTTGGTCTCTGTGATGCTGTTTTTTCACTAGTGGTCTTAAAAAATTAAAAAAAAAAACACTCTGAGGCCAAATCATTAATTGCTTCACCTAGATTCAGTGCTCTAAACAGAAATTTAGTAAAAATGACAGATAAGAGTACTAGTTATATTAAACAGTATGATATAAAAGAGAGCTAATCAGAAAAACCTGCTCATACATCTTGATAATTTTTAATCATGATCAAAATTGTGTATCAGTTTACTTCTATTTGACAATTAAGTACAAGTTGTGGTTGATTATCACATAAAATCCCAAATAAATATAATGAAGTTTGTGGTTGTAACAAAGTAAGACAGGGTTGGCTTTCGGATAAGAATTGTATGATTAATCAAAAAGTCAAGGGTTTCATAAAGTGCAAAGCCCACTAGTCAGTATCATTTCTAGGTCCCTCATTTGTATAAAGAAGGCTGCCTTTTTTGTAAGATAATCATTGATCTAAATGTCAGTGCATATGAATGTTTATCAAGGCGGTGTATTTATGAAGAGGTAAAAAAACGTCCAACTCCTGCAGACACATTATTTCAGTAATACTAAAAGTGAGGCTTCCACAGTTCCAGTATGAGATTCCCAAACTAATTTGGGTGCAAGTTTGCATCTCGGGTCACTGCTCTGCAGGTTGAGTAGTTTAAGTCACTGAGAATAAAAATCCTTCTCCAGTAGAAGAACACTAGGCCGTGTGTTCACTGACAGATCACAAACAAAACAATTGAAATGCAGAAACTGAGACAAAAAAGTGTTATTTTAGATAAACAAAGAGAGAAATAAATCATCCACTGCCAAACTTGGATACATTTAATTAGCTCAACAGGTCTGCTGAGAGGTGAGCTGCCTTTGATGTTAATTTTATACCTGTAGGAAAAATTAAAAGCTTGTAACTGTTGAAGGAAAATGGTGGTTAAAAGTCACCTACAATTAACCATATCTGACTAAACCGCTCCAAGCGTGAATGTTTCATTAATTCCCTTATAATCACTGTCACAGCTTTAGCCAAGCGTTTTACATTTGTCTTCTTTAGTGCTGTGGTTGATGTAGTATCCGTCAGTCATGCCTCTTAATCATGTCTTAAATTAATATCAGTGTCTCCAAATTACATGTGTCTTTAATATAGCGTTAACATTCATAGCTGGGACTCCTTTTTTCAATCCCTTCAGAGCAGATAAAGTTGTCATTGAGCCTTTCACTTATAAGCAGTTATTTTCAGAGTCAACACGGGTGAAATTATGTAAGAGATGATGATCAACAACTCTTTTCTGTTCAGTTTTGTCCCTTTTCGCTTTCAGAAAAGCTACAGAGTCAGCCTCCTTGTGTCCTTTCACATTTGTAGCTATTTTGACAAGAAAAAAGCCTTTTTTTTGGGAGAGAGCAAAACCTGCAACCATTTATACACATATTTTGTATTTTATTTCAACTTCTATTCTGATTACTGGGACAACGAATGTGATTCATGAGATGCTCATATTCCGAGTGGGAGGCAGCTTGCGTAAGGAGGTCAAAGACATATCGGAGGCACAGAGGGACACTGAAGCACAGGAGGTGTTGAGCAGCTGGCTCAATCTAAATTTGGACCTTTATTTGGTAAAAATGAGACACCGAGAAATAATATTTCCAAAAAGTACTCTTTATCCTTGAACGTTTTTTCCCCCAATTACTGAAGTTAACAGCACAAACTTTGTTTCATTTTTGGTTGGTAAACCAACACAATGGTGTGAAATATCAAATTCAATATGTCATATTTGACTAAAGAGGACCAGCTTTGACTAACTGTTCATAGTAACACTAACATAAGTAGGAAAGAAGTAAGACACAAGACATAAAAAAAGAAATAACTGAACTGTGAACACTGGGCTGGGCTGCTCAGTGGAGCAGCGTGTAGCACTGCTGCCTCGCAGCAAGAAGATTCTGGGTTCAATTCCCGGTTCGAGGGGGTCTTTCTGCATGGAGTTTGCATGTTCTCCCTGAGCATGCGTGGGTTCTCTCCGGGTACTCCGGCTTCCTCCCAGTCAAAAAAAACTCTTGCCACAGTCAAGAGAAGTTCTCCAATTTTACCATCTGCATACATTAAGCTCACCTGTTTACACCAATCCTTTTTATCATATACTATTCAGTGGCCTTCACAGAAAGTAATAATATCACCTGTTTCTGTTTTATAATGTAGTCTGAGCCATATCTGGGTTTGTGATTTTCCAGGGCTTTATTTTTTTCCCCCTGTAAGTTCTTAATTAAATCTACACTTTTGGAACAGATGTTATGCATTTGATCCATTTGAGCAGATTATCATTACAGTAAATCACTTTTTGAGATTAGACCCAAACATCCAAATATACAACTGTGAAACATGGATATCTAATTATTCCACCTAAAAGGAATCAGCTTTTATATCAGTAAGCCTTTAAAACATATTATATATACACACTAGGGACTAGTATTTGAATGCTTTTGCTTTTTCAAATATTAGTAGTTAATATGTCCGCAATGGATGCACTGCTTCCTGGAATGACTTGTTTAGATATTGTTGGTAATAGTGTGGTCTCATTCATATTTTATCTAAAGATAATGGCAACTATAAGGCAATTTGTGTTGAGAGTTATTGCCGTGATGTCCTTCAGATTGGGCTTTGCTTTAAGCCATAAAGAAAAAAAATGTTTTACATAACAACTGATTTGAAGTTTCTAAAGTTTTCTAGACATTTCTAGATAATTATGGGTTTTGCTCCTACAACAGATGTGGACATGTTAGTGCATCGTCTGTTACCAAATGTCATTTGAGGTTGATGGTATCTGGAGCTTAAATATGAGGCAGCATTTTTTTGTCTTCCATACACTAAGAGGGTCTGGGGTTAAAAATCTAGCAATGGATTTAGGTGTCTGGAGTTTGTGTGCTCTACTAGTGCATACATATCCTCTTGATATTTGGGCATACGGCAGCAGTCCAAGGACAAACATATTATGTTTATTGGAGACTATATTTTCCCTCTGTATTACAGCCGTTGTTCGTGTCTATTTTAGACCTGTGTTAGGCTGGATACAGGGTGACATTTACTCTGTCTCTTACCTGTTAACTGCTATAAACAGACACCCGCCTCCATGAAATTCTGCAATATTAACTCAGCTTAGAAAATAGATGGATCGATATCATTATTGTTTCTGGCATCATTGTTTAAATGGGAAAGCAACAAATCAGCTCTGTCTCAGGTCTGTCCTCTTCCTATTTGAATACAATCAAAAAGGCAGACCTCAGTTAATGTGCTATTTTTATCACAAATATATCAGATGAATAAATGCAAAACTTAAAATGCATCAGTTTTCTTTAAAACATCTTACTTCTAATAAAACAGAGATGGCAATATAGTGATACTGGTAAGGATTATACAAAAGTAGGAAGAATATCTCTGCATAAAATAAATGGGCCGTCATTTTGTCATTCATCTTCTTATTCAATGATGGTTAACCTTTCTGGGGTAAGAATGAACATGCATCACACAAGACAAATCTAATAAAGACAATTTGATTAAAGGCTTCTGAACTACAAGGTGTCTCCTGTGAAGGTAAACAAGATGGAGTCTCGTGCTCTCCTAATATGGATTTGTTTGTGGGAGAAAATGCCAGACAGATATCACCGGCTGCTAACATCCTTGGAAATGTTGAATCAACTTTAGTGTATTTCACACTTCGTGTTTGTCCTGTTTTCGATGATTTATACTTTGTTCAACCAGCTTTAACTGGGATTACAGCTGCAAGTCTTTTGTTGTATGTTTTTATCAGCTTTGCACATCTAAAGATTGACTTTTTATCTTTTATTTTCTGCAAAATAGATAAATCAGACTGAATAAAGAGCATTTGTGCTAGTAAATTAAAGTTACACAGAATCTGAAGCATTTAGTTGAAGTTCAGTTTGTAAGTAGTATATGGCTGAAGTCCAGATGGAAGTCTTTTCAGCCTCCAACATTGTTTTCCTTGGCTGTATCTAGCTAACTGTACCTGCTAAAGTGAAGCAGCTCAGTTTTTATAGGCTTTTATTTTGAAAACAAGCCAAATAATTTTAATAATGGTGTCACATACATCTCTTCTAGAGCAACCATTGGCCTGTTGGCTGCTTCTCTGTGTTATGCTGTCCTTGCATAGCCTGTCAGTTTAGGTTGAAGGCCATGTCTTAAAAGGTTTGTATTTGTGCCATACTCATCTAGTTTTGGATGATGGATTGAAAAGAGCTCTGTGAGATCTTTGAAGAGTGGGCTATTATTTTATAATCTAACCTCTCTACCTTCATCTTTCCACTTTGTTCCTTGGTCTTTGTGATGTTGTTTGTACACTGAAGTTCTTAAAAATCTGTGAGGCCTTCACCACATAGTTGGATGTATCTATATTAATATATATATTAATAAATGTAATTTGTGATGCAACTTATATTTAAAGACATCTCAAAGCACAACACTGATAATAATAAAAAGCACTAGACACTTGAAGAATGTAAATTGAGCATAAAATGCAATAGGTGAAGACAAATTCAATAAAAGGCTTTTTTTATGTCTTAAATTTTCCAATCGTGTGCGGTGCCCTCAGGTGACCTTTGTAAGGCATTCTATAGACTAGAAGCAATTCCGTTTATTTATATATCGCCAATTCACAATACATGTCATCTCAAGGCACTTTACAGTTCACCAGATCATACAATCAAATTCATTAAAAATTTCTATCTAAGGAAAACCAGTTGATTGCATCAACTCATTGACTAGAAGGCAATTAAGCATTTAAGCAAAAAGTGTGATGTCCCCCATTATGCTAAGCTTCTTCCTGGGAGCTTTAAGAAGACACTTTGAGGTAGATCAGAGCATACATATGATGTAAATGAGGAGAGAAGATCTTTGAGATAAGAATAAGTTATTTTGATCTTTTTTAGGTCCCTAAAGCCATCTGAAATTTGTTTTTGGTGTGTAAGGAGAGGAATGACAAATCTATTGAGATGCCAACTATAAATCAATCTACAAGGCTTGTCTCTCACTGACACACCAACCTTCACACTTTGTCCGAAAGTAAAAGTTCCTGTCCTGACTGACAGGATATGAAAGGCAAATTGAGCAGGCTGATTGTAACTATACTGTATAGGACAATGTGTGGATGCCGTGTTGATGCTGTTGATGTCCAGATTCTTTAAAGACTGGAAATCCATGTTGGGATAGTTGTATTATTGAAAGCTTGCAGCTGTACCAAAAGTGTTAGCCTTGAGCTAGCTGTTGGCTCAGCACAACAACAAAAAAAGACTGCCAGGAACAGTGAGACAAGGTGCCCAAGGCAGAAAAAAAGATGGTGGAAGAAAGCTGACAGCTACTGCAGCGGTACTGGCTCTAGGCCTGCCACACTGGTCCTGGGCCGCTAAATGGCTTAACTCTGGTTCATACTGCATAGGAGCAGCGCTGTCTGAAAACAATATTTTGATATTTTGAAAAAATGGCTCATTATTTTGGCAGACATTTCAAGTTACCATACCATATAAAGACAGTTTTATTTAAATCTAAACCTCTCTGATTAAATCTGTTAAGTTTACTTGTGGGAACAGATATACTCAGCATATGAAGTGAGCAAGGCAAGGGTACATTAAATATATGGCACCACTCAATGACACAGAAATCACTGGACATTAAATGAAAGACAGAAACACAATAAAGTTTATGCAAAAAACAGACATTAAAGATGAAAAGATGTTTTAGTTATTTAGTCAGATTCTTTGCTCAAATGCTGTAGTGAACAAACATAAGTATTTCCAGTCCTGACTTAAAGTAACCAACAATTTCTATACATCTCAGGTTTTCAGGGATTTTTATCCAGAGCTGAGAGACACAAAACACAAATGGCATCTCACATAGGTTAGTTCTGGTCCTGGGAGCATTGATTATGCAGGCTACATTGTTCTTACTTGACATTCCAGTCAGAAATGTACTCCTACTCTTTCTCAGTAAAAAACTTATAACACCCAGTAGGTTCACAATATAAAATAAAATTGTCATATTCACAGTTTGACTCCAAAAATATATCCCAAAATCAGATGTTTTTTTGTTTTTTTTTCTGCAGTGGTTTGGTTAATTTATTGACTTTGGCTTGGGAGAGTGGTTGTCTATTGGTTACAAGATTGTGCCTGGGTCCCAAAGGTTCTGAGTTCAAGCCCCACCCCCATGGACTTCCACTCTGGGTCCCCGGGCAAGACCCTTAACCCCACACTGCTCCCTGGGCACTGACAGCAGTAGCCCCCTGCTCCCCAAGAGGATTGGTTAAATGCAGAGAGTTTTATTTTTGGACAATAAAGGATTTGTATGATTTGATTTGAAGTTGTGTGTCTGAACTGAGTTACTCCTATCAACACATTTTTTGGAAAAGCTGCTGCCTGATTAAAGTATTTCAAAGACCATATAGTCTGGTGCTGCAAAACGTTTTGAGCCCCCAAAAATCCCGAATCTTTTATGAGATAGAAATGTGATTGACTAACACACTTTATGGGGTGTCAAAACTTAAATCTCAGTCTAAAACAACACATAGGTTCCATATATATTTTATGGTCTTTAGCCCCTTTGAGTCCAATGAGCATTAATCTTGATCCTTGCATTTCAGATACCAAAAATACAGATTTCCCTCTCACCTGCATTAAGCTGAAGGAAATCTTGCCTCATCCACTCATTTACATTATGAACAAACTGATTAATGTGCTGACACAGAGATATTAAGTTGTTCATTACCAGAATGCATATGGTGGGAGAGGATGGGACATTTTTTCATAGACTGTGGCTTTCTGTATATGGCAGAAATTAAATAAAAAATGGTTAAATTAACTTACACATAAAGTTTTATTGTGATAGTTATTATTTTATTCATTATCAATATTGCTACTAATTAAATTATATCAGACAATTCGCAGTTGTGTGTTTCTCTGTATTTACGTTTATGTTGGCTCTATCTTTCAGCCTGCCCCGCCGATCAGTGCAGTCAGCTAGCAGCCTGATGGATAACGCTCCAAGTATAGATCTGAGCTGTATTCAAGTGTGTGTGAGCTCATTGCAAAGGCTATAGCTCTTTTTGTGATGTGGGTATTAATGAGTTGAGAGCAGGACTGGCTATCTGTCTTGGTAATGGAATCTGTTTGCGGAATAGAAAGACAGACATGTCTCTTTCTATTTTCCAGATTTTTTTTCTTCTTTAACTGTGTGTTTGTTTGTGGGAACACTGATTACCACTGTGAGCAATCAGGAGCTGCAGTTTGAAGCAACAAAACAAGCCCAGTGTGAGGGAGCTAGGGTGTCTGTTGACCATACACGGCCCATTAAGCAGCAATCAACCTTCCCTGACCTGCTTAGTATTCCTGAGGGATGCGTGACAGCCAAGGAGCAATGGCTGGATATTGAAGGCTGGACAAATTGTGCTTTGGATACAAAAGTGCTGGAAGGCAGATAAAAAAGCAAAGGTCTAGATCTTTATCTTCAGGGCTTAAAAATAATGACTGACCTAGTTGGTATTTTGAAACTGGTGCACAGTCCCAATAACAGCCTCGGGTCATTCTGCATGAAGTCTGCATCTTTACCAAGTTCATGTGTTGTTATCAACAGGTACTCAGCTTCCTCTGATTGTACAAAAATATGACTGCTAAATTGCCCTTAGATATGAGTGCGTATAGGCAAGGTTATATGGGCTGTTTTTGTCTAAGGTGTATCTGGAGATAATGTCAGGTAAAGGTGAAGTCAGTCTTCTTTCCCCACAAAGAATTATCATAGAAGCCCACCAAGTTAAAGTCGTAGGGAAACGGCTGTTCCAACTGTACATTTCCGAATTCTCCCGACTGGGGCATGACACATTTACACGAGTGAATTTGATTGGTTGTTTATCAAGAGGGCGGGATTGTTGAGGCGGAAGGTTTGCCAGCCAGTTTGATTGTGGCCGGTTTCTCGGAAGCATCATTGCTAACCCGTTACCAACTTAGTGCTAGTACGCTCCCATTGGGAAATTACATTGGGACCAAGTAGCACTAAATTGGTGACGTAGCTTAACGACGCTGTCAAAGAAACATGCAAGAGGAGGAGAGTTTTGTGTTGGAGGTCGTGGATGAGTCTACCCCGTCTACTTTCAATTGAGCGCTCACAGAGCTCAGAGTATTAAGTTAAAAGTTCTTTTTTTCTGTTGCTGTTGTTCAATAAAAGTAAGTTTTAAGATCATTTGAGGCGAGAACATTATACTTTTAAGCGTCACTATATTGCACATTTAATGCTTGATTTTTAAAAAAATTTTCCGAAGTTGAGGGGACAGCGGGCAACCAGCGGAGCTCCGAGGCTAACAGCAGCCAGGCAAAGATTCTTATTTCAACCGTTGCATATATTAGCTGCGACATATGAATCGAGATGCTATGACCCAAACAATTTGATTGACAGATGACCGTTAATATATGTGATTGGCCAAATTTAGGTGTACAGGCTGACGTATAACTAACTGACCTGCAAAAGATAACGAAAAAAACACACAAATTTTAAGACAGGATATTTTTGAATATAGAAATAGATATAGCTTTGACATTTAAACATGATCTCCCTATGACTTTATAAAGCAAGACATGAAACATCCAAAGCCATTACTGATGGTCATTAGGAAAGAATTGGCGGCAAAGGAGGAAAGTAGGGCGTCACCCCAGATGCAACTGCTTGGAATCCAGTCTCCATAGCCCTGAGCCTGATGCACCAATATGAAAAATTAATTGTGAAGCAGTTTGATGTGCTTTTATGATTCTGTTCTTATCATATATAAAAATGTATTTAGATCAAAATGACCTGTGCTATATCTATAATATGTACAGTATACCTTTCTCTGGGATTTGATAACTAGACTCCAAACTCCATGGCAGAGACATCAGCTCATGATATGGATTTCATAATTATGTTTTCCCATGAATAATTAACAAAGAAATCCTTATAATTGGAAAGTAAGGCATTAACATCCAGTGCCATAACTGACTGGCTGGAGCCGAAAGAGGAAGTGATATGTCACCCTAGTCTCAGCAGTGCTTCCTGCAGCAACTGGGTTCAACTCTTGCTATGGAAATGGCTTATGAAGAAAAGAGGTGTGTAGAAGGTTTGCTGGGCTGTGGAGGTAAAAATGTGACCTCTGAAGTTGCTTAAAAAGAGGAATGTATAAATAAAGAAGAGGGCTGCTCTTCATACTGGAGTGATATATTGTACAATGATTCAGATTTAAACTTTTTCTGATAATATGTACCTGTGACAAAACTAAGAACTTGTAAAATGATTCTGTTATACAAGTTGTAAAATGTAGCAGATGTTTCCATATTAAGAATTAACAATTAATAAAGGGTTTTGTGGAAAGGAGAAATACATGAGAGGTTAGATATGAAATGCAACCATATAAAGTTTGGGGTCATACTATGGTTCAAGAGAAGCTGGTTCTATCAACACACAATAACAGTAATTAATAAATGATCAGAATTGCCGAATTGTTAAATGTGAAGATTGTCCATATGTGAAGAGCAGAATTAGGAAGTGTCTTATGTGTAGACTGGACTGGTTGGAGGATGACTGATAGACAAAATGTGGCCTTTGTAGCCGAGACGATGAGGTGATCACCTTCATCTGGACATGCAGCATCTCATTGGTCAAAGAGATGGGTTCCTGTTTATGGACAGGTTTAAAGGGACGGGTCTAGAAACTTCTGCTTAGCATCTTCATCGCAGAAGATGAGGCAAAACCCATTACCCTGCAAGGTGGTTTTTAGAAGCAGAATGAAGAGCAAAGTGTTAGATTTAACTACAGTGGCATTTGAATTCATGCTTTTAAAAGAATAATATTTTTAATGAGTCTTTTTTCTTAACTTTGGTCTTTTTCTGCTAATATTTTCAATTCAATTGAATTCAGTTTAGTACAATCAGTTCATTTCAATTCATAAATTCTAGCAAAAGTCACTTTGGTTTCAGTTTTTTTCTTCTCTCTAACTAGTTTGAATTGAAAAATGCCATCATGACCAAAAGGTGAAATTTTGCCTTCATCATAGCTTAAATTGTAGTCCATGCCAGTTCCTTTTCCACTGGCTCCAGTTGGCCCAGCTCTACTCCACCCCACCCCTTTTGAAGCATTTCTATTAGCATTTCTTTTTATTACCACCACTTGCTTTATTTTTGTCCCTGCTGGAGTAGGTATAATCAGAGCTGAGCAAGCTACAAAATTAAATAAAGGGGCAATTATAGTCTTTTATCTGAAAACCCATATTGTGAATTACTGTAAAAGACTAAATCACTGGTGTTGTTCAAATGGTAAATACTTTGAAGCAAAACAGAAAAAATGTATGTAACTTTGATGAACAATCTAATTTTTCTTTTAAAAGTAACACTTACTTATACTTATTTCTGGTTTTAAAATAATTGATATCTTTGCTTTGGGACTCCAGTCACATATGCTATGATAAATATAGTGTGTGGTGAGAGCAGTTATTAACTGTATAAAAAAAATTAAAAAGGTCCTGTGTATGCTCATTTGTGTGACAATATATGGCTTTTATTACAAAATCTATTAGTTGCAATCAAATGCAATTGTGATTGATTAATTATGGACCTTGATTTATTTAAAAAATTCAATCCCACCTACAGTAGTCCCACCACTAGTGCTAAATGTTGATAAAACAGTCCTATCCCAAAAGGGATATAGCTCACATTTTGGTGACTCTATTTAGCCTTTTCTCAGTCATTAACTTCTTCAGCTCATAACTAAAGATAATTGATAATTGTCAACAGAAAGATAAATCTGATGCTGTTAATGTAATAACTAAATGCCACCACTGCACTCAAAATAGCAAACAACTGAGGCCTTTTAAAGATGTTCATGAATATGTTCTAATATGACATCAGCTAAACCCAACACACCGACTTGCACAAAAACGGGTTAACTTAAAGGCAGTTTTGTCAACAAGAACACCAATTCCAGTCTCTAAAAGCTGCAAAAGGTTGACATGTGTTTGTATATAGCAATGAGAAAAGGTTTTCTCCTCCTTCAGCCAGAAGATAAATACAGTGATGGTGACATTTAAAGGTACATTTCTTCTACTTGTTAAATTTGAGACCTGGCTGGGGTTTTAGAGGAGGAAAGCTGGTAGCCTATTCAGGAAGAAACACATCTGGGAAGCAAAGAAATCCACTCAGTTCCTAATGAAGAAAATAACAACACTAAAATCCTATTACACTAAAAGGAGGGTTCATGCATAATATTGGCTCAGATACCGTCACCAAGACCACAAGCGGAAGACTGTGATGATATTGCAATTACCAAGCTGGCATTCTCTGAAAGTCAAATCAGTTGCTAAATAACAGTGTGCTGCAATCTCCTAGAAGCAATAGTCATTGAAATAATTACATAGAAAAATATTTTGAAATGATCACAGCACACATGTCGCAGTGTGCTGGCAGCAGCTGGTGAGTGGGTGTGTGCTTGGAAGTTGTGGTAGAAATCTGCTGTGAAGATTATTTAAATATTGGCTCAGATTAATAGGCAGAAATCCATCTCTTTTAAAATAGGCTTCTGCAAAAAATCAATCTTTTGAGAAGGATCTATCTGGTTCAGGAGAGAACTGATGTTTTTACTAGTAAAATATGTTTGATCACAGAATATTTGACTAAATTCATGTCAAACTGCTCTATCAATTCTTGATAGAAGCATTACTTTCTACTGCTGGTAAAAAAAACACTTCTCATAAGTTTACATAACTTTTAGGTAAGGACATGCATCCTTACAGGAGTTTCTGAAACAGCAAAATCATGTGATTCTAAAACAACCTGAGTGGGCAGAACACAACCATTTCTATTCAATATGCATCTAGATATGTGTTTCCTTAGTGTTCATTTGATCATTCTACACTACTAATAACAGACATCAGTTGACACTATGGTGCGGTGGTCAAAGGATCAAGCTAACAGCTAGCGCTAATCTAAGCTAAACTAATCACAGTGTTACTGGATATGTATTCTTTCATTAAGTTAAAAGCATTGTGGGTGCAGTAGTTAGTTAGACCCATGTATGGAGGCCTTATTCCCCGAGGTGGCCTTCCCAGAATCGTCGAATCTGTCCCGTGGTCCTTTGCCACATGTCTCTCCCCCTCTCTCGTAACCCCTTTCCTGTCAGCCCATTGTACAAAAAATGAGCCACTAGTGCCTTAAAGGAAACTCAAAAAGTTAGTTCCATATTAATCATTTCATTTATTTTGCATATTACAAATTAGCTATCAAGATTGGGTTTATTCATTCACGAATGTGTGCATATGCATGTGTCTGGGGACAGACATTGAGAATTAGCCTTAGCTAAAATGTTGTAGTGTGTGACATGATGCATGAAACATACTTGTCCCTATCAAATAAACGAATAAATAAATTACAAAGGGGGTTTCCGTGTTAGGATCTGGAGATCTGCCACCTTTCTCCAGCAGAGGGCGCCCTGGGTCATCTGAGCTGAAGCCTCCAGCACACCTGCGGCTGATCATCTCATCAGGAGACCAGCTTTATAAGCAGCGGCTGAACTTCCCTTCAGCGCCAGAGTGTTAAACAATTATGGTTAGCAAGCCTGAGCCAAACCTGTTGTCTGAATCTCTGACTGCTCTGAAAAGCCAACCTGAATCTAACCAGCCTTTGTCCTCTCTACCTTCCTAGGAAGACCTGCTTGACTCCTGGAGCTCTGGAAGAGCTCAAAGTCTGAAACCTGCCTGCCTGCCCTATGAAGCCAAACCTGAAGATCTCTGTCTGGATCAATCTCTCAAGGAGAGAACTAGGAGATCAACTCAAGGTCTGAACCTCATAAGTCTGAAGCCAAGCCCTGCTGCTGCTAAGCCCTCAGCTGATACCTCAGTCTCTGGACCCTTCTGGTTCCCTCCCTCTACTGCTCTGTCTGAACCACATCAGGTACAGGTCAATTCAAAGACTCTGTCAAGATACTCCTGTCCCTTGTCTAACCAAACTGTCCCTCTCTACAGAGAGTCCTGTGTTACCGGTTCCTGGATCCGTTCCTGCATTAGTACCAATTAACTTTATTGTGTTTCTCTTCAATAAATCAGTTTAAACTTTTACTCAGTCTCCGTGGTGTTCTGCATTTGGGTTTAACATCTTAGACCCAACATGACATTTCGTGCTGCTACTTTTATTCTTTATTTTACTTATGATCATGTTTACATGGGCATATTCAGAAATAATATGCCCATGTATGATTTTTAAAACAGGAAATGTCTATATATATATATATATATATATATATATAAACTCTGGTCAGAAGCATTTTGTGCAATAAACCATGATATTTTGAACATTGAGAACCGATGTCCATAATGACATTTAATATAACCATGAAGTTAGGAGGATGGTTTCTTTTCTCCATGCAGGCGTCAAACTTCTAAGATGCCCCAACAGGACATGTAGTGCTACCCCCTCACGTTCTTCGAAGAGAAAACATCAAACTCACAGAAATCCTGCCTCTTCTCCATGACATTGCATCATTTTTCTGAGTTTCAGAAAGAGGCCAGAGTTGTGAAAACCCTGTTGTGTGGCCGTGGAACAAAGAAAAACCTGATGTGTGGCCTGCTGCTAAATTGATTTGGCGATATATCGTGCTTTTCGGGTGCCCGATAAAATATCGACCTTCCAGTTGATTTGAAAAAAACTTTATTTTTTCTTTACCTAAAACAATGAGGGGAAAGGAGGGCTACCACTACACTGCCACTCTGATAGATCATGGTGCGCAGTTTGATCTATCAGTGGTTGACTGTGGTTGTGGCAGTCAAAGTGGCAAAGTGGAAGACGTGGACTGATCCAAACTCCAAGCAACATGGATTCTGATTAACAGTTACAGCACTTGTTTATCTATAGGTTTAATTTTGATAACTGGGAAAAATATCACAATATATAGTGAGCCAGTGCTTACTGTGGGAAATATATACTTCAAATGACTAATTATACATTTCAAATTAGTGTTACTGCTACAGTATTAACTCTGAGCTGAAATGTATTATACAGTCATATCCACTTAATTAGAAAATGGTTTAATATACCTGTAGGTCATTTTTATCAGATAGAAAAAAAACAGCCTTTAAATCCTCAGATAAAAAAAAAATTATGAACTCCACATTTTCTATAAAAATAACTTTTTTAATTGGGTTGATACAATATTGTCAAAGTTAAAAGATTTGTTTTTGTTGCGCCCTCTGCTCCGATATCTTGGGAGAGGTACGTGGTTGCTTTTGAGTTAAAATGAATAATGGAGATTCTGCTGACGTCTTTACTCACTTTAACTTTATTCAAAAGAACACCAAAACCTTTCTGCGCAAGCGCAAAACACAGTTCTCTGCTGGACAGAAGCAATCGATCTACAAACCATCGAACTCTTAAGAAATTGTAAATAGTGTGTACATAGTATGAATACTCTTAGTACTGTATTACCACTACTTTTTAACAATCATAACAAAATAATAATTATGAAATATGAATTATTTTTAACTCTTGTTTTTACTGTAATATCAGTCTTTTAAACCTGTGTATTTTAATTTGTATAAGGATAACTTTTAAAATATTTTAATAATTTTAACCTGTCACATACTCCCCCTCAAAAATAGATGTTGTCCCCAACATCAGGACCATAACACACAAACTACTGACCTCAGTTGTGCAAATTCAAGTGCATAGTCAACTCATTGAAAAACAGGGTTTACAGACTGGAACTCTTTTCATACATTCGTTTTGAGTAAGAACTCAGTCAGTCTCAAGCGGCCATTTCACAGTTAACTGCATATTTGTCCTCTGCATATTGTGAGAAGCAAAAACAGATTATTGGCAGTGACAGTCCTTCCTCCCATTTCTTTCCCTGTAAACACAGTCTTAGATAGGAGTCGATCAGAAGTTGATTCAGGCAACATCAGTAAACAAAATAGCCAACATTACATCAACATTGCAACAACAATGCATCAACATTGTCCATAAGACTCATGAAAGTAGTAAGGATGAACACTGTTTACCCAAGGCAAAACCTGTCCTGTATAAAAAGGTAAAGTTTGAATGTTATAGCAAGACGGAGTACCCAGTAAATCATAAGTGAATACTTTTGGTTTCCTAGACGCACGTTTGGGTCTCAGATTCACATCACCATCAAGATCACTGTCGTGGGGAGGGGGAGGTGGAGAGGGGGGAGAAAGGCTCACCTCTGTCGGCACATTCTCTACCTGACCAATGTTATCCTCAGGTAGCTGGTCAGCTTCTGCCACGTCAGGCTCAGTCACCTGCAGCACCTCCTCAGGACAGCTGTCCTGGCAGGTTGATCTTGTGGACCTCTTAGGCTGTGGCGAATGAGAGCGAGTGCTCAGGTGTCTCGGCACAGAATAATACCCGTCCTCCTCATCATCATCCTCTTCCGAGTAGACCTGTGATGTCTGAGCTGGGCTTGCACTGGACCTGTTCTTGGACTGAGGCTGCAAAGAAGTCTCTAAGGGCAAATGGTCACATGAGAGCAGGAGATTACGATGTAAAGTTCTGGATCTGCCCTTGCCCCTCTCAGGTTTCAGTTCATAAACAGGAATGTCCTTGCTCACTTGACGAACCACTGTGTGTACAACATCCTCCCAGTGGTTTCTCAGTTTGCCTGGACCCCCACGTGGAGTCAAGTTCCTGACTAAGACACGGTCACCGGGCAGCAGAGCAGAATACCTCATTTTACTATCATAATGTCTCTTGCCCCGAACAGCAGCTTTGCTTGCATTCTCCCGAGTGATCTCATAAGCATCTGTCATACCTTGTTTCCACCTCTGCATGTAGGTCTGATGATTACTGTCACCCTGATCTCCACCTGGAGATAAACTGAACAACATGTCCACTGGTAATCGTGGTGACCGTCCGTAAAGCAGGTAAAAAGGGGAAAATCCTGTCACTTCACTTTTAGTAGCGTTATAGGCATAGATAAGTTTGTTTAGTGAGCTCTTCCAGTTACTCTTCTGTTTCTCAGTGAGTGTTTTTAACATCTGGATCAAAGTCCGGTTAAACCTCTCTACTTGCCCATTTCCTTGTGGGTGGTATGGACTGGTTCTTGAGCCTGCAACCCCACAGTACTCTTTCAGCTGGGCAAAAAGTTGGTTCTCAAATTCACCACCTTGATCGTGGGGAAGTCTCTGGGGAAAGCCAAACTTTAAAGCATAGTCGTTAAAGATTTTTTCTGCTGCTGTTTTACCAGACTTGTTAGTGGTGGCATAAGCCTGAGCAAAACGTGTAAAATGGTCAACAATAACAAGTACATACTCATAGCCACCCTTACATTTGTCCAAGTGTAAAAAGTCAACAGAGACAAGTTCAAAGGGCTGAGTAGTAACTATGTTTGTGAGCGGGGCTCTTGTCTCATGGCTTGGTCTCTTGTTTTTAAGACACACACACTTCCTCATTACATAGTCCTCTATTTCTTTTTGCATGAAGGGCCAGTAAAAACGGTCCCGTACCAGAGACATAGTCCTTTCCACACCATGGTGGCCCATTTCGTCATGCAGTTCTTTTAAGACTGTGGGCCTGTGCTTCTCAGGTAACACCAGTTGCTTCCTGATTTTCGTTTGTCGGTATAAAACACCTCTTTCATTAAACTGTAACTTGTCCCATTCTCTAATAAGACATACAACTTGTGGACACAGCTGTTTCAGTTCTGAACCAGCAGGTTTTGACTCTGCCAGTTTATATTGTATAATTTGTCCAATAACAGGATCAGTCTCTTGGTCTAATTTGATCTGTCCTACAGTAAATGGAGCTATCGGCATGCTCACTGACACTGTAGCACACTTGGCCGAAATACCCATAGACCAGGCTGCACTAGACTCGTCCTGATGGTCAACCGCCTGTGTCGCTGCACTCACCACATCATATGACATTTCCTCTGAGCATTCTTCCATATAGGTCTCCATGTTTAAGGGCATCCTAGACAGACTGTCTGCATCTATGTTCTCTCTACCAGGGCGGTACTTCACAGTAAAATGGAAATCAGCAAGTTCTGCAACCCACCTACACCCTGTTGCGTTCAATTTTGCTGTAGACAGAACATAAGTAAGCGGATTGTTATCGCTAAACACAGTAAAAAATGGTGCATAGTACAAGTAATCACGGAACTTGTCTGTAATTGCCCATTTAAGAGCCAGAAATTCTAACTTGCCTGAGTGTAAGTTGTAGTTTTTCTCGGCTGTGGTTAGAGTTCTGGAGCCATATGCTATTACACGGAGTTTGCCGTTTTGCCTTTGATACAATACAGCTCCTAATCCCTGGTTAGAGGCATCTGTATGTAAGACAAAGGGCTGTGTAAAGTCTGGAAACCCAAGAACAGGAGGCTGAACTAAACAGTCTATCAACTGTTCTAAGACTGACTGGTGCACATCACTCCACTGAATAGGAGTACTTGAGGGCACACTGTTATTCTGTCTCATTGTCCCTTTTCTTGTATATTGTTGAGCTTCTGGTTTTGAAGGCACTTTGAGCAAGTCATACAGGGGACTAGCAATACGAGATAAATCTTTGATGTATTGCCTATAGTAGCTTAATAGTCCTAGTATCGCTCTGAGCTCACCAACAGTACCTGGCTGCTTGTTCTTCAGGGACCGTACTGCTGCTGTATCCGCCGGGTCCATTTTGCTTCCCTCAGCAGAAACCATCCTGCCAAGGTACCTCACCTCCGGTTTGAAAATCTCACATTTTCGTGGTTTGAGTTTTATTCCATTGTCTCTGAGGCGTCGCAGTACTGTTCTCACATCATCAACGTGGTCCTCAAAAGTTCTGCTGAACACAAGAACATCGTCTAGATAGGGAACACATATCTCGTCTCGCAGTCCATCCAGGCATTGCTCCATACACCGCTGGAACGCAGCTGGCGCATTCATGAGGCCGAAAGGAATTCTAATCCATTCGTAAAGGCCCCAGGCCCCGATGACAGCTGTTTATACAGTTCAGTGGCTCCTCTCTCCTGATAGTGAGACCTCAGGATCCTCCGCAAGGCAGGGAGTGTAAGGTCACCTTTGCCTTCCAGGTAACTTCTTAACTGCAGACCTGGTGTGATGGCTCTAATTACTGCATCAACTATTTCATCTTCATGGTAGCCTTTATTTAGTCCACTTTCAATCTGCCTGGCCAAACTACTAAATGTAAGCTTGTCTTTCTGTCCAGGCTCTCCTATTTGACCTGATATTTTAAAGTCTTTGCGCCAAATGGAGCAATCTGGGGGGGGCTGAAGCTTTTTTCAGCAACGGTGTGCTTTGTAGGCTCAGTTTCTCACTCATTAGCTGATGTATAGCTTCCTCTTTGGCTTGAAGCGTGGTCCGTAATGCATCTACCTCTTTTTGCAGGACATCTCTCTCTTGAGCTTCACCTACTGGCTCTAGCTCTGTCAGTTTTGCATTTTCGATCAAATCCTTAATACTGAGTAAGTGAGACAATCCCTCATCTTCTAGCTCAGCTAACTCAATCTTCTCAATATGCTCTATAACAAGTGTGATTAACTGGCCTCGGGTTTTGTCTGCAAGTTGCTCTTTTCTGAGTCCAGATATTTGTAGTCCATTGCATATTGTCAGCAATTGTTTAATATTCAGCTCATATAAAGCACCTTTAACTTCTAACTGCACGTTCTCCAGCTCTGATTCCATTTTCATCAGATAAAAGGCATAACACAGTTCACGGTGAGCTTCTGTTAAACTTTGTGGAACAATGGTGCCCTCTAGTGGTGGTCGTGCGCACTACAGATACAACCTGTTGCACATGTTGACAGAGCCACGGTGAACGTCGGCGGTGCCTCGTGCTGCCGGTGCCGGGTTTAATGGCGGATATTCGGCTCGAGTTTCCACTTACAGGTGGTGGATTTTTCTCTGACCAAACATCCCAGCGGTGCCTCCAAAATGTTGCGCCCTCTGCTCCGATATCTTGGGAGAGGTACGTGGTTGCTTTTGAGTTAAAATGAATAATGGAGATTCTGCTGACGTCTTTACTCACTTTAACTTTATTCAAAAGAACACCAAAACCTTTCTGCGCAAGCGCAAAACACAGTTCTCTGCTGGACAGAAGCAATCGATCTACAAACCATCGAACTCTTAAGAAATTGTAAATAGTGTGTACATAGTATGAATACTCTTAGTACTGTATTACCACTACTTTTTAACAATCATAACAAAATAATAATTATGAAATATGAATTATTTTTAACTCTTGTTTTTACTGTAATATCAGTCTTTTAAACCTGTGTATTTTAATTTGTATAAGGATAACTTTTAAAATATTTTAATAATTTTAACCTGTCACATTTTCATTGGCTGAAAGTGGAAATTAATTAACAGAGAAATAGTTAAACTCAGATCATTTAAAGAGAAATATTTTCCCAATATCCAACATTGGGACTTTTTCATATCCTGAGATTACCTCATTTAAAATCACACACTCTGACAAATACACATCAATATGGTGGCACATTAAAGGTAGGTTTCAGAATATTTAGTACTTACCATAGAGGATGTTGATGAGGGATATAGGCATGACCAGGATGCCTACAAGCATGTCTGCTACAGCCAGTGATCTCAGAAAGAAGTTGGTGGCATTTTGAAGCTTCTTCTCCAGAGACACAGCCAGAATGACCAGAATGTTTCCCCCAATCGTCAGTGCGATGATAACCAGGATCAGCAGAGCTGGCCAGTTTTTCTTTTTGATCATGGTTGTGGTGACCGACTCCTGAGTTGTTGTATTGTCCAAACCAAAATCCAAACTCATTGCTGCTGCATTGGCACCGCCAATGCCTCCTATTCCCCATGGCAGGGTTTGGTTAAAGTCTAGTGGGTTGTTGCTTGGCCAACCTATTTGACCCCCGACCTCGAGGGAGGAGGTGGTTGTGCCAAAACCACCGAGTAGAGTCCTCCCTGGGTCACCCATTCCTTAGAAGAATAGTCACCTCTTCAAACACTGGAGGTTTCCGGACTCCTGATTTAACTCTGCCTGTTAACTATCAATGCACAAAGCATTGAGAGGGATTATCCTTAATGAGTTTTAATATTGATCAGCAGAACATTCAAGGGCAGGGCAACTTCACAGATAGGGGGAGAGGAATGGAAGAAATTTGGTTTTCAATCATACTACTGCAAACAGTCTTAAGTTGTAGTTTGGGGGTTAAACCTCTCATTTCCTGCCAAAATACCATTGACAAAGAGATCTCAACTTAGACAGCAACCCAAGCTGTCCCAAGTTGTTTATTGATATCGAGCCACATCTCCTGCCTGATAGAACATAGAATTGAAGTGTTTCTAATTTAGAGCTGGAAATTGGATCACTCATATCCATGGCTTGCTGCCCACAGCCCTCTGCACCCACCCAATCAGTGCCGGTTTGTTTGCCAAAAGGTACGGATCTCTTCGAGTATCTGCTAGGTTCCACTCAAGGTGTTTTTCTTTTTTTTCACTGGGCTTCCACCATCTGTTAGATCAGAATTGATGATCAGCCTGAGCTGTGGAGAGAAGAAATGGAAAGAAAAGAAAGTCTGATTATTTTAACTGCCTTATCCTTCTTCCCGCTCTCCCCTGTGCTGGTTTATTTTACAATCTGTTGGTTCAATTCCTTCATTTCTTTCACGCTACTTCTGCATTTACATTCCCTTAATCACCAACTGCACCTTTGATGCATCCATCAACCCTCCCACTCAGTACTTCTATCTTTCCTCTCAAGATCCCTGTAGCAATTTCTCCTGAACCACACTAATTTATCACATTGTCCACAGTAATAAGAGGTTTGGGCAACTGTGTGTGTAACCACTAGCATTGAAACTAATGGAGACAAGCTGGAAGGAAAAGCTTAGATGTTTACACCCTCATGTTCACAATTGTGTTAAAGAGCAACCTGTCCTCCAAATTTACCTTTACTCCTCAGTAAACGGTTATTTAGCACCTTACAAACCTCTTCCAGGACAGGCCGAGAAGCCTGCATGTAGGTGCGTGGGTGTTGACGTGTGTGTGTGTGTGTGTGCACACATATGTCTTCGCTTGTAACAGGAAGAAAATCTTGACAGACTGTGGAAACTGCCGAGATGTGTTTTATGATGCGTAGGCATGGAGAGTGAATGGTTGACAGTGATTGCTTGAGTTTTTGTATGGCTCAGAGTGTGTTTTAAGGAGCCAACATGTTTGCAGATGGCCCTAGGCCCTTATGAGACCGTTCAGCAGGCAGTGGGTTTGTGGAACTGCAAGATTAAGAAGCCAAGTGTGACCATATGGTATTTACTCATTGATTCACACAACATACTTTTCACCATGGGGATATTTGTACTTTTCAATTAATGTAAGTGTTGTCATTTCCATTTGTTGTTTGGGAAAATGAGAGCGTATACGAATTAACATCTCAGCAAGAATGTGTGAAATAAAATAATAAATTCAAACCATTACTGCTTGTGATTACAAATACACTGTGCAAACCTAGGGGTGTTATTTATAACAAGTCTTTATTTCCTAATGAAAAAAGCTCAGTTTGCTTTCTTTAATGAATATCTGGAAGGTTGAAAGGATTAATTGAAGACTGTTTGAGTCGATTATCCCAATTTTTTTTTTTTCTAAGCACATCATAAATGTATTGATCTACATGTTTAAAACGTACCCTAACATTTATGATTCCATTGTGGTTCTGGAAATTAATGTAGGTTTCAATATTTCGGTGTTTCAGGACGTTTTTGGGTGTGACTAAAGGGGCAGCCTCTTGTCGATACTCGGCTGCCTTTAGCATAGGTCGGTCCCCTTCTGGGCCAGCAGTATAAAAGCAAGGCCACTTATGCATTGCTGCTAACTGAGCACCTATTTTAACAGCTTTTCTGGCCCACCCGCATTTTATTATTTTTTTTTCAAAAAAGCAGCTGGTGGCAAATCTAGTAACTTTTTCCTGTCTTGTTGAAGAGTTTGGTACCCCCAGGTCAATATATGTCACAATTGTTTTTAATTATTCAAATTCAGATGGATGATTGATAAAACAAAATTTATGCGGTGCAACAAACTAATAATACTCGTTTATTTCTACTTTAACCAATCTTTAATATCGGTACACATTGGAAGACACATTATTAATCTTTCTCACTGTTGATTTCAGATCACACTAAACTTTTCCTGTTTTGCTTTAAGCCCTTAAATATTCAGTCAAAGTTGGGTTTAAAAATATTTTCATATTTCTGGCATGTTCATTCTGAATGAAAGAAATGAAAATATTTTAGACTGGCCCATCCAGAGTCCCACTCTGACTCTTACAGAAAATCTACGGATGGAGCTGAAAATGTTGTAGTTTCAAGATGGCCATCTAAAATCCAAGACTTTCAGCATTTCTGAGATGAATATAGAGTAAATTTTGTTCAATTATTGTTGCAAGCAAAGAACACGTTTATGAATAGACATTTGAAAAAAAAAATGAAAAAAATACAAAACTTCTTAATTATTTTTTCCCGTTTGCATTTCATTTTTCTAAATATATTTTAAGTAAGTTTTACTTTAAATAAGTTTTAATAAATAATTTTTACTTTTTACATTTTTCTTTATCAGATTGACTTTTATGAATTTACGTTATTACAAATACTTAGTGGGAAGGACCTTCCTGTGGAGTGATGAGGGAAGACAAAAATCTATTGGGCTGCATAGTCAAGATAAGCAACATTTATATTGGTCAATGTAAGCAATAAAAGGGAGCGTTTGTAATGGGTCGAAACGAAAAGAATGTGATCTATATAATGATTTGTTAAAAGAATGAAATTCATAAAACTGAATCTAAAAAAGAAAATAAAAAAATAACATTTGAAACTATACAACCTATTCTCATTATGAGTGCGTATGAAATCGTATGAAAAGTTATGCACCGTAATTTCGTACGTTTTGGACGTTTTTTTCGTTGTATGCGCATGCGCATCTGACGCACCATTAAAGAATATAGAATATAAATTACAATTAGCCCTAACCCTGAAACTAACTCTAACCCTAAGATATAAAACAGCAAGCAATAAGTGATGATCGCACTGTTTCCCATTTTTACGTCCGTCCGCGGATCTGCTTTTTTTTTCAGCGCATGCGCACTGATTTTTTGAGGAAAAACATCCAAAACGTACGAAATAGTGTGCATAACTTTTCGTACGATTTCATACGCACTGATAATGAGAATATGTTGAACTATAACATTTGTGAAAGCCAAATAAGGAAGTAAACTAGATAAAAATGAAAAAAAGAAATACATCAAAAACAAGAATACAAAAAAATCTGAAAAAAAAGTAAATTTACTGTTTTTTCAATACGAAGTTTTACAAACTTTCTTTACATTATTGTCTGCTTGCAAAGATAATGGACTACAATTACTCCCGAGATTAATTTATTAACAAAAATCACACAAACAGCTGATTAGTAATAACCAAAATAGGCTACTTGGTCTAATTACACAAAACATTTTTGTTTAGAATTCAGAATTCAGGAATTTAGTTTTTTTTATTTTGCAGCTTAAACACAGCTGTTTTGAGAAACATGCTGATGATTACACATTAAAATGAAACGATATATAACAAGGCTGAATCTCTTAGACCTGGTGCATTAACATTTTTTTATTAATTTGGAATAAAAACATCTGAGCGGGTGTATTATTGGAATGTAATCTTTAAGCCATTTCTTTCAAATGAATTGATTTTCCGCACCAAAAACCACAGGGCAGCATAAGGATAAGATTAGGGTAATGCTTTTAATGAGGCTAGTCTGTTCCAAATAAAAATAAACCATTTGGATGAATAATAGTTTAAATAGCATAAGAGGTTTTAGTAAGAAATCTAGTAGCAACACTAGACTCAAAGCTATTGAAATAGGTTTAAAACAATCACTTTTCTAAGAAAGGTGCATAACAGACAGCCTGCCTGCTATCTTCCCCCTCTGAGCAAAGTCATCAGCATTGTTCAAGGAAAACTAAACAGCACTGCAGGCAAACCCTTTAACTGGTCTGATAAAGCAGCAATATATCACAGAGAAGTTGAAAGGAGCAGGATGAAGAGGAAAGCATACGAGGAAGAGAAAAGGAATCTACTGGGGGGGGAAATGAAAATAACTTGGAGTAAAAAATACAAATAATATAATAAAGATTCTGAGTCACCAGATATGTAACCATTTATTTAAACCTGCAGGATAGTAAGTTGTTGTTCAGCCAGTTTTTCTCTGTTTACATTTAATCATTTAGCTTTTGCTTTTAACCTGGCATGAAAACCGAGAGTTCATTAGCTTACAACCAAGGATTAGAAGCAGCCTGTGGAGAGAATAATTGTATGCCTATGCTAACCTCTTGCATCCTCTGTAGATCATAATTGATGTTGTGACAGCACAAGGCATTCTAACCGACTTCCTGGAGGGAACCACACAGATCCAGCTAGAGAATCATAAAGGATCGTGGCACCAAAGCCTCAGAAAGGCACAGATGTCACTGCTGTCTCGTTGCACTTCACCGCGGGGACAAATTACCGCTGCACTAATCTGCTCTGAGAGATAAGGAAGTGGAGGGCGGCTAGGATATTGGCTTTTTTTTTTTGAGAGAAAACAAGTTTAAACACATTTGAGATTTGCTATTTTGGTAATATATCTTTGAAAAATTATTACAAATTAAAAATAGTTTTTTCTTATAGCAAACATTTGACTTTTTTATATGTTAACAAAGTTTAGCATAAAAGTGAGATTGTTAAAGAAGTCTCTTTTTAGCTTTCACTTAAATGTTACTCAGCTTTAAATAACAGAAATTCAACTCTGACGATATGGAACCCAGTCAAATATTTAGGGTATTTTTTTCTGCAGTATAAAATTATGACAACTGATTACTGTACATAACTGTACAGTGTGAGGTTGCTGTAGAATACCTTACTTTACTTACAGTTTCATTTTAAGTGGTTTCTGGATTCTAATGGCCTGATGGTAGCCCTTTATAAAAACACTGTGTTCAATGTTGATTTTAGGTCCGAGACAATTATCGGATCAATCATAATTATTTCACTCTTTGTAATCGATTAATTGTTAGCTGGAATGCCTGTGGCTAACAGAGGAACATAATTAGAGCAGTAATTATACCAAAATTGTAAAAGAATATATAAATATTTAAAATTAAAATTAAAAAACCTTATTCATCTGCCAATATGCTCTATCCAGAACTCCTCAAGTGTAAACATGTTATTATCACCTGGTTCAAATTCTGTGAGGAATCTTCTTTTAAAGGTACACTATGCAACCGGTGTTGATTTTCCAGCGAGGCTTCCCCCAGAGGGCGAAAGTAAAAGTGCACTGTCGTAAATATGCTCAGCTGTTCTCCTGGTTTCTCCGTCAAGCCAGGCGCGGTTGTTTTGAGTTTAGCAGACAGGCGAACGCAATAAATCACCATATCTCTGCGGTAAGTGACTATTTTGTTCCAATTTTCGAGTTTGAAAATTTAGCATGTTTTTATACATCATTTGTTATGCATGTGTCTAAATAACAAAGATTGTAGTTAGCCAAGTTCTCACCGTAAAGCAAGACCGACGAGACTTCTGAGCCTGTGGGTGCGGGCCGAGGGCTCCTGCAATTGCAAGTACGGTATTTCCCCTGCAGACCACCAGGGCGGCCGAGAAAACCTTTTTTCGACCTGAAATGACTCATTTAATCATCCAAAACGTTATGGAACACATTAATTAACTGAAAAATGTTGCATAGTGTGCCTTTAAGGAACCTTTTGCTATCCCATTATTAATAAAAAGAAATAGTAGCTAGATAAATCGATCAAATTAATAGTTAATTGCAGCCCTAGTTGACTGCATCATTATCATGGGAGTTGAAATACTAGATTTGGTTCCTGTTCTGTCAAATCAGTAATCTTAAATGATGCACAACTTTAGGGACGGAAAGAAAGTGTGGTACAGAAGTATATGAGTGGGGATTCTACTTATTACAAGTTCGCTTTAAGTTTAAGACAATAAAGAATACTTGCAATTGTAAATCTTAGTTTGGATTGCAATTCTATAGCTGATTAACAAAAAACAAATTCAGTAAGAAAGAACGAGGGTGAATAGAGATAAATATCTAGAGAGTAGTCTCTCCTCGCTATCTGAAATCTGCTCACTCACTTCTTCTCTCCCACTGATCGATGTGCTTGCCCTTTTCCGCCTATTTCTGTTACCACCAGAATTGAGTCTTTGCGACATAACATCCGTGTCTCACTTCCTCCCGTGATGTATCAATCCCCGTGGCATCTGTCACTCCACACATCAGCAGAAAGGTATCACCACCCTCCATCCGCCTGCAGAAGAGGACGAGAGGGGAGAGGGAGGTAAGAGAAAAAACAAAGAGATGTTGACTTTTGTGAAACATTCCAGATCAAACCTGAGGTAAAAGTGACTGAAAACCTCCTGGAACTACAATGACTCCTACATACACCCACACACAGAGTAACAGCAGCACTACGGATTGATGCTCCTCTGTACTTTCATCCTGCAGGATCACAGCATCGCAGAATAAATACCACAGACAACACATGGTTAGATTAGAGGATTTTGATGTACTTGCAGCAAAACAAAACCCCAAAGGTATAAGCTAGAAGAGAAGCAAAATAATTCAGAGAAATCACTGAGAAATTTCTACAAACAAAACATGACCAAAAATGCTTACATATAAATAACTTTACCTAATAACTATTCGACTTAGGTTGTCAATTCTATTGTCATTTTTTTTTTTACTTGTTACACTGGAGGTATGTGGAAGAAATTATGCATGTCATTTCTTAGAGACCACCTGGAAGCTGCCTAGATAACAACCCGAGGGGGAAACATTGTTAAAGAAGTTTATGAGAGATGCTGACATGTGAACTAACTTTTTTGTTTCTGAAAGGCAATCTGTTAAAAGCAGATGGTAGACCACACTGAAAAAAAACCCCAACATGTCTTACATGGCAAACTTGCTCAGCTTTAGAATATGAAAAAGTTGTATCTTTTTTTTTGTTGAGTTTTTATGGCACTAGTGGCTCATTCTTTCAACAGTAGGCTGACAGGAAGGGGGTGTTTGGTATGAGACAGGGGGAGGGCCATGCAGCAAAGGACCACAGGTCAGATTCAAACCCGGGTCGGCCTTGTCGAGGATTAAGGCCTCCTTACATGGGTCGCGCACGCTAACCACTGCTCCACCTGCTCGCCCCTTGAAAAAGTTGGATCTTTTATAGTAAAGAAATAACATGTATGAAATGTTGCTTTAGGGCAATATCAGCAAAAAAAATTATGCTCCTAATAAAAACAGGTGCATTGAAAAGTGGATTAATCTAAGAAATTGAATTAAAAAAGGAACCCAATATCATATATGGTTCTGCATGAAGAACATTGTAGTTCAAGCATTTGTTTTAATTAATTCTCATATTGATAGGCATTACAGAAAATCTAGAGATAACACTGTTAGGTCTTACTTAAAAGTACTTTATGATGTGTCGTATATGTATTTGCACTTGTTTGGAGCATCCTTTGCATAAATCAATGTGCAGTTTAGACATTTGTTGGTGGAGAGGAGTTGCTTTAATAGCCTCCTCTAGTCAGTCTTCACATTAAATGGTAAATAGTAGATGGCGTGTGCTCATGTAGCACTTTTACCAAGTCAGGAGACTTGACCAAAGTGCTTTACACTACAATCAGTCATTCACTCTTTCACACATTGATGCTAGCAAGCTACACTGTATCCCTAGCTGCCCTGGGACTTGCTGACACCCATCAGTAGGCAATGCAGGTAAACTGTCTTGCCCATGGATACATCAACATTGAAAGCCAGAGAATCCTCATGTTGCCTTACAAGCTGCTTCCTCTGATGAACAAACTCCTACCTCCAGCGCCACTGTCGCTGATTAATTCACAGTTTCTTCAGGTGACCTGTACACATTGTCAGCCATTCATGTCAAGGCAAATTGAAACATCTATCTGAGAGTCTTTGTTGATTCTCTGGACTCACTATTCAGTAACCTGTAGTTAAAGCACTAATGTTTTTAAGCACATGGAGGCGAATACTCTGAAGCGGACTTCACCTTCAATGCAAAATAATGACCCACCAGTCTCTTTTGGGTCACTATTGTCTATTGTTTGGTGTTAATTACTTACTTGGCCAGAGACATTCAATGAGACTGCTCATTGAATGTCTCTGGGATGAGCTTTAAAATTACAATGTGTAATTTTCAGCTATAATTATTGATCAGACTGTAGTGAAATGAACCTCCCCCCATTGTTTCTCCCTCTCAAACAATACAGAGGCCACCTTGGTACAAGATGACTTTCGTAGCGTCTTCAGCACCTTTCTTATCAAGTGATAATAAGGTTTGTTAACATAATTTTATGAATAGGATTTTACTAGTCTGTGTAGGATATAGATTGTATACAGGCATAACTTGCCACAGTCACATTGTAATGGCGAGCTCTACAGTCACTAGTCAGTTCTGCGCTGCTATAGCGCAAAGATGCATGCCTCATGCCTCAAATTAGTAATTTCTAAGGCAACAAAAACATAAAGATTGAAACTTTCAGTTTGTAGATGATAATAAATAGCATATTTATGTAGAATATCCTACATTTCTGTTAGTAAATATCTGTGATTTTTTTACACCTAAGCTTTAAAGCAGGGTTGAGAATATTTGAGAGCTTAAGGCCTCGTCCACACGAAGACGAACCCTGGCCTAAACGCACAAATTTTTCACCAAACCAGCCTCTCATCCACACGAAGCCGGCGTTTCGGGGGTCTGTAAACGATCTTTTTTTTATTCAGCCTTCAGAGTGGGAAGATTTCGAAACGCCGTTTTCACGTTTCCATCGTTACGCTCTAACCGCATATTTTTTTTTACAAGCATGCATCATAGCGTCGCCTCTAAACACGCATGCGCGACACAGTATCACAACAACAATGGCGCCGTTGCTGCTCATGCTACTCACCCTGCTGTCGGGCTTACAACAGAATATTCTTCTTCTGGAATATCTCCAGGAAGAACAGAGCAATATCGACGACATAGTTCAGCACCTGAATTTGACTGAACCACGAAAATGGACCCGCAGGGCAACCATGTATAAATATTAGTGCGCATGCCCAACATTTCGTCGCTTATTTTTGCTTTGGCACCACAGCGCCACTTACAGGCCTGGCATACATTTTGCAGCGTTTTCATGCATTCGTGTGGACGCTCACATTTATTTTACGTCTCCGTCTTTACGGCAAACGTTTTGGAAAATATCAGCGTTTCGTGTTCGTTTTGACTTCGTGTGGACGGGGCCTAAACCACATCCTCCTATGTTCAGTGTTGCATTTTTCTTGTGAAAAATATGGCTTCCTTTCAAAGCACGTATCCGCTCTGCCCAAGATGTGGACAGTATGGTCATGAAGAGGTGCCTTTTACTCTTGAGGTGAGAATAGACAGCTGAAAGCTTCCCTGGGCTATTTGCTTTCCTGACCCATTTGCTGACCCATGCATTTGTCTATTTATTTATTTTTTTTTGTTTAACTGATGAAAAAGTCTATGTGGACATTGCTACAATGGAACATATTCAGAAGGGACATGTACTCATAGAACGATTAGGGGGTTTGGCCTAGTGGTTACCCTTAGCAAAAAGTAGTTAATTCAAGTATACTAAAAGTGCACTAATTTCATACTTAAAATCAGGCAGAGAACTTAGAGTTTACTTATTCTAAACTATATTTCATATACTTAACAATAGTATAGTCAGGTGTACTTGACTATACTATTGTTTACTTTATTGTTTACTAAAGTATACCTTAAGTATACTTTAGTAAACTTAAAAAGGTCCCAATTTAGTTCGAAGAAGTATTACTTTAGCAAAACTTCAAGTACACTATAAGTACATTGTTCGGTATACTTTCTAAACTTATGCTTAAGTATTCTTAATAGAATTTACTTCAAGTATACTACTTTTTGCTAAGGGAAGAGCTGTGCGCTTGTGCACACCGCTCAATGGGCATCACACAATAGTAGCCCACTGCTCCCCAAGGGTATGGATCAAATGCAGAGAGTGAATTCCTCAATTGTGAAACAATAAAAGGATTTACCCACATGATGTAAAACCCTCTTCAGAAAAACTGAGCTAAAATCTGATTGTCTCCAATTTAAGCCTATGCGTTCTCAGATAAAGCAAGTTTTTATCACCATAAAGCTTCAAGGGCCTCTCTGAAAGTAGAAAGATGTGTCAAATTGAGTTTTATTTACAGCAACATTAAACTTTCTTCTGAGCATGCTTGATATAGAAACAGAGGTATAATCTCCTGGAAATGCATCAGCAGAAAGACTGTAACAAATCCATATAGATATGCAGGTCACATGTTGTTCTCCTTGCTTTCAGTCAGTAAAGACTTGTTATACATGAAGGTGGTTGATAGTATGATTAAAGATGGGAAGTTCTGATTTAGCCTGTTGACTGAAGTCCTCCATTTCATAGGTGAGGTAGGTCTCTGAAAAGGTCAAGCAGCTCATGTTGTGATGTGTGTGTGTGTGTGTGTGTGTGTGTGTACTGCCTCTTAAAGCAGTGACTCTGGCTTCAGTCCCTAACTTGTGAATGTCTGCTAGGTTTTTCAAGAAGCCTTTCATTACAGCAGTTCTGGCTGCTGCTTCAGATGTTATCATCCCATTAAATGGCCGTTATTAGCAATTATTAGTTCCATATAATGGCCAGTAGGCTCAGTAGGTTGTTATTACTAAATGAATCATAATCCTAATCCTAAAGTAATTCCTTTTTTTTGCCTACATAATTAAGTAATTTATTTATTTGCAGTCTGAAAACATATATAGTGGTTCTATATCAATTGATCCACATGTTGCTCATATTAAACAACATAAAAACAGAAAATTTTCACATCCTGTCAGCTGAGCAGTTTTTAAACAACACAATAAATCCATATGACTGAAACATGTAGAATTAATCTGAAGTAAAGCTTTAAAACTCAGTTCTTTTTAAATATGTACAAGCGGCTGTTATCAATGATATGCTGCATATTATCAACAATAAAAAACCTTCTAGAAGGAAGAGGAGGCGCAGTCTTAAGCCATTCTATGGGACTGATATCCGCTAATAACGGCCATTTAATGCTTGATCAGAGGTGGTTCTGGTTATTTCCGCTGTCATGCTTCATCTACCACAATGCACCTTCCATTCAGCTTTCTATTAATAAGAAACTACAGGTATCCATAAAATAATATACAGAGGTGGGTAGAGTACCAAAAAAATTTAAAGAAATATTACTCAATCATATTTTTACTTAAGTAAGAGTAAAAAGTAGTAATCCAAGAAAATACTCAAACAAATGAAAAAAATATTTAGTAAAAATGTTACTCAAGAACTGAGTAACTCGTGAAAGCATCCAGTTTACTGTTTAGAATTATGTAATTGGGCAAAAGTAAAGTTATGTACAAAATCTGGTATTTTAATTACGATAACAAAATAATTAAAATAATTGGTTAACAAAATTAAGTTACATAAACACAGAAACACTTTTACAAATCAGATTGTTTTTTCAACATAAAACATATTAAATAGTCCTCAAGTAGGTTATTTACGTATGTATGTAGGATACAGTGTAAATTACCTCCACTGACAACATTTATTCGTTTCTGTCTATCAGATTGACCTCAACATTTTATGGCAGGTTCTCAGGATGTGAACCGAAAAGGAACACTGATTTTGACATAAACATTAATTATGCGTCTTTGTCTAAAGCACTTTTGCTTAAAATAAGCTTATTTATTATTCAGTGAAGCTACTCACAGTGCCTGGAGTAGCCAAACATTTTAAATCCATCTGGAATAATCCTGACATCCTACAAAATAATAATAGGATAGACTTTCTGTACAGGAAACATAAAAGTGTTGAATATCTGGATCATTTATTTAGTTTATTACATTTGCTATATAAAAAAAAAATAATTCTTAGAATATGAACAAATTAAATCTATAATTAGAAATAGATTTAAGTAAGAGTTTTTCATATTTTAAAAAGTTATTACTCAAGTAAAGTGAGAATCGCACAAAAAAAAAAACTATCAGCAGTCTACGGGCAAGAGGCGGGGTACATTCTGGACAGGTTGCCAGTCTGTTGCAGGGCAACAAAGAAAAACATGAAGACACACAACGATGCTCACACATTCACACATAAGGACAATTTAGATAAGCCAGTTAAGCTAACAGTCAAGTTCTTGGACTGTGGGAGGAAGCTGGAGTACCCGGAGAGAATCCACACATGCACAGGAAGAACATGCAAGACCCCAGGAATTGAACCCAGAACCTTCTTGCTGCAAGAAAACAGTGCTACCCACTGCACCACTGTGTAGCCGAGTCATTTGCTGACTTGATGTAATTAGTTGCCACCGACCTCTGATGATATGAGTGCAGCACACTGAACGGTCAGCTTCTGTTCAATCTAACTTCTAGCCAATCCTATTGGCTTTACATTCTGTCATAAGGATGTTTTGTAGAGTCTGATGGACATCTGTCAAGTCAGTCTTTCCCATGATGAGTTAAACCAGAATAGTATAATAAAAGAGCTTATTTTTAAATATTCCTTTGTAAAATTCGATTAGGTTCAAATGTTATACATTAAGCCATTATCATACAAAATAACTAGACTTAAAGCCTTTAAATGTAGTACTCGGTTATGCATCAATCTACATAATAAATTCACAGTTTCCTTATATTCCTTTTTATGGTAAAAGGCCCAAATTCAGTGAATAAATTCAGGGAAAAATATGTGAAAAATATTCAAAGTGAAGTAAAAAAAAGTGAGGTGAGTTGATTGATAAAGTCAGCGGGAAGAAAGACTAACAGGAGCTTATTCGGTGCGGCACTGTTAATATGAAACCAAGTAATTCCTATTCAGCATCTGTGTGTGGATCAGTGGGGTTGTGATTTGTCTCACAGGCGGTCAGACTGAATCCTTAAGATAAAGATGTGTCAGTCAACTGCTGTGATACAGCAAAAACAACACAAAAAACCCCATCAAAGACAAAATCAATGCATGTCTTCAATACATACGAAGAAGCTTAACGTTAAATAAGATAAATATAATATTAAAATAGGATAAATACGAATTCTGTTATTTTTACCAGAGATATCATTAAAAGATGAACATGTGTTGAATGGTATAAAAATACAATGCGTAAAATTGGACAAAAGCATAACTGATCCCAGCACACTCTTTCGAGGACACAATGGAGGGTAGAACACAGTGTTCTCTAAATTAGTCGAGTGGCTCAGATTACACGTAGTGTGCACTCAGCTGCGTACAAAAACCAAAACAGGGATAGACAGGCAAGCTATTTGCTGCCACACACGGTAAGAGAGATAAAAGAGAAAAGGGGGAAGTGGATAAAACTCAGGATTCAAAGGACACAAATGATAGAAGATGACAAAGCCAGAGAGACTCATAATTGGAAGACAGGGAACGACTGCGACAAGAGTTAAAGACGGCAGCACAGTCGGAGAATGTTAATGGCTCTCCATGACATTCTAGGAGATAAAGTGGATCAGAAGTGAAGTTAGATGGGAAAAAAATATAGTAGGAGTCAACAATGGGTGGGCGACAGAGGAAAGAGTGTGAGAACAGGATAGAGACTGAACAAAGAAGAAGTGAAACAAGATAAAAAACATATAGGTAGGAGAAATACGGGATTGGATTAGTTGAAAATTTAAGAAAAACTCACTGATCTTGATGTAGTTAATCTTAGTATATCTTCTTAACAGTGATTCTGCAAAGACGTCAAAAGGTTTGTCGAAGAACATCAGTGGACAAATAGTTTCAGGTTACAGATAAAGTTTTGAAGAAGTTTAAAGCAAGGTGGGATTATAAAACACTCCCTAAAGCTTTTAAATTCCCACAGAACAATGTTTAATCCGTCATCAGATAATAGAGAAAACTATGGCACAACTGCCAGTTAAATAAAGAGATGTTTGTCAGTCTAAATCGGCATGTTAGGTAATTATAGCATTTATCAAAGAAAAAAAAAAAGCCGCTGAAAGCCCTAAAATAGAAATCTACTATACAACCCACATTTGTGAATCTTTTTACAGGAAAGTTATTCCATACACATCTGCATTATTTTCAAAGGAAGCAGGAACCAGGCTTGTATACAGTTTGCCAGAAGCCATGTAAGGGTCATAGCAAACATGATGAAGACATTTTTAGTGTTAGATAAAATCACTACTGACCTTTCTTGCTTTTACACAAAATGCTATATGTGGAGCAGACATGTTACATCAACAAAACCCAGGAGTATTCAATTTTTTTTCTAGATCTGGACCCCAGATCAATGAAGAGATGAATCATTGACTCTATTCCACCCTGAAGGCTGGAGTTCAGGGGTGCAGACAATGATACCGTATCAATAGTAAACAGGGAGTTATGGTTTTTAGAACAAATTTGCACCTTAAAATATACAACAAAACCAGAAAGGACTCTTATAGACAGGGTAATTCTATTTGTATAGCACAGTTCGGTACATGGACAATTCAAAGTGCTTTAAATGAATTAGATAATAAAAAAGAAGATAGAAAGCAAAATTTTTTGTAAAAAAAATTAATCAATTGGACCACATAAAAGCAGAAAAAAAGGAAGTAAAAAAAAAACATGATAAAGAAAGTAAAACAGTTGGATCACAACCTTAAACTTCCAATTTTAACTTAAACAGTCAAAGGCAGCTCTAAACAAATGGGTTTTTAAATTTGACTTAAAAGAACTCAGGCTTTCAGCACTGTTACAGTCTTCTGGGAGGTTATTCCTGGTCAGTTGAGCATAGGAACTAAATGCTGCTTCTCCATGTCTGGTTGTAGTTATGGGTGGACAGAGTAGGCTTGAACTAGAAGATCTGAGTGGTGTGGGCACTGATCTCTATTTATTCACTGGATTACTGATTACCTTTTTATAGTACGGGGTTTGAGAGAAGCCACCGGCTACCATATTGGTACTTCCTAGTTAGACTGGTCAAAATGTAAACAATACATGCACTACAGAATCGAACAAAGATGATGATCTCATTTTCAGGGGGAATTAAGACTTTTAAAATAAAGATTAAATACTTTGAGACACACTGGCTGAATAAGTAGATTACTCTAACTTAAAGTAAAAAAAATAGGTACATCACATTGTATAGATATTACAGTCAATGAAGTCTATATATCACGTAATATAACATATTATACAAACCCATCACAATAAAATCCATGTGTTAATGGAGCACAATAATACAGATGTTCCATAAACGCTAAATTGATGATGTGCATGTAATATACATGTATTGATTAAATTGTTATGTCTTACTTTCCATCCCCCGTACCAGACTCAAGACCTTTGGCGACAGGGCTTTCTGTGCAGTGGCCCCGGCTCTTTGGAATGCCCTCCCCCCTCCTATCCGTTCCGCAACTTCCCTGACACAGTTCCAAAAGCACCTTAAAACACACCTTTTCTCTCTTGCCTACCCTTCCTAACCCCCTCCCTGTCCCTACCCCCCTTACTTCACCTCTTGTAAAGCGACCTTGGGTGTCCTGAAAGGCGCTATATAAATCAAAGTTATTATTAAATCAAAGTTATTATTACATCTTACATATCATTTTAAGACTAAATTAATGAACCAATTTAATATCTCCATACAGCTTCAATTTCTACGGTAGCAACATCACATAAATTGGTAAAATAACAGGCTATATCAACTTCATATTTAGCATTTTGCTCTTAGTTACAACAAGAAACTGATCATTTGAAAAAACGATGCATACAAGTATGTATGCACACACTGACAGAGAATTTACCTGTGTAATGACTTACCACAGCCGGCAGACTGCTTGTTTTTGCAGCCAAATGCTACACATGTAGGCTTTTTTATTGTGCGTCTCCATGGGAGTGGGGAGTACCAGCATGGCGCACGGTGGCTTCACTTGTTTCGGGCAATCAGCAATCCAGTAAATAAATAGATCAGTGGGTCTGGGAGGTTGATACACTGACAAAAAATCTGTTATGCATTGAGGTACTGATCCAGTCAGTTATTTATAGACTAAGAAGGATTTTAAAGTCTATTCTCTGAGCTACAGGGAGTCAGTGGAAGGATTTCAGAACAAGGCTAATGTGGTCTAATTTCTTAGCTATAGTGAGAACAAGTGCAGCAGTGTTTTGGATCAGCTGCAGCTTTCTGATTGACATTTTTGGCGAACCTATGAAGACACTGTTGCAGTAATCAATTCTACTAATGATAAATGCATGAAGGAGTTTTTCTAGATCCTGCTTGGACATTACTCCTAAATTTCTAGAAATGTTCTTCAGGTGATAAAAGGCTTACTTAGTAACTGCCTTTACAGTATGTGCCGCTGAAGGTTCAGGTCTGGGTTCATCATTACACCAATATTTAGGCCACAATCAGTGGTTTCTAGCTGTAACTGTTGGGAGCTGGAGAAAATCCCATCTTTCTCCAGCAGAGTCCGCCGTGGATCCTCTGAGGGAGCCTCCTGCACAGGTGCAGCGCATCAAGACCATCAGAGGATCTACTACTTAAGCTGCCTTCAGACCTTGCCTCAACGCCGCAGTGTTGTTCCAGTTGGTCAGCGCTAAAGCCTTGCTCCTTGTGAATCTCCATGACTTTGAATCCAGATTGGATTCTAACTTCTCTCTCTGTGTTCCCAGGAAACCCGAGTCTCCTCTGTGAAAGCTCTAGGAGAGCTAACCTGCCGAGCCGACCCTCTGAGCCAAACCCTGAAGACTTTCTGAGAACCCCCAAGCAGCTCAGGACTAGGGCTGGAAAAACCAAACCAAGGTCTGTACGAGCTAGACGTGAGACGCTGAAGCAGCTACGGACTCTGCTGATAAACTCTTCTCCAGAACCAACAGAAACTCCCCCAAGGAGATTAACTCAAGAACCCTCAAGGTACTATCTGAGCTCACTCGAAAACCAAACCCTGTCAGCAGTTCATAACAGCTCTGTCTCTCACGCAGACTCCAGTGAAACCAGGACCCAGGCCCGAACCAGATTCCAGTACATTCTGTGTTTGTGCTTTAATAAACTGTTAAACTTTTATCCTCGTGTCCGCCTTGTGGTGTTCTGCATAACTGGGTCTCCATTTGAGAACCCATCATGACAGAAACAGCTGAAGCTGTGAGCTAAATCTGGTCTATCCTCCTTTGGTCCGAGGATTAATACCTCAATTTTGTTTTTTTCAGTTATAGAAAATTATGGTGCATCCACATATTGATCTGTTTTAGTCACCTGGTGAACTTGTGATATAAAGCTGTTTGTTGTCCGCATAGTTAACTGATCTGGTTGTTTGCTATAATCTGAGCCAAGTGTAGCATGTAAATGTTGAATACATGCTATATGAGGAACCCTACATTTTATTTTTCTGGTCTCTGATTTAAAGTTCCATACTAACACATAGAAGTCCGTGTCCTTCAGGTAGGATTTAAACCAGTCTAGTGCTGTACCAGAAAGGCAGACCCAGGTTTCCAGACGTTCTAATAAAATGGAGTGATCAACAGTATCAAATGCTACATCACTAATAAACCTCTCATTTCCCCATCGCAAAATGTTAGGGATTCTCTAAGAAATCGCTATATACCAATTGTGATCCTTATCAGAACAATTTCACAACCCAGCTGCAGAACCCTCCCCTCCATTGGAAACACATTTCCACCCCCAACTTGTCTGTTTGATGCAATAAAACTATTAAAGGCTTGGGATTAGGAATAATTGAATGGTTTGATCCACTGACTGACTGTGTTTAAAAGACATAAATCCAACAAATACTTTAAAACAGGACTTGGAAAAAATTTAATAATGGTTTCTTCCAATTTGACAAAGCTGTTTTGGTGATAAGGTTCAGTAAAAGTGCAATCTCTTGATATGCAAAGCTGGTAGAGCTGTTACAGCTCAAAAACTAGAGCTGTAAATAATTGATTGATTCTTCAGTAAGTGTATCTCAATGCATGCCACAATTACTTTAGGTTTTTCTGTCTGAAAAAGCTTGAAAGCTGTGTCCCAACTTGTTTCTCTTTATTAACTCCAGTCCAATCAATACAGTTTTCTCAGTGTTCTTTCTAAAATGTTTTCAAAGAGTCTAGAAAATAATGAGAGCATCTCTGATGTCAAAGCCAGCATGTGGATGCAAAAGGAAGAAAGTCCTTAGAAGAAGCAACAGCAGGTATGCATACGTGCAGAAAGAGTAATACACATAAAATGGGGCAGCAGTTGAATTGACTGAGATGATAGGAAGGGAAGATTGGATGTTACATGGCATATAGAGTGAGAGCGCTGCTTTAGTAGTGACTGAATTAGCTTAGGAAATGCTATATTATTAAGAATATGTATATGTATCTGTCTGTCTGTCTGTCTGTCTGTCTGTCTGTCTGTCTGTCTGTCTGTCTGTCTGTCTGTCTGTCTGTCTGTCTGTCTATCTATCTATCTATCTATCTATCTATCTATCTATCTATCTATCTATCTATCTATCTATCTATCTATTAGATTTTGAGGACTGCCACTCTGGCTCTCTGAGCAAGATCCTTAACCCCAAACTGCTCCCTGGGTGCTGTGCAATGGCAGCCCACTTCTCCCCAAGAGGATGGTTTAATGCAGAGAGCGAATTTCATTGTTTTCTACTTGTGACAAATGTAATGACAATTAAGTTGAATTCTATTGTATTATATAACTTTTGAACCAGGTTACTGACTTACATTCATAATCTACTGGATCCACTGTTTTCCAGCCATGGGAAGACGCAGATAGAGCTGATCAGTCATGTAAGGTTCTGTACAGGTAGCTGTCAGAGTCTATGATCATCTGTGTTCCTCTTTTGCCAACATTCAGTTTTTTGCAATCATCCATCACTATGTAGTTTTAATAATCCATTATACCAAGAAAGTCCTGACTGCATCAGAACAAGTGTTTCCTTTATCCAAGACTAGGCACTTCAATCAAGAAAGGAGCAGTTACCTCCAGGTACAAACTATAGAGCACCATTTGCAGATAGGTTCTTCAGCAAGTTTGTCTGTTTCACTGTTTCACAGTGGATCAATACCGGAAGACACAGCTTTTCAAATCATAACTGTCTGTGCCTGACCAAAACTTGACAGAGCTGATAGCCATCACATGCCTATTTGCATCAATCCAACAATGTTTTCTCTTCTATATAGAAACATGTATACTAGAGATAACTGAAAAGATTCCAATATCCCAGTTTATATATTTATAATTAGAATGCCTTCATCAAGATAAAATGGAACACGTTTTAGACACCCAAGTGCTTAAACACGCTGATAAATAATCATCATGTTAAATTTTGAACCAAAGTTCCAATGGGTAAAAGGGAGCACAGAAATATATACTCAATGGGAGGAGTGAGTAAATCCTGGAAGGTGTCAGTGTTGAAAAACTGTGAGCGAAATCCCACTGGGTGAAAAGGTACAGCCAGGGGACAGCTGTGACATTCAGCCCGTGGTTGCTGCTACTCTCTGGGGAGTAGAACAAAAGTAACAGATAAGTGCCATTGAAGATATAGACACATAGCATACAAGCCAATGACATATAGGTGGTGTCTAATGTGACAAATTAATGGAGGATGGTCAAAGCTATAAGAAGGATAGTTTAAGAATGTTGCATTTGAATAAAAAGGCTAGAATGACAATATATTTTCTTTCAATGGACATTTTGACTCCATGCTGGGGGTGTACTTTTTTCACAAGGTGGCATGCAACCTTGAGAAAAAAACAAAGCAAAAAAAAACAAAGGTTAAAACTTTACCATAACTATCCTTTATAAATGGTAAAGAGACCATTTATTAATGATGTTTCATAATCATTTATAAACTGCTTCAAGTGATTTATGAAAGGTAAATACATTATAGTTTCCTTCCATGTTAGTTCAGCTCTAACCCTAACATCACTGGACTTTAGACCTGAACCTAGCTTGTATTTTTAATTTAACTTGCCCTGTCATGTTAGATCTACCCTTACCCTAAAATCGGTGTGCTTGATACCTTGATAAATGTTTTGATGCAGTTTATAAATGAGCATCAAACATTTATAAACTCTATGATAAGTTAATCATTAAAAAATGGTCTCTTTATATTCATAAATGAGGGTCATTGTCAAGTGTTACCAAAAAAGTTAGCTATGGTAATTCTTAAATACAATTCTATTTATTTATTTGTTCATCCAATCAATTGGGAGAACCCCTGGGTGTCCTTTTACCCTCTTTCCTTTATCCATTTGTAGTTAATAATTACTTAAAGCAAGATGATATAAAAAACCAAAGTTTAAAGCCAGGGCTTGATGTTAACCATTGCCCGATCGCCCGGGGCAAGTAGTTTCTATTGTCGGGAGAGTACAAATTTCATTGCATATGCACGCCGGGCAAGTACAATGATCGCAAAAAAAAAATTATTTATCACTCAAAATTACTTTAAAATCACAGACATTCGCTGAAAACAACCTACAAGCGTTGCCGGCTCCATTTTTTTTTTGTTTTGTACACATTCTCGCGTGATTTGAAAAAGCCGCGTGATTTTCCGCTAGATGGTGTGATTTTTCTCTCCTTGGGGAGAGAATTCTGCAGAGCAGCAGCTGGATGATGAGTTTAATCTATACTATAATACACACTAGATTAAAAATGATCAGTCAGGGATTAGGAAAATAATAATAATAATTGTATGCACACAGTGTAAATATTTCTATCATATGGCAGTCTTCTCTACAGTGGTCATACATTAAAAAATGTTCATAAATTTTTTTTCTCTTAAACATTGGAGTGGTGCATTAAATGTTATAGAGCTAAACATGTTAAATTGGTGAGTAGTAGTACTGTAAGTTTTTAACCTCTCAAGTGTTTTTTAGATTTTTACCGTTACAATTTATATTTTTCCAAGCACACAACATTTTAAAGCAAAGCTTAGTTTGAAAATAATGTGCAGAAAGGATTGAAAAGCATGTTAACACGGTAATGTAGGCTTGAGTTCATTATCTGGCGCATGCATATACACACCAGGAACCTGTAAACTTACTGAATTACAAAAAAAACATTTAAAAAACAAACATGTTTCATTGATATATATACAAAAGTCAATATTAGGAACTATATTTATCAAACATTGTACTGGGCAAGTAAAAATTGTTTCTAGGCAAATTAGATGTGAAAGCCACTTGCCCAAAATCCTTAACGTCAACCCCTGAAAGCGCTAGTAAGAATTACTTAAACTTGATTATCTTGCTGTTTTCTATAACAATACTTAGGGCACTCTTTCATCCACACTTCAGATATATTCCAGCTTCCAAATAGCTAAATGAACTGTATTAGTCACCTCATTATTGGTGTTAGAACAGAATAGCTTTGAATAGTAATTTTGATCATTAAAGGTTTAACCTTGAAAAAGATTAAGGCCTTATCCACACAACCCACACACACACAAAAAAAAAAATCTTTTCATGTACATCTTAGAAAAAAAATACGTCCACACGAAAGCACACAAAGGGTGTCAATGGAGTAGGTTGTTATTGGAATAAAGAAAGCACACCACAGGGAGCAAAGATGACACAGCATTAGGGTGCAAAATGAAATGGACTCTGTGGTGCATTGAATTCACACCATAACAAATATGTGAAAATAGAAAAAGGAAAAAAAAATAATCTGAGAAGAAATGTGATATCAAAGGTTGGAGATGCTGTCTACTTTATGTGTGCATTTGATGGTTGCTACAAAAACTAGTTATTATTGTTGCTACATTAACACCTAACTGGTGATTCCTTCAGGGAAGAAATAAAAAGAGTTATTACATTCGACCTTAGAAGAAGCAAAAAATAATAATAATAATAACAGCACCAAATAAAATAACAACCACAGCAAAAGGGATAGACTATAATTTCTTGCTCGCTACCTTTAAAGGGTGGCATTCCATTCATATTCCATAATAACATTTTAATAAGAGATAAGAAATCTTATTTTGGTATTGCTTGTTATTGTTTTGTTATTGTGTTGAAAACAATATGTTGGTCGACCGTTTTGAGTCACAGTGGCTTCAGTTCTTCTGGAAATATTTTCCACAAGGTTTGAGAGGGTGTTAATAAGAATTTTAGACATCTAAGCTGATCCAAAATGCTGCAGCCAGAGTTCTGATGAAAATTAAAAATAGAGATCATATCTCTCCTATCCTGGCTTCTTTTCATTGGCTTCCTGTTAAAAATCCAGAATAGAATTTTAAAATCCTCCTTTTTACATATAGAGCATTAAATGGCCAAGCTCCATCTTATATCAGAGATATGATTGTTTCTTATGTTTGTAACAGAGCACTTCGCTCTCAATCTGCAGGTTTACAAGTGGTTCCCGGAATTTCTAAAAGTAGAATAGGAGGAAGATGTTTTACTTACCAGGCTCCTCTCCTGTGGAACCAACTACCAGTTTTAGTCTGTGAGGCAGACACCCTGTCTTAAAACTTTCCTTTTGATAAAGCTTATAGTTAGGGTGGCTCAGGATACCCTGAGCTATCTCTATAGTTATGCTGCTATAGGCTTAGACTGCTGGACATAGGGACCCCTATTTCCTCATTCTGCTTCATTCTATCTCTATTCTCCCACTCTTCAGAATCTGTTAGTTCAAATTCTAACATTATGCTTTCTCTGCTTTTTCTCATGGTAGCCTCATCTGGTCTGTTCCTGTTTGGCTGTGACTCCATCCTGGAGAGAAATATCAGCTGTGCTGCTGCCATCAACACCTTTGTTTATAGATGTTGGGGATCGGCCTGTTTTTCAGTGTAGTCCTGTTTCTTTAACTGTGACTGGCTGAATATTCTCTCTTCATCCTCTGACATGGGAGTAGGCTCGGAGTTCGTCTGCCTGACTATGTGTTTCCTTGACGCTGCCGCTTTTTACAGCTGCTTTTTGTGTCTCTGCTTCTGTCTCCTTGAACCCCAGTCAGACTCGGCAGATGGCTGCTCACACTGAGCCTGGCTCTGCTGGAGGTTTCTTCCTGTTAAAAGGGAGTTTTTCCTCTCCACAGTTGCTGCAAGCATGCTTAGTGTGAGGAATTGCATTTGAGTCAATGAGTCGATACAATCAACTGATTTTCCTAAGATTGAAAAGTTTTAATCAATTTAACTGTATGATCTGGTGAACTCTAAAGTGCCTTGAGATGACCTGTGTTGTTAATTGGCGCTATATAAATAAACTGAATTGAATTGAATTAAAAGTTAAATTACGAGGTGATAGACGTTGGGTGAAGTGGTCGTTCTAGAATTATCTTCTTCAATCCTATTGTTTTGTATCAGCATTGAGTTAAGACTAATGAGGTGAGACAATGTCTTTCACTCTAAATGTTGTCATTAAATTTTAATGGTCTTTATTTTGTGCGAGGCTTGAAACAGTAGAAAGCAATATTACAATCTGGGATCCAGAAATTTTAAGAGCATTTACATGTCCAACATGTCTTAATATGCTGTAACACCAAGGGTTCTTTTCTCTGGACTAAGGGACCAAGCCCAATTAGAGATCCACACCATATTCCTGTCTGCTTTCAACGTACCTCTTGAGACATTGTAATATGGCCAGCGCCTGTATTGCCAGAAAAACAGTGTGATTCATCACTCCAGAGAACATGTCACAGTGTACTCTACCACACTACGTCAAACACTTTAATTTGGGGTTTAAGGCTTCAATGCAGATTCTTTGCCGTTAAAATCCATGTAATGAATCTCTTTATATACTGCTTTTATGTTCATCCGGCATTTAATGTGACTTTCTCTCCTTTTCAATTGCTTCACTTCTGCTATACTACTTAAATCTGACAGGAAAATAATTATGAGTGAAAATATTTTTGCCTACAGTATAGCCATGGAAGGGATAAGGACACTTTTATTTTGCTTTATAGCCATGAAATAAATATGAACATGGGATGGAATGTTAATAATAGATGGCCCAGAGTATCACAGACTGGTGAAACCCTTTGTCTTCAGATTGCAGGTGAAATTACCCCTTAAGGGAGAAGCATCATTGGGTCCAATATAGAAATATTCTTTCCAAATGGACGAACCCTCTTTTCCCCACGGCATGGCAGCAGAACCACACAGGGGCAGGATGTTTCATGGGACAACATGAAAGTTTGATCCCAAGTTAGGATCACAATGTTTCCTGAATAACCAATGACCACAAAGACGGCACAATAACAAGCTGTCTGTATCTTTCTTTCTCTAAAGTTTGCAGAAACAACTGAAACCAGAGACCCAGCAGAGACTGCGAGTGGAAACTGGCTTTCTCCTTTAATAACGGTTGCAGAGCCAAGGACAGAATAAGAACCACCTACTGCTGTAGGGTTTTTCCGTTATGCATTTAGACCATATGCATCAGAGTATCTGATAAATGCTGCTATAATGTGGTCTGGTTAAGATTATCTTTTCAACCTTTAAAGTGGAAATTACAAGCACATTGTGTTCAATTGCTTTTATTGTGGTAGAAAAGAGAAATATGGTGGATCTATAGATTTTCCTGACTTGCTACTTGGACAATATAATTATATAATTTCTCATTCATTTGCTACAGTAAAAAGAGGATGAAATGTATGGACTGACTGCTTGTGAGAATGTGATAAAATCAAATAATAACAGGCTTTTAAAACTGTCATAAGCTTAAATGCAGATATAAAAATATAAATATAAAAACTGTCTCTCACACATCGCTAGCGGTCTTCCCCCCTTTTTTCCTCCAAGCTCGGGTCCTCTACCAGAGGCCTGGGAGCTTGAGGGTTCTGCGCAGTATCTTTGCTGTTCCCAGAACAGCACTCTGCTGGACCGAGATGTCTAAGGTATTTCCAGGGATCTGCTGCAGCCACTCTTCACGTTTTGGGGTCACTGCCCCCAAGTGCCCCAATGACCACGGGTACCATTGATGCCTTGACCTTCCAGGTTTTCTCCGGCTCTTCTATGAGCCCCTGGTATTTCTCTATTTTTGCATATTCTTTTTTCCTGATGTTAAGGTAACTTGGTATTGCTACACTATATTGCCAAAAGTATTTGCTCACCCATCCAAATTATTGGAATCAGGTGTTCCAATCACTTCCATGGCCACAGGTGTATAAATTCAAGCACCTAGGCATGCAGACTGTTTTTACAAACATTTGTGAAAGAATGGGTCGCTCTCAGGAGCTCAGTGAATTCCAGCGTGGAACTGTGATAGGATGCCACCTGTGCAACAAATCCAGTCGTGAAATTTCCTCGCTCCTAAATATTCCACAGTCAACTGTCAGCTGTATTATAAGAAAATGGAAGTGTTTGGGAACGACAGCAACTCAGCCACGAAGTGGTAGGCCACGTAAACTGACGGAGCGGGGTCAGCGGATGCTGACGCGCATAGTGCGAAGAGGTCGCCAACTTTCTGCAGAGTCAATCACTACAGACCTCCAAACTTCATGTGGCCTTCAGATTAGCTAAAGAACAGTGCGCAGAGAGCTTCATGGAATGGGTTTCCATGGTCGAGCAGCTGCATCCAAGCCATACATCACCAAGTGCAATGCAAAGCGTCGGATGCGGTGGTGTAAAGCACGCCGCCACTGGACTCTAGAGCAGTGGAGACGCGTTCTCTGGAGTGACGAATCGCGCTTCTCCATCTGGCAATCTGATGGACGGGTCTGGGTTTGGCGGTTGCCAGGAGAACGGTACTTGTCTGACTGCATTGTGCCAAGTGTAAAGTTTGGTGGAGGGGGGATTATGGTGTGGGGTTGTTTTTCAGGAGCTGGGCTTGGCCCCTTAGTTCCAGTGAAAGGAACTCTGAATGCTTCAGCATACCAAGACATTTTGGACAATTCCATGCTCCCAACTTATTGGGAACAGTTTGGAGCTGGCCCCTTCCTCTTCCAACATGACTGTGCACCAGTGCACAAAGCAAGGTCCATAAAGACATGGATGACAGAGTCTGGTGTGGATGAACTTGACTGGCCTGCACAGAGTCCTGACCTCAACCCGATAGAACACCTTTGGGATGAATTAGAGCGGAGACTGAGAGTCAGGCCTTCTCGTCCAACATCAGTGTGCGACCTCACAAATGCGCTTCTGGAAGAATGGTCAAAAATTCCCATAAACACACTCCTAAACCTTGTGGACAGCCTTCCCAGAAGAGTTGAAGCTGTTCTAGCTGCAAAGGGTGGACCGACGTCATATTGAACCCTATGGATTAGGAACGGGATGTCACTTAAGCTCATATGTGAGTCAAGGCAGGTGAGCAAATACTTTTGGCAATATAGTGTATGTATAGAACAATGGCTTTCCTCTGCTTTTTGTCCACCACCAAAATGTCCGGTTGGTTTGGCATTACCATTCAGTCCATCTGTATCTGGAAGTCCCACAGGATCTTGGCTTGGTCTTTCTCTACCATCTTTGTAGGTGTTTCCCATTTTGACCTTGGGGTTTCCAGCCCATACTCTGCACAGAGTATGTACCTGTACTGCAGTACTGGTAGAGGGAGTTCCTGTGTACTATTCCAGGCACTTGGTTATGGAGCTCCATGTAAGCTTTCCTTGCCAGCATCTTACACCCTGCAGTTATGTGCTCGAAAATATACGGGGCCTTTTTGCACAGTCTGCACCTGGGGTCTTGTCTGGTCTGATAGATCTGGGCCTCTATTGCTCTGGTTCTTAGGGCCTGCCCCTGTGCAGCCATGATTGGTGCCTCTGTGCTGTCCTTCAGTCTGGCTTTGTCTAGCCACTGGTAGGATTTGCCTGATATTTGTCACTTTGGTTATGTTTCGGATGTACATCCCATGTAGAGGAGTGTCTGGCATCTAATCTTCTGTTCCCCATTGTCTGAGACATTCACTATATATATATATATATATATATATATATATATATATATATATATATATATATATATATATATATATATATATATATATATATATATATATATATATATACATATATATATATATATATATATATATATATATATATATATATATATATATATATATATATATATCATAACATTGTGTAGACTTCCTGCTGTTCACCTCATCTTGATAAATCAGATATTATAGATTATTAAGAGATCTTACCGGTTTGCGTAAGAGTGAAATACACTGCTGAGACTAGATCAGTGCGCACAGTTCAAAGCTGACTACAACAGCACTCTGATGTTTTTGAAGTTGGGACACCGATTTAGCTTTATTGTAATACCTAAGGCCGAAAAACAAAAAAACCAAATACAACTCAGAAAAGGCACTGGGGCTTATTTTAGCTTGGAAAGCAGCAAAATGCCTCAGTCTTATTCTAAGGATCAAATAGTTGAGTAAAAGCATTTGGCACAGTTTGATACAATTAAGCACAATCTGAACATTTGGAGAGGTTTAGAGATGCTGGTGACACCAAAAGTTCAAAGCCCCACATCTCTGAAACTGTGGTAGGTATAGGTCTGAAATTTTCTGCATTTGTGGTTGACGTAATGTAGAACAAATGTATTACAATGAGACATGCCTATTCTCGAGCATGTCTTTATTATTGCTGTTCAAAACAGACCTATTATTTTCGAGAAAAAATTACAACTTTGAGTCATGTTTGAACTGATGTTGCTTAGGCAGTGTTTTACTCACACTATTTATACACTTATAATTTGGGCTTACAGTTTCTCCGTTATTTGCTTTTCCATTTTGGTACGCAGAATCCAATAAGGTGGGTTTTTATACAGTATTAATGCATAGAGAATGCAGTAAGTGGTAGCTGAAGATAAAAATTGTTGAGTATGTAAATAACCAGACCTAAGCACCTGTAGGTGTTTGTGAGATTTATCCATGGGGAAAAAATGCTCCATAGTGGTTGTTAAGAGCCGAAAACACGCTGGGGCGACCCCGTAGGCTCCGCCTGCAGCCAGCTATGCCGAGCTGGGACTGGCCATAGGCTCCAGGGACCTGAAACCCCAGGGGTGGCCCGTCACCCGTCACACTAAGCAGAGACTTAAGATGTCCTTAGGACAAAAAATTGTAAAAATAGTAAAAAAAAATATATATATATAAAAGATAATCTTTAATATTGTATAAAGGTCACCTGGCCAGGGCAGGACTCTGACCACAATAAGCAGAAATTGTGCGATCTAAAGCTAAAATCTTCAAAAGCTACTGTGTGTACGATAATCTTAAATCATATATACGATTCAGACTCATATATATCATTTGGCTTCATAATTCATTGGCATATAACACTATAAACCAATGTGTAGATGTGAAGAGGATGTTAAAGAGTTTCTCAGCTGGCCATGTATATTCATATATGTCTAAATAATTATTATACATGGTTCAAATGTTGACAAAAGGGCTGCATGGTTTCATTCAGGATGAGCTGGCCTCCTTCCACATTAAAGGTTAAAGGGTTTCTCTAAATTGCCCCTTGGTATTAGTGTGTGTGTATTATTTCTGCATAGAGAACCAGTGACCTGCCTAGGGCATTTCCAGGCTTGCTGGAATAACAAAAGCCCACCCCCAAGACTCTTAAAGGACAGGAAGTATTAATAATAGATGCATGTGTGTGCTTGTGTGTCTGAATCGGGATTAAGCTTGCAAAGTGAGGGTGGAGCATATTACTTTTTATTATGTGATTCTAATCTTTCTCAGTCTTAATGATTGCCTAGACATGTGGCATTAGCAGGAACCTATTCTAGAATTAGACATGCTGAAGTAAATGACTTATATTCATTGCACACATAGCATCTGCATAGTGTGGCATGACATTAACTACTACACAATATAAATCCACTGTCTCTGCCAGGGAATCAATGTGATTTAAGCGGCAGTACTGTACATTTTAAGCAATGAACATTTCTAGTATCCCTTTAAATTATGAGGCTCATGCCCTTTAAGTTTTCAAAATATTTTACAAACTATAAAGCCTAAGTTAGCTAGTAAATACCATACAAGTGTCAGATTTATTAGGCAATGCAAACCTTCATATTATTTAACCAAGGACATATTCTTATCAGCACCTTTTTAATGTGAAGCAAATGATATTGATATATAATAATAACAGAGAGTAGTTGGGACAGAAATTTGAAACCCCCTTTTATGTTGTTAATTAAATATTGTTTTATTTGTTTCCTTCGTTGTTATTTTTTGCCTGAAATATTAGCCCATGTTCCAATTTCTCTTAATTTGGCACCTTTTAACCAGAATCTGTTTAAACACTGAACATTTGAAGAGATTCTAGCTGCAGACCTGCACAGTCAGGACTCTTCATTGCAGACATATGTCTACTGCAATATCAGAACCAGAAGTTTATTTGAAGCCTTTCAAAGTAAAAGCAAAGAAAAAATAAAAGCTAGTATATCGAAAATATTTTAATTTCCCGTGTTCCTGGGTCCTCATAATAGAATAATAAATAATTTATGTCAATTATCTATGTTCAATTCAACTGGATCACGTTAAAAATGCAAGAAAATATAAAAATAACTCTGTTCTATTATAAAGACATTTCTTATGTGTTTTGCAAGTATTATATATTCTTTATTATTTTTGTATTGTTTGTGCTAGTTCTTACCTTTGGTGTTGGACCACATAGATATTCCAATTTGGCCTTTAAACAAGCCTTCAAATGTCAATTTATTTAATATTCTTGGAAGTGCTTTTACTGTCGAAACAGCAGGTTTGACAGCTTGGTGTGCAGCGTTTAACATTTGGTGCTAAGAGGAGTCAAAATTGAGACAGATAATGTTGTCATAAGTAAAAGACAATCACCCAAAGTTATATGATAAAACAACTTAAAAAATATGTATTCCTCTTCTAATAAAATCAGGAAGCACATACATGCTACGTGCTATTCCTGAAGGCTTCGAATAAAACATCCAGAATAAACTTTTGACCGTGCAGGAGACCCCATTGTGCAGCTCTGCAACAAAGCATCCTGCGAAGGTCTGCAGCAAGACCCCTCTGAAATATTTAAACACAAGGTATCAAATTCAATGACCAAATACACAATAAACACTTACAAATAAGACAAAAAACTGAATCAAAATGTTTAAAGATTTGTTTGAGCAATGCTTTTAATCCTATATGGCACAGCTTTCTGTTGAGCACAATCATAAAAAAGGAAAATTTTGTGGGCACCAGATGGGCGGCAGTTGGGTTGTGACTTTGTGTATATGAGTGAGCACTCGACAAGCTGTAAATACAATAGGGAGCAGCAATCAGACCAACTGGGCAGATGTCCCAGATGGGTTTCTAATGCCTATATTATAGAGCCAGTGGTGTCTTATTGGCTGTGATTTCACCTCATCAAATGAAAGGCCTAGTTACATAAACAGCATATAAAAACTATATTTTCTTCTTATTCCACAATTGTAATTAGATCTTACAATGTCAATTTATTTTTAGCTTCTGGACTTGGAACGGCTCACAGCTAATAGTCTGAATTAATATTTTGGTCTCATAAGATTTCATGGGAACCTTATTGTATATCTTTAATCAGATGATCTGACCATGGGGTACTTTGAAATCCACTCATGTAAAGGCCTCTAACCCAGTTACATAAACATAAGGTTTTGATTAAACCTTGCAGGAATTTTTAACTTTTTTATGATAACAAAATAAGGCTGTTGGAGAGCAATAAAAACATTACAGTTTATGTTGGAAAGTGAAACAACACTGAATGTAATTTCACAGTGGATGAGTTTGGGCAAAGTGCATTAATCTGATAACATGAATTTAATATCTTTTATTGGACAAGTTTTCCCTTCTCTTTGTTTTTTTTCTGCAACTGCTTCGTGATGATAATATGGATGCACAAAATGGATTTCAGTCAGAAAACATTTACATATTTTTTTTTAAAATTCAAATAAAAACAAAAAGGGAAAAAGCCATAAAAAACCTGACCCCAAAATATATCATACACCTAGCAGATACTGACCTTTCCTGCAAGTTGAGTTCTAGTAGTGTTTCAAACAAAGGTATAACATACAAGAATTAGGCCGTTTCTCAATTCACAAGAACACAAGTAGAGATTCGTGTTCTCGCCAGGCATGTTCTTGAAAAGAACACAGGAAAGTATGAACTTGGTGAGAACAGGAGCATGCAGCGTAAATCTTGGTCAATTGGAACAGAAGCATACTCGTCTAGCACTGCATTTCTTATCCTGTTATTAATAGTCTCTAGATAAAAATAAATTCTGACTTTTTTCTTTTAGTGGGGGAATAATTAACACAGTAGGATAAACACATATCAAATGAATGTTTTGCCAAATAAAACAAAAAACTCACCATCAGAGTCAGCGGCACAGACGGCTATGCTGAGAGAGGGCTGCTGCAGATGGATTAACGTTAGCCTTCGCTGCGGTTACCCTTGGAGGTCCGTTGGTTGCCGCGGTCCTCTCAACATCGGAACTTTTTTTTTTTTTTTTTACATTATGCACTAAATAAGTAAACAGGGCTTATAGTAACCCTTAAAAGTATAATATTCTCACCTCAAATAATCTTAAAACGTACTGTTATGGTGCAACGGCAACAGAAAAATTTTACTTATTACTCTGGGCTCTGTTAGCGCTCCACTGGTAGCTGAGGTGCATTCTGGGACAGCTATCAATCTCGAGAACGAACAAAGCTGCTCTTTTGCATACTCGGTAAAGCAGGAGGGGCGAGAACAACATCTGGGAACTTTGTCCGTTCTAGGTGTTGTGTTCTTGTGAATTGGAACAGTACTAGGACTGAGGCTGATGACGTTTCATGAGCACACCAGCACATGAGAATTCACAAGTAAATATATCGAGAAACAGCCTTAATGTTGTACCATTCCAGCTTAAATCATTCAAGTTTGACCCAAAACAGGTCGGCCAATCAAGTTGAACTTCATGGTTTAACCAGGACAACAGCAGCAGAGCCCAAAATAAACACGGCAGCGCAGAAGGACGTACGCGTAACTGCATGCTATCACATCTATTTTGTTAAAACCAGGATTAAAGTGTAAGATGTTTGTCATGTATTTCATTTGTTCCCCGGATTGGGTAAAACAAAACTCTGGACCGGCACTTGGTGTCGCTTTTCCCAATCCGCTCAGCAGGTTCTGCTGAACAGCCCTCCTGTCCTCGAACAGATTTCATTTGTGTAGTTCTAGATCAAAAATGAGTTCTAAACTTCATCAATCTGGCTTATATAAGGCATATACAGGCATCACTCAAGAGATTATAAAACTATAATATACTGTAAATATTATTTTTTCACATTCTCATAATCTGTAATTATTTATATGAAAATTTACTCATAGCCGCTTGCAATTGAAAAATCATTATTTGGAATTATAGTAGGCCTATTAATTCATCCCTATAATACCCAACTATGTTTTTTTTTTTTTTTTTTTTTAAACATAAAATATTTATATATGTAATTAGCTCCAAAACTTTCATTAACTAAAGCATTAGCTCACTTCATGGGCCAAGCATAAGTGGGGACTGGGTGAAATTTACGTTTATGCTTTCCTTTAAACCTTCACATACTAAGTTTGCTGATATTTTGACCTGAAGTGTTTGCCCAATCTTTTGTTTAGCATATTTTTGAATTTATTGTTCCAGCGCTAATGTTTCTTTGATTTCAGATTACTTAGGCACTACATTACTTACACATTCATTCAGAAATCATCTAAGAATCCAGCTTAGACTATGACACAGATATATATTACTGATGGAATCTTTAATTTACTGTGAGATGGAAATTGTACTATCTGGAATTTCTTTAAGGGTACCTGTACTCAAAAAGCAGTGTTGGAAAATCCACTCCTGGGAATATTATCCTAAAATGTGCAGGACTTCTTATTTTAAAAGCAATAACTCTTGTTAAAGGTAATTGCTGATGTCTTCCCTTTTTGGCATTATTGTATGACTCCTTATCTTAAGAAGAAAAAAATGCTTGCCTGGAGCACAAGTGCTTGATAGTGATTGCACTGTGCCTCAGCGAAAGTCCTATTGTGTTGGAAACAACAAGCATCTTGCTCAGCTTTATTCTGCACCACGATGAGAGCAGCCTTCTACTACTGTTGCTCCTCTCTCCAAACAGGAGACTGTGTGGAAAGAACCTACTGGATCCCATTATGCATCTAATCTTTTTTAATGTGCCACTCTCTTCCGCAATTTTCCAAGAGCCTACCTCCTGCTGAGCACAATAGGGCTGTTTTTTTTTTACCTGCTTGTTCAGTGAGTTGGTGTTTCTGTCCATGACACTAACTCTCTAACAGACTGCACGAAGGGGACACAGGCCACCACAGAGTGATAAATGATGTACAGGATCTTATCACACATGAGAAGGCTCTATCTCCACATGAAGAAGAGACAGTTCTGCCCCTTCTGGAGGAAAGGCTCTGCATTCAGGGTCTTATCTATGTTTCCACCAGTGGGGATGCTGAGGTATTTGAGGGACACCGCCACCTGAATGTCCATTTATCTGACTTGAAGATGGGGTTACCTTTTTTTTTTTACCCTGATCTTCTGAAAACCAACACTTACTTGCTCTTTTCAGTTGTGTTTTGGTGGAAGCCTCTCCTACTATATAAGATGCTGAAAGCATCCTCAAGTAGTAGTTTTTCTATTCTTGAATACTCTGAACAAATGTCACAAATGGATGTATTAATGCGTCCTTTACTCGCATTAACTGGTCACACTGTCAAGTGTCACTGCCTGAAGGCTTTAAATACATTTTACTTGCAAGTCTTTTATGTACTATTTCCAACACAGGATATTTCTGCTGTTGCTATCAGTTATGCTTGACGCACATACATTCAGAGCCAAAATAAGGCACACATCATCTGAAGCTGATATACTTAATGCAGATTTTCTGTGTAGAGCCGGACTGTAAGCTTAACAAACGACACTACATGTACACAGTAAATTTTGCAGTGTTAAAGTAACACTTTAAGTGTTGAATTTAACACCAATCTGAGTGAATTTGGTCCCAATTAGTTAACTTAACTCTCTAAATAGTGTATATCTCACTCTAGTTGTTGCAATACTCTGAAAGAGTTAATGTACTTTGACACTGCAAATTTAACACTGTGGAATTTACAGTGTAGAGTTACCAAAGAAAGTAGTTTCCAACATTTTCAAAGCCTCTTCATGTCATTTAAAGTGAAATGAAAAATGAAAAGTTTTTCCGTTGGTCATGGAAATATTTATTGACTAAATTACAAGCTGTCGATTAGTGTTTAGTATATTTGAGAATCCTTGTTAGCTTTTCTTACAGCAAAAAGCCCAGTGTTGGCTTAATGCCCACAGAGTTGATTGCCACAGTTTTTTCAGGGTTTATATAGGCCCACACTCTTCAGTGTTCATTTAAAACAATGAAATACTTAGTGTTTAAACACTGTAACAGAGCTCCTTCTTTAACTGACTAGACAGAGACTGCATTGATGCAAAAGTAAACACTGATCCAAGAACAACAACTAAATACTTGGTTGGAAATGGTTTTAGCTATAAGTGTTATATACTAAAAAAAGTAACTTTATGACTGGTTAATTATAATAAAGAGAAACTAAAATAAATACATTCTAGAGCCTTTTTCTTGGTTTTGCTGGTGTGTGTCAAATGTTTTAAACTGTGGTTCAATGGTACAATATTCATGAGTTCAAGCTGCAAAAGATCAGATTTCTGAACTCCAGCATTTAAGGCTTGGATGCTCCAACACTGGGATTCCAGGATGCTCCGACGCTCGGAAACGCCTCTCTCGATGCTCGGACGCATCGCTGGACTTTTTGACGCTGCTTGATGCCTTCCACCATAGACTGCATGTAAATCAAATACTTTGACAGCCAGAATGTGATAGCAATCTAAACCTCTCATTACAGCAATCTAAACCCATCCATTGCCAACTGTTTTTTTCTTTTAGAAAAATGGATTTCAAAGAAAGGCTGTACAATAGCTAGAGGTGGTTATAAAGTATAGCAACATTTACATGAGTAACTTTTAAAAAATATATATTTTGGGAGTCGTTTTATATCATTGTACTTTTTTTTTTACTTGAGTAAAAATATAAAGAAGTAACACTACTCTTACTTTTTTTCTGGCTACTCCATCTTTTATAAGTGACTTCACTTAATAATAAACAAGCTTGTTTTAAACAAATATGCACAATTTACATATTGTTTAAATTTACATAATTTTGTAAATATTAAATTGGTCGTTATGATCGGGGGTAGTAGATAATTTATTCAGTTCCTGAGTGGCCTTTTTATCAAAGAGTTTTTACTTTTACTTGAGTAAAAATATGATAAAGTAGTGCTGCTCTTTTTTAGGTGCAATCTTTGGATATTCTACCTAATTGTGCACATAGCATCCTGGTTCCTTTACTTTCTGTAGTGTGTTGCCGAACACTTGAAGATTAATTTAAATAAGTTTGGAATTTGTTAAACATATCTGTAATATTGACTGCAAGAGCTTCTGATTCAGTTACACAACCCCTTAAAACGACCTCTGTTAAGCCTGAAAATACAAATAAAATGCAAAATAGAGAGCTTAATGTGTATCACATGCCAGAGTTATTACAGAGGAAACCTGTCTGCTCACAAACAAGTTGGGGTGTTTACATCTTCTTCATGTTAATCCTGGCACAGATACCTGTCTGGAGGCAAAAAAAGGGTTTGCTTGTATACGTTCATGTGCATTTGTGTGAATTTAAAATGATTCATTATGCCTTTATATTGTTCTCAGGCTTTCCCAAGGAATGCAAGAGAAGGCAAATATCCCTATTGTGCATACATTACTGTAATATATGTATGCAATAGCTAGAGTGAAAAATAGTGAACTGAATTTAAAGGAGCTACATTTTGTTTGCAGATAACATAAGCGAAAAAGCAGCCTTGGGGTTGAAAAGTGAAATCATCATCCACCATTTGTGTGGCCATGTTTATGTGAGCTAAGAATATATTTCATACTTCAGGATCCATCTATTCACACCTACAGGTATTTAAACAGATAATGTCTTAGTGTGTGTGTATGTTGTCATATTTGAATCACCTGGTGGGGACAGTTTCCAAGGAATATGCTACATTTTATGGACTTATAGGTATTTTTGGGGACCAACTACTCATCCCCATGAGGAGAAGTTCTCTTCCAGAGGTGAAGGTTAGGTTTAGGAGATATGAACTGAGTTTAAATTAGGGCGAGGCTTGTGTTGGTATGGGATTAGGAAATAGAAATTAGTGGGAAATGAATGGAAGTCAAAGGAAAGTCCCAACAAGGGAAGCGTGACACATTCAGGTGTTTTGCTTGGCTCTATTCTGGCATCTGATAATACATTGTAAGCCCCATTTGGCCCAATAATGTGTTCAGCCTGTATTCAACATTAGCATTAGAAACAACAATGCTCTGGAATACAGACCTAAATTAGGTAACACCATTTAATATCTCAGTATCAGCAGAAACTCAAATCTCATTCTGTCCACTCTGAGCAGACATAGTTTTAATTTAATCTTATTTTCTTACAATAATAATACTTAACCTAATAATGCAAATTTTATTTTCTCTGGAAAAAAGCCCATAGGATAATGTTTACGCCCTGGAGGCAGTGTTGTTTTTGACAGCCATCTTAGATTTAGCCTTAGTTTTCGTCTTCAGGACAAAAAAAAACTATTATTAGTTTAGGTCACATTTTAGCCATTACGATATATCATAGTTTTAGTCTGTTTTAGTCGACTAACTAAACTCAGTTTTATGTTGCACTTCATAAAATTGCCAAACTTTACAGATTCGGATAACAACAAGATCCTTTACCAGACTGACAGCTGTTTCCTAGATCCTATAATTGCTGGGTATAGAATTCTGCCATGCAGTTCATCATTGCTGTTGGGCTGTTGGGCATCTTGTTCAACACATCATATTGGTTGATATAGCAGACACATGAGCAAAAAAAACTTACAATAAATGAATGTTTTTTTGACATTCAAGGTTTCCATCCCAAAGCAAACACTTCCTGATCTACTATGAATTATGCATTAGACAAATATCAATAAAATCTTTATTGCTCAAAAAAAGCAAAGAACAAAAAAGATTATTTTTTCTACTTTGGCAACTGTGGCTTTATTTCTACAAATTTACCACTTTGTACTGCTGCTCAGGGGTCATAGTAGATTTAAATTCAAAGGGATCTGATATATATATATATATATATATATATATATATATATATATATATATATATATATATATATATATATATATATATATATGTATATAAAAAATTGTACAGAGAACCTACATAACTGTCATATAATGCCATGGTAATCAAGATCTAAATTCCAATATGTTTACTAAAATGTTGAAATATTCAAATAGATAGAAACAAGGATTATGAGAGATAAATATTCAAAGATCTATGTACCTTTTCATCTGGGTCTTTATCCAAAAATAAACAGGTGCATGGCAGGTGGGCGAGAACAAACAAGACGCAGCTGCACGGCTGATACTGCTTAGCTTGTCTAAAAGATTACAGCGCAAGGATGCATTTTAAATGTCTGACAGACAACCCGCTAACATTTTTATTTAGTCTAGTCTCGGCGGCAAAACCCCACAACAAAAACTCACACCCATGAGTTTTCGTCATCAAAGATCAAAGTTTATCTCATCAGTTTTCATTATCGTCATGAATAGAAGGAGCGTCAACTTAATAATTTCGTCGTCATCATCGTCAACAAAAACAACACTGCCTGGAAGGACATTTTTGTCATGTCTCACAAACTAATAGAGGTTGGGAACATTGAGAATTTATAGCAATAGTGTAAACTGCAAAGACCCATGAACTTCCAGGAGTTGCACTCTCTATAAAAATGTCTGCTTCACCTACAGCCAGTCAAAAAGACAAGAGTAGCTTTGAATATATATATATATATATATATATATATATATATATATATATATATATATATATATATATATATATACAGTGCTGCTTGAAAGTTTGTGAACCATCCAAACATGGCCATTGTTTTCTAAAGAAAAATTATAATAATCATGTAAAATGAACATCCAAAGCTAATATTGTAATGCGGACCTTCCAGATAAGGAACACAAAGACAAAAAAGATGCATCTTTTTATTATTTATTCAACAAAAGTATTTTATCTGTCAAAGACAGAAAATATGCCAAGTGCAAAAGTATGTGAACTCTTTCAGTTAGTACCTTGTGGCACCGCCTTTTGCAGCCATTACTTCAACTAAACGTCTTCTGTAACCACAAACAAGTGTCTCACATCTGCTTTTTGGGATTTTTGTCCACTCCTCCTTGCAGAACTCTGCCAGTTGAGAGATGTTGGAGGGACATCTGGCATGTACTGCCCGTTTCAGATCTTGCCACAGCATTTCTATGGGATTGAGGTCTGGACCTTGACTGGGCCAATCCAGAGTGCAAATCTTCTTTCTCTTAAGCCATTCTTTGGTACTGGAATGCTTTGGGTCATTGTCTTGTTGCATAATCCATTTCCGTCCCAGCTTCAACTCCCTGACTGATGGCAAGAGATTCTGATCAAGAATTTGTTGATAGCCCTGGGAATTGACGGTTCCCTGGATAATATGGAGTCGTCCAGGTCCAGAGGCAGAAAAGCAGGCCCAGACTTTCACATTTCCACCACCATGCTTCACTGTTGGGAGGAGGTTCTTCTCTTTAAATTCAGTGTTTACTTTTCTCCAAACATGGCGCCTGTGATTGTGGCCAAATAATTCAATTTTGGACTCATCCGTCCAGAGAATGGACTTCCAGAAAGCCTCTGGTTTGTCCAAGTGTTCTCTGGCAAACTTTAAACGTGCAGCTTTGTTCTTTCTTGAGAGCAGAGGCTTCCTTCTAGCAACTCTCCCATGAATGCCAGGTCTATTGATATTTCGCCTGATTGTAGACGCATGTACATTTATCCCAGACGCTGACAGAGAGGTCTGCAATTCTCTGGAGGTGATGCGTGGGTTGGCCTTTACCTGCATCATTATTTTTCTGGTGCTTCTTTGTGAAAGTTTTGACGGCCGTCCACATCTGGGCAGAGTTGTAGTGATGCCTAGTGCCCTCCATTTGTAAATGATTTGTCTTACAGTGGATGGATGAAGCTGGAATCTTTTGGAGATGGTCTTATAGCTTTCCCCAGTCTGATGGGCTGTCACCACCTTCTTCCTGACATCCTCAGATGTCTCCCTTCCTCTCGGCATTGTTGATCTGGTCTTTATGCCTTGACACAACAGTGGTTTGTTTGGTTTCGTCTCCCTTTTAACCAGTGCACCTCCAAACTTTTCCCAAGGACGTCTCATTTGATTGGTCTGCTTAATTGATTACTCAAGCACTAACATGTGCTTCACCTGAGTCTTTTACCTGATTGTCTTTACCAGTGCAGCTGTGGTTCATTTACTTTTGCAGATGCTCTGATTCCGTTTTTCATTTAGTTTGCTTTCAACTCCCACATTTTCCTCAAAACAAATGAATGGAATTGATGAACATAAACCTGACATTTCATATACAAAAACTGGTGATGAAAAAAAGTAAGAAAATCATGGTAAAAATAAAGAAAAATCTAAACTACTCAACTAGTTCACAAACTTTCAAGCAGCACTGTATATATATATACATATATATATATATATATATATTTATATATATACACTCACCGGCCACTTTATTAGGTACCCCTTGCTAGTAACGGGTTGGACCCCCTTTTGCCTTCACAACTGCCTCAATTCTTCGTGGCATAGATTCAACAAGGTGCTGGAAGCATTCCTCAGGGAGTTTGGTCCATATTGACATGATAGCATCACGCAGTTGCCGCAGATTTGTCGGCTGCACATCCATGATGCGAATCTCCCGTTCCACCACATCCCAAAGATGCTCTATTGGATTGAGATCTGGTGACGGTGGAGGCCATTTGAGTACAGTGAACTCATTGTCATGTTCAAGAAACCAGTCTGAGATGATTCCAGCTTTATGACATGGCGCATTATCCTGCTGAAAGTAGCCATCAGAAGTTGGGTACATTGTGGTCATAAAGGGATGGACATGGTCAGCAACAATACTCAGGTAGGCTGTGGCGTTGCAACGATGCTCAATTAGTACCAAGGGGCCCAAAGAGTGCCAAGAAAATATTCCCCACACCATGACACCACCACTACCAGCCTGAACCATTGATACAAGGCAGGATGGATCCATGCTTTCATGTTGTAGACGCCAAATTCTGACCCTACCATCCGACTGCCGCAGCAGAAATCGAGACTCATCAGACCAGGCAGCGTTTTTCCAATCTTCTATTGTCCAATTTCGATGAGCTCGTGCAAATTGTACCCTCAGTTTCCTGTTCTTAGCTGAAAGGAGTGGCACCCGGTGTGGTCTTCTGCTGCTGTAGCCCATCTGCCTCAAAGTTCGACGTACTGTGCATTCAGAGATGCTCTTCTGCCCACCTTGGTTGTAACGGGTGGTTATTTGAGTCACTGTTGCCCTTCTATCAGCTCGAACCAGTTTGGCCATTCTCCTCTGACCTCTGGCATCAACAAGGCATTTCGCCCACAGAACTGCCGCTCATTGGATGTTTTTTCTTTTTCGGACCATTCTCTGTAAACCCTAGAGATGGTTGTGCGTGAAAATCCCAGTAGATCAGCAGTTTCTGAAATACTCAGACCAGCCCTTCTGGCACCAACAATCATGCCACGTTCAAAGTCACTCAAATCACCTTTCTTCCCCATACTGATGCTCGGTTTGAACTGCAGGAGATTGTCTTGACCATGTCTACATGCCTAAATGCACTGAGTTGCCGCCATGTGATTGGCTGCTTAGAAATTAAGTGTTAACTAGCAGTTGGACAGGTGTACCTTATAAAGTGGCCGGTGAGTGTATTTATATATATATTCTATACTTTTGTTAGAATTAAATTTAGTTTTGTTTTACTACCCTTCAAATCATGTGAGCTTTCAAGCTTACATTAACTTGCATGCTTTGTTGAGTGTGAGTCAAATGCAGACAGGAAGATGAAAGCTTCATTTTCAAGATGAATTTTAAAGGAAAATGTAAAGGAGAACAAACCTGCATAAGCATGAAGGGCAACACAAGGGAGCAAACCACAGAGAAGTGACTAAAGACCCAAGCATAAAAGCAGAAGGGAGTGACAAATGACTGTTGCAGCCAGGTTAAGTTGTATGCTTAGGTTGTATGTTTTGTTGTGGGAGCAGGTAAGATTGATTAAAAGCCATTGACACAGCTTTGGGGAAACATTGAATAAATGGAAACTAAGGGGAGAGTAAATGAAAAAAAAACTGACAGGGGTAAAAACATTAGGACCCAGAGGAACTTTAAAAACAGGCAAAAATAGAGAGATACGAAAGATATGACATGGCTTGTCTCTCTTCAAGAAAGGCTGTCAAGGTGCACTTTGCCCTTGAGTGGGCACCAAAACACTCCTCCATCTCTCTGCTGTCTTTCCCTTTCAATCCATCTGTCTCTCTCTCTCCCCAGGCCTCCTGGCAAATTTTATGTCAAGAAGAAGAACTGGTCTGTGGACACTTTGGGAGTTGTGACACATCTTGCTCTCTCACGCCGGATATTTATACCTCACCACATTTCATCGTTGAACCTTTGCCCTTCACTTTTCTTCCTCTTTAAATTGCGTATGTTCCCAGAGAACAAGCTGACATGTGCAGACAGTAGAAGTGGGCAGAATAAGCATCAATTTTTAGAGAAAGCACAATATTTTTTCTTGCCTTACATTAGATTTTTCTTTGTGCCATAATCTGACAGCATAGAGATTTGAGGATTTGTTCTAACATATATGATACTCTGCTGGGCTTGTTAATGCAGAAGAACTTTTAGTTTTATCTTCCAGACGGCTGTTTCTTAAGAAACATCTGTGACCTGCTGGCAAAAAGTTACTGTTGAAAAATACTTGGCAATTGGAGGAACCATATGTCAGTAAAGCTATATATGTAAGATGAAAGTAATCAAATTAAATGATTAACTTTTTGTCAATTCTACTGAAAAGAGAAGGCATGAATGCATCCATACAAAGAAAAACCTTGATGCTTTCTCAGTGCTTTTCTAAAAAATAAGTATCCCTGAAGTCTGGATGAATGAATGAATCTGTGCAAAAGTCATAAAATACCCACAACACCTATAAACTTGGAGCCGTTCTGAGCATCCAAAATGGTTTGCTGGTACAAAAATGTACATGATTATTTGAATTTGATCTTTATATCTATGGCATCATTAAGGCTAAATGTCTAATCTTTGCTCACTGGTAGATCTGAACCAATTAGAATGTTGTTGAGTCAATTTTTGTCATTATAAATGAAAATTAAAAGGAACAGAACGGAACAAAATGACAACTATTATGTTTTGTTGCTGTTAAATACAAACATAAAAGAAGCTTTGCAGGAAGATGAAGCACAATGAGCTCTCAGTGGGTGAAAATGTGACAGAATTTGGTGAAATTATAGATAAGACTTGGCTCATTTTGTTTCGATTAAGATTAAATATGTGTTTGTGTATCTATTGCTTTCATCCTGGGAGAAATTTTGCACAGAGGGGATCATGTTTCATAATGTTTATAGCACATAATACCAGATCTTAGACAAGACAAAGAAAATTCACCCGTAAGTACGTACATAAATAAGATTTTAACTAATTCAACTGTTAAGAATTTTAAATTCCTTTGTTACGTTCGTTTCTTTTTCAACATGAAAAGAAACAACAAGAGTGATATTTCACTGACTTGGCTTTGGAAGAGACATACTCTACAGGCCAAAATCTCAATAAACTTTTAACAACCTTTTAAATAATATTTGGTGAAAATAACGCATGCTCATCGGAGCATTTTTAAAGCATTGTAGTCTAATATTTTCTTCAATGCTTTAAATAATGGATAGGTAAGATCCATTTAAAGCTGTAAATGGTTGTTTAAGATTTTTGTACTTACATTTACCTGGATGTTATCAATAATTCTTTGAATTTTTGTTTAAACAAAGAAAAAAATACTTTTTTTTTTTATTTAAAAAAAGTATATAAGACATGAAACATGGTCCGTTGTTTATTTGTTTCTTTTTGTCTTTTAACTGTCCTTCACTTACCTAAAATATGTAAAAATATAGCATTGTCTGCATATTGTGCTGCTGAAAGAGTAAGAAGGACGAGCAGAGATGCAGGTGGATTTATATAAGAAGAGGCATGTCCTGACAGGAAAAGACTGGGAGGGTGGAGAGAGTAGCTACCAACAGTAGGGTAGGAAGTAGCAGAAAATGTTTGCCCCATCAGAAGTAACAAATTGCCCATATTTATTCACCTCACAAGGACACGTTTCCCCATTATAGCATATTGGTATGGGATAGGGTTGAAGTACAAGCATGCTGTTTCCATATTTCCATAAAACATGCAATACTACGGCTTTCAGATGATAGCGCGTTTGAATTATTTTCATGTAGGGAGAGCAGAATAGTGTGTATGTCGGTTTGTGAGGGGGTCTTTTTTACCTTTGTTTTCAAATACTGCACTGCGTTAGATAAAACAAACAAAAAATAACTTAGTTTTTTTGGCTTCAGGGGAAAAAAATTGATATGCAAAATGTGAGATGGAATCACTTTTTTAGAATCAGCTCTCACATAGCAAACTTTTATCACAAATAACTGCTCAGCTGTTTCGGCTGTCGGCGCCCTCCCTTATGTTCCTATTATGTGTGTAGAAATGTCTGGAAGCAACATCAACATTACTAACTGAAATTTTAACATAAGGACAACTTGCCCAGTATCAATACATTCATTAAAACTGTCCTTCATTAATGATCTCTGGTCACTGCAAGATTGCAGCTTCTACTTCCTGTTGATTGCAGCCATGTGTGACGAGCTAATGTGGATGACGATATATGGTGACACATCCATCATTTCCTATTTTTCAAACTTTTACATTTTAGCTTAGAATATGCAGAACACCTTTAGAAGAAAGTACTTTTTTGGTTTTGGTCTACTGTATCTTTAGTCATTATTACTTTTCTCAAAGACAAATTGGTAAGTCTATACAAAGTAAACTAAATAGAAATAGCATACATATAAAAAAAAAACTATAAATATTATAGACTATAAATAGTCCAATACCAACACTTCAACATTCCAGAGTTAAACTTGACTTACGTAGTGATATTACTTGTAAGGTCAGCACACAAGTCTGTATTTAAAGTTACCCAATACAGTATGAAAACCAGTTATACAGCCAGTTGTGCTTCTTAGTTTACATACCTTCCCATTAAGGAAAATTCAAAAAAGGAATAATAGATAAATTAACGAAATTATTGTTTATTAATATAAAGTATTGATTTAGAATTTTTATTTTGAAAATTCATTTTGTTCTTGTTTTTGTGAATGGCAGCTGATTGAAAGGGTATGTAAACTTTAAGCCCCAATGTATCTAAAATGTAATATAACAGAAAAATATATGTGTCAGATTTAAACTCAAATTGATTGTTAATAGTATGAAGAAAATGTATCTTATTCAGTGTAATTAATATTAATATAATATAATATTGATAGCAAACTGGCTAGAGCGATTAACCAATGTAATGCTTGCCATTATATCAGCTTCATTTTTTCCCACAAATGTAGCCTTTTTAACACACAATATTATTTTAATATTTGAAACAACACAATGTGCAGATGTATCCTCTAGTATGCTGTGTGTCTCTGCATATTCTATGACTTATCACATAAGGTTGTTTCTTGGTCCCAGTCCAGCTCTGTAATACATACAGTGTCTGAAGAATTCCAATGATATTGTAAATATTTACACCATTTCTTATGCATGATGCCCAGAGTTTCCACTTAATGGGGAAAAATAAATTAGTTTTAAACAAATGTGTTTTAAACAAATGTGACCCATGCAGGATTCATTAATATTTTTAAAGAAGATTAACTCTCAGTAACTTTGGCAAAAAGCTGAAGGTTTTTGCTGGGGAGCTGCACATTTTTATGATAATGTATTCGTCCAGTTCTGCTCTGAAGTATATAGACATCTAAAAGAAATAGCAAGCCTTACATCTGAGTAAATTGTCCTTGACACTCAAGCATGTGCTTTGGACAGTAATCAGAAGACTTCATTGGGAATTCCAGTTTCCTTCCAGGTAGATTTAAAGGTTATCTTGCAAATTTTTTGCTAAAAATCTTCCTTGGGGCACAGCGTTGAGAATAATCAATCATAAAACCTCCACTACCACCATGTCTGTCAGCAGCAGTCCAGTCAAAAGCTTGGTAAACCCCCTTTACCAGCCCTGCTTACACCTTGACTTAAGTTTCTCAAAGACAAGTAGAACTGTGAACTACTTTATAATCCTGGTAACCATATCTTCTCTTTCCAACCTCCCTTGGTATCTTTCTATTGCAGAGTTTCATGCTCTGAATCACTAACAATATGACAAAAGGAAAAGATCAACTCACCCCAAAGCTGGAACACTGCTAAGACAACTTATAAAGGACAGAATGCAGCAGACAAGATACAATCACATCCATAAATAACAGGATGTTGTGACATCAAACTGGCGACAGCATCAACATCTCAAAGGTCTTGTGAGGTAGACACACCTTTGGCTGAATGTGCTTGAGGTATGTGGGAGGCTGAATCCCCTGGCATACAGCTTCTCTAATAACAACCCAATTTGGTAAGGTGTACACTGTATGATTTTTTGCCCTTTCTCCAGTCATGCCAGAATTTTTTGGATAGGGCTGAGTTTAAACCTTACGTACGTCTCTTGGTCATAAACCTCTCATGATCACCTTCTGATCAGGAATCCTAAGGACTGGAGAAAATCAAACATGTTTGAATTTCAGTCGTGGATAAAAGACTGTACATGCAGTTATCCACAGTAAAAAAAAAATAAGGATACACAGAAAAACAGGCCAAGCTTGAACATATATAAACAAGGACGTCAATGGCAGCAGCACAGCTCATATTTCAAACCAGGATAGAGTCAGAGATGATCAGAAATAGACCAGATGAAGCAACTATGCCAGGAAAAAGCAGAGAGAACATAGTTATGAGTGGAACTCAGCAAATACTGCTGAATGGGGGAATAGAGGTAAAATCAAGCAGAATGAGGAAAAGTAGTCCCTATGTCCTCCAGCAGCCTAAACATATAGCAGCATAAATATAGAAAGTAGTTCAAGATACCTGACAATGTTAGGTGAGGTATAAGAAAGGTAGATACTCAGTAGGGCCAAGGAGGTGAATGTAATACATCCTAGCTAGAAAGGTTGGCACCACCAACACATCCATTTATGACAAATGAAAAAGACGTATCAGGATACATGTCAGCTATTTTCAATATTTTCCCAAAACAGCAAGAGTAAGTAGCAAAATCCAAGACAATTCAGTGCTTTTTGTGGTGTACACAAGCAGCAGAAAGAAAAAACAAACATGCGTGTGAGGTAAATGCTGGTGGAGTGAAACAGGGCAACATCACACTCGCTCTGTTTCCCCCCTCACATAATGAACAGTCTTACTCCTACAATCGGCAGCCATCAAGTCCTACAATCAAAAGGGGTTCTCCTATTGTCAACACTTGTCTGCTCCTGGTAGTCTACAAACTTCACCCTATTGAACTACCTCAGAAGTCAGAAGTTATTCATACTTGCCATTTAGTTCATATTGGTTTGGTATCATAGGCAAATACTGTTGATTTGTTTCATTTTCAAGCCTCTAGTTCCTATATATAATAAGCCTTAGGAGAAAGTATGACACATTTTTAGTCGCATTACATTGATTTTTTTTTTGCATATATTGGTTTTAGGAAATATTTTCCCCACTAAAATGATATATCCTAAATAACCTACAGTATATATACCGTATTTTCACGACTATAAGGCGCACTTAAACGTCTTTTTTTTCCCTCAAAATGTGCGGTGCGCCCTTTGGTGCGGTGCGCCCTATGTGTGTTGTAACTGCGACTTTTGAGACCACTTTATTGAGGAGATGATGAAAGAGTGGCTGAATGTAAGGAGACCAGGTGTTTTTTTTCCACTCATCACCATCGCTGTTAATATGTGACTCCATGCGTGCCCATCTCTCAGCTGATGTGAAAAACATGGGGAAACAAATTAACGCTGTGCTCGCTGTTCAACCGCTCGACATCGATGTGAACCGGACCCAGCAGGTGCAGCAGAAGCAGCGAGTTTACATGCAAAGTCAATGGTTGACGCGCGTATAGGTGCAGCAAAAGGTCCCGCAGCGCGTTTTGAGCCGCAGGTGCAGCACGTCGCGCTAATGCTGCTCAAGATGGAAAAATTGAAGTTTTGCTGCTGGACGCGCCGCATCAACCAATCAGAGAAGCTGATCTGGGAGCTGACAGCGAGACAGACACAGCGCTCTGATGACATATGATATTAACGCAAATGAAACGGGCTGGATGGATGAGGAGATGATGCAGGCAGGTGTATGTGAGGAGACCAGGTGCTTTTTTCCAAGCATCACCATCGCTGCGTGCCCATCTCACAGCCGATGTGAAAAAAAGGTGAATCAAATGAACGCTGTGGCCTTTT